>NC_067245.2:42554990-43163601 GCF_019359855.2 Lolium perenne | reverse complement strand
ATTCGTAGTGTTCTTGGTCATGCTGGGTTTTATAGGAGATTTATTAAAGACTTCTCCAAGATTTCAAAACCTCTTACTAATCTTCTTCAAAAAGATGTACCTTTTGTTTTTGATGATGATTGTAAGGAAGCTTTTGAAACTCTAAAGAAAGCCTTAACAACTGCTCCTATAGTTGAACCTCCTGATTGAAATTACCTTTTGAAATTATGTGTGATGTTAGTGATTTTGCTGTAGGTGCTGTTCTTGGACAGCGAGTAGATAAAAAATTGAATGTTATTCATTATGCTAGTAAAACTCTTGATGCTGCTCAAAGAAATTATGCTACAACTGAAAAAGAATTGTTAGCTGTAGTCTTTGCTTGTGATAAGTTTAGATCCTATATTGTTGATTCAAAAGTTACAATTCATACTGATCATGCTGCAATCAGATACCTAATGCAAAAGAAAGATGCTAAGCCAAGGCTTATTAGATGGGTACTTCTGTTGCAAGAATTTGATTTACATATTATAGATAGGAAAGGTGCTGATAATCCTGTTGCTGATAATTTATCTAGATTGGAAAATATTGCTTATGATCCTATTCCTGTTAATGATAGTTTTTGAAATGAACAATTGGCTGTAATAAAGGTGAGCTCGCGAGATAGCCCTTGGTACGCTGATTATGCTAACTTTATTGTCTCCAAGTACTTGCCCCCAACCTTTTCAGCTCAGCAAAGGAGGAAATTCTTTTATGATTTGAGGCATTATTTTTGGGATGACCCACACTTATATAAAGAAGGAGTGGATGGTATTCTGCGAAGATGTGTTCCCGAATATGAACAACAAGAGATATTGAGTAAATGTCATGGTAGTGCTTATGGAGGACATCACGCCGGAGATAGAACCGCGCAAAAGGTTCTACAATCAGGTTTTTATTGGCCAACTCTCTTCAAAGATGCAAGGAAGTTTATTTTATCTTGTGATGAATGTCAAAGGGTTGGTAATATCTCCAGACGCAATGAAATGCCTATGAATTATACTCTTGTTATTGGACCATTCGATTGTTGGGGATTTGACTTCATGGGACCTTTCCCCTCTTCAGAAGGTAACACTCATATACTTGTTGCTGTTGATTATGTTACTAAATGGGTGGAAGCCATACCCACAAAAAGTGCTGATGGTGAGACTTCTTTAAGAATGCTTTTAGATATTATTTTTCCTAGATTTGGAGTTCCTAGATATCTTATGACTGATGGAGGTTCTCATTTTATTCATGGTGGTTTTAGAAAAACTCTTCCTAAATATGGTATTAATCATAGAATTGCTTCCGCTTATCATCCTAAAACTAGTGGGCAAGTAGAACTATCAAATAGAGAGATTAAATCTATCTTGCAAAAGACTGTTAATAAATCTAGAAAGAATTGGGCTAGTAAATTGAAGGAAGCATTGTGGGCTTATAGAACTGCTTATAAAAATCCCATGGGTATGTCACCATATAAAATGGTCTATGGGAAAGCTTGTTATTTACCTTTAGAACTAGAGCACAAAGCTTATTGGACGGTAAGAGAACTAAATAAAGATCCTAAACTTGCCGGTAAGAAGAGGTTGCTACAATTGAGTTCTCTAGATGAATGGAGAAGTGAAGCTTATGAGAATGCTAAACTCTTTAAAGAGAAAGTTAAGAAATGGCATGATAGAAAAATTATCAAAAGAGAATTTAATATTGGGGATAAAGTCCTATTGTATCGGTCTCGTCTCAGATTCTTTGCAGGGAAATTACTCTCAAAATGGGAAGGACCATATGTCATTGAGGAGGTGTATAGTTCAGGAGCAATTAAAATTAGCTCTCTCCAAGGCAATGCCACACAAGTGGTGAATGGACAAAGACTCAAGCATTATATCTCAGGTGATTCTTATAATGAAGATGTCGATGTTATTCGAGTGGAAACTCCGGAAGCTTTCATCAAAGGTCAAATTGACAGTTCGGCAGAGTTCGACTTCGAATAGGTAACAGTACTGGTAATAAAAAGTTCGCATTTTACTTTCCGAACAATGCTTTTGCTGTGTTTGGAAAATACGAAAAATTACGAGATCGAAATGGAGTGGAGGAGACGCACGAGGGCGTGCCCCAGCCTGGCCGCGCCGCCCTATGAGGTGAGTCCCTCGTCGCCCCTCTCCGACTCTGGTTCGACCTGGTACTTTCCTTTTGTCGTAAAAATTCCTGCTATATAACCCCCCGGACCCCTGGAGGTCCGTATATTGTTTTCTCGACATGTTTTGTTTCGAGCTGTTTTCTGCCAGGACCCGTCTTTGATCTAGAAGCACCATGGCCTCCAACAACAAGGGCAAGGGGTTTTCGGAGGAAGAAGTGAAGAGGGTGTCGTCAAAACAAGAGCAACAAGCTGTTGGGAGTAAGCAAATCTTGGTGGTATCTGTTGACACTCGACGTTATTTCTCTCATAACTTGCAGGGACCCTTACCACCTGCTCCTAGCCTCGACTTTTTCCCTGTGTTGAAAGAAGCTCTACGGGTTACCGACGAGTTTTGTGATCAATACCGTGCTCTAAGAAGATACTTCAGGAGGAGAATTACCGACTTCGTAGAATGCTGGAATATTACTCGATTCGCATCACTAGGCTGCCACCGCCACTTTCAGATAACAATGAATCTCTTCGAGTCTTAGTGCAGAACTGCCAAACTGAGAAGCTGAAGCTGAAGGAGATCTTTAAGAATCGCGGGAAGGATTCACCATCACCACCGCCGAAGGAGTAATTCATCATCGGTATTGGCATCCCCTTGGTTTGTTCCAAGCTTGGGGGAGTGCCGCGGTATCACATCATCACTATCTTTTACTTTTTACTATCAAGTAGCGTCATATCATGAGTAGGGAAGTTATCATATAAGGTGGGTTGCAGTGTGGAAGTATCTTTCCTTTAGTTGGTTGTCTATGTATCCCTTGGTGTGAGTTATCGTTATGGAATATTAATGAGAAGTCTTATCATTTACATATTGCACATCTTATTTTAGTTTGCAATCTCTATTATATGATTGATCTTGTTATTAGTATTGGTATCACTTTGGGAGCATTGAGTAAATCTATTTGGTTTTGGCAAACTTAGCATTGGTCAATAGCAACAACACTTTGAGGTTTAAGTAGAAAAGAGAAATACATGTAGTTGTTTCATTGTGTTCCTTTCTTGTTAGCTCATAGCTTATTATTCTGAAGTTAAAATTGTTTGTGCTTACAAGGAAGATGCATGATTGTTTCTATCACATGTATATTTGTTTGCTTCCCTCAACTCTTATGCTTGCTAATTAACCTTGCTAGCCAAAGACCTGTACTGAGAAGGAATGCTTCTCGTGCATCCATACTTTAACCCAAACCTATGCCATTTGTGTCCACCATAACTACCTACTACATGGTATTTCCTGCCATTCCAAGTAAATACTTCGTGTGCTACCTTTAAACAATTCAAAATTTACTATCTCTTATTTGTGTCAATGTTTTATAGCTCATGAGGAAGTATGTGGTGTTTTATCTTTCAATCTTGTTGGGCAACTTTCACCAATGGACTAGTGGCTTCATCCACTTATCCAATAACTTTGCAAAAAGAGCTGGCAATGGGGTTCCCAGCCCCAAATTATTTAACTTTCATAATTTTACAAATAGACACTCCTCCATGGTATGTGATTGTTGGATGGCACCCGAGGATTCGGTTAGCCATGGCTTGAGAAAGCAAAGGTGGGGAGGAGTGTCATCTAAATAAAACTAAAATAAAAGGGCACTCCTTCATGGTATGAGATTGTTGGCAGGCACCCGAGGATTCGGTTAGCCATGGTTTGTGAAAGTAAAGGTTGGAAGGAGTGTCAGCTAAAAATCTTTATGGGAGCCGCTCTTCGAGAGTTTGTCTGGCAAGGGGGTTAGAGAACACGCTACCGTTCGTTGACAACAACAAACACCTCCCAAATTGTTACTTTTATTCTCTTTATATGATTTCAAAACTGAAAAAGCTCTAGCACATGATTTAATCCCTGCTTCCCTCTGCGAAGGGCCTATCTTTTACTTTATGTTGAGTCAGTAAACCTATTTCCCTCCATCTTAAGCAAGCATTTGAGTTGTTGTGATCAAACCATCTATATTGTGATTTACTTCATCATGTCTTTTATTCTTCCTTGTTTAGTACAAGTTTTATCTGAATGAATATAGCTTTGAAGGTTATCAATGATTATGAGGAGATTATTATGATTGAGTATGCAAATTGTGCCATATTAGCTTTAACATAATATGTTAATTGTTCTCTGACCAAGAACGAAGTTTGCCATCACCAATTATGATTTCTTATGCACCTTTATTTGTGATTACCCTCTACTTGTTTCAAGTTGAATTATATGAGGAAGTTGTTCATTAGAATGTCTTGTGTGAATTGATATGATGCTTCTTGTCCGTATTTCATTTATCGACTCTTCACTCCATAAACATGTGGTCCTGTTTACCGAGTTCAGTTTCGCTTGGAGACAAGCGAAGTCTAAGCTTGGGGGGAGTTGATACGTCCATTTTGCATCACTATTTTATATCATAATTTGCTGTTATTCATTGATATATTTCATATTTGGAGATGATACTTATGTTATTTCATCTATTTTGCATGTTTCATGATTATTGGAGGATCGCGCACCGGAGCCAGGATTCTGCTGGAAAAAGCGTCGTCAGAAGGCAGTATTTCGGAAGATCAACAATTGACAGAAATTATACGGAAAATCCTATTTTTCCAGAAGACGAAGGGAGCCAGAGGGGGAGCCGAGGAGGGCCGCCATGGGCCCACCTCATAGGCCGGCGCGGGCCAAGGCCTGGCCGCGCCGCCCTGTGAGGAGGGGGCCCACAGCCCCCTCTAGCCTCCTCTCCTTCACGTACATCTTCGTCCCGAAAACCTAAGCTCCAGAGGATAGTCGCGAAGAGTCACAGCCGCCTCTGCGGGGCGGAAAACACCAGAGAGAAAAGAGCTCTCCGGCAGGCTGAAACCTGCCGGGGAAATTCCCTCCCGGAGGGGGAAATCGACGCCATCGTCACCGACATCGAGCTGGACATCATCTCCATCACCATCATCATCATCTTCATCATCATCACCGCCGTCTCCACCGCTGCACATCGTCACCGCTGTAACAATTTGGGTTGGATCTTGATTGTTTGATAGGGGAAACTCTCCCGGTATTTATTTCTACTTGTTATTGATGCTATTGAGTGAAACCATTGAACCAAGGTTTATATTCAGATTGTTATTCATAATCATATCACCTCTGATCATGTTCCATATGATGTCTCGTGAGTAGTTCGTTTGGTTCTTGAGGACATGGGTGAAGTCTAAATGTTAGTAGTGAATTATGGTTGAGTAATATTCAATGTTATGATATTTAAGTTGTGGTGTTATTCTTCTAGTGGTGTCATGTGAACGTCGACTACATGATACTTCACCTTTATGGGCCTAGGGGAATACATCTTGTATTCGTTTGCCAATTGCGGGGTT
The DNA here is from genome assembly GCF_019359855.2 of Lolium perenne. Classification (NCBI taxonomy): domain Eukaryota; kingdom Viridiplantae; phylum Streptophyta; class Magnoliopsida; order Poales; family Poaceae; genus Lolium; species Lolium perenne. Next base: position 43,158,101 of record NC_067245.2, on the reverse strand, counting down.
GCCGGAGTGACAGAAACCTAAGCCCCCGTTGGTATATCGATGTAGGAGGGATAGCAGGATCTCAGAGTTTAAGGCTGTGGTTAGATTTATCTTAATTACTTTCTTGTAGTTGCGGATGCTTGCAAGGGGTATAATCACAAGTATGTATTAGTCCTAGGAAGGGCGGTGCATTAGCATAGGTTCACCCACACAACACTTATCAAAACAATGAAGATTAATCGGCTGTATGAAGCGAAAGCACTAGACTAAATTCCCGTGTGTCCTCAAGAACGTTTGGTCATTATAAGTAAACAAACCGGCTTGTCCTTTGTGCTAAAAAGGATTGGGCCACTCGCTGCAATTGTTACTCTCGCATTTTACTTACTCATACTTTATTCAACTGCTACATCAAAACCCCCTGAATACTTGTCTGTGAGTATTTACAGTGAATCCTTCATCGAAACTGCTTCTCAACACCTTCTGCTCCTCGTTGGGTTCGACACTCTTACTTATCGAAAATACTACGATACACCCCCTATACTTGTGGGTCATCAGTGTGACCCCCTCCAATCTTCGTCGGATATGGCTTTGTTCCGGTGTTTGTGTTTTCTTAGCCGCCTCCCTCGAGAACGCCTCAGGGGTCCTTTTTATAGACATTTTTAGGTCAAGACTTCGAGTCTGAGAGGAAAACAGATGGCTCGCAACACTCGAGGAAGAAAAGAGCACGGGTGGCACGGCCAGGGTGGGGGCTACGCCACCTGCGCTCTTTTGGGCCTCTCGGCTCCCCTCCCAAGGTCCTAGTGCTCTAGGATTGTCTTCGCATAAAAATAATCCTCAAAAAATCTAGGTCCATTTGACTCCTTTTAGGTTCCTTGACATATAAAATACACAAAACATGAAATTTCTATTCCGCAGAGTTATAAGCAAAATAGAGAAGATCATTGGTAAATCCCCAAAAATCAATATAAGCATATATATATATTATATAAGTTGCTAATATGTGGGAATATGCATCATTGAACTACAAAGTTCATGTATGCATTTACATGCATCAAATCAGTATTTTCTTACATTACGATCACACAAGTAGTTGTAGTCTGGTCGGTAGTTTGTTTGTGGATTCACTGCAGCATATCAGAGCTTTTGGAAACACAATCATGTAACACATAGTGACGAGGGGTATCCTCGGCAATGTCCATGGTATTGGAATTGGCTTTCAGGGAAATAGGTGACCTAGTGATTTTCATGGCTTATCAGATAAACAAGGAAGTTCGATGTTATTAATGGAAAACACAAAGTCGCCAGATTACATAATCAATCCGGAGTTACATCGAGTATACGTCGAGTTGATCTAGCCTTCTCCCCGTTGGCTCCTCCTAGCCTTTATATGCGAGGCTGGGCAATCAGGGTCGGTTACAAGTGTAAATATATACCCATATCAATGTCTGCTACTTGGTGGGTCTTTACTTGTTATTTACATTTAGTTCCTAGGCTTCGGGTGCTTCTAGATCCTCTATTTCATTATGGGCTTCATGGGCTCCTTCCGTGATCTATACCAGGAACGCTAATTGTGCGGACCCGACAAGTCATCCCCATGTCACATAGTAAAATATATTATATTACAAACTATATGAGGCCCAAAATTGTGTTACAGACATATCCACACAGTAACATATAAATATGTTTGGGAGGTAATATGATACAAGAAATTAAGATAGTAACACAAAAATATGTGTTGGCCCGAATGTGTAACAAAATTTTGTGCGAGTGACACATGATCATGTGTTGATCCATAGTGTTATAAACTATTATAGGGTCAATCCTGATTTTTGGGCCCGATGTGAAACTAGAACCAGGATACACTTAATATCTATGCATAAAATAGTATTCAATATATGTATTCCAGTATAATTGTATGTATTTGTAAAATTTGAAAAGTTTCCAAACTTTTTTAATTTGAGTTTTTTGTATGTCGGAACAAGTTACATATATAATTATTTTTTCCTAATATTATACATTACACATGTATACTTCTACAATGAAAATTATAAAATGGTACACACCTCTATTTGTAAATTGCATCTCGTGAATAAGGTTTTTCAAGGGAACCAAAACTTACCCAGAAGCTTTTCTGGGAGGGTTAGAACAAGACGGGCTCGAAATATTAAAGCGGGTTCTGGGCAAATATGTTTTGGGGGAGTCAAGAGAGATGAGCCAAATGTATCTCCCAAAACTTCACCCCACACCTTTCACCGGTACTAACATGGGTGTAACATCCCAAATTTTCAAAATTTTGAAAAAATAAAAACATAAATTAAGGTGATTGAATTGTTTGTCTTCAATGAAGTTCCGCGGAGAATTAAACTTTTGTGTAGTAGTGAAAAATTTATGAAAACATCTGGGAGCCTAGAATAGGTTTTAGTGCCAAAGTATTCTATTTTGAATTATATATGTAATCGTATTTCCTAAAAAACTAAAAACTTTTGAATCAAATTGGCATTTGATATTATTTGAAGATAATAGAAATAGAAAAAAAGGGAAAATCATCAGAAAATGGAAAAAGAGCGGCGAACCCATTCGGCCCAAGACCAGAAGCAGCCTAAGTAGCCCAACCGGCCACCAATCTCTCCCTATTGTTTTTCCTCGCCTGCTCTTTATTTTTCTTATTTGGGATGAACCTCCTGGCCCATCTCAGCCCAGCCGACCGAAGCATCCATCGAAGCGTCGTCTTTCTCCTCACGTACACGAGCACGCATGTCTGCAAGCACGTACATCAGAAGCTGTAGCAGCCATGCCAACTCCTCTTCTCCTAATATAGAAAAAGTTTAAAAAAATCTTAAACTTCTAGGCAAAAGCTAAATCAAACCCTGAACTTCTAATCCCCAAAATCGGCACAATAAACTATTCAATCCGAGTCTATTTTAAACCCCGAAATATCGACTGGTTAAGTGGAGTATACTTTGTAGCCCAAAGACCAAGGAGGGCTTGGAGTTCATGACTTGGAGGTCAAGAATTCAGCTCTACTGGGTAAATGGCTGTTTAAGCTCCTCACGGAGGATGGGACTTGGCAAACTATTCTTTGGAGAAAGTATATCGGTTCGAAGACATTATCCCAAGTGGCTTGAAAACCAGGGGATTCTCACTTCTGGGCTGGGCTAATGGCAACAAAAAATGAATTTTTTCGCCACGGCACTTTCTCTATCAGGAATGGAGCACAGATACGGTTCTGGGAAAAGGCTTGGCTACACAATGCACCCTTATGTGAACAGTATCCTGCTCTTTATAGGATTGCTCGTCGTCAAGGTGATACTATTGCTACTGTAATGGCTACCTCACCTCCGAATGTGACGCTCAGACGGGTTTTACTTGGATAAAGACTTGTGGCATGGAATACCTTAATTCAACGGCTCGGAGATATTCAATTATCGCATGAACCAGACGAATTTAGATGGAACCTTCATGTAGATGGTACTTTCTCCGTAAAATCTTTCTACAACGCGATCCTTCTTTCTGATTTACCAGTTGATAACAATAAGAAGATTTGGAAGATGAAGATACCATTAAAAATTAAATTTTTTGGATGGTATCTTCGTCGTGGGGTTATTCTCACCAAAGACAATCTTGTTAAGCGTAATTGGCATGGGAGTACACGGTGCTTTTTTTGTCATCAGGACGAAACAATCAAACACTTATTCTTCCAGCGCCAGTTCGCGAGATCTATATGGTCAGTCATCCAAGTAGCGTCTACCCTGTATTCTCCAACTAGTGTTGCCAATGTCTTTGGCAATTGGCTTCATGGTATCGATTCAAGGTTTAAGTTGCTTCTTAGGGTGGGGGCGCTAGCAGTTATCTGGGAGCTTTGGCTATGTAGAAATGACAAGATCTTTAATGATATAAATTGCTCTTTGTTGCAGGTCATCTACAGATGTACAGGTATTATCCGTTCGTGGTTACCTCTTCAGCGACTGGAGAACCGAGACCTATTTACGGAGGTCTGTACACGGTTGGAGGCTACGGCGAGGGATACTTTTTCCCTACATGGGTGGCAGCATAGTCTACGGATAGATGCCCCAGCTACTCCTTAGGCGTTATATGATTCATCGTTCCGATATGTATCTCGCCTAGTTTTAATTTTTATATTTTATCTTTTTGGACTTGAGACAACAATACGGCTGTGTGCATCCTGGTTATGCAGAGGCTAGATGTAATTGCTTCCAAAAGTAATAAAGCATCCTTTATCGAATTTTTTTTTTAAAGCCCGAACCTGTTTGGCGTATTTGGGATACTACAATCCTGGCCGACATAACAAACTATTCTCACTGTTGATTTGGACCCACATGCCATATTTTTCTTCTTCGCAAAAACTATTCTCCCGAGTTACGATCGAGTGGAGTAAAAAGATGGTCCGGGACTCAGTCAAGTCGCATGTACGGTAAATATCATCGGAATATCGAATGGTGAGGCACGATTATTGCTCGTATTGCAATAATATAAATCAAATCAAATAATAACCGTACCATGATTTCTTCCACCGTGCAATGTCCACAATACCCCTCCAATCAACAGTCAGTAAAACTTTTTTCAAGAGTATGCTAAATTGGCGTACGCACCATATTTTTATAGAAGGAGAGAAATATCATTTACAAGATGCTGAACCCAGATGTAAACAAAATTAAGGGTCAGAACACTTCAAACACACACCTAAGCCTACTCTTTCAACATCGTTCTTCTCCCTAGAGCGCGCCCAGCTTCCCATTTCTCCAGCTCCTCGCAGATCCTAAGTTAGAAAATTTCATGATACTAGTAAATAGTACCTTAAAAGATCGAAGAGAAACATAGATACTCTGGGTTGAAATTGGGTGGTTATTTGATGATACTAGCCTGGTGAAATTTAGCAAATTTTGGTACATACCTGTTAAAGCAAAAGACTTCTTGGAAGTCATTAGCTCGAGTTCAAAATGCTCGACAAATACATGAAAAGTTGGGGGATCAATTTAAGACAAAATCTGCTTAATGAACTTCGAGGGTTTGGAAGAATTTCCACCTGACGAATGACAAATGAGCAGGAGTAGCTACTAGCTAGCGGTATGTTGATGCGATGTACACTACAGTTCATGAAGAGAATTGCTCGCATCATAGAGATCCGGTGAGAGATGGCTATTCAGTGCCGACAATAATCCCGTTATAATCTCACTAAGATCACATCCGTATAGCGACCGAACCACCGGTTGGTACGCCATGCAGCAAGATGGAACGTTCAGATCTCGCAGTCCAAGTTGCAAAACAAAAAAGAAGATCAACTAGTCCATTAACAATTCAGCATCTAGCTGGCACCATATATACACGCATCGATCTATACTGACTTTAATTTCTTCCCGTTTTCCCTCTTTTATTCTGCAGCAAGAAAACTGTTCATCCGGAAGAAGGGGCTTGTACTTGCGGAGTTGCTAGCTAGCTGTTCAATACTCAAGTCAGACACAGAGGATTTGTTCTTCGTCACTCTGTGGACTTCGGAGCTCCGTGTGGTGCTGCATATATATTTGCCGTTGCCGCGTTGCGTATACCACCATCCATGTAAAGCGAATTCGCCGTGACTGCCATGCCCCGGTGAAACGATCGAAACGTTGACACCATGTTCGTAGTTGGGAACTAACGGTTGTTGGTTTAGCATACTCTAGTGGCACTTGGAGTCTTCTACGCATGTCATGTGGCGCTAAACGGTAAGTGAGCTTAGTAATATGTTTTGATCAGGCAGGCTGGATTGATATTCTGCCTTGTAGCAGTGAAACAAGTTAGAAGTTAAGACAAATTCAGACATGAATTACTGGTTAAGACACAGTTAATTTGTTAACTATAGACCCCACTTGGGAAAAAAGTTTATCCACCCACCATGCCATGCAAACATCCGATTGAAAACCCCACTCTTCCCGGACTCCCAGGCCGGATAGATGTGGATATTCCACATGCCTGCATCACTATCCGTTCAATACTCCTCGTAGTCAGCGCTCGCGCGGGAGTTCAGATCAGATGCTTGCTGAGTTGTGTTAGCATGTTCCCCGCACTCCTAGAGAACATGAGTTTCCCAATTAATAATGCAGACAAGACAAACCCTTGCCAATTCTTCTAACCAAGTCATCCCCCAACCGGGTGTACAAATAGACGTGTAGAGCTGCTGCAGCTTCACACCTCAACCACACTCAAGTTTCCACTTCCAGTCTCCTGCTTGCCAAGTGCATCGAGCTCAAAGATGGCTAGCAGGGTTGCGATCTTGGTGTCGTGTGCGCTGCTCCTGGCGGCGACATGGCAGGGTGCGGCGGCGGCGCCTCGGCTGCGGGTCGGGTACTACCAAAAGAAGTGCCCGGCGGCGGAGTATATCGTCAAGGGGGTCGTCGGCAAGGCCCTCCAACAGAACCCCGGTCTCGGCGCCGGCATCATCCGCATGGCATTCCACGACTGCTTCGTCCAGGTACGTGCTCCTAATGGCTTGCTCATGCATGTGCTGTAAAACATCCAACACGTGGTTGACATTGCCCATGTATGCATGCGCATTGCAGGGCTGTGACGCGTCGGTGCTGCTGGACCCGACGGCGGCGAACCCTCGGCCGGAGAAGCTCGGCGCGCCCAACTTCCCCAGCCTGCGCGGCTTCGAGGTGATCGACGACGCTAAGGCGGCGCTCGAGAGGTTCTGCCCAGGAGTCGTCTCTTGCGCCGACGTCATCGCGTTCGCGGCCCGCGACTCCGCCTACTTCCTCAGCAACTATCGCATCAACTACCAAATTCCATCGGGGCGGTTCGACGGGAGCATCTCGCTCGAGACCGACACGTTCGCCTTCCTACCCCCGCCATTCTTCAACCACTCGCAGCTCGTCGCCAGCTTCAAGGCCAAGAACATGAACGAGGACGACCTGGTGGTGCTCTCCGGCGCGCACTCCATCGGCCTCTCGCACTGCTCCTCCTTCACCGACCGCCTCCCCCCGAACCCCTCCACCATCAACCCTGCTCTCTCCACCCTGCTGCAGAGCAAGTGCCCCGTGAGCCCAAATTTCACTAATGACCCCACGGTGGATCAGGACATGGTGACACCAAACCTGTTGGACAACCAGTACTACAAGAACATACGGAAACGCAATGTTCTCTTCACCTCTGACGCGGCGCTGGTAACATCGCCCCTGTCGGCGAGGAAGGTGTATCAGAACGCTTTGTTCCCCGAGGTTTGGGAAAAGAAGTTCGAAAGGGCCATGGTCAAGATGTCAGCTATCGAGCTCAAGACCGCTGCCAACGGCGAGATCAGAAAGAACTGCAGGGTCGTCAACAATTAGGTTTGCTGGGTGATCACGATCTGCAGTTACATTTGAATGTGTGTGCACTCGCTGTCCTTATAATTCATTCGTTGCATTTAATTTGCTGACAAGTTGTTTCACTTCTATTGGTGCATTCAGCTGATCATGTTGTAGTGCTATATTCATAGAGTTGTGTTTTTGTAATAGGTGTCTCACGTGACTGAATAAAGTATTCATTTTCGGCTTGTCCAGGAAAATATAATTATTCGATCCAATGTATGTGGGTGCCTGCACCAGGGGATTTTAGGAGTAGTAGCCTCTGGAAAAACATTCACAAAAATACGAATATAAATTTCGTTTTAGACATAATCTTTCGCAAGCTTAGAACTTTGCAAGAAACAAACCTAAGAAAAAAATGTTTAATGCGAACAGTTTAAGTTGGAAGGTTTTACCAACCACTACGGGAAAAACTGTAGTTCCTGTGTTGCCGAACCTTTGCCGTGTGCCAAGCGCCACGGAACACGGCAATTACAAGCTTTGCCGTGTTCCACGGATAAAGAACACGGCAAAGATATAAAACACGGCAACATACAAAAAAAAAGAACACGGCAAAGAACTAACCACGGTAAAGTTCCGAAAAAGAACACGGCAAAGAGGTGAACACGGCGAACTTCGGCCAGGACATACGGCAAAGGTCGGCGGCACGGCAAAGGCTGCGCCACGTGTCCCGAGGGAGTTCTCGAGACGGCGCCGTCATAACGACGTGGCTTTTCCGTGTGTCCCCAACGGACACTGATGTCTACGGGAGCTTCTATTCTTGTAGACAGTGTTGGGCCTCCAAGAGCAGAGGTTTGTAGAACAGCAGCAAGTTTCCCTTAAGTGGATCACCCAAGGTTTATCGAACTCAGGGAGGAAGAGGTCAAAGATATCCCTCTCATGCAACCCTGCAACCACAAAGCAAGAAGTCTCTTGTGTCCCCAACACACCTAATAGGTGCACTAGTTCGGCGAAGAGATAGTGAAATACAGGTGGTATGAATAAATATGAGCAGTAGCAACGGCACCAGAAAAGTGCTTTGCTATCCAGGACTGGCGTGTGGTTGATGGTGGTAATATTGCGGACAGTACAGATGCAGTAGAACAGTAAACAAGCAGCGATAGCAGTATTTAGGAACAAGGCCTAGGGATTATACTTTCACTAGTGGACACTCTCAACATTGATCACATAACAGAATAAATAGATAGATGCTAGACTCTACACCCTCTTGTTGGATGATGAACACTACTAACTGTGTAGGATTACACGAACCCTCAATGCCGGAGTTAACAAGCTCCACAATATTCAATGTTCATGTTTAAATAACCTTTGAGTGCATGACAGATCAACATAACCAAACCAAGTACTAACATAGCATGCACACTGTCACCTTCACGCTACGAAAGGAGGCATAGATCACATCAATACTATCATAGCAATAGTTAACTTCATAATCTACAAGAGATCACAATCATAGCCTATGCCAAGTACTACACGATGCACACACTGTCACCATTACACCGTGCAGGAGGAATAAACTACTTTAATAACATCACTAGAGTAGCACATAGAATAGTAGTGATACAAAACACATTGCAATCATAAAGAGATATAAATAAGCACTTCACTATGCCATTCATAACAGTGAATAAGTATTCTGTGAAATATAGCCTAAGAGACCCACACGGTGCACACACTGTCACCTTTACACACGTGGGACAAGGAGTCTCCGGAGATCACATAAGTAAAATCCACTTGACTAGCACAATGACATCTAGATTACAAGCATCATCATATGAATCTCAATCATGTAAGGCAGCTAATGAGATTATTGTATTGAAGTACATAGGAGAGAGATTAACCACATAGCTACCGGTACAGCCCCGAGCCTCGATGGAGAACTACTCCCTCCTCATGGGAGACAGCAACGTTGATGGAGATGGCGGTGGTGTCGATGGAGGAGCCTTCCGGGGGCACTTCCCCGTCCCGGCGGCGTGCCGGAACAGAGACTCCTGTCCCCCAGATCTTGGCTTCGCGATGGCGGCGGCTCTGGAAGGTTTCTCGTACCGTGGATTTTTCGTATCGAAGATTTAGGTCAGGGACCTTTTTATAGGCGAAGAGGCGGAGTCGGAGGGGCGACGAGGCGATGACACAATAGGGGGGCGCGGCCCAGGCTCTGGCCGCGCCACCCTGTCATCTGGGGCCCCTGTGGCCCCCCTCTGGCGGCTCTCGGGTGTTCTGGAAGCTTCGTGGAGTTTTAAGACTCTGGGCGTTGATTTCGTCCAATTTCGAGAATATTTCCTTACTAGGATTTCTGAAACCAAAAACAGCAGAAAACAGGAACTGGCCCTTCGGCATCTCGTCAATAGGTTAGTTCCGGAAAACGCATAATACTGACATAAAGTATGCATAAAACATGTAGATATCATCAATAATGTGGCATGGAACATAAGAAATTATCGATACGTCGGAGACGTATCAGCATCCCCAAGCTTAGTTTCTGCTCGTCCCGAGCAGGTAAACGATAACAAAGATAATTTCTGGAGTGACATGCCATCATAACCTCGATCATACTATTATAAGCATATGTAATGAATGCAGCGATCAAAACAATGGTAATGACATGAGTAAACAACTGAATCATAAAGCAAAGACTTTTCATGAATAGTACTTTCAAGACAAGCATCAATAAGTCTTGCATAAGAGTTAACTCCTAAAGCAATAAATCAAAGTAGAGGTATTGGAGCAACACAAAGGAAGATTAAGTTTCAGCGGTTGCTTTCAACTTGTAACATGTATATCTCATGGATAGTTGTCAATGCAAAGTAATATAACAAGTGCAATATGCAAGTATGTAGGAATCAATGCACAGTTCACACAAGTGTTTGCTTCTTGAGGTGGAGAGAGATAGGTGAACTGACTCAACATAAAAGTAAAAGAAAGGTCCTTCAAAGAGGAAAGCATCGATTTCTATATTTGTGCTAGAGCTTTGGTTTTGAAAACAATAAACAATTTTGTCAACGGTAGTAATAAAGCATATGTGTTATGTAAATTATATCCTACAAGTTGCAAGCCTCATGCATAGTATACCAATAGTGCCCGCACCTTGTCCTAATTAGCTCGGATTACCGGGATTATCATTGCAATACATATGTTTTAACCAAGTGTCACAAAGGGGTACCTCTATGCCGCCTGTACAAAGGTCTAAGGAGAAAGCTCGCATTGGATTTCTCGCTTTTGATTATTCTCAACTTAGACATCCATACCGGGACAACATAGACAACAGATAATGAACTCCTCTTTAATGCATAAGCATGTAGCAACAATTAATGTTCTCATATGAGATTGAGGATATTTGTCCAAAACTGAAACTTCCACCATGATTCATGGCTTTAGTTAGCGGCCCAATGTTCTTCTCTAACAGTATGCATGCTCTAACCATTAAATAAGTGGTAAATCGCCCTTACTTCAGACAAGACGGACATGCATAGCAACTCACATGATATTCAACAAAGAGTAGTTGATGGCGTCCCCAGGAACATGGTTATCGCACAACAAGCAACTTAATAAGAGATAAAGTGCATAAGTACATATTCAATACCACAATAGTTTTTAGGCTATTTGTCCCATGAGCTATATATTCTAAAGGTAGAGGATAGAATTTAAAGGTAGCACTCAAGCAATTTACATTGGAATGGCGGAGAAATACCATGTAGTAGGTAGGTATGGTGGACACAAGTGGCATAGTGGTTGGCTCAAGGATTTTGGATGCATGAGAAGTATTCCCTCTCGATACAAGGTTTAGGCTAGCAAGGTTGTTTAGAACAAACACAAGTATGAACCGGTACAGCAAAACTCACATAAAAGACATATTGCAAGCATTATAAGACTCTACACCGTCTTCCTTGTTGTTCAAACCCTTACTAGAGAATATCTAGACTCTAGAGAAACCACTCATGCAAACCAAATTTTAACAAGCTCTATGTATTTCTTCACTAATAGGTGCAAAGTATATGATGCAAGAGCTTAAACATGAGCACAACAATTGCCAAGTATCAAGTTATTCAAGACATCATACCAATTACTACATGTAGCATTTCCCGTTTCCAACCATATAACAATTAACGAACCAGTTTCAACCTTCGCCATGAAAATTAAAAGCTAAGAACACATGTGTTCATACGAACCAGCGGAGCATGTCTCTCTCCCACTCAATCATGAATTTATTCAAACAAAAACAAAAATAAAAACAAACAGACGCTCCAAGTAAAGTACATAAGATGTGATCGAATAAAAATATAGTTTCAAGAGAAGGAACCTGATAATTTGTCGATGAAGAAGGGGATGCCCAAGGCATCCCCAAGCTTAGATGCTTGAGTCTTCTTGAAATATGCAGGGGTGAACCACCGGGGCATCCCCAAGCTTAGACTTTTCACTCTTCTTGATCATAGTGTATCATCCTCCTCTCTTGACCCTTGAAAACTTCCTCCACACCAAACTCGAAACAAACTCATTAGAGGGTTAGTGCATAATCAAAAACTCACATGTTCAGAGGTGACACAATCATTCTTTATACTTCTGGACATTGCACAAAGCTACTGAAAGACAATGGAATCGAAAAATCCATCAAGCATGACAAAACAGGCAATGCAAAATAAAAGGCAGAATCTGTCAAAACAGAACAGTTCGTAAAGACGTATTTTTAACAGGCACCAGACTTCTCAGATGAGAAAACTTAAAACTAATGAAAGTTGCGTACATATCTGAGGATCACTCACGTAAATTGGCATAATTTTCTGAGTTACCTACAGAGAATTAGACCCAAATTCGTGATAGCAAAGAAAACTGTTTCTGCGCAGTAATCCAAATCTAGTATCATCCTTCTATTAGAGACTTTACTTGGCACAACAATGCAATAAAACTAAGATAAGGAGAGGTTGCTACAGTAGTAAACAACTTTCAAGACTCAAATATAAAACAAAATACTGTAGTAAAATAAACACATGGGTTATCTCCCAAGAAGTTCTTTCTTTATAGCCATTAAGATGGGCTCAATAATTTCAATGATGCACTCGCAAGAAATAGTAGTGGAAGCAAAAGAGAGCATCAGGAAGCAAATTCAAAACACATTTAAGCCTAACATGCTTCCTATGCATAGGAATCTTGTAAATAAACAAGTTATGTAGGCATAATGCAATAAGCATAGGAAAACTAGACAAGCGCAACTTAAGATTTTTAGCATATAGAGAGGTGTTTTAGTGACATGAAAATTTCTACACCCATATTTTCCTCTCGCATAATAATGTCCAGTAGCATCATGAGCAAACTCAACAATATAACTATCACATAAAGAATTCTTATCATGAGTCTCATGCATAAAATTATTACTCTCCACATAAGCATAATCAATTTTATTAGTTGTAGTGGGAGCAAATTCAACAAAGTAGCTATCATTATTATTCTCATCATCAAATATAGGAGGCATATTGTAATCATACTCAAATTTATCCTCCATAACAGGCGGTACTAAAAGACCAATATCATTATAATCATCATAAATAGGAGGCAATGTATCATCAAAGTAAATTTTCTCCTCAATGCTTGCGGGACTAAAAAGATCATGAAAACCAGCTTCCCCAAGCTTAGAACTTTCTATATCATTAGCAACAACGGTGTTCAAAGTATTCATACTAATATGTTCCATGGGTTTTTTAATTTTCGGATCAAACCATCCATGTCTTAAATCAGGAAATAGAATAAGAAGCTCATTGTTGTCCATTATGCCTAACTAGTGTAAACAAGAAACAAAAAGATGCAATTGCTGGATCTAAAGGAAATAGCTTCGAGCACTCACACAATGGCGCCAGAAAAGTACTGTTACCTGGAACCGGAGTATGAGTGCCTTTTACCTTTCCTCCCCGGCAACGGCGCCTGAAAAGTGCTTGATGTCTACGGGAGCTTCTATTCTTGTAGACAGTGTTGGGCCTCCAAGAGCAGAGGTTTGTAGAACAGCAGCAAGTTTCCCTTAAGTGGATCACCCAAGGTTTATCGAACTCAGGGAGGAAGAGGTCAAAGATATCCCTCTCATGCAACCCTGCAACCACAAAGCAAGAAGTCTCTTGTGTCCCCAACACACCTAATAGGTGCACTAGTTCGGCGAAGAGATAGTGAAATACAGGTGGTACGAATAAATATGAGCAGTAGCAACGGCACCAGAAAATTGCTTTGCTATCCAGGACTGGCGTGTGGTTGATGGTGGTAATATTGCGGACAGTACAGATGCAGTAGAACAGTAAACAAGCAGCGATAGCAGTAGTTAGGAACAAGGCCTAGGGATTATACTTTCACTAGTGGACACTCTCAACATTGATCACATAACAGAATAAATAGATAGATGCTAGACTCTACACCCTCTTGTTGGATGATGAACACTACTAACTGTGTAGGATTACACGAACCCTCAATGCCGGAGTTAACAAGCTCCACAATATTCAATGTTCATGTTTAAATAACCTTTGAGTGCATGACAGATCAACATAACCAAACCAAGTACTAACATAGCATGCACACTGTCACCTTCACGCTACGAAAGGAGGCATAGATCACATCAATACTATCATAGCAATAGTTAACTTCATAATCTACAAGAGATCACAATCATAGCCTACGCCAAGTACTACACGATGCACACACTGTCACCATTACACCGTGCAGGAGGAATAAACTACTTTAATAACATCACTAGAGTAGCACATAGAATAGTAGTGATACAAAACACATTGCAATCATAAAGAGATATAAATAAGCACTTCACTATGCCATTCATAACAGTGAATAAGTATTCTGTGAAATATAGCCTAAGAGACCCACACGGTGCACACACTGTCACCTTTACACACGTGGGACAAGGAGTCTCCGGAGATCACATAAGTAAAATCCACTTGACTAGCACAATGACATCTAGATTACAAGCATCATCATATGAATCTCAATCATGTAAGGCAGCTCATGAGATTATTGTATTGAAGTACATAGGAGAGAGATTAACCACATAGCTACTGGTACAGCCCAGAGCCTCGATGGAGAACTACTCCCTCCTCATGGGAGACAGCAGCATTGATGGAGATGGCGGTGGTGTCGATGGAGGAGCCTTCCGGGGGCACTTCCCCATCCCGGCGGCGTGCCGGAATAGAGACTCCTGTCCCCCAGATCTTGGCTTCGTGATGGCGGCAGCTCTGGAAGGTTTCTCGTACCGTGGCTTTTTCGTATCGAAGATTTAGGTCAGGGACCTTTTTATAGGCGAAGAGGCGGAGTCGGAGGGGCGACGAGGCGATGACACAATAGGGGGCGCGGCCCAGGCCCTGGCCGCGCCACCCTGTCATCTGGGGCCCTGTGGCCCCCCTCTGGCGGCTCTCGGGTGTTCTGGAAGCTTCGTGGAGTTTTAAGACTCTGGGCGTTGATTTCGTCCAATTCCGAGAATATTTCCTTACTAGGATTTCTGAAACCAAAAACAGCAGAAAATAGGAACTGGCCCTTCGGCATCTCGTCAATAGGTTAGTTCCGGAAAACGCATAATAATGACATAAAGTATGCATAAAACATGTAGATATCATCAATAATGTGGCATGGAACATAAGAAATTATCGATACGTCGGAGACGTATCAGACACACGACAAAGGTCCTTGTCCCGCGCACACCCCTCCCCTCCCGCCAACTTTTTCCGCGCGAAGTAGTATGTCAGCAGCATTTTGGCGCGAAACCTTCGCCGTGTGCAAAATAGCAAGGAGCACCGCAAAGATGGCTTTGCCGTGTGCCAGAGCAAAAAGAACACAGCAAAGATGGCTTTGCCGTGTGCCAGACCAAAAAGAACACAGCAAAGATGGCTTTGCCGTGTGCAGCTCTGTAAAGCACACGACAAAGGTCAAGTTCCCCGCCATTTCTTTTCCGCCATTTCAGCACTCTCCCTCCCTATATATACCCATGTCTCGGGCATTTCTCCTCCACATCCACCAGCACTTCTCCTCTCTAGCACCGGCAACCAATTCTCCTCCAAACACCACCAGCGAAGAATCCATCCTCTGCAGCCGTCGAGATGCCTCCTCGTCGCCGTACCAACCATAGCAACACGAGCTTCACAGGCGTCCGTTTGCGACCTGGGGGCCGTTTCACGGCTGAAATCTCCGCCGTCGGAGTTTTGCGTGTTCCTGATACGTCTCCAACGTATCTATAATTTCTGATGTTCCATGCTTGTTTTATGACAATACCTACATGTTTTGTTCACACTTTATGATGATTTTATGCATTTTCCGGAACTAACCTATTGACGAGATGCCGAAGTGCCAGTTGCTGTTTTCTGCTGTTTTTGGTTTCAGAAATCCTACAAAGGAAATATTCTCGGAATCGGACGAAATCAATGCCCAACATCTTATTTTTCCCGGAACCTTCCAGAAAGTCAAAGGGGGACCAGAGGGGAGCCCTGGGAGCCCCACACGTGTGGGCGGCGCGGCCCAGGGGGGGGGCGCGCCCCCCTAGTGTGAGGAGGCCCCGTGGCCCCTCCGACTCCGCCTCTTCGCCTATAAGTTGCCTCCTGACCTAAATCTTCGACACGGATTGATGAATAAGCCACGGTACGAGAAACCTTCCAGAGCCGCCGCCATCGTGAAGCCAAGATCTGGGGGACAGGAGTCTCTGTTCCGGCACGCTGCCGGGACAGGGAAGTGCCACCGGAAGGCATCTCCATCGACACCACCGCCATCTTCATCACCGCTGCTGTCTCCCATGAGGAGGGAGTAGTTCTTCCTCGAGGCTAAGGGCTGTACCGGTAGCTATGTGGTTAATCTTTCTCCTATGTACTTCAATACAATGATCTCATGAGCTGCCTTACATGATTGAGATTCATATGATGAGCTTTGTATCACTATTAATCTATGTGCTACTCTAGTGATGTTATTAAAGTACTCTATTCCTCCTCCATGATGTAATGGTGACAGTGTGTGCATCATGTAGTACTTGGCGTAGTTTATGATTGTGATCTCTTGTAGATTATGAAGTTAACTATTACTATGATGGTATTGATGTGATCTATTCCTCCTTTCATAGTATGATGGTGACAGTGTGCATGCTATGTTAGTACTTGGTATAATTGTGTTGATCTATCATGCACTCTAAGGTTATTTAAATATGAACATCGAATGTTGTGGAGCTTGTTAACTCCGGCATTGAGGTGCTCTTGTAGCCCTACACAATTAATGGTGTTCATCATCCAACAAGAGAGTGTAGAGTGGTTTTATTATGTGATCAATTGTAGCCCTCTTGTAATCTAGATGTCGTTATGCTATTCAAGTGGATTTTACTTATGTGATCTCCGGAGACTCCTTGTCCCACGTGTGTAAAGGTGACAGTGTGTGCACCGTGTGGGTCTCTTAGGCTATATTTCACAGAATACTTATTCACTGAGTTATGATTTGAGTTGGATGTCTCTATGAAATTGTGGTGTGTTAGTACCTCCTATGAATGCTCACAGTGACAGCGTGGGGTGTTTATTAGTACTTGGGAATACATCTTTAAGGTTTGCCTACATGATGAATTAGTGTTCGTTATCTTGCCAGAGAGTAATTCAGAATAGCATAGTGAAGTGCTTATTTATATTCCATTATGATTGCAATGTTGAGAGTGTCCACTAGTGAAAGTATGATCCCTAGGCCTTGTTTCCAAATACTGCAAACATCGCTTATTTACTGTTTTACTGCACCTTTACTTCCTGCAATATTACCACCATCAACTGCACGCCAGCAAGCTATTTTCTGGCGCCATTATTACCACTCATATTCATCCATATCACTTGTATTTTACTATCTCTTCGCCCAACTTGTGCACCTATACATCTGACAAGTGTATTGGGTGTGTTGGGGACACAAGAGACTTCTTGTATCGTGATTGCAGGGTTGCTTGAGAGGGATATCTTTGACCTCTTCCTCCCTGAGTTCGATAAACCTTGGGTGATTCACTTAAGGTAAACTTGCTGCTGTTCGACAAACCTCTGCTCTTGGAGGCCCAACACTGTCTACAGGAAAAGAAGCGTGCGTAGACATCAAGCACTTTTCTGGCGCCGTTGCCGGGGAGGAAAGGTAAAAGGTACTCACACTCCGGATCTCGGCAACTAAGCTATTTCCTGGGTAAGTGCTCAAAGCTATTTCCTTTAGATCCTGCAATTGCAACCTTTTGTTTCTTGTTAAACACTAGTAAGGCATAATGGAAAACAACTGTGAGCTTTTTAATCTATTTCCTGATTTAAGACATAAATTGTGTGTTGCAAAAATTGAAAAACCTATGGAACCTTATTTGCATGCTAATGGCAATGTTATTAGTATGAACACTTTGAACACCATTGTTGCTAATGATATGGAAAATTCTAAGCTTGGGGAAGCTGGTTATGGTGAGCATGATATTTTTAGTCCCCCAAGCATTGAGGAGAAAATTTTCTTTGATGATACTTTGCTTCCTATTTATGATGATTATAATGATAGTGATCTTTTGGTGCCACCTACTATGGAGGATAAATTTTATTATGATTATACTATGCCTCCTACACTTGATGAGAATAATAATGATAGCTACTTTGTTGAATTTGCTCCCACTACAACTAATAAAATTGATTATGCTTATGTTGGGAGTAGTAATAATTTTATGCATGGGACTCATGATAATAATGATTTATGTGATAGTTATATTGTTGAGTTTGCTCATGATGCTACTGGATATTATTATGAGAGAGGAAAATATGGTTGTAGAAATTTTCATGTTACTAAAACACCTCTCTTTTTGCTGAAAATCTTGAAGCTGCGCTTGTCTAATCTTTCTATGCTTGTTGCATTATGCTTCATGAATTTGTTTATTTACAAGATTCCTTTTCATAGGAAGCATGTTAGACTTAAATGTGTTTCGCATTTGCTTCTTGATGCTCTCTTTTGCTTCAACTCTTATTTCTTGCGAGTGCATCATTGAAATTGCTGAGCCCATCTTAATGGATATAAAAAAAGCACTTCTTGGGAGATAACCCATGTTTTTATTTTTCTATAGCAATTTTGTTTTATATTTGAGTCTTGGAAGTTGTTACTACTGTAGCAACCTCTCCTTATCTTTATTTTATTGCATTGTTGTGCCAAGTAAAGTCTTTGATAGTAGAGTTGATACTTGATTTGGATTGCTGCGCAGTAATAGATTTCTTACTGTCCTAAATTTAAGTCGCCCCGTCTGTAGGTAACTCAGAAAATTATGCCAATTTACGTGCATGATCCCCAGATATGTACGCAACTTTCATTAAATTTGTGAATTTTCATCTGAGCAAGTTAAGTTCCCCAGAAAAATTCGTCTTTACGGACTGTTCTGTTTTGACAGATTTTGCCTTTTATTTCACATTGCCTCTTTTGCTATGTTGATTGGATTTCTTTGTTCCATTAACTTTCAGAATCTTTGGGCAATGTCCAGAAGTGTTAAGAATGATTGTGTCACCTCTGAATATGTGAATTTTTTATTATGCACTAACCCTCTAATGAGTTTGTTTTGAGTTTGGTGTGGAGGAAGTTTTCAAGGGTCAAGAGAGGAGGATAATACAATATGATCAAGAAGAGTGAAAAGTCTAAGCTTGGGGATGCCCCCGTGGTTCATCCCTGCATATTTCAAGAAGACTTAAGCGTCTAAGCTTGGGGATGCCCAAGGCATCCCCTTCCTCATCAACAACTTATCATGTCACTTCTCTTGAAACTATATTTTTATTCGGTCACATCTTATGTACTTTACTTGGAGCGTCTGTTTGTTTTTATTTTTGTTTCGTTTGAATAAATTCATGCTTGTGTGGGAGAGAGACACGCTCCGCTGGTTCATATGAACACATGTGTTCTTAGCTTTTAATGTTCATGGCGAAGGTTGAAACTGCTTCGTTCATTGTTATATGGTTGGAAACAGAAAATGCTACATGTGGTAATTTGCATGATGTCTTGAATAACTTGATACTTGGCAATTGTTGTGCTCATATAGATCATGTTTAAGCTATTGCATCATGTACTTTGCACCTATTAGTGAAGAAATACTGTAGAGCTTGTTGACATTTGGTTTGCATGATTGGTCTCTCTAAGTCTAGATATTTTCTGGTAAGGGTTTGAACAACAAGGAAGACAGTGTAGAGTCTTATAATGCTTGCAATATGTTCTTATGTGAGTTTTGCTGTATCGGTTCATACTTGTGTTTGCTTTAAACAACCTTGCTAGCCTAAGCCTTGTATTGAGAGGGATAACTTCTCATGCATCCAAAATCCTTGAGCCAAAAACTATGCCATTTGTGTCCACCATACCCACCTACTACATGGTATTTCTCTGCCATTCCAAAGTAAATTGCTTGAGTGCTACCTTTAAATTTCCATTCTTTGTCTTTGCAATATATAGCTCATGGGAAAAATAGCTTAAAAACTATTGTGGTATTGAATATGTACTTATGTATCTTATTTCTTATTAAGTTGCTTGTTGAGCGATAACCATGTTCCTGGGGACGCCATCAACCTTTGTTGAATATCATGTGAGTTGCTATGCATGTTCGTCTTGTCTGAAGTAAGGGTGATTTATCATGAGCAAATGGTTTGAGTATGCATATTGTTAGAGAAGAACATTGGGCCGCTAACTAAAGCCATGTATCATGGTGGAAGTTTCAGTTTGGACAACAATCCTCAATCTCTTATGAGAATATTATCTGTTGTTGAATGCTTATGCATTAAAGAGGAGTCCATTATCTGTTGTCTATGTTGTCCCGGTATGGATGTCTAAGTTGAGAATAATCAAAAGCGAGAAATCCAATGCGAGCTTTCTCCTTAGACCTTTGTACAGGTGGCATAGAGGTACCCCTTTGTGATACTTGGTTAAAACATATGTTATGCAATGATAATCCAAGTAAATCCGAGCTAATTAGGACAAGGTGCGAGCACTATTGGTAATCCATGCATGAGGCTTGCAACTTATAGGATGTCTTATACATAACACATATGCTTTATTACTACCGTTGACAAAATTGTTTCTATGTTTTCAAAATAAAAGCTCTAGCACAAATATAGCAATCCATGCTTCCCTCTGCGAAGGGCCATTCCTTTACTTTATGTTGAGTCAGTTTACCTACTTCTTTCTACCTTAGAAGCAAACACTTGTGTTAACTATGCATTGATTCTTACATACTTGCTTATTTGCATTCATCATATTACTTTGTGTTGAAAGTTGAAAGCAACTGCTGAAACTTATATCTTCCTTTGTGTTGCATCAATGCTTTTACTTTGAATCTATTGCTTTATGAGTTAACTCTTATGCAAGACTTATTGATGCTTGTCTTGAAAGTACTATTAATGAAAAGTCTTTGCCATATGATTCAGTTGTTTAGTCATTGTCTTTACCATTGCTTTGAATCGCTGCATTCATCTTATATGCTTTACAATAGTATGATCAAGATTATGTTTGTAGCATGTCACTTCAGAAATTATCTTTGTTATTGTTTACCTACTCGGGACGAGTAGGAACTAAGCTTGGGAATGCTGATACGTCTCCAACGTATCTATAATTTCTGATGTTCCATGCTTGTTTTATGACAATACCTACATGTTTTGTTCACACTTTATGATGATTTTATGCATTTTCTGGAACTAACCTATTGACTAGATGCCGAAGTGCCAGTTGCTGTTTTCTGCTGTTTTTGGTTCCAGAAATCCTACAAAGGAAATATTCTAGGAATCGGACGAAATCAATGCCCAACATCTTATTTTTCCCGGAACCTTCCAGAAAGTCAAAGGTGGACCAGATGGGAGCCCTGGGGGCCCCACACGTGTGGGCGGCGCGGCCCAGGGGGGGCGCCCCCTAGTGTGAGGAGGCCCCGTGGCCCCTCCGACTCCGCCTCTTCGCCTATAAGTTGCCTCCTGACCTAAATCTTCGACACGGATTGACGAATAAGCCACGGTACGAGAAACCTTCCAGAGCCGCCGCCATCACGAAGCCAAGATCTGGGGGACAGGAGTCTCTGTTCCGGCACGCTGCCGGGACGGGGAAGTGCCCCCGGAAGGCATATCCATCGACACCACCGCCATCTTCATCACCGCTGCTGTCTCCCATGAGGAGGGAGTAGTTCTTCCTCGAGGCTAAGGGCTGTACCGGTAGCTATGTGGTTAATCTCTCTCCTATGTACTTCAATACAATGATCTCATGAGCTGCCTTACATGATTGAGATTCATATGATGAGCTTTGTATCACTATTAATCTATGTGCTACTCTAGTGATGTTATTAAAGTACTCTATTCCTCCTCCATGATGTAATGGTGACAGTGTGTGCATCATGTAGTACTTGGCGTAGTTTATGATTGTGATCTCTTGTAGATTATGAAGTTAACTATTACTATGATGGTATTGATGTGATCTATTCCTCCTTTCATAGTATGATGGTGACAGTGTGCATGCTATGTTAGTACTTGGTATAATTGTGTTGATCTATCATGCACTCTAAGGTTATTTAAATATGAACATCGAATGTTATGGAGCTTGTTAACTCCGGCATTGAGGTGCTCTTGTAGCCCTACACAATTAATGGTGTTCATCATCCAATAAGAGAGTGTAGAGTGGTTTTATTATGTGATCAATTGTAGCCCTCTTGTAATCTATATGTCGTTATGCTATTCAAGTGGATTTTACTTATGTGATCTCCGGAGACTCCTTGTCCCACGTGTGTAAAGGTGACAGTGTGTGCACCGTGTGGGTCTCTTAGGCTATATTTCACAGAATACTTATTCACTGAGTTATGATTTGAGTTGGATGTCTCTATGAAATTGTGGTGTGTTAGTACCTCCTATGAATTCTCACAGTGACAGCGTGTGGTGTTTATTAGTACTTGGGAATACATCTTTAAGGTTTGCCTACATGATGAATTAGTGTTCGTTATCTTGCTAGAGAGTAATTTAGAATAGCATAGTGAAGTGCTTATTTATATTCCATTATGATTGCAATGTTGAGAGTGTCCACTAGTGAAAGTATGATCCCTAGGCCTTGTTTCCAAATACTGCAAACATCCCTTATTTACTGTTTTACTGCATCTTTACTTCCTGCAATATTACCACCATCAACTGCACGCCAGCAAGCTATTTTCTGGCGCCATTATTACCACTCATATTCATCCATATCACTTGTATTTTACTATCTATTGGGTGTATTGGGTGTGTTGGGGACACAAGAGACTTCTTGTATCGTGATTGTGTTGCCGTCAGAAACTCACCGGCGAGCAGCGACGAGCAACACCGTAGAGCCGGGAGGCTCCCAGGACTGCGGCTGGCCCTGCGGGGCGTGGCACGTGGAAGCGGCATCTACACGTCGCACGGCGGTGGCGGTGGGGCGAGGCATGTGGAAGCGGCGGCGACACGTGGCACGGGGAAGGGACACGTGGCACGGGGAAGGGACACGTGTGGCACGGCGGCGGCGGTGGCCAGTACATGGCGGTGGTGGCCAGTACACGGCGGTGGCGGCGGTGGCCAGTACATGGCGGTGGCCAGTACACGGCGGTGGCGGTGGCGGTGGCGGCGGTGGCCAGTACATGGCGGTGGCCAGTACACGGCGATGGCGGTGGCGGTGGCGGCGGTGGCCAGTACATGGCGGTGACGGTGGTGGCCAGTACACGGCGGTGGCGGCGGTGGCCAGTACATGGCGGTCGCGGTGGCCAGTACACGGTGGTGGCGGCGGTGGCCAGTACATGGCGGCGGCGATGGTGGACACGTGTGGCACGGCGGTGGCCAGTACGTGGTTTTTTTGATTTGAAATAAGGCGGGAACGAAATTTTAAAATTTTTTTGGCTAAAGGCCTATTTTGCGCGCGCAGCGAATATCGCAATAAAATAGGCCTTTACTCCCGGTTTGTAATACAAACCGGGACCAAAGGGTGGTTTCCCTATAACTGTCGCCCCTTCGTCTCTGCGGAGATCAATCCCACGGAGATGAAGGAAACGACGCCGCCAGGCTGCCCAACTGCGTCGTGCCCGCCGCTCGCCGTGCGCCACCACCTCCGCAGCCGCGTGCGCCACCGCCTCCACCGCCGCCTCCGCCGCCGCCGCCTCCTGCCGCCGCCTCCTCTCTGTCCGCCACATCTCCCGGCCGCGCGCGCGCCCCGTGTCTCCCGTGCCTTCACCTCCACCTCCGCCGCGCGCGCTCACATCCGCCGCTCGCCGCGCTCTCCTTCGACGGCCGCCGCCGCCACCGCGCCTCCCTCGCGGCGCCTCCTCGCCGTCCTCCCCCACACGACCGCGAACGACACGTGGCCCGCCGTCGCCCGCCGCCGGAGCCGCGGACGTCGCCTCCACCGCCGCTCTCAGCGCCCTCCGCCGCCGCCCGCCACCGCGCCTCCCTGCAGGTATGGCGCGCCCCTCTCCCTCTCCCTCCTCCGGCCGGCCGACCGGCGACCACGGCCACAAGTTCATTTTTTTTTGTTTTTATGTTAGATTAATTAGTTTAGTTACAAAAATAGTTAGTAAACTAGTTAAAAATAGTTAGAAAACTAGTTAGTAAATTAGTTAGAAATAGTTCGATTTAAATTAGTGTAGTTAATTAGAAAAAAGTTACAAAATAGTTAGATTCATTTGTGTCGGCGCCGCCCCCCGCGCGCGCCGACGACCTAGACCGTGGCAGTGCCGAGTCCGTAGCGGTGCCGCCGCGACATAGACTTAGGGTCGTGAAATAGAGAAAGAGCGAGCGAGGAGGAGCGCCGAGTCCGTGGCGGTGCCGGTACTGCCGGCGCCCCTGCCGGCGCCCCCAAAACAGGGTCGTTCAATTCCCTCTACCGCTCCTGCTGTCGTTCCCGACCCCCGATCCGGATCGATCGATCCGGGGTCGTAGAACGCGGCGTCGACCCCGAACCGGCCCGAATGCGGTCGTGACATTATATGTTAGAAATATTTGTTAGTACAAAAGTAGTGAAGTTTTTTTATTTAGCACAATATCATGTTTTTTTATTTATATTAGTACATATATGATTTTGTTTCGTAGCTACGATGCCGCGACAGCCGCCGCGTCGTGATATGACTATTCTAGAGGAGATGAAGCATATGGGGGAGGTCCGGGACTGGGCTCCGCCGGGGTGGCACTGGGAGGTCTTAGCTTCCGGGTCGCGCACCTTGGTGCGGAATCCGGGTCCCGTCGTCGACCCGGATATTCTCTGGTGGAGGTCTTATGGGCCACGGTCGTTTCAGAGGGAGCCGGCCCCGTCGGAGGAGGTAGCTCAGCGCATTGCGGCGGAGGACGAGCACATTCGCCGTTACATTTATGCGTAGACAACATGTATAGGACCGGATGGAGCGTTATGCAGGGATCTCATGTTAGCTATGCTCCCGTGATTGTTCCGTGGCTTTGGGAGTTCACCCGGCGCGGCTCAGGACCCGGTCGGCGCGGTTGAGAGGTTGTAGTATTGATTGATGTATTAGGGTTAAATAAACATGAACCCGATCTATGTATGCATGTAACTGCACTATCTGCTTTCAGCACTATATTATCGATCCTTAGTTAAGAACTACATATGTAAGTCCATTTTCAGTTTTCTGCATTATCCTTAATTTGATCATATGATGGTTCCTATATATAGCTTGCAAGTCATTGTAGAAAGCATGGTGGGACAGAGAGATGAAACTCAAGAAAATTTCATGGCTGACCTCATAGCCAACGGTACTCTGGATGATCGCGACGACGACGTTATTCCAGATGATGGCGGTGACGATGTCACCGCAACTTTTTTGAATGACTCCGGTGAGGGAGTGGAGAATATTGAGGAAGAAGATCCTAATGGCGCCGGTGAGGAAGAAGATCATCATAATGGCTCCAGAACCGTAGTTATCACCCAGGTATATAAATTAATTAAGCCGCTGTTGATCGACTAGATGCATTAACTAATTAAATTTTACTGACTATGAATTATTTCTTTTTTAGCCCTCCGGATCGAGCACTTCTTCTGTAAAGTCGAAGAAGCATGGCCCGGCCAAAAAGTGGGACGACGGTGTTAGGCACGACATCACCATATCGTTAAGGATGGTAAACCGATTGCTGCAGAGAAAAGTGCAAAGTCATTTATAGCTCAATGCGGAGTGCTTGTTAGGGACCACGTCCCGATCACCGTTCGAGAATGGAACAAGCCGAAGGGACTAGTGCTGTCTACAGAGGAAGAAGCTCAAGGTCTTTATATCGATGATTGATGTCTACGGGAGCTTCTATTCTTGTAGACAGTGTTGGGCCTCCAAGAGCAGAGGTTTGTAGAACAGCAGCAAGTTTCCCTTAAGTGGATCACCCAAGGTTTATCGAACTCAGGGAGGAAGAGGTCAAAGATATCCCTCTCAAGCAACCCTGCGATCACAATGCAAGAAGTCTCTTGTGTCCCCAACACACCAAATACACTTGTCAGATGTATAGGTGCACTAGTTCGGCGAAGAGATAGTGAGATGCAAGTAATATGGATGAGTATGAGTGGTAATAGCAATCTGAATAAAATATGGCAGCGAGTAAACATGCAACAAAACAGTAAACAAACGGAGATTCAATGCTTGGAAGCAAGGCCCAGGGATCCTGCTTTCACTAGTGGACACTCTCAACAATGATCACATAATAGGACTACTCTACACTCTGTTGTTGGATGATGAACACCACTAATTGTGTAGGATTACACGAACCCTCAATGCCAGAGTTAACAAGCTCCACAATATTCGATATTCATGTTTAAATAACCTTAGAATGCAAGATAGATCAACACAATTACACCGAGAACTAACATAGCATGCACACTGTCACCATCACACTATGAAGGAGGCATAGATCATATCAATACTAACATAGCAATAGTTAACTTCATAATCTACAAGAGATCACAATCATAATCTACGCCAAGTACTACACGATGCACACACTGTCACCATTACACCGTGGAGGAGGAATAGACTACTTTAATAACATCACTAGAGTAGCACATAGATGATATTCAACTAGATCACATAAAGAGAGAGATGAACCACATAGCTACAGCGGAGCCCTTAGCCCCGGGGGTGGATTAATCCCTCCTCATCACAGAGACAGCGATGGCGGTGAAGATGGCGGTGAAGACGGCGGTGGAGATGACTCCGGGGGCAATTCCCCGTCCCGGCAGGGTGCCGGAACAGAGACTTCTGTCCCCCGAATTGGAGTTTCGCGATGGCGGCGGCTCTGGATGGTTTTCTCTGGTTTCGTCGAACTGCCTCGAGGTTTTAGGTCAGGGACGACTAAATAGGCGAAGAGGCGGAGTCGGAGGGGCCACAGGGGGCCCACACACTAGGGGGCGCGCCCCCCTTGGGCCGCGCCGCCCTGTGGGGTGGGGCCCCTCTGGCTCCCCTCTGGCCTTTCTCCGGTGCTCTGGAAGCTTCTGGGAATTTTAAGATCTTCGGTGTTGATTTCGTCCGATTCCGAAAATATTTCCTTACTAGGATTTCTGAAACCAAAAACAGCAGAAAACAGCAACTGGCCTTTCGGCATCTCGTCAATAGGTTAGTTCCGGAAAACGCATAAATACGATATAAAGTGTGAACAAAACATGTCGGTATTGTCATAAAACAAGCATGGAACATCAGAAATTATAGATACGTCGGAGACGTATCAGCATCCCCAAGCTTAGTTCCTACTCGTCCTCGAGTAGGTAAACGATAAAAGATAATTTCTGAAGTGACATGCTACTAACATAATCTTAATCATACTATTGTAAAGCATATGAGATGAATGCAGCGATTCGAAGCAATGTAAATGCAATGAGTAAACAATTGAATCATATAGCAAAGACTTTTCATGAATAGTACTTTCAAGACAAGCGTCAATAAGTCTTGCATAAGAGTTACTCATAAAGCAATAAATTCTTAGTAAAGGCATTGAAATAACACAATGGAAGATTAAGTTTCAGCGGTTGCTTTCAAGTTGTAACATGTATATCTCATGGATAGTTGTCAATGCAAAGCAATATAACAAGTGCAATAAGCAAGTATGTAAGAATCAATGCATAGTTAACACAAGTGTTTGCTTCTAAGATAGAGAGAAATGGGTAAACTGACTCAACATAAAAGTAGAAGAAAGGCCCTTCGCAGAGGGAAGCATTGATTGCTATATTTGTGCTAGAGCTTTTATTTTGAAAACAAGAAACAATTTTGTCAACGGTAGTAATAAAGCATATGCATCATGTGAATTATATCCTACAAGTTGCAAGCCTCATGCATAGTATACTAATAGTGCCCGCACCTTGTCCTAATTAGCTCGGATTACCGGGATTATCATTGCAATACATATGTTTTAACCAAGTGTCACAAAGGGGTACCTCTATGCCGCCTGTACAAAGGTCTAAGGAGAAAGCTCGCATTGGATTTCTCGCTTTTGATTATTCTCAACTTAGACATCCATACCGGGACAACATAGACAACAGATAATGGACTCCTCTTTAATGCATAAGCATGTAGCAACAATTAATGTTCTCATATGAGATTGAGGATATTTGTCCAAAACTGAAACTTCCACCATGATTCATGGCTTTAGTTAGCGGCCCAATGTTCTTCTCTAACAGTATGCATGCTCTAACCATTAAATAAGTGGTAAATCGCCCTTACTTCAGACAAGACGGACATGCATAGCAACTCACATGATATTCAACAAAGAGTAGTTGATGGCGTCCCCAGGAACATGGTTATCGCACAACAAGCAACTTAATAAGAGATAAAGTGTGTAAGTACATATTCAATACCACAATAGTTTTTAGGCTATTTGTCCCATGAGCTACATATTGTAAAGGTAGAGGATAGAATTTAAAGGTAGAACTCAATCAATTTACTTTGGAATGGCGGAGAAATACCATGTAGTAGGTAGGTATGGTGGACACAAGTGGCATAGTGGTTGGCTCAAGGATTTTGGATGCATGAGAAGTATTCCCTCTCGATACAAGGTTTAAGCTAGCAAGGTTGTTTAAGGCAAACAGAAGTATGAACCGGTACAGCAAAACTCACATAAAAGACATATTGCAAGCATTATAAGACTCTACACCGTCTTCCTTGTTGTTCAAACCCTTACTATAAAATATCTAGACTCTAGAGAAACCACTCATGCAAACCAAATTTTAACAAGCTCTATGTATTTCTTCACTAATAGGTGCAAAGTATATGATGCAAGAGCTTAAACATGAGCTCAACAATTGCCAAGTATCAAGTTATTCAAGACATCATACCAATTACTACATGTAGCATTTCCCGTTTCTAACCATATAACAATTAACGAAGCAGTTTCAACCTTCGCCATGAAAATTAAAAGCTAAGAACACATGTGTTCATACGAACCAGCGGAGCGTGTCTCTCTCCCACACAAGCATGCATTTATTCAAACAAAAACAAAAATAAAAACAAACAGACGCTCCAAGTAAAGTACATAAGATGTGACCGAATAAAAATATAGTTTCAAGAGAAGGAACCTGATAATTTGTCGATGAAGAAGGGGATGCCTTGGGCATCCCCAAGCTTAGACGCTTGAGTCTTCTTGAAATATGCAGGGATGAACCACCGGAGCATCCCCAAGCTTAGACTTTTCACTCTTCTTGATCGTAGTATATCATCCTCCTCTCTTGACCCTTGAAAACTTCCTTCACACCAAACTCAAAACAAACTCATTAGAGGGTTAGTGCATAATCAAAAACTCACATGTTCAGAGGTGACACAATCATTCTTAACACTTCTGGACATTGCCCAAAGCTACTGGAAGTCAATGGAACAAAGAAAGCCATCCCACATAGCAAAGGAGGCAATGCGAAATAAAAGGCAGAATCTGTCAAAACAGAACAGTTCGTAAAGATGAATTTTAAAGAGGCACCAGACTTGCTCAAATGAAAATGCTCAAATTGAATGAAAGTTGCGTACATATCTGAGGATCACTCACGTAAATTGGTATAATTTTCGGAGGTACCTACAGAGAATTCCGCCCAGATTCGTGACAGACAGAAATCTGTTTCTGCGCAGTAATCCAAATCTAGTATCAACCTTGCTATCAAAGACTTTACTTGGCACAACAATGCAATAAAACTAAGATAAGGAGAGGTTGCTACAGTAGTAACAACTTCCAAGACTCAAATATAAAACAAAGGTACTGTAGCAAAATAAACACATGGGTTATCTCCCAAGAAGTTCCTTCTTTATAGCCATTAAGATGGGCTCAATAATTTCAATGATGCACTCCCAAGAAATAATAGTTGAGGCAAAAGAGAGCATCAAGAAGAAAATTCAAAACACATTTAAGTCTAACCCACTTCCTATGCAAAGGAATGTTGTACACAAATGAATTCATGAAGAACAAAGTGACAAGCATAAGAGGATAAAACACGAGTAACTTCAAGATTCTCAACATAAAGAGGGGAAACTTAATATTATTAAGATGCATATACCCATGTTTCCCTCTCTCATAATAACTTTCAGTAGCATCATTGATGAAATCCACAATATACCCATCACTTAAAACATTCTTATCATGGTTCATATGCATAGAAGTATCATTAATTTTGGCATAAGAAGAATTCTTCTCATTAATAGTAATTGGAGCAGGATTATTATCAAGAATTTGAACATGGTAAACAAGTTGCATACTAAGGGAATTGTTTTTGGTAATCCAATCATGACTATGACAAGTTTCATAAGGATAATTATAACCTATATCATAGCATTCTTTATAATAATCATCAAAGGTCGGAGGCACAGTGTCATCATAAGAAATAGAATAGTTATCTTTCACAGTCGGTTTATCTGTGACCATACCATCATTGTTACTAGAAGGAGATGTATCAAGCACATAATGATAAGTAGCAAAAGGATTTTCAAACACCTCTTCCCCAAGCTTAGAGCTTTCTATATCATTATGGGAGGAAGCATGGATAGCACTGATACTATGGCAATTATTATCATCATCATTTTCAGAATTAGTTTCCAGAGATTTGCAATATCAAAAGTAGTGTGTTCTTTCAAATCATGATCACTAATGTATGTAAAGGGCATAGGAAGATCATTGTATTCAGATTCATTATCATAATAATCATTAGGAGCAACATACTTACGGTTACCTAGCGTTATCTCATTCACGCGGGGATATGTCGTTACCTCTTTCTCTTTATTCTCCTTCTTCTTCTTCTTCTTCTTCGTTCCCTTCTTCTTCTTCTTCTTCTCTTCCTTCTCCTCGTTCCCTTCTTTCGGAGGAAGAGGCTTGAAGGGTGGCTTGTCCGCATAACCTGATTTACTTTCAGAAACAATAGAAGAAACTTGGGAGGATTCCTCCTTTTCATTAATTAGTTCAAAACACACAGCGGTCCTATCATATTTTGGCAAGGTGTCATCTTCTAAAATATTTTGTATGTAAGTATTTGTATGGCTATTATCAATGCAATAAGAAAAACACCCATGCAGGACATCATCAATATCAAGATCATTAATAACTAACAAAGAAATTTTCCTTGATAACTCTTCGCACCACAAAAATAAAGTGAGTTCATCATGCTGATTAGGAGTAATTTCATCATCACAATACAAATTTGCAGCACTCATTGGGTTCAAATTATCATTGGAGGAGCATTGAAAATTAAAATGACCCACTTCATGGCAAACTTCACAAATAAAAGGATAGAGGGCACAAACTTTTTTACCAAGATCATCTAGAGCCCTAGCCCATTTTCTAGTTTTTTCATTAATATGATGGATACAATATTCATCTTTGATTTGATTAATTACACAAGGTCTATGCATTCCACAAAAATTAACATGCTTATAGGAAATAGCATTCTTAGGAGTTTGAGCATGCTTATTGTAATAATTAACAACAATTTCATTCTTCATGCAAGCCTCTTTAAAAAGTTCATGATACTTATCAAAATTCTTCTTAGGCAATTCAAAATGTGAGGCAAAAGCTTTATAAAGATTTGCAGCAACTTGAGAGTCAAGACCATAAGTAGCACTCATATTTCGGAATTTATCAGTATCCATAAAAGCTTCAATGCATTCATAATCATAATTTATACCTGACTCTTTACCTTCATTGTTCTCCCATCCTTCAGCGTTCTCCTCAATCCGATCAAGAAGATTCCACCTAGCTTCAACCTCCTTGCTTGCGAAAGATCCCTCCGAACATGCGTCCAGATAGTCCTTGTGTTGTCCTGAAAGCCTTGCATAAAAATTGTTAACAATAACATTACGGGGGAGCTCATGAATGGGACATTTGAGCATTAGTGACTTCAATCTCCCCCATGCTTGAGAAATACTCTCTCCATCACGAGGAAAAAAGTTATAAATGTAATTTCTATCAATATGCACTTCATGAGGAGGATAAAATTTAGAGTAAAAGAGAGATACAATTTCCTCCCAACCAAGAGAATGACTATTCTTCAACAATTTATACCAATGCGCCGCTTTACCAGACAGCGAAACAGAGAATAGCTTCTTCCTCACTTCATCCATAGAGATACCTGCACACTTGAATAACCCGCATAATTCATGCAAAAACAGTAAATGATCTCCAGGATGGACAGTTCCATCCCCTTCATAGCGGTTATCCATAACACGTTCAATAATTTTCATAGGTATTTTATACGGAATACTTTCAGCAGGTGGATTTAAAATATCAGAAGCATCATTAGAGTTATCGCATATGGGAGATAAAGCATTATCAGAGCAAAATATTTCTTCCAAAGCTGAGGAGCAAAAAAGATTATTTTTATATAAACTAGCTTCCCCAAGCTTAGACTTATCCATAGCATTAGCAGTGATTGCGTTCATACCAATAACATTGCTACTAGCATGCAAATGAGGTTCCATAGGTTCTTTAATTTTCGCATCACACAATTCATGTCTTAACTTAGGAAATAAATTAAAAAGCTCATAGTTGTATTCCATTATGCCTTACTAGTGTAAAACAAGAAAAAAAAGATGCAATTGCAGGATCTAAAGGAAATAGCTTCGAGCACACACACAATGGCGCCAGAAAAGTACTTAGTTACCTGGAACCGGAGTATGAGTGCCTTTTACCTTTCCTCCCTGGCAACGGCGCCAGAAAAGTGCTTGATGTCTACGGGAGCTTCTATTCTTGTAGACAGTGTTGGGCCTCCAAGAGCAGAGGTTTGTAGAACAGCAGCAAGTTTCCCTTAAGTGGATCACCCAAGGTTTATCGAACTCAGGGAGGAAGAGGTCAAAGATATCCCTCTCAAGCAACCCTGCGATCACAATGCAAGAAGTCTCTTGTGTCCCCAACACACTAAATACACTTGTCAGATGTATAGGTGCACTAGTTCGGCGAAGAGATAGTGAGATGCAAGTAATATGGATGAGTATGAGTGGTAATAGCAATCTGAATAAAATATGGCAGCGAGTAAACATGCAACAAAACAGTAAACAAACGGAGATTCAATGCTTGGAAGCAAGGCCCAGGGATCCTGCTTTCACTAGTGGACACTCTCAACAATGATCACATAATAGGACTACTCTACACTCTGTTGTTGAATGATGAACACCACTAATTGTGTAGGATTACACAAACCCTCAATGCCGGAGTTAACAAGCTCCACAATATTCGATATTCATGTTTAAATAAACTTAGAGTGCAAGATAGATCAACACAATTACACCGAGAACTAACATAGCATGCACACTGTCACCATCACACTATGAAGGAGGCATAGATCATATCAATACTAACATAGCAATAGTTAACTTCATAATCTACAAGAGATCACAATCATAATCTACGCCAAGTACTACACGATGCACACACTGTCACCATTACACCGTGGAGGAGGAATAGACTACTTTAATAACATCACTAGAGTAGCACATAGATGATATTCAACTAGATCACATAAAGAGAGAGATGAACCACATAGCTACAGCGGAGCCCTCAGCCCCGGGGGTGGATTACTCCCTCCTCATCATGGAGACAGCGATGGCGGTGAAGATGGCGGTGAAGACGGCGGTGGAGATGACTCCGGGGGCAATTCCCCGTCCCGGCAGGGTGCCGGAACAGAGACTTCTGTCCCCCGAATTGGAGTTTCGCGATGGCGGCGGCTCTGGATGGTTTTCTCTGGTTTCGTCGAACTGCCTCGAGGTTTTAGGTCAGGGACGACTAAATAGGCGAAGAGGTGGAGTCGGAGGGGCCATAGGGGGCCCACACACTAGGGGGGTGCGCCCCCCTTGGGCCGCGTCGCCCTGTGGGGTGGGGCCCCTCTGGCTCCCCTCTGGCCTTTCTCCGGTGCTCTGGAAGCTTCTGGGAATTTTAAGATCTTCGGTGTTGATTTCGTCCGATTCCGAAAATATTTCCTTACTAGGATTTCTGAAACCAAAAACAGCAGAAAACAGCAACTGGCCTTTCGGCATCTCGTCAATAGGTTAGTTCCGGAAAACGCATAAAAACGATATAAAGTGTGAACAAAACATGTCGGTATTGTCATAAAATAAGCATGGAACATCAGAAATTATAGATACGTCGGAGACGTATCAATGATGTAGCCAAAGACAGCATTCAGACCAACTCATGTCACATTTCAACATAGTACCAGAGGGGGATGCCGTTGAAAAGGCAAAGATGGAGCAGGCCCTCCGCGACTTTGCCAAGAAGAAGATGGCCGAACTATTCAAGAACCACAAGAAAAGATTGCGCGGCTTTATCAAGAAAGACAAGACTCCGGACAGTGAGAAGGTAAAAAATCACTGGGACGAATTCGTGAAGTACAGCATGAAGTCAGAAGAATTTAAGAAAAGGTCGGAAACAAATAAGGCAAATGCTGCGTTGAAGCTATATCACCAAATTCTGGGTCCAGGTGGATACATGGCTAACCGTCCTAAGTGGCAGGCAGCTGAGGCGGAACTGACCAGGAAAGGGATTAGATTAGGGACACACGGTTGGATCGAACGGTGCAAGGAGTGGTTCTACGGGATTGGGGGAACGTTGCATCCAGAAACAGGGAAGTGCATCTATAAGAAAGCTCATCTGAAGTTTCCCATTGAAGCCCTGGAACAAGCACATAGGGACGTGGAGGAGGGGAGGTTCCAGCCCGAAAGAGAGAACGATGAGCTGACACGCGCCCTTGGGAACAAAGAACACGGTGGACGAACACGAGGCACAGAAGGCTCCGTTCCGTGGAAGTATGGCTTTCCTGCGGAAAGGAAGAGATTTCCTGATAAAAGCCATGAGAGGAGAAAGGCAAGGGAAACAGACCGCATAGCGTCCTTAGAGGAGGGTTTTAGCACCATGAAAGCCCAATTAACCATGGTAACCCAAGTACTTACATCCCAGATGGCTCAGGGGCAGGCTGTAGATCCTGCATTGCTCAATGCTATCGTCCCGCTGCAATCTCAACAACACCGGAAAAGCAGCGTGGCTTCCACTCAGCAGGTGGATAATGATGATGATGACCAGGTGGTCGAGCCTCCTCGCTACTCCCCCATGGATGATCTCACTGAGAGCCGTCCTTGTGAGCTGCATGTTAAAGTTTTCAACCTATCCTTCAAGGCGGCGGTCGGCATCCTCTTACCTACAAGGTCTTACCATTGCCGTCCGGTCCAATACGACTTTGCTGTTGTGATGGTGGATGAAGTGTTGAGAGATTATGAGGGGTTGGTGCTTGAGCACCCTGCAGGTGAGGATGGGGAAATCAAAGAACTGGGAGAAGCCCGTAGAACCACCGTGCAATGGCGGAAGGGGAACATTGTGTTTCCAGGTGAGAAGCCACCAAGCAGGCCACCTCGTCCGCCTCCTCCGCCACCTGCGCAGTATCCTCCGCGTAATGATTCTCCTCTACGCGATGATGATTCCCCTGTGCATGAGCAGTCTCCTCCGCGTGAAAATACTCCGCCGCCTCCTCCTCCTCGTTAGGAGACTCCGCCGCCTCCACCTAAGCAAAAGAGGAAGCTAACCGCGGCACGTCCTACAGCTCCGAAGAGATCATCAACTCCGATGAGGGCACAGACTCCAGAGTTGTTACCACATGAGCAGACTGAAGAGCAAAAGGCGTTTCTTGCGCCGAAGAAGATGTTTATTCCACCGCATACAGTGAAGCACTTTGTCGAGATGAGAATGAAGAGACCTAAGCTGAGAGCTGATTATGACCGCTCTCTTGGACAGTCCTCTAGAGCGAGCAAAGCAAAAAAAGTCGCCCAGCTTGGACAGCAGGACATTCAGGCCATACCCCACTTCATCGTGCAGCCCTATGATGATCCAGAGATGGCATCGATGATCGAACGGGAGGCTAGAGTTCAGGGAGCATCAGTTGAGTACGAAGATTACTATCCAACGGCTCAAGTGGTAAACAAGTATAGATACGGATCTGATCTCGTCAAAGCTGGCGAGCTCACGCGTCTAGGGACTCAGATGCGAAGGTTTTACCACTCATTTAATGGTTAGAGCATGCATATTGTTAGAGAAGAACATTGGGCCGCTAACTAAAGCCATGATCCATGGTGGAAGTTTCAGTTTTGGACACATATCCTCAATCTCATATGAGAACATTAATTGTTGCTACATGCTTATGCATAAAAGAGGAGTCCATTATCTGTTGTCTATGTTGTCCCGGTATGGATGTCTAAGTTGAGAATAATCAAAAGCGAGAAATCCAATGCGAGCTTTCTCCTTAGACCTTTGTATATGCTTTATTACTACCGTTGACAAAATTGTTTCTTGTTCTCAAAACCAAAGCTCTAGCACAAATATAGCAATCAATGCTTCCCTCTGCGAAGGGCCTTTCTTTTACTTTTATGTTGAGTCAGTTCACCTATTTCTCTCCACCTCAAGAAGCAAACACTTGTGTGAACTGTGCATTGATTCCTACATACTTGCATATTGCACTTGTTATATTACTTTACATTGACAATATCCATGAGATATACATGTTACAAGTTGAAAGCAACCGCTGAAACTTTATCTTCCTTTGTGTTGCTTCAATACCCTTACTTTGAATTATTGCTTTATGAGTTAACTCTTATGCAAGACTTATTGATGCTTGTCTTTAAGTACTATTCATGAAAAGTCTTTGCTTTATGATTCAATTGTTTACTCATGTCATTTACCATTGTTTCAAATCGCTGCATTCATTACATGTGCTTACAATAGTATTGATCAAGATTATGTTGGTAGCATTGTCACTAAGAAATTATCTTTGTTATCGTTTACCTACTCGGGACGAGTAGGAACTAAGCTTGGGGATGCTTGATACGTCTCAAACGTATCTATAATTTCTTATGTTCCATGCTACTTTTATGATGATACTCACATGTTTTATACACATTATATGTCATTATTATGCATTTTCCGGCACTAACCTATTAACGAGATGCCGAAGAGCCGATTCTTTGTTTTCTGCTGTTTTTGGTTTTAGAAATCCTAGTAAGGAAATATTCTCGGAATTGGACGAAATCAAAGCCCAGGGTCCTATTTTTGCACGAAGCTTCCAGAAGACCGAGGGGGAAAGGAAGTGGGGCCACGAGGTGGCCACACCACAGGGCGGCGCGG
This sequence comes from Lolium perenne, assembly GCF_019359855.2. Taxonomy (NCBI): domain Eukaryota; kingdom Viridiplantae; phylum Streptophyta; class Magnoliopsida; order Poales; family Poaceae; genus Lolium; species Lolium perenne. The sequence continues at coordinate 43,121,245 of NC_067245.2, read as the reverse complement.
TCCAGCCCCTGGCCGCGCCGACCTAGTGTGTGGGCCCCTCGTGTGGCCCCCCGCGTTGCCCTTCCGCCTACTTAAAGCCTCCGTCGCGAAACCCCCAGTACCGAGAGCCACGATACGGAAAACCTTACTGAGACGCCGCCGCCGCCAATCCCATCTCGGGGGATTCAGGAGATCGCCTCCGGCACCCTGCCGGAGAGGGGATTCATCTCCCGGAGGACTCTACACCGCCATGGTCGCCTCCGGATTGATGAGTGAGTAGTTCACCCCTGGACTATGGGTCCATAGCAGTAGCTAGATGGTTGTCTTCTCCTTATGTGCTTCATTGTCGGATCTTGTGAGCTGCCTATCATGATCAAGATCATCTATCTGTAATGCTATATGTTGTGTTTGTTGGGATCCGATGGATAGAGAATACTATGTTATGTTGATTATCAATTTATTACCTATGTGTTGTTTATGATCTTGCATGCTCTCCGTTGTTAGTAGAGGCTCTGGCCAAGTTTTTGCTAGTAACTCCAAGTGGGAGTATTTATGCTCGATAGTGGGTTCATGCCTCCATTAAATCTGGGACAGTGACAGAAAGTTCTAAGGTTGTGGATGTGCTGTTGCCACTAGGGATAAAACATTGATGCTATGTTCGAGGATATAGTTATTGATTACATTACGCACCATACTTAATGCAATTGTCTGTTGCTTGCAACTTAATACCGGAAGGGGTTCGGATGATAACCTGAAAGTGGACTTTTTAGGCATAGATGCATGCTGGATAGCGGTTTATGTACTTTGTCGTAATGCCCAATTGAATCTCACAATACTCATCATATCATGTATGTGCATTGTCATGCTCTCTTTATTTGTCAATTGCCCAACTGTAATTTGTTCACCCAACATGCTATTTATCTTATGGGAGAGACACCTCTAGTGAACTGTGGACCCCGGTCCATTCTTTTACATCGAATACAATCTACTGCAATACTTGTTTTACCGTTCTCTGCAAACAATCATCATCCACACTATACATCTAATCCTTTGTAACAGCAAGCCGGTGAGATTGATAACCTCACTGTTTCGTTGGGGCAAAGTACTTTGGTTGTGTTGTGCAGGTTGCACGTTGGCGCCGGAATCCCTGGTGTTGCGCCGCACTACATCTCGCCGCCATCAACCTTCAACGTGCTTCTTGGCTCCTACTGGTTCGATAAACCTTGGTTTCTAACTGAGCGAAAACTTGCTGCTGTACACATCATACCTTCCTCTTGGGGTTCCCAACGGACGAGTGCTTTACCGTCACAAGGAAGCTACTACGCCTACGTCAACTGTACGCTAGCAGCATATTTTCTGGCACCGTTGCCGGGGAGATCAAGACACGCTGCAAGGGGAGTCTCCACATCGCAATCTCTTTACTTTGTTTTTGTCTTGCTTTATTTTATTTACTACTTTGTTTGCTGCACTAAATCAAAACACAAAAAAAATTAGTTGCTAGTTTTACTTTATTTACTATCTTGTTTGCTATATCAAAAACACAAAAAAATTAGTTACTTGCATTTACTTTATCTAGTTTACTTTATTTACTATTGCTAAAATGAATACTGCTGAGAATACTAAGTTGTGTGACTTCACAACCACAAATAATAATGATTTCTTATGCACACCTATTGCTCCACCTGCTACTACAGCAGAATTCTTTGAAATTAAACCTGCTTTACTGAATCTTGTTATGCGAGAGCAATTTTCTGGTGTTAGTTCTAATAATACTGCTGCCCATCTCAATAATTTTGTTGAACTTTGTGAAATGCAAAAGTATAAAGATGTAGATGGTGACATAATAAAATTAAAATTGTTCCCTTTCTCACTAAGAGGAAGAGCTAAAGATTGGTTGCTATCTCTGCCTAAGAATAGTATTGATTCATGGACTAAATGCAAGGATGCTTTTATTGGTAGATATTATCCCCCTGCTAAAATTATATCTTTGAGGAGTAGCATAATGAATTTTAAACAATTAGATACTGAGCATGTTGCACAAGCATGGGAAAGAATGAAAACTTTGGTTAAAAATTGCCCAACCCATGGACTGACTACTTGGATGATCATCCAAACCTTTTATGCAGGACTGAATTTTTCTTCACGGAACCTATTGGATTCAGCTGCTGGAGGTACCTTTATGTCCATCACTCTTGGTGAAGCAACAAAGCTTCTTGATAATATGATGATTAATTACTCTGAATGGCACATGGAAAGAGCTCCACAAGGTAAGAAGGTAAATTCTGTCGAAGAAACCTCTTCCTTGAGTGATAAGATTGATGCTATTATGTCTATGCTTGTAAATGATAGGACTAATGTTGATCCTAATAATGTTCCGTTAGCTTCATTGGTTGCTCAAAAAGAACATGTTGATGTGAATTTCATTAAAAATAACAATTATAATAATTCTAGGCCATATCCTGCTAATGGTAACTCTTATGGTAGATATGCTTCACCTAATGAGGAAAAGATGTTAGAAATTGAAAGATCCACCAAGAACTTTATGCAATCACAATATGAGCAAAATAAATTGTTTACTAAAACTATGAATGAGCAATCTACCTTGTTGAAGAATATAGGAAATCAACTTGAAAATCTGAATATGGAGATCTCTAGGTTGCAAACTAAACTTGCAAATGCTGAAACCCGAATCTCATACATGTCTGCGTCACAATCTTCTTTAATTAATAAAATGGCTGCTAAACCTGAGGATATAGATAATAAAATTGTCACTACAGCAAATGCCATCCAAGTTAGAATTAATGAGAATATAAGATTAATGGCTGAACTGCATGCTAGGTGGGAAAGAGAAGAAAATAAAAAACTAGCTAAAGAGAATAATATAGCTAAAGTTTGGACTATTACTACCACTAGCAATGCTAATGCTACACATGTTGCTGCACCTCCTACTAATAATGGTAAAAGGATTAGTGTAGGCAATGTTTCCACTTCTAATGCAAAGCGCGAAAAACTGCCTGAAACTGCTAAAACTGCTGACTGCCTGTGATAAAACTGCTGAAATTTTTTCCAACATTGGGGACAATGATCCCATTGCTTTAGATCATAATGGTTTGGATTTTGATGATTGTCATATCTCTGAAGTTATAAAGTTCTTACAAAAACTTGCTAAGAGTCCTAATGCTAGTGCTATAAATTTGGCTTTCACGAAACATATTACAAATGCTCTCATAAAAGCTAGAGAAGAGAAACTAAATCGCGAAACTTCTATTCCTAGGAAGTTAGAAGATGGTTGGGAGCCCATCATTAAGATGAAGGTCAATGACTTTGATTGTAATGCTTTATGTGATCTTGGTGCAAGTATTTCCGTTATGCCTAAGAAAATCTATAATATGCTTGACTTGCCACCATTGAAAAATTGCTATTTGGATGTTAATCTTGCTGATAATGCTATAAAGAAACCTTTGGGGAGAGTTGATAATGTTCGCATTACCGTTAACAATAACCTTGTCCCCGTTGATTTTGTTGTCTTGGATATTGAATGCAATGCATCTTGTCCCATTATATTGGGAAGACCTTTTCTTCGAACTGTTGGTGCTACCATTGATATGAAGGAAGGTAATATTAAATATCAATTTCCTCTCAAGAAAGGTATGGAGCACTTCCCTAGAAAGAGAATGAAGTTACCTTTTGATTATATTATTAGAACAAATTATGATGTTGATGCTTCATCTCTTGATAATACTTGATATACACTTTCTGCGCCTAGCTGAAAGGCGTTAAAGAAAAGCGCTTATGGGAGACAACCCATGTTTTTACTACAGTAATTTTGTTTTATATTTGAGTCTTGGAAGTTGTTTACTACTGTAGCAACCTCTCCTTATCTTAGTTTTATTGCATTGTTGTGCCAAGTAAAGTCTCTAATAGAAGGATGATACTAGATTTGGATTACTGCGCAGAAACAGTTTTCTTTGCTGTCACGAATCTGGGTAAAATTCTCTGTAGGTAACTCATAAAATTATTCCAATTTACGTGCGTGATCCTCAGATATGTACGCAACTTTCATTAGTTTTAAGTTTTCTCATCTGAGCAAGTCTGGTGCCTGTTAAAAATTCGTCTTTACGAACTGTTCTGTTTTGACAGATTCTGCCTTTTATTTTGCATTGCCTCTTTTGCTATGTTAGATGGATTTCTTTGTTCCATTGACTTTCAGTAGCTTTGTGCAATGTCCAGAAGTATAAAGAATGATTGTGTCACCTCTGAATATGTGAATTTTAATTATGCACTAATCCTCTAATGAGTTTGTTTCGAGTTTGGTGTGGAGGAAGTTTTCAAGGATCAAGAGAGGAGGATGATATACACTATGATCAAGGAGAGTGAAAGCTCTAAGCTTGGGGATGCCCCGGTGGTTCACCCCTGCATATATCAAGAAGACTCAAGCGTCTAAGCTTGGGGATGCCCAAGGCATCCCCTTCTTCATCGACAACATTATCAGGTTCCTCTAGTGAAACTATATTTTTATTCCGTCACATCTTATGTACTTTGCTTGGAGCGTCGGTTTGTTTTTGTTTTTGTTTTATTTGAATAAAGTTGGATCCTAGCATTCATTGTGTGGGAGAGAGACACGCTCCGCTGTTGCATATGGACAAATATGTCCTTAGGCTTTACTCATAGTATTCATGGCGAAAGTTTCTTCTTCGTTAAATTGTTATATGGTTGGAATTGGAAAATGATATATGGGGTAATTGGTATAATATCTTGAATAATGTGATACTTGGCAATTGTTGTGCTCATGTTTAAGCTCTTGCATCATATACTTTGCACTTATTAATGAAGAAATACATAGAGCATGCTAAAATCTGATTTGCATGTTTGGTTTCTCTAAAGTCTAGATAATTTCTAGTATTGAGTTTGAACAACAAGGAAGATGGTATAGAGTCTTATAATGTTTACAATATGTCTTTTATGTGAGTTTTGCTACACCACTTCATCCTTGTGTTTGTTTCAAACAACCTTGCTAGCCTAAACCTTGTATCGAGAGGGAATACTTCTCATGCATCCAAAATCCTTGAGCCAACCACTATGCCAATTGTGTCCACCATACCTACCTACCACATGGTATTTCTCCGCCATTCCAAAGTAAATTGCTTGAGTGCTACCTTTAAAATTTCCATTCTTCATCTTTGCAATATATAGCTCATGGGACAAATAGCTTAAAAACTATTGTGGTATTGGATATGTACTTATGCACTTTATCTCTTATTAAGTTGCTTGTTGTGCGATAACCATGTTCCTGGGGACGCCATCAACTATTTCTTTGTTGAATATCATGTGAGTTGCTATGCATGTTCGTCTTGTCTGAAGTAAGGGCGATTTACCACTCATTTAATGGTTAGAGCATGCATATTGTTAGAGAAGAACATTGGGCCGCTAACTAAAGCCATGATCCATGGTGGAAGTTTCAGTTTTGGACACATATCCTCAATCTCATATGAGAACATTAATTGTTGCTACATGCTTATGCATAAAAGAGGAGTCCATTATCTGTTGTCTATGTTGTCCCGATATGGATGTCTAAGTTGAGAATAATCAAAAGCGAGAAATCCAATGCGAGCTTTCTCCTTAGACCTTTGTACATGCGGCATAGAGGTACCCCTTTGTGACACTTGGTTAAAACATGTGTATTGCAATGATAATCCCGGTAATCCAAGCTAATTAGGACAAGGTGCGGGCACTATTAGTATACTATGCATGAGGCTTGCAACTTGTAAGATATAATTTACATAACTCATATGCTTTATTACTACCATTGACAAAATTGTTTCTTGTTTTCAAAACCAAAGCTCTAGCACAAATATAGCAATCAATGCTTCCCTCTGCGAAGGGCCTTTCTTTTACTTTTATGTTGAGTCAGTTCACCTATTTCTCTCCACCTCAAGAAGCAAACACTTGTGTGAACTGTGCATTGATTCCTACATACTTGCATATTGCACTTGTTATATTACTTTACATTGACAATATCCATGAGATATACATGTTACAAGTTGAAAGCAACCGCTGAAACTTTATCTTCCTTTGTGTTGCTTCAATACCCTTACTTTGAATTATTGCTTTATGAGTTAACTCTTATGCAAGACTTATTGATGCTTGTCTTTAAGTACTATCATGAAAAGTCTTTGCTTTATGATTCAATTGTTTACTCATGTCATTTACCATTGTTTCAAATTGTTGCATTCATTACATGTGCTTACAATAGTATTGATCAAGATTATGTTGGTAGCATTGTCACTAAGAAATTATCTTTGTTATCGTTTACCTACTCGGGACGAGTAGGAACTAAGCTTGGGGATGCTTGATACGTCTCAAACGTATCTATAATTTCTTATGTTCCATGCTACTTTTATGATGATACTCACATGTTTTATACACATTATATGTCATTATTATGCATTTTCCGGCACTAACCTATTAACGAGATGCCGAAGAGCCAGTTGCTGTTTTCTGCTGTTTTTGGTTTCAGAAATCCTAGTAAGGAAATATTCTCGGAATTGGACGAAATCAAAGCCCAGGGTCCTATTTTTGCACGAAGCTTCCAGAAGACCAAGCGGGAAAGGAAGTGGGGCCACGAGGTGGCCACACCACAGGGCGGCGCGGCCCAGCCCCTGGCCGCGCCGACCTAGTGTGTGGGCCCCTCGTGTGGCCCCCCGCGTTGCCCTTCCGCCTACTTAAAGCCTCCGTCGCGAAACCCCCGCATGCCGAGAGCCACGATACGGAAAACCTTACTGAGACGCCGCCGCCGCCAATCCCATCTCGGGGGATTCAGGAGATCGCCTCCGGCACCCTGCCGGAGAGGGGATTCATCTCCCGGAGGACTCTACACCGCCATGGTCGCCTCCGGATTGATGAGTGAGTAGTTCACCCCTGGACTATGGGTCCATAGCAGTAGCTAGATGGTTGTCTTCTCCTCATGTGCTTCATTGTCGGATCTTGTGAGCTGCCTATCATGATCAAGATCATCTATCTGTAATGCTATATGTTGTGTTTGTTGGGATCCGATGGATAGAGAATACTATGTTATGTTGATTATCAATCTATTACCTATGTGTTGTTTATGATCTTGCATGCTCTCCGTTGTTAGTAGAGGCTCTGGCCAAGTTTTTGCTAGTAACTCCAAGAGGGAGTATTTATGCTCGATAGTGGGTTCATGCCTCCATTAAATCTGGGACAGTGACAGAAAGTTCTAAGGTTGTGGATGTGCTGTTGCCACTAGGGATAAAACATTGATGCTATGTTCGAGGATATAGTTATTGATTACATTACACACCATACTTAATGCAATTGTCTGTTGCTTGCAACTTAATACTGGAAGGGGTTCGGATGATAACCTGAAAGTGGACTTTTTAGGCATAGATGCATGCTGGATAGCGGTCTATGTACTTTGTCGTAATGCCCAATTGAATCTCACAATACTCATCATATCATGTATGTGCATTGTCATGCTCTCTTTATTTGTCAATTGCCCAACTGTAATTTGTTCACCCAACATGCTATTTATCTTATGGGAGAGACACCTCTAGTGAACTGTGGACCCCGGTCCATTCTTTTACATCGAATACAATCTACTGCAATACTTGTTTTACTGTTCTCTGCAAACAATCATCATCCACACTATACATCTAATCCTTTGTAACAGCAAGCCGGTGAGATTGACAACCTCACTGTTTCGTTGGGGCAAAGTACTTTGGTTGTGTTGTGCAGGTTCCACGTTGGCGCCGGAATCCCTGGTGTTGCGCCGCACTACATCTCGCCGCCATCAACCTTCAACGTGCTTCTTGGCTCCTACTGGTTCGATAAACCTTGGTTTCTAACTGAGGGAAAACTTGCTGCTGTTCACATCATACCTTCCTCTTGGGGTTCCCAACGGACGAGTGCTTTACCGTCACAAGGAAGCTACTACGCCTACGTCAACTGTACGCTAGCAGCCTGCAAGAACGCATGGTCATTCGTGCATATTTTCATGGAAGTATTATTTTCGGATTTTATATCGTATCCCAATAAGGAGCGTAGGAGGATGTTTTGTCACAAGTCTTAGGTGAATCGACTGCAAGAATTGAAATGGAAAATAATGAGTCTAAATGATAGGATTTTGGAGTATTGATAATGCAGTAAAGTAAAGTCCATAAAAGTAAACAGCTAATCATAACTAAATGGGTTTCCACAAATGAAAAGGTAGGCGCGGGGTGATTCGGTTCATGGAAATAGTGAATGTGCTTGGTGAAATAAATGTGATAAGTGAATATGATTCTTCCTATTTATGTCTGAGAGGGCAAGCAACCCATAAGATAAAAAAAGACTCCTCTTGGTGGATTTCATCTTCCTCCAATAATTCTTCTGTCTATTACCAAAGCCATGGTCAGTGCATCTATTAAGATAGTTAAACCGGAGTAAAGCTTTAAGCTTGGTGGTTCCTTGTGATTCCTTGAGTATTGCTAGATCCTCTTTGATATAGGCCGTGTCACTCGGGGGTCGCTGATTCACTAGCACACAAGTTCCTGTTTATGAGTTCTTGAGATCATACTAGCTGGGCCCTTAAATAAGATAAAAACATTAGGTGCACATAAACATTCATACTCATATATAATCATCTTAATCATAAGTTCCCAAATAGATGGAATAAAATTGGCACATCACATCTCACAAATCCCCTGCATCTCCCACGTTAATGGGATCTACTCACACATGAGAGGAGAATAACATAGTGATATCATAGCGAAGTAAATGGAGTTCATATTGATATAACCGTAGCAAGGCACAATAGTTGAAGATCAAATCAAATACAAACCAAGATGGAATAGAGATTTCAATCCCTAATCTTACAAGTATGAATCTCTCTCTCTCTCTATCTCAGTACAAGTGGGCTGTAATGGATGAGGTGGCGATCTTGATGAGATTGATCTTCGGTGGAGTCGAAGATTGTCTTCTCATTCTTCAGATCTGATCTCTTCTCTTTTGGGTCGAATGGTGGTTGCTCTATTGTTTTTTTCGTCGTGTGTCCTTCACGGAAAGGGTTTTTTTAGAAGGAGAAGGCGCGGTCACCTCCGCCTGTACCGATGCACGTTAAAGCCCCTGGATCGCCAGGTTGGATTTGGCCTCAAAAGGAAATGTATTTATCCAGAAATGATGGTTTCATGAAATACATAATTCAAAAGCAAGGTTTCGCCTGGATTGAGATATTAGCGTTAGTTGAAACACAAAATCCAATGAAAACCTAATGAAACCAAGAGATAGGTGGTGCAAAATCCGTAGTAAAAAGCATCAAAATTTGGAGCTATCAACATCCCCAAACTTAGCTATTACTCGCCCTCGAGTGACAAAGTGATAAAAGAATATAGCGAGAAATAAACTTGAGTAGAAGAGCTCACAAGTTTGAAGCGATATTAAATTCATCTTCAAAAGCCTTGCAACTTCAAATATGATCATAAAATATTCAAATGGTTGCACCTAATGTCGCATCCTAGCCACGTGTAGTTCATCAATCAAAATAAATTCTAAACCCATAGAAAGTGTCAACTGTTTGACTAAGATTGCAAATGCATTGTTTTGGTGACGCTCTTCTTATTGAGAGTGAAAATAGGAATTTTAAGCAATGAATGATTTGATCAAATTAACGGTGAACATCTATAAGTAAAATTAGAATTAATCTTAAGCAAATCATTGATCATGACTCTCCAACACCTAATCCCCTGATTGTCTTTCAAGAAAATCTATCTAATAGTAACGAGCCCATGCCAAGTCTTTGAAGTGATAAATTTGATTCCAATGATAGTTTCCAAGAAAGAGCCATGTTTGGCACTTTGGTAAGGTTTGCGACAATCGTGGGGCTAGTGGAGTTGCTAGTATCTCAAGAGTGTGCACAACAGTATGCTCACAAGCGTAAAGCTATATCGTACATTGATTCAAGTGTTGAGACGCATGAAGCAATATCTCACATTGATTCAAAACATTAAAGTTTGGCATGTAGCTCAGCTACTACTAGGTTTCAGTGTGGTGACCCGGCATACCACTGCATGGTGTAGTATGCAAGTCTGATATAACACCAATGAAACACCGTTCCACTAGTATTATATCGCTCAGAGTGGTACAACAGAAACATATGCGGGTCCAAGGAATGTCTATAGAATTACATACAAACTTTGCTACATAAGATCATCACAGCCTCCTACTTTATAATGAGGTAAAACTGCAAATAAACTCCAGAAGAACGACTCGTAGTCTAGTCTTATCACGAACTCTATTTGTAGAGTATTTAACTATCTATAGAGGCTATGAATAGATTCTAGCTAAATAGGAACTAGGTTTAGGAAACTAGTTCCTTTCTATTGCTAACCTAGGTTTTATCCATGTTGGATGTGGTGTTTGACTCTTCTGACATGTTCCTGTTCCTTGAAGTAGCTGTTGACTCCTCGATCTTCGAGTTGCACTGTAGATCCTCCTTCGATGCATCCATATCTAAGCAGGGGATTTCAGAGTGGGATGAGTACGAGCGTACTCAACAAGTTCATTATAGGAAAGAGGTGTTTAATGCACTAGCTACGACATTAGACCAGAAAGTCTAATACCAATGCAGATTTTCATAACCATTTCTTCAAAAGGTTGCTTTTATTCAGAAGAACTATGTCCGTCAGCCTTCACCGGTTTACTAGAACTTCATGGAGTTCTTTTCCGGCAGCGTTCGCAGTTCCATATCCCGGAACAGGGAGTGACAGGTCATGGTTCATTACACTCCGCAGAGGTGTGTTGCTTTACCCATAAGAGATCTTAATCTTGGTGCCAACCAAGCACGTTACCCGTCCACACTTCCTTTGGTGTGAGGCCCGGTATAAGGTCTAGCCAATCATGTTCCTCTGCTACCTCGAACACCCACCCTTTGTTGCACTCCCCGACTCTGGGTCCTCGCCGGTGCTCTTATACCAATTAAGGACGGCCCCCGACCACGACGTCAATTCAGGGCTCTACCATAAATTCCTTCGCCGGTAAGTGCAACCCATCATAGACCGCAATATCGTGGGGACTTAGGACTCCCCAGCCTCACCGCTTGCTCCTTGGGCGACAAGTGTACTACGGACAATGTCGTGGGGACTTAGGACTCCCCAACCTCACCGCTTGCCCTCTTGGATTACAAGTGTACAGTGTACTACGGTAAAGCGCATCCATTGATGAACGAGAGGTGGAAACACTTTTGACTACTTTGTCCCACTCCAGATCTTATGGTTAACATGGTTATTACGGCACAAGAATCACTGGACGACATTTGTTGTTTAATCCTAGATGGATATGAACCCTTGCAATGGAACCTCCACCATATCAACACAATCCATGGTTCCATTGCCCACCACATAGTCATACTAATAGTTATGAAAATAGTGGTTTTGCATTTTTATGCAATAGTGATAAACATAGTACTTTGCAAGTAATTTGGTAAAAATACTCAAATGATATGAGCAACCGATGACCTTGCCTTTCTTGACTGCAAGATTATGCAGGCAAGGTCTTCGATACGCGATAACTCCAAATTCTGAAATAGCATCATCATCCGGTAAGGACGATGTTTAAAAGATTGCCAAGGATGCAATAATGCATAAGTATGAGATGCAATCGCTCTAAGCGTAACCTCACCCCGATGATTTAGGATTAGTGAGTTGAAATGATTTGTTTAGGGTGTGTTGCACTTTTAGAGTGGTTCACAAACAAGGTTCTTATTAGGGTTGTGTTGTTTTAGAATCATAAGAAAGTGGTAAAATGCATAGTAACAATCATACACACCAAGGAATAGTAATTATATAATAAGTCAAGAGCAGTTTTCTATTTTAAGTCTTATAGTGCATGGTTGATGATTACTTATTATATAATTTAAAAGAATAACGTTTGAAGAACATGTTCTTTAATAAAGAACAAGTATGATAATTAGGTTGGTGGGGTTCTATGGTTGACTATGGTTCCAAGTAGCTTCTGGAATAAGGATTAGATGGATCCTAACAAGGTTGGAAGCACATCTTAGGCAATTCATTAAACATGGTTGCTATCAAGGTTGGTATACCTTGTTGGTGATAGCTGGCTAGGGTTTATAGATCCTATTAGGCAGGGTTGATGATGATTCTCTGTTTACTTCAAAAGAATAACTTTTGAAGAACATACTTCTTAAGTAATAAGAAGTATTTCAATTAATGGTGTGGATATCTAGGGTTTCCTATTGGACCTACTAAGTAAGGAATGGTGGTTTCCTAAATAGGATGATTAATAATTATCTCTCACTATTAGGGTTTAGTGTGTATGGAATAGGATGCACAATATTGGCATGGTTGATATTGGAGTTCATCACAATGGTGTGATGTTGAATGAGAATAATTAAGGTTGTTGTCTCTAAGGATAGGAACTAGGTTTTACATTTGGTTAACCCTAATTGATCATCTAGGTCTAATGAAGATGAACTCACGGAGTACCCATCTTATTAGTGATAGGTCTTCTACATTTTATGTGGTCATGGCAAGTATCTAGGTTCTATATGGTTCTATTACTACTATTGGAGTAACATGATCACATGTTAACTTGGGTATAGGTTTGGAAACCATTTAGGTTTCATATGAAGTAATGGAGCTAGGGTTCTAAATGGAATTAGGGTTTTAGCATCCCACATAAAATTATGGGGTTATAATTCTATTCCTAATGGAACTAGGGTTCTCTAATTGTGATGCAACTCTTAAGGTAATCATTTGATTATGGAGTTGAAGTTGTTAATAATCTTGAATTGAAAATAATATTGGATTTGGCATTTTATTATTTTTAAAGATTTTAATAATTAAGGTAATTATTAATCAGGGTTTAAATCCCTCTAATAAGGATTTAAGAAGTTATTAGCAAAGATAAATTAGTTTTATGTTGAGGGGATGACCCCGGTATGCCAAAGGCATGCCAAACCGGATGGTTTGGGCCATCAAAGTATCGGTTTAAAGATTATTCCAGATAATAATGTTCCGGGTTACTCCGGATAGTAAAACATACCGGTATTCATCACGGCGAGTGTCGGCTAAAGGAGAAGATTCTTGTGAGTCCTCTTGGCCTTCATCGCGGTTTAGGTCCTTGCCTTGGCCTCCATTGTTGTTGAAAGGGGCATCATCATCATGAGAGCCGGATGGCTCGGGGGTATTAGGAATAGCATTGTCCATAAAGATTATCCCCGAACCACTCGGAGAGGAACTTGAAGATTGGCCTTGGTCACTTGATGTTGGTTGTTGTGGTAGATGAGCTTGCGGTGAGTGTTGTTCTTGAGCTTGTTGGGGTGAACTTGGAATTAATTGTTGTTGTAGTTGTCGAGGTTGACTTGCATTTGTAAGATCAACGGAAGAAGCTTGGCCTTGTGGTGTAGATGGCTCCACTTGGGTGGAACTTGGTCCTTCCCCGGTACTCATAGAAGGTAGCTCTTGAGGTCGGCGAATGCCAACACCCATCCTTCCTATGGTAACCGGGGGAATTGCATCTCCTTTCTCACAAGAAGCACTTCGCTCCTCAAAAGATCTATCATCTTCATCGAATGTCACATCACAAGATTCTACAACTCGCCCACTTGATTTGTTGAAGACTCTATGATGCGTGTAGTTGACACGTCCGTTGGGAACCCCAAGAGGAAGGTGTGATGCGCACAGCGGCAAGTTTCCCTCAGTAAGAAACCAAGGTTTAATCGAACCAGTAGGAGTCAAGAAGCACGTTGAAGGTTGATGGCGGCGGGATGTAGTGCGGCGCAACACCAGAGATTTCGGCGCCAACGTGAAACCTGCACAACACAACCAAAGTACTTTGCCCCAATGAAACAGTGAGGTTGTCAATCTCACCGGCTTGCTGTAACAAAGGATTAGATGTATAGTGTGGATGATGATTGTTTGCAGAAAACAGTAGAACAGTATTGCAGTAGATTGTATTTCAGTAAAGAGAATTGGACCGGGGTCCACAGTTCACTAGAGGTGTCTCTCCCATAAGATAAACATCATGTTGGGTGAACAAATTATAGTTGAGCAATTGACAAATAGAGAGGGCATGACCATGCACATACATATTATGATGAGTATTGTGAGATTTAATTGGGCATTACGACAAAGTACATAGACCGCTATCCAGCATGCATCTATGCCTAAAAAGTCCACCTTCAGGTTATCATCCGAACCCCCTCCAGTATTAAGTTGCTAACAACAGACAATTGCATTAAGTATTGCGCGTAATGTAATCAGTGACTACATCCTTGAACATAGCACCAATGTTTTATCCCTAGTGGCAACAGCACATCCGTAACCTTAGTGGTTCTTGTCACTCCTCCAGATTCACGGAGACATGAACCCACTATCGAGCATAAATACTCCCTCTTGGAGTTACTAGCATCAACTTGGCCAGAGCATCTACTAATAACGGAGAGCATGCAAGATCATAAACAACACATAGACATAACTTTGATAATCAACATAACAAGTATTCTCTATTCATCGGATCCCAACAAACGCAACATATAGAATTACAGATAGATGATCTTGATCATGTTAGGCAGCTCACAAGATCCGACAATGAAGCACAATGAGGAGAAGACAACCATCTAGCTACTGCTATGGACCCATAGTCCAGGGGTAGACTACTCACACATCACTGCGGAGGCGACCATGGCGGTGTAGAGTCCTCCGGGAGATGAATCCCCTCTCCGGCAGGGTGCCGGAGGCGATCTCCTGAATCCCCCGAGATGGGATTGGCGGCGGCGGCGTCTCAGTAAGGTTTTCCGTATCGTGGCTCTCGGTACTGGGGGTTTCGCGACGGAGGCTTTAAGTAGGCGGAAGGGCAGGTCAGGAGGCGGCACGAGGGGCCCACACCATAGGGCCGCGCGGCCAAGGGGGGGCCGCGCCGCCCTAGGGTTTGGCCACCTCGTGGCCCCACTTCGTCTCCTCTTCGGTCTTCTGGAAGCTTCATGGAAAAATAGGACCCTGGGCGTTGATTTCGTCCAATTCCGAGAATATTTCGTTACTAGGATTTCTGAAACCAAAAACAGCAGAAAACAGCAACTGGCACTTCGGCATCTTGTTAATAGGTTAGTTCCAGAAAATGCATGAATATGACATAAAGTGTGCATAAAACATGTAGATAACATCAATAATGTGGCATGGAACATAAGAAATTATCGATACGTTGGAGACGTATCAGGGATACCTGAACCAGCTAAGAACGTACCGGGATACCGGAACGGGTTACACTGTAGCACGTCGGCAAGACTGGTCAAAGATGCTCTCCAGAGCTACAAGACAAAGATGAGCGAAGCACTTCAGCTTTAATCGAAGCCATGACGCCAAAGGCGAAGAACGACGTAAAAGGTACCGGAGGACGTCAGCATCCCTGATTAAAGAGATACCGGCGTCACCAGTAGCTAAAGAAGCTTTATAAAGTAGTTCGTCCAGTCAAAGATGCCATTAGGGTTTCCTAGGGTTTCTTCCCCTGTAAGCCACCCTCTACCCTATATAAGGAGAGGGGGCACCCCCATTAGATGCGGACACATGTGAGTACCTTGTAACCAGAAACCTGTAACCTTGTTTGAGCAAGAAATAGAAAGATCTGAGGAGGAAATAGCCCTAGTGTTCTTCTTCTTCTTCTTCCTCTGGCCAAGGCCTTGTTCTTGAGAATCTCACCCGGAAATCCACACCATCTTACCAAAACCCTCCCCCGAATCCTCTAGCGCACATTCGGCCCCAACTCAAGCCATCCTATGGCATCTGTCTGTTCACCACGACGACAGTTGGCGCCCACCATGGGGCCAGCAGCTGCGCTTGCTAGAGTACACATTCGGGCGGGCCTCCTCATCATCGCCGGCGAGCGTGTCGTCACCGCGCTCGTCGACCGCGTCCTTGATACGTCCAAAATGTATCTACTTTCCCGAACACTTTTGATATTGTTTTGCCTCTAATTTGTGTGTTTTGGATACAACTAACACAGACTAACGCTGTTTTCAGCAGAATTGCTCTGGTGTCTCGTTTTTGTGCAGAAATTCAAGTTTCAGGAAAATCCCCGGAATTTATGTCGAAGGTCTTATTTTTCCAGAAGAATCACGGAGCCAGAAGGGCAGACCTGGGGGAGGCCCAAGCCCCCCAGACACTAGGCCGGCGCAGCCCAGGAGGGGGGCGCGCCGCCCTAGCGTGTGGCCTCCTCGGCTGGCCTCCGATGCCCTCCTCTGGACTACTTAAGGGTTTCGATCTAAAAACGCGAGAAGGGAAGTCGAAGTCGCCAGAAACCATCCAGTACGCTGCCACCATCGCGAAACTCCGTCTCGGGACCAGAAACTCCGTTCTGGCACTCCGCCGGGACGGGGAATTGGAGGAGATCATCGCCATCATCACCACCGACGCCTCTCCATCGACCAGCAATGTTTCCCCCATCCATGTGTGTGTAATTCCCCCGCTGTAGGCTGAAGGGGATGGTAGGGATTGGATGAGATTGGTCATGTAATAGCATAAGATTGTTAGGGCATAGTGCCTAGTGTCCGTAATTGGTACTTTGATGATATTGTTGCAACTTGTTATGCTTAATGCTTGTCACTAGGGCCCGAGTGCCATGATCTCAGATCTAAACATGTTATTGTTTCATCATGATATGCATTGTTTTATGATCTTACCTGCAAGTTGTATACACATGTCGCTGTCCGGAACCCGAGGCCCCGAAGTGACAGAAATCAGGACAACCGGAGGGGAAGGCAGTGATGTGAGGATCACATGTGTTCACGGAGTGTTAATGCTTTGCTCCGGTACTTTATTAAAAGGAGTACCTTAATATCCAGTAGATTCCCTAGAGGACCGGCTGCCACCAGCTGGTAGGACAAAAGATGTTGTGTAAGTTTCTCATTGCGAGCACGTACGACTATATACGGAAAACATGCCTATGGATTGTTTAGTACTTGGACACCGTTTTATTATTATCTGCAAATGCCCTGCTTTGATTGTTACATGAGTTTCTCTCATCCATGCAACGCCCGTCATCCATCCCTGTGCCTACAGTATTTTAATCCTGTTGTTTACTAAAATCACTACTGCTGTCTCTGTTACTCTGCTGCTGTTATTTCACTACTGCTACTGCTATAAACTGTTACTACTGATAAACTATTGCGAGCAAGTCTGTTTCCAAGTGCAGTTGAATTGACAACTCTGCTGTTAAGGCTTTCAAGTATTCTTTGTCTCCCCTTGTGTCGAATCAATAAATTGGGTTTTACTTCCCGCGAAGACTGTTGCGATCCCCTATACTTGTGGGTCATCAAGACTATTTTCTGGCGCCGTTGCCGGGGAGCATAGCTTTATTTGGAAGTTCACTTGGATTGATATTGTTCGCTGCAAATTCTCCATCATGGGTAAATCTCGCGATCCTAAAGTTGCCATATTACCATCCACTACAAGAAAAGGTACAACTCTGAGTACCTCTGCTGCTCTTGATTCACCATCTGTGATGAGTCAACTTGTTTCACCGCCGCAAGCTTCACTTGCTGGTACTTCTGCTGAATCTGAAAACTCTTATAATATTGATAATGTTTCTGTTGTGCTTGATGATAGTGGTTCATTGGGATCTTTTCTAGATGCTACAATTGCTAGGTCTAGACAAATTGAAAATACTGAAACTCCTGATGAAAATGCTGCTACACCTGTTAATTCACCTGAGTCTGTTGATTATTCTAGTGATGATCCTGATGAGCATTATGTGGAGCTTAATGATGATTTTATTGATAAATGCCATGCTATTACTGATGCAAGAAAAATTAAAAAAAATTCTCGCACAACATACTGTTAGATATAAGCTATCTCCTGATCCTAAATTTGCCACATCTCCTATAAACATTAAGGATAAAGATTATGATTTTTCTCTTGATCTATCTCATATAGCTATTGTAGAGAAAGCACCCTTTTGTGGCACTGAAAAAGAAAGTGTTGTAGAACATATGAATGAACTTTCTTCTATGAGTAGCTTGTTTTCTGATGATGTCAAGATGCGTACTTATTTTGTTGCTAAAAATTTTCCTTTCTCATTAAAGGATGATGCTAAAACTTGGTATAATAATTTGCCTCCTGGTTCTATTAAAAGTCCAGGTGATTTGCTTAATGTTTTCTTTCGGAAATACTTTCCTGCTAGTGCTCAACATGCTGCTTTACAGAAAATTTATAGCTTTGACCAGGAAGATGGAGAGAAATTGCCTGAAGCTTGGGCAAGATTTTGTTCTCTTATCAGAGCTCGACCTGGACATGATTTGGAAAAGCATGATTTACTTGATATATTCTATAGTGGACTAACCGTTGAGGCTAGAGCATATCTGGATAGTTGTGCTGGTTGTGTTTTCAGGAAAAGAACTCCAGCCGAAGCTGAAGAATTATTGGCTAAAATAGGCCGGAATCATGATGATTGGACTACACCTGAACCAACTCCGACACCAGTATTGAAGAAGAGGGGTTTGATTAAATTAAATGATGAAGATATGAGGGAAGCCAAGAAGTCTCTTAAGGAGAAAGGTATTAAATCCGAAGTTGTGAAAAACTTACCTCCCATAGAAGATTTATGCGAGATAATTCCCTCTTCATCCATGATTGAGGTAAACTCCCTTCAACGCTTTACTAGGGAAGATATTCCGTATTCAAAACCTCCTGCTCAATGCTTAGATGAGTTTGATAATTATATTGTTAAGCAAGAAAATTTTAATATGAGAGTAGAGAATCATCTAATGGAAAATTCTCAAGCTATTAGCAATTTGCATGATATTGTGGAGAGAACCTCCAATGATGTTAAGATGCTTATTAAACATTTTCATATGGTTCAAACTCAAATTGATCAACTCACTAAAGTGCAAAATGACTTATTAAAAAATAATTCTAAAGAGAAACATGCTTATGAAGTAACAACTAGAGGCGGTGTTTCTACCCAGGATCCTCTATATCCTGAAGGGCATCCCAAAATAGTTGAACAAGATTCCCAACGAATTGAACCTAATGCTCCTTCTAAGAAAAAGAAGAAGAAACATAAAAATGTTGTAGAATCCTCTGAACCTGTTAATGATCCTAATGGTATTTCTATTTCTGATGCTGAAACTGAAAGTGGTAATGAACATGATAATGATAATGATAAGAATGATGCTTCTGATAAATAAGAAGTTGAAGATGAACCTGAAAAGCATGCTAAAAATAAAAAGTATACTAAAGAAGATTTTACTGCTAAGAAACATGGTAATGAAAGGGAACCTTGGGTACAAAAGCAAATGCCTTTTCCTGCTAAGAAACTAAAATCAAAGGAAGAAGAACACTATAATAAATTTTGCGATTGGATGAAACCTTTATTCTTGCAAATCCCTTTGACTGATGCTATTAAATTGCCTCCTTATTCAAAGTATATGAAAGATATTGTCTCTAACAAAAGGAAAATTCCTAATGAGGAGATTTCCACTATGCTTGCTAATTACTCTTTCGATGGCAAAGTTTCAAAGAAGTTGGGCGATCCAGGTATACCGACCATTCCTTGTTCTATTAAGAATAATTATGTTAGAACTGCTCTATGTGATTTGGGGGCCGGTGTTAGTGTTATGCCTTTTTCTCTTTATAAGAGACTTTATTTAGATAAGTTGATACCTACTGATATATCTTTGCAAATGGCTGATAAATCTACTGCTATTCATGTTGGTATATGTGAGGATGTTCATGTTCAAGTTACTAATAACTGCTTGATATTAACTGATTTTGTTGTGTTGGAAATGCCTAAAGATGATAATATGTCTATTATTCTTGGGAGACCTTTTCTGTAACACCCCAAATTTCAATAAAAAGAAAGTTAGAGAATTCCAGAAAACAAAATTTCAAACCAACAAAAACTTTTCTATTTGCATATAGTACCATGCATAGGACTTGTGCATTTGAGTGATATGCCATGATGAGTGTTATTACTTGTATTTGCTATGCTCTAAAACCCTAGTGTGATCATAGTAAGATCACCAACCAAATAAATCAAAGAGGAAGAAATTCCCTAAAATGCAAAACCCTAAAAACCCTCACATATGCCCTATGGCATTTTTATAAATTTTGACCCTAGACCTATTTGGTCTTCACCATTAGTTGAATAATGTTATTAAACACTTATTACAACATTTGGAACCAAAGTTTCACAATTCAAATAAAATTCAAACACAATTCCCACTCACATATGATAATGGTCAAAACTGAAATTTATAGTCTGATCACCACTTTGAGCCCCTGCAATTCAATTTTCCCAAACCAATTCTTGCTAACTCTTTGCACCATTTCAAAGTCAACATCAAGGTGAACAACTTTGATGAAGATCACCCTGCCAAATTCATCTTTGATCAATAGCTATGCTCATCCAAAGTTGCAACATTTTAACAAGTGGAACAATCTCACACTTGTCAATTTTTGCAATTCTTGAATTCTACTTTTTCCACCACCACCTCAAATCACCTCTGGTCATTTACAACTAATACCATCACTCACATTTCAAAAACTTTCACCTTTTGAATTAATTCAAATTTGGACAAATTTGCCATTTTCCAAATATGGCACTATTTGCACTATTTGCAAATAGTGAATCTACTCCACCCCATCTACACTACACTACCCTAAATGGTCCCCTGGTCCCCTCTCTCACTTAATACCACATAGGAACCCTAGGAGGAGAGGCTTAGCAAGCCATGGCATGGCCATGCCGGCCACATGCCGGCCATTTCGAGCCACCCCTCTCTCCCTTCTCCCTCTGCCCTGGCCCTGGCGCCCACACTCGCCACCGCACACTCCTACACCACCCTAGCCAAGCCACGGTCGAGCTCGACGCCAACCATCGCCGGAGATCGCACGCCAAGATCAGCCCTGGATGCCGCTCGCGTCGCGCATGGACGCCACTGGCCACGCGCCGTTCCACCGCCTCGCACTCGCTCTGGCCCCGCTTGCAACGCGTTGAGCACCGCAGTGACACCACGATGCCGCCAGACACGCGCCCAGCCCAGACCCGTGACCGCCGGCGCCGGAGACGACGACCACATCCCGTGAACGCCGCGGCCGTCGTGGAAGCAATGCGACCCAACCAGGCCCTCCCCGACCAAGCCGTCACCACCGTTCGCCTCGCCTGGACACGTAGAGCATCGCCATGACCACGCCTAGCTCGACCAGCCGCCGGAGAAGCCGCGCCATGGTCGACCACCACCCTGCCCCGCAACCCTTGCTCAATCCTATAAATAGAGCGTTCCCTGGAAGCAACTGAGCACACCACCTCACTCCCCACCCTTCACCACTTCGCCTAGCACCGTTAGCCACCTCGATCGTCGCCGGAGCAAGGCCAATTGCAAGATCGGAGCCGCGGAAGCCCTGGAGCAATCGCCATTGATCCAGGCCACCTCGAGCTCCGCCACTGCTACCAGCTGCTTCGCCGTCGTCTACACCTTCACCGCGCACACTGCCAACCCTAGCTGGAGCCGCGGTGACCTCTCCGACCCCCTACCCTCGCCGCCAACCTCTCTGCCTCTCGCCGGAGAAGACGACGCACCAGCGCCGTCCGATCTCAGTCTAATCCTACGTCCCACGTCGAAACTTACCGATTCGGGTTTTAAGAGCGACTGACGGGTGGCCCCCACCCTGTCAGCAGGCCCGCGCGCACTGGATGCGTTGCTGGGCCGTTTCTCCATTTTTCAAACCGTTTCGGCCCAGTTAGTTTCCCGCCGGCCCTTTTCATTCAAATTGAGTTTAATTAATTCAAATGAATTTCAATACTGCCCAAACTTTGAAATTCAATATTTTCAAATTGGCTAAACCAAATTTAGTGAATTTTATATTGTTAGAAAGCCACTGAAATTCTCTACAACATGCCACTGGCCCCATGGTCAGATTCTTTGTAGAATAAATATGATAAAAATAACAAGACAGGGACTTTTCCCTATTCAAATAAATCTTAAAAATCAACCAAAATAGATATTAGGTTATTTCCAACTCTAATAGCTCACATTTGACTTACACTAATTGTTTATGCAATAAAATGGTGTGATCACTTTGTATGATCATGCCATGGTTTAATGAATGGATGATATGGCTAGTTTAACTAGTTGATATTGTCCAAAACTATTAAAGTTAAATGGTGTGAGGTCTTACCCTTCATTTAAACTTGTCTCGCATGGATTCATGGGATGTTTGGACCCCTGGTCCCAAACTCTCTTATATGAATTACTTGAGATTTAAATCAAAGGTAGTGTTATTTAAATAGTATGAGGTGATTCACCTCATTTAAATCATTTTCCCAAATGATGATGATGATGAACATTTGACTTAGGTCAATATGAGTTTTTACTTGTTTCTTACCTTTTCTTAGATGAACCCATCCCAAGTTTTTACTTTACAAGTTTTTACTTGTTTTCTAAATGAGTTACTTTTATAGTTAACTTTGGTCAAAGTACAAGGTGATTACTAGAGTAGTGAGTGAGTCTTCTCCAAGCAAAGCAAGTTAGCACCCCTCATGAATTAGAGCTAGTGCTAATGAATTAAAACTTGACTACTCTAGATGGGACATTATGATTTTTGAAGGATTTTTGAAACCTTGGAATGAAGATGCATTCCATTGAATGATTTTTGAAGGTGAATATGACCAAGAGAAGATGGTGATTTTTGATAAAACAATGATGTTGGTTTGAATGCGATACCTTTCCAATTCTTAAGTACCCCCACAATACCTGATTATGGGTAGGGCTTAACTGGAAGTTTATGCGTCTTAGTATGGGTTCCCTCTAAACAAGCGTCATCGGGGTTATGCCGAAAGCTGCCTCTACAACAAAAGAAACGATAAGATATGATGCGAAAAGAGGTGAATGTCCGGCCCAAGCCCTGTGCAGTTCCCAGGCTGACTGTCTGTCTTCACTGGGAGGCCAAGCTCATGGGGAGAGGTGCTCATACTAGGATTCGTAATTGAAAGGTTATGGTTGATGATCCGCGTACTGTGTTACGATGATTCGGGGAAATCCCGACGGATGAAATCAAATGTTGTGGCACAAGTGTGCAACCTCTGCAGAGTGTAAACCTATTCGAATAGCCGCGTCCACGGTTACGGACGGTTGGAAAGGCCATACAGTTTCCGATGTCATATCTTTGAAAATGATGTTGAAAAGGATGATGGTGAAATGACTTGTGGTGGATTGAATTGAAATCACCACTTGAATGGTGGGAATGACACTAATGTTCCCACTTGAGTTAGTTGGCACTTGATTAAGCTTTTCTCAAACTTTGTGAACTAAAACTAGCTTTATGCAAATAACTAGAGCTTAGCAAACCATACTAGAATGTCTAACACTTACATTAGTATTAGTTTGCGAGTACTCAACGTACTCACGGCTTTGTCCCTGGCTATTCAAATGGCCAGAATATGAAGACGACCAAGGAGATGACCAGCAGGACGCCTACGACAACTAAGCGCCTTCCGACGTCAAGCGTTGGCCTGTGGACTAGAGAGTCCTTGTATCTTACGCTTCCGCTATGTTGAACTATGAACTTGTGTTTGTTCGTTGATCAATAGATCAACTATTCGTGTAATATGGATCATGTGATTCCAATTTGTAAGACTTATGGTTTGTAATGGATGATGACTGTGATACTTAACTATTATGCCTCGCAACAACAATATTCCTGGGATTGCGATGTATGACATAATAGGCATTCGGACTTAAAAATCCGGGTGTTGACAAGTTGGTATCAGAGCCATTGTTTGACCTTAGAAGACCTTAGTTAGAATGGGCGTTCTGAAAACCTTAACTTTGAAATCAAATGAAAGAAATTATTTGTGAAAATTTACTACACTCTTGTCTTTGAGACTTTGCCAAAATTTGATGAATCATGTTCGATCTTATTTAAATCAACTTAAAATTTTGCCACACTTTGCACTCTCTAACTTACTCATCCAATTCTCTTTCAGATGGAGCCGAATGAACCCATCAACACCAAGTTTTATCAGCTTGGGAACGGAGGAAGCTTGATCTTCGAGCACGACCTCAACGCCGTCTCTGACTTCCTTGGGCGCCCACACCCCGAGTTTCACGGGGTTCAGCTGGACGACACGCCCGGAGGAGAGTTGCAGTGGGTGATCACTGCCGACTTGAGGGGCAAGATGGAGCCTCCCACTTCGGAGAGGATCCTCTTCTCCTTCCGCGAGAGCAACTGGCTCGACGGACTCGCACGTGGCCTACAGGAGGCACTTGCGCGCCTCTGTGGACAGAACATGGTGCGCATCCTCGCCTCTCGCTACGCCCACCTTGTGAGGCGTGATGCTGCGGGAGTGCCCATGGAGCTGCAGCCGCACCCGGAGTTGAGGCACCATGCTGAGCACCTGGACTTCATGCTCTACCAGACTCAGAGGGACCTCGACGCCACTCGCGCTTACGCGAACTAGACCCATGCTCACATCACCGAGCAGGGTGAGGCGATCAAGCTACTCAACAACGACCGCAGGAGCCTTCGCCAGCAGCGTGCCAAGAAGGACGCTACGATTCGCCGCCTTCGTGCCTGGATCGCGTCACTTGAGGCCACTGTCAAGGCCCAGGAGGATCAGATTCGTCAGCTGGAGGATGACGATGGAGGCATCGACATTCAGGGAGGAGACGCCTTTCTGAGCGATGACAACGACTTTGAGGAGGACGAGAATACCGAGGAGGAGGATTACGAGTTCCTGGAGGCAGGACCCGACGACTACGTCCCGATCGATGTCGATGATGAGGAGTAGTTGCACTAGTTCACTTATAGTAGGTGTGAGTTGTATCTCGTCCTTTGTATCGTAGCGTGAGAATGGTTCTTAAAACCATTGGAGTATGTGTGTCGTTTGTACTATGTGTTGCATGAATGAATGAAGGTTATGTTTGTCATGAAAATATTACAAGTTTTCCAAATGTTTTTTAAACTTAACCAAAAATGAACCATAGAATGTTCCCTCTTATCTCATAATCTTCTACATCTTCAGATGGCCCCTCCGAATCGCACCAACGACGCGATGCTGCAACTTCTGCAAACCATGCTTGCAGACCGGGAAACCGAAAGAGCCGAGCGCCAAGCCAACCTCATCGCCTTGCAGAACATCGCCAACCAAGGCCATGGAAATCATGACCACCCCGGATCCAAGCTCAAGAACTTCCAAAACACCAACCCTCCGGTGTTTAGCAAGACCGAGGAGCCCCTCGACGCCGACGATTGGCTCCAGACTATGGAGAACAATCTGGAGGTAGCCGGAGTGGAAGCCAACGAGAAGGTGTTGTTCGCCACTCACTATCTCGCTGGACCAGCCCGCGCTTGGTGGACAAGCACCCGTGCCATGAACGGAGGTCAATTCATGACTTGGGAGGATTTCAAACTCAAGTTCAGCAAGTACCATGTACCCCCGGGTCTTATCAAGAAGATGAGGGATGAATTCCGTGAGCTGAAACAAGGTCGCATGACGGTGGTTGAATACCGCGACAAGTTTCTCACCTTGTCAAGGTATGCCCCTGATGAGACCGACACCGTTGAGAAGAGGAAGGAGAGATTCCTGAACGGACTGCATGATGAGATGCAGACTGTCCTCATCAACATCCCCTTCGCCGACCTCGAAGCCCTTGTTGACTCTGCCATCCAGATGGAGGGCAAGTTAAACCAAGCCAATGAGAACCGCAAGCGCCGCATGGCGAATCAGAATGGATCAAGCCACCCCCAAAAGTTTCGCCCTAGCTCAAGCGGAGGTTTCACTCCGAGAAACAACAAACCCCAGATGCAGAACTCTCGCCCCGGTTATCAGAACCGGAGTGGAGGAAACTCCAAGCCAGGAGGCTACAACAACAACTACAACAACAACAACTACAATCGCGCTCCACCCCGAGCCCCTAACAACAACAACACCAACACCACTCCCAGAACTGGAAGCAATGCCGTTCCCGTTGCGAACAAGCAGGACAAGAGCACTATCACTTGTTATGAGTGTGGTGTAGTGGGGCACTACTCCAACGAGTGTCCCAAGCGTCTTGCCAAGCTCGCCGGCAACACCGCTGCACCTGCTCAGCAGCAACGCCGTGTCTCCACCGGCAAGAAGTTCGTCCCCAACAACCCCAACAACCGCAACGGCCGCCTCTACCACATGAACGCCGAAGAAGCCCAGGAAGCACCAGATGTTGTGCTGGGTATGTTTTCTGTCAACCACATCCCTGCTAGAGTGTTGTTTGATTCTGGAGCATCTCATTCCTTTGTCACCGAAGACTTTGCATCAACAAGTAAAATTCAACCCCTCAGTTTGAAGCATGTTATGATAGTCCAAATTCCCGGATCAACCACCAAAGCCAGAAAATTTTGTAAAAATGTGCCAATCAAAATCCATGATGTAGATTTCTTTGCAAATCTAATCATACTTGGGACCAAAGGTTTGGAAGTTGTCCTAGGAATGGACTGGATGTCCAAGCACAATGGATTGATAGACTGTGCCAAGAAAGCCATAACTATGACTAGCAGCACAGGTATCGTAGTTGAGCACGTCTCTGAAAAACTACCCAGAAAATTTACCTGCAACCAAAGTGTATCCAAGCCAACTCTGGATCAAATCAGGGTCGTGTGTCGCTACCCTGATGTGTTTCCGGATGATCTACCCGGTATGCCCCCGGATCGGGATATCGAGTTTATCATCGAGTTAATCCCCGGAACTGGACCCATCGCCCAGAGAGCCTACAGCATGAACGCAACCGAGCTTGTGGAACTGAAGAAGCAAATAGACGACATGTTAGCCAAAGGTTTGATTAGACCAAGTGCATCCCCCAGGAGATCCCCCGTCTTGTTTGTCGACAAGAAAGATGGTGCAAATCGTTTATGCACGGACTATCGTAAGCTTAACGATGTCACCATCAAAAACAAATACCCCTTACCCAAGATAGAAGACTTGTTCGACCAACTCACCGGATCCAGAGTTTTCTCCAAGATTGATCTTAGAACTGGATACCACCAACTGAAGATCCGAGCCACCGACATTCCAAAAACTGCCTTTACCACCAGATATGGGTTGTATGAGTACAACGTCATGTCGTTTGGACTGACCAATGCCCCCGCTTATTTCATGAATCTCATGAATAAGATCTTCATGAACTTTTTGGACAAGTTTGTCGTTGTGTTCATCGACGACATCCTCGTCTACTCCAAGTCCGAAGAGGAACATGAACAGCACTTGCAGATTGTTCTAGAAACCCTTAGACAGCACAAGTTATATGCCAAGTTTAGCAAGTGTGAGTTTTGGCTGGAAGAAGTGGGATTCCTCGGACACATCTTGTCTGCAGGAGGAATTGCCGTAGATCCCGCCAAAATCAAAACTGTTATGGAATGGAAAGCCCCAACCACACAAACCGAGGTCCG
This sequence comes from Lolium perenne, assembly GCF_019359855.2. Classification (NCBI taxonomy): domain Eukaryota; kingdom Viridiplantae; phylum Streptophyta; class Magnoliopsida; order Poales; family Poaceae; genus Lolium; species Lolium perenne. The sequence continues at coordinate 43,093,838 of NC_067245.2, read as the reverse complement.
TGCTTTTCTTGGATTAGCCGGATATTACCGCAGATTTGCAGAAGGTTTTTCGAGCATCGCTCGACCAATGACCCAACTGCTGAAAAAGGACAGAAAGTTTGAGTGGACCGACAAATGTGAAGAGAGCTTTCAACAGCTCAAGAGTAGACTGACAACAGCCCCAATCCTGATCATGCCAGATATCGCAAAGCCCTTTGACGTATATTGCGACGCCTCCAAGACTGGACTTGGATGCGTGCTTATGCAAGAAGGCAAGGTTGTGTCCTACCTTTCAAGACAACTCAAGCAACATGAACAAAACTACCCAACCCACGACCTCGAACTTGCAGCCGTGGTCTTAGCCCTGAAAGTTTGGCGTCATTACCTCATGGGTAATCGATGCGAGATCTACTCCGACCACAAAAGTCTCGAATACATATTCACCCAGAAAGAGTTGAACATGAGACAACGCCGATGGATCGAACTGATCAAGGATTACGACATGGAGATTCACTACCACCCCGGCAAGGCCAACATGGTAGCGGATGCTTTGAGTCGACTGCCGTGCCAGTTGAACTCCATGCTCGCAACCGAACAGCCCATCTTGCACCAAGAGTTTGAACAGTTCAGACTTGAACTTGTTAGTGAAGGATTCCTAGCCAGCATAGAACTGCAACCCACCTTGGTTCGTCAGATCAAGGAAGCCCAGAAGGACAACGCTAGCATTGACGGAATTAAGAAACAGATAGCCGCAGGAAAAGCCCCCGGATTCACCGTAGACGAAGCCGAAGTTCTTTGGTACAAAGAACGTCTCTGCGTACCATCGGACTCTAACTTAAAACAAGTCATTCTGCAAGAAGCCCATGACACCCTTTATTCAATCCACCCCGGAGGTACCAAGATGTACCAGGACCTGAAAGAACAATTTTGGTGGCACGGAATGAAGAGAGAGATCGGTAGCTATATCGCTAAGTGTGACATCTGTCAGAGAGTCAAGGCAGAACACCAACGACCCGCCGGATTGTTACAACCCCTCCAAATTCCGGAATGGAAATGGGACTCCGTAGGAATGGACTTTATCACCGGACTGCCCAAATCCAGCAAAGGCAATGATTCAATATGGGTAGTGGTCGATAGATTGACCAAGGTCGCCCATTTCATCGCCGTCAAAACCACCTATCAAGGCCCAAAGTTAGCTGAACTTTACATCTCCAGAATAGTCGCTCTGCACGGAACCCCCAAATCGATAGTGTCAGATAGAGGATCACAGTTCACCTCAAGGTTCTGGCAGAAAGTGCATGAAGGACTAGGCACTCGCCTAAATTTCAGCACCGCCTATCACCCTCAGACCGACGGACAGACTGAGAGAGTAAACCAGATACTGGAAGACATGCTTAGAGCATGCGTACTGGAATACGGATCCAAGTGGGAAGACTGCCTACCTTACGCAGAATTCTCTTACAACAATAGTTACCAAGCCAGCCTACAGATAGCCCCATTTGAATCCTTGTACGGAAGGAAGTGCCGTACCCCCCTGAACTGGTCAGAAGTCGGAGAAAGCCAAGTTTTCGGCCCAGACGTTCTTCGTGAAGCCGAAGAGAAAGTCCACAAGATCCGCGAGTACCTCAAGACTGCGCAATCCAGACAGAAGAGCTACGCCGACAAGAGACGTCGGGAGATGACCTTTGAGATCGGAGACTTCATCTATCTCAAAGTATCCCCCTTGAAAGGAATGCAAAGGTTTCAGTTGAAAGGAAAGCTTGCACCCCGCTATGTCGGACCTTTCCAAGTCCTCAGCCGCCGAGGTGAAGTATCCTATCAACTGGAGTTGCCTGAGGAAATGTCGGCTGTGCACGACGTGTTTCACATCTCACTTCTCCGGAAGTGCCTTGAAGTCCCTGAGAAGATCGAAGTGTTCAAGAACATCGATCACCGATCGGTAGATATCAACAAGGATCTGACTTACCGCGAAGTGCCGCTTTGCATACTGGAAGAAGCCTACCGAACCACTCGCACCCGAAGCATCAAGTTTCTGAAGATCCAATGGAGCAATCATACCGAGGATGAAGCCACCTGGGAACGTGAAGACTTCATGAAGAAGGAGTACCCAGATCTCTTTAGTACCTAACTTTCTTTTCGATCTCGGGACGAGATCTTTTGTAAGGGGGAAGGGTTTGTAACACCCCAAATTTCAATAAAAAGAAAGTTAGAGAATTCCAGAAAACAAAATTTCAAACCAACAAAAACTTTTCTATTTGCATATAGTACCATGCATAGGACTTGTGCATTTGAGTGATATGCCATGATGAGTGTTATTACTTGTATTTGCTATGCTCTAAAACCCTAGTGTGATCATAGTAAGATCACCAACCAAATAAATCAAAGAGGAAGAAATTCCCTAAAATGCAAAACCCTAAAAACCCTCACATATGCCCTATGGCATTTTTATAAATTTTGACCCTAGACCTATTTGGTCTTCACCATTAGTTGAATAATGTTATTAAACACTTATTACAACATTTGGAACCAAAGTTTCACAATTCAAATAAAATTCAAACACAATTCCCACTCACATATGATAATGGTCAAAACTGAAATTTATAGTCTGATCACCACTTTGAGCCCCTGCAATTCAATTTTCCCAAACCAATTCTTGCTAACTCTTTGCACCATTTCAAAGTCAACATCAAGGTGAACAACTTTGATGAAGATCACCCTGCCAAATTCATCTTTGATCAATAGCTATGCTCATCCAAAGTTGCAACATTTTAACAAGTGGAACAATCTCACACTTGTCAATTTTTGCAATTCTTGAATTCTACTTTTTCCACCACCACCTCAAATCACCTCTGGTCATTTACAACTAATACCATCACTCACATTTCAAAAACTTTCACCTTTTGAATTAATTCAAATTTGGACAAATTTGCCATTTTCCAAATATGGCACTATTTGCACTATTTGCAAATAGTGAATCTACTCCACCCCATCTACACTACACTACCCTAAATGGTCCCCTGGTCCCCTCTCTCACTTAATACCACATAGGAACCCTAGGAGGAGAGGCTTAGCAAGCCATGGCATGGCCATGCCGGCCACATGCCGGCCATGTCGAGCCACCCCTCTCTCCCTTCTCCCTCTGCCCTGGCCCTGGCGCCCACACTCGCCACCGCACACTCCTACACCATCCTAGCCAAGCCACGGTCGAGCTCGACGCCAACCATCACCAGAGATCGCGCGCCAAGATCAGCCCTGGATGCCGCTCGCGTCGCGCATGGACGCCACTGGCCACGCGCCGTTCCACCGCCTCGCACTCGCTCTGGCCCCGCTTGCAACGCGTTGAGCACCGCAGTGACACCACGACGCCGCCAGACACGCGCCCAGCCCAGACCCGTGACCGCCGGCGCCGGAGACGACGACCACATCCCGTGAACGCCGCGGCCGTCGTGGAAGCAATGCGACCCAACCAGGCCCTCCCCGACCAAGCCGTCACCACCGTTCGCCTCGCCTGGACACGTAGAGCATCGCCATGACCACGCCTAGCTCGACCAGCCGCCGGAGAAGCCGCGCCATGGTCGACCACCACCCTGCCCCGCAACCCTTGCTCAATCCTATAAATAGAGCGTTCCCTGGAAGCAACTGAGCACACCACCTCACTCCCCACCCTTCACCACTTCGCCTAGCACCGTTAGCCACCTCGATCGTCGCCGGAGCAAGGCCAATTGCAAGATCGGAGCCGCGGAAGCCCTGGAGCAATCGCCATTGATCCAGGCCACCTCGAGCTCCGCCACTGCTACCAGCTGCTTCGCCGTCGTCTACACCTTCACCGCGCACACTGCCAACCCTAGCTGGAGCCGCGGTGACCTCTCCGACCCCCTACCCTCGCAGCCAACCTCTATGCCTCTCGCCGGAGAAGACGACGCACCAGCGCCGTCCGATCTCAGTCTAATCCTACGTCCCACGTCGAAACTTACCGATTCGGGTTTTAAGAGAGACTGACGGGTGGCCCCCACCCTGTCAGCAGGCCCGCGCGCACTGGATGCGTTGCTGGGCCGTTTCTCCATTTTTCAAACCGTTTCGGCCCAGTTAGTTTCCCGCCGGCCCTTTTCATTCAAATTGAGTTTAATTAATTCAAATGAATTTCAATACTGCCCAAACTTTGAAATTCAATATTTTCAAATTGGCTAAACCAAATTTAGTGAATTTTATATTGTTAGAAAGCCACTGAAATTCTCTACAACATGCCACTGGCCCCATGGTCAGATTCTTTGTAGAATAAATATGATAAAAATAACAAGACAGGGACTTTTCCCTATTCAAATAAATCTTAAAAATCAACCAAAATAGATATTAAGTTATTTCCAACTCTAATAGCTCACATTTGACTTACACTAATTGTTTATGCAATAAAATGGTATGGTCACTTTGTATGATCATGCCATGGTTTAATGAATGGATGATATGGCTAGTTTAACTAGTTGATATTGTCCAAAACTATTAAAGTTAAATGGTGTGAGGTCTTACCCTTCATTTAAACTTGTCTCACATGGATTCATGGGATGTTTGGACCCCTGGTCCCAAACTCTCTTATATGAATTACTTGAGATTTAAATCAAAGGTAGTGTTATTTAAATAGTATGAGGTGATTCACCTCATTTAAATCATTTTCCCAAATGATGATGATGATGAACATTTGACTTAGGTCAATATGAGTTCATGCATGATTGTTGGAGAAATTAAATCTTAAGAAGATTTCAATGAGAGGAAATTATTTCTCAAGAACCCTATGGAAACTATCATTTACATATGGAATACAAAGAAGTGATTTCTATTTAAACCTCACAACCCATGCACCCTAGTTTATTTACTTGTGTGCATAGAGTAGTTTGTGTGTTCTATGTGATGTATGGAATAGCCATTGAATTAGTGAGTAATTATACTCGTATTTAAATTTAGACGGTAGCACCGGAGAGTACGCCGAAGAAGAAGGTTGCTACCAAGAGGAGGAGGAGGAGCAGTTTGAGAACTACCAAGACAAGCTACTACCAATGCAAGCTAATATTCTTGCAAAGTGCAAAGCCCCTTGGGGCAAGGCACCATGTTTCTTACCTTTTCTTAGATGAACCCATCCCAAGTTTTTACTTGTTTTCTAAATGAGTTACTTTTATAGTTAACTTTGGTCAAAGTACAAGGTGATTACTAGAGTAGTGAGTGAGTCTTCTCCAAGCAAAGCAAGTTAGCACCCCTCATGAATTAGAGCTAGTGCTAATGAATTAAAACTTGACTACTCTAGATGGGACATTATGATTTTTGAAGGATTTTTGAAACCTTGGAATGAAGATGCATTCCATTGAATGATTTTTGAAGGTGAATATGACCAAGAGAAGATGGTGATTTTTGATAAAACAATGATGTTGGTTTGAATGCGATACCTTTCCAATTCTTAAGTACCCCCACAATACCTGATTATGGGTAGGGCTTAACTGGAAGTTTATGCGTCTTAGTATGGGTTCCCTCTAAACAAGCGTCATCGGGGTTATGCCGAAAGCTGCCTCTACAACAAAAGAAACGATAAGATATGATGCGAAAAGAGGTGAATGTCCGGCCCAAGCCCTGTGCAGTTCCCAGGCTGACTGTCTGTCTTCACTGGGAGGCCAAGCTCATGGGGAGAGGTGCTCATACTAGGATTCGTAATTGAAAGGTTATGGTTGATGATCCGGGTACTGTGTTACGATGATTCAGGGAAATCCCGACGGATGAAATCAAATGTTGTGGCACAAGTGTGCAACCTCTGCAGAGTGTAAACCTATTCGAATAGCCGCGTCCACGGTTACGGACGGTTGGAAAGGCCATACAGTTTCCGATGTCATATCTTTGAAAATGATGTTGAAAAGGATGATGGTGAAATGACTTGTGGTGGATTGAATTGAAATCACCACTTGAATGGTGGGAATGACACTAATGTTCCCACTTGAGTTAGTTGGCACTTGATTAAGCTTTTCTCAAACTTTGTGAACTAAAACTAGCTTTATGCAAATAACTAGAGCTTAGCAAACCATACTAGAATGTCTAGCACTTACATTAGTATTAGTTTGCGAGTACTCAACGTACTCACGGCTTTGTCCCTGGCTATTCAAATGGCCAGAGTATGAAGACGACCAAGGAGATGACCAGCAGGACGCCTACGACAACTAAGCGCCTTCCGACGTCAAGCGTTGGCCTGTGGACTAGAGAGTCCTTGTATCTTACGCTTCCGCTATGTTGAACTATGAACTTGTGTTTGTTCGTTGATCAATAGATCAACTATTCGTGTAATATGGATCATGTGATTCCAATTTGTAAGACTTATGGTTTGTAATGGATGATGACTGTGATACTTAACTATTATGCCTCGCAACAACAATATTCCTGGGATTGCGATGTATGACATAATAGGCATTCGGACTTAAAAATCCGGGTGTTGACATTTTCTTAACACCGCAGGGGCTGTTATTGATTGCAATAAAGGAAAGGTTACTTTCAATGTTGATGACAAGGAGCATACCGTTTATTTCCCCAAGAGGATTGATAAAGTATGTGGAGTTAATACCATTTATAATGTGAGAACTATCAAAGTGGGAACTATTGATTGTCCTATATATGAGCCTAAAGAAGGATATCAAAATCTTATGATTGGATCCATATCAATACAATACAAGGTAACATGATTGATTTGAGGTTTATTTCATCTCATGCTATGTAAAATTTATTTGGTGGCAAGACTTGATCAACCTTGTTAACAAATACATTTTATATGCATAGAGGAACTAAACAACATCTCTTTCTTCCTCCACTTGTTTTACTCGCTGTAGCAATACCTTTGTATCTTTATTTTATTGCAATGTTGTGCCAAGTAAAGTCTCTAATAGAAGGTTGATACTAGATTTGGATTTCTGCGCAGAAACAGATTTCTATCTGTCACAAATTTGAATAGGTCTCTCTGTAGATAACTCAGAAAAATCTGCCAATTTACGTGAGTGATCCTCAGATATGTACGCAACTTTCATTAGTTTTGAGTTTTCTGATTTGAGCAACGAAAGTACCTCTTAAAAATTCGTCTTTACTGGCTGTTCTGTTTTGGCAGATTCTGTCTCCGTTTTTTGCATTGTCACTTGTAGACTTTAAGTAAGGTTTTCTATACGTGGAGAGCTGTAGCTAATGTTTTATTGAGTTCTTGCAATGTGTCACTACAGGACTAAAGTGGATTAAAGTTTTTGAGTACTAATCCCTCTAATGAAGTTTATGAGAAGTTTGGTGTGGCAGAAGTTTTCGAGGGTCAAGAGAGAAGGGTGATATAATGTGATCAAGAAGAGTCAAAAGCCTAAGCTTGGGGGGAGGTATACCGGCATCACTCATTCTTTGCATATTATGGTTGCTCTATACTTGTATATACTTGTTTAGTTTCTTTAAGTGGTTTTCTAATGAGAGGGAGATGATATTTGGGGAAGTGCTGCCTGAAAACAGATTCTGGGCTGTTACCAAAAAAATTCTTAAAAACAGCCAGAACATTATTTTGCGAATCCAATTTTTGTGCATGTTCCCCAGGTTGTTATCTAACTTTCATTAGTTGAACACTTTTCGATCTCGGACGCGGAAGAATTTCTTAAAAATCTATTACTGTACTGCTGTCAAGTTTGACGAATTCCTGTTGCTTTGTGTTTATGCAACTCTTCTAGTTTTCATTTTCTTGTTTTTGCTTTGTTTCTTTTCTAAAACACAAAAAGACCAAAAATATTTCTGTTGTTTCTCTTCACCATTTGTTTATTTTGTTTTCTTGCTTTTATTTTGCTTTATTTGCTATCGTTGGTTTGCTATAAGAAAATCCAAAAAGATTTTGCTTTGTTTGCTTGCTTCTTTTTGTTCTTGTTTCCAATTCAAAAACACCAAAAATATTTGCTGTTCTTCTTTGGTTTTGTAAAGTTCATTATGAGTTCAATGGTCTTCGGTGGCTGGAGCGTGGTTTTCATTTCTTATTATCCAAGCTACACAAGTGAAAGGCAATAATGATGATCTACGACAATTCGACTGTGGTGAGAGGCTGGTATGAACTCTATTTGTTTTCATTTTTGTACATATACTCATCCATGTGAGCATGCTTAGTTGGTTCATGTGAGGTATATGTCATTTAAGAAAGTCTAGTAGTTCATGATCTCTCATGATTAGCTCCAATTTATTAATATGAGTAGCATGACATGGATGTTTGCTTGCATTGTTTTATTCATAAATAGGTATGACATTGTGGTATCCTCCTCTGAATAATTCATTTGAATCGACTTGGCACATGCTCACGCATGCATATGACTGAACAAAAGTCAATTAAGCCTCGATGATTTACCGTTAATTTATTTTGCCGCAAGCATGATTATGACAGTGACTGCTCTCTTGATTGTCGCTCCCCAGTCTATTGCTAGCCTTCGCTTGTACTGAGCGGGAACGCTGCTCGTGCTTCCAAACCCCTGAAAACCAAGTTTTTCCAAAGTGTCCACCATAAATACCTATGCATGGCATTTCAAACCATTCCAAGTAAATTCTCATGCGCTACCTTTAAACCTTCAAAATGCTTCTCAATTTGTGTTAATGTTTTATAGCTCATGAGGAAGTATGTGGTGTTTATCTTTCAACCTTGTCATTTACTCTTGGCGGACTTTCATAATGGACTAGTGGCACATCCGCTTATCCAATAATTTTGCAAAAAGAGCTGGCAACGGGGTTCCCAGCCCCGATTAATCAAACTTTATTAATAATTCTCTTCACATGTTTTGCTCTGATTCATCAGTAAGCAACTTAATTTTGCAAATAGACACTCCTCCATGGTATGAGATTGATGGAAGGCACTCGAGGATTCGGTTAGCCATGGCTTGTGTAAGCAAAGGTTGGGGGGAGTGTCACCCATAATAAAACTAAAATACGTGTGTAAACAAAAGAGAAGAGGGATGATCTACCTTGCTGGTAGAAATAACGTCCTTCATGGGAGCCGCTCTTGAAAGTTTGGTTGGCGAGGTAGTTGGTGTACCCATTACCATTCGTTGACAACAACAAACACCTCTCAAAATAGTTTTACTCCTGTTTTAAAAATGAAAAGCTCTAGCGCATGTTAATCCCTGCTTCCCTCTGCGAAGGGTCAATCTTTTACTTTTATGTTGTGTCTCCATCCTTTCTTTGAGCACTTTCTTGAGAGCACAACTATCATTCTTAGTATAATATGCTTGTCTCAAAATATGATTGATTGTGGTATAACTTTGATGCTTTTATCTTTGACAATCTCTATTTCTAGTCTTTCTATGAACTTCAGAGGTGCCTGAGCATTTATGTTTTGGTATTCAAATACAGGCAAGCGAGATACCACTTTATCATATCCTTTTATGAACATTGCAATCCTGCTGATAGACATGATTCATGATGCTTATTATTAATTTGTTGGTACCTTTTCCATGATTGACATAGCTGTTGGATGATCTTATTATGAATTGCCTAAGCACTTTTCCATGTCATGAGAATATTTACATCATATGAGCAAATGTGTTCGTGAAAGTTCTTTTATCGCACTCAGTTGTTAACTGAATTGCTTGAGGACAAGCAATAAGCTAAGCTTGGGGGGAGTTGATACGTCCAAAACGTATCTACTTTCCCGAACACTTTTGCTATTGTTTTGCCTCTAATTTGTGTGATTTGGATACAACTAACACGGACTAACGTTGTTTTCAGCAGAATTGCTCTGGTGTCTCGTTTTTGTGCAGAAATTCAACTTTTAGGAAAATCCCCGGAATTTATGTCGAAGGTCTTATTTTTCCAGAAGAATCACGGAGCCAGAAGGGCAGACCTGGGGGAGGCCCAGGCCCCCCAGACACTAGGCCGGCGCGACCCAGGAGGGGGGCGCGCCACCCTAGCGTGTGGCCTCCTCGGCTGGCCTCCGACGCCCTCCTCTGGACTACTTAAGGGTTTCGATCTAAAAACGCGAGAAGGGAAGTCGAAGTCGCCAGAAACCATCTAGTACGCCGCCACCACCGCGAAACTTCGTCTCGGGACCAGAAACTCCATTCTGGCACTCCGCCAGGACGGGGAATTGGAGGAGCTCATCGCCATCATCACCACCGATGCCTCTCCATCGACCAGTAATGTTTCCCCCATCCATGTGTGAGTAATTCCCCCGCTGTAGGCTGAAGGGGATGGTAGGGATTGGATGAGATTGGTGATGTAATAGCATAAGATTGTTAGGGCATAGTGCCTAGTGTCCGTAATTGGTACTTTGATGATATTGTTGCAACTTGTTATGCTTAATGCTTGTCACTAGGGCCCGAGTGCCATGATCTCAGATCTGAACATTTTATTGTTTCATCATGATATGCATTGTTTTATGATCTCACCTGCAAGTTGTATACACATGACGCTGTCCGGAACCCGAGGCCCCGAAGTGACAGAAATCGGGACAACCGGAGGGGAAGGCAGTGATGTGAGGATCACATGTGTTCACGGAGTGTTAATGCTTTGCTCCGGTACTTTATTAAAAGGAGTACCTTAATATCCAGTAGATTCCCTAGAGGCCCGGCTGCCACCGGCTGGTAGGACAAAAGATGTTGTGCAAGTTTCTCATTGCGAGCACGTACGACTATATACGGAACACATGCCTATGGATTGTTTAGTACTTGGACACCGTTTTATTATTATCTGCAAATGCCCTGCTTTGATTGTTACATGAGTTTCTCTCATCCATGCAACGCCCGTCATCCATCCCTGTGCCTACAGTATTTTAATCCTGCTGTTTACTAAAATCACTACTGCTGTCTCTGTTACTCTGCTGCTGTTATTTCACTACTACTACTGCTATAAACTGTTACTACTGATAAACTCTTGCGAGCAAGTCTGTTTCCAGGTGCAGCTGAATTGACAACTCTGCTGTTAAGACTTTCAAGTATTCTTTGTCTCCCCTTGTGTCGAATCAATAAATTGGGTTTTACTTCCCACGAAGACTGTTGCGATCCCCTATACTTGTGGGTCATCAGTCCTCGACGTGGACTTCATCAACGACAACACGAGCTACTTCGCCAATGGAGGTAAGTACCCCAAGAAGAGAAACATCGTCGAGTTCGGGAGCTTCCGCGTCTACTACGGCACCGTTCCCGAGCGCAAGTGCCTCTCGCCGGTGCTGGTGGCTCCGGACCCGCCAAGATCTGCGTTTCCTAGCGGCCACGCAGCCGGCAGCGTCGAGGTGCTGATGGTTGGCGCGGCTGACACCGGCAAAGGAGCTGCGGCGGAAGGCGCTAGACAGACGAAGTCCACGCGCACGGCCAAACCGCCGACCGAGCGTGACCAAGTGGTTGCGGGTGCGTCTGCGGTGCCACCGGAAACTCCTCTCCAGGCGGCCATGAGCGTGCTGGCGATGCCCATCGCGCAGAACATCAATCCGGCAGCGGCTCAGGCGGAGCTGGAGGCGCAGCACCAAATGTTGCTCTCTGGGGGCGCGGACATCATCCGGGCGCAGCGCGAGCTGAACCTAACCCTACGTGAGTATAACGCTGCCCATGGCTTTGCTTCTGTTAGCGCTCATCCGGCTAGGCAACCGGAAACCAGGCTTAGAGCTCGCAATCTAGATCAGGATTTGCGTAAGGAAGTTCTTACCGGAAAAAGCGCCTCTGCATCTTTGAGCATTGTAGAGAAACCCAAGTACAGTAGCCCGAATAAAACCATCAAAGCTGCTAGGGCTGCAGTAGAGCTATGTGAATCGCTTACCGGAGATGCCTTGGCAAAACAGCAAGATCGTGTTAGAGAGTTGCTTTACATGATTGAGCAGCAAAATGCTGAGCAGCTCGCAAAAGTGAACAAGGCTGCGGCATCAAAGTCAGTGCGTTCTACAAAGAATGTCGGAAGCAAGTCCCATGGGCAGGCATCGTCCCCCCATCCGGAAAAAAGAAAAGAAAAAATGAATGCACAGCAGATGACTGTGTACGATCCGGTGCTTGCCGGAAAACAACAAGCCGGGCGATATGAGCCCGGTAGAAAAAATCAAGGGGCAACAGGCGGCTATGCCTGAAACGGTTATGCCGGAAAAGATTACGCCGGCAGAGAAGAAAGTGGGAAAAAATTTCGCGCTGCAAGAGCAGCGTACGTGGAAGAGGAAATGCCTCCGCCAAGGTACCGGTAGGCAAGAGCCACGGTACCGGAAAGATATGAAGAGGCTGGTTCATGAACTGAAAGAATTGCGGCCTACCGAAACCCCCTGGGAGACCGGTTAGGAGAAAGATGCCTACCAGACCGGGATGCGAGGCACAGGCTGGATAGGATGTACTTATCTGAAATGGTCGAAGCAGAAGGACCTCCGGGCCCCAAGTGTTTTGGTCCACGCATCATGAGAGAGGAACCAACGGTTTGCAACTTCACGTTGCCCCGCGATACAAAAACTTATGATGGCACCACTAAGCTGGAATACTGGCTCGCGGATTACGTGACCGCAGTTTACGTTGCCGGTGGCGGAGGAACTGTCACTGGTGGAGGAAACCGGTGCTGGGCCGTGAGAATTGTACCATCTTTCCTGGTAGGACCAACGCGCATCTGGCTAAACAATTTGCTGGCAGGAAGCATAAATGGCTGGTTGGACTTTGAGGAAGCTTTTGTGAGCAACTTCAGAAGTACTTACCGGAGGCCAAACAGGTCGCAACAGCTCGCCTTGTGCGTGCATCGTTCGAACGAAACAGACCGGGATTACTTGACCCGGTGGAACTCCACAAGAAACTCATGTGAAGGAGTAATCGAAGCACAAGCCATTGCCTGGTTTTGCAATGGGTGCAGAAGAGGTTCACCACTGTGGCAAAAGCTACAGAGAAACATGCCAACAACTTTGGCAGAAATGATACGTGTGGCAGATAACTACGCATTGGGAGACCCAATGCAACCGGCAGTACAAGCTGAGCCGGATCAAACAAACCAGCCTCAGCAGCGCCAAGAGCAGTACCGGCAGAACAAAAGAAGGGAAGATTTTCCGGATCGGAGGTATGGTCCGTAGCAAGTAGCCGCGGTGTAGGATAATTCGAGCGCCAGCGGAAGCCAGAGGCCGAAAAGCGGATCGCAGCCGTGGGCGGGTCCTAAAAAACAATGGGTTGAAAAGAAACCGTGGCAAAATGACGAGACATACACCATGGAGTCCGCTATGGATCAGCCGTGCCGGTGGCACACACCAAACCCCGGAAGGCCGACAAATCATTTGACAAAATATTGCACTTGGACCAAAAGATTGATGGGTCAAGGTACGACAAAAGATGCTGGAAGACTACCACCACCACCCCCGCTCACCGGAGCAAATGCTCTACCGGTACAGCCTCAGCCGAACCGGCCACCGCAACAAGTTCATCAGGTGGGGGATGGCAATGGTCAACCACCTCCACAGGCACCTTTAGGCCGGAACGTTTATCAAGATCCGGACATGTGCTGTGTTGTGTTCATCACTGAGCCAACAGATAGACAAAGCGTGCACCGTCGTTCCATGGAAGTGAACGCGGTGATGCCGGCAATTCCAAAGTACATGCCGTGGTCTGATCAGGAAATCAGCTGGTCATTCAGGGATCACCCTAAGTTAATGCCGAATCCGGGAAGCTATGCTCTTGTTGTAGACCCTATCATGCATGGGCCAACAACTCGAGTCAAGTTCAGCAAGGTGCTGATAGACAATGGGAGCAGCATAAACATAATGTACCGGCATACAATGCATACGCTGGGGATAACAGAAAACATGTTGCAACCAACTCACACAACTTTCCACGGAATCGTTCCGGGGTTGTCTTGTTCGCCCATGGGAAAAGTCCGGGTGGATGTGTCATTCGGAGGACGTGACAATTGCCGGGTGGAAAATCTTCTGTTCGAGGTAGTGGACCTGGAGAGCCCTTACCATGCACTGTTGGGAAGACCGGCACTGGCGGCTTTCATGGCCTCAACTCACACGGCGTATCTTAAGATGAAGATGCCGGCACCCGTGGACCCTTAACGGTGGTGGGAAACTACAAGGTCTCGCTGGAAACCGCTTCCGCCGGATCAAATCTGGCCGAATCGCTGGTGATCGCAGAAAAAAAGAAAAGAATGCAAACTGCGGTTGCCCTGGCCCAGTGATACGTCTCAAACATATCTATAATTTCTTATGTTCCATGCTACTTTTATGATGATACTCACATGTTTTATACACATTATATGTCATTATTATGCATTTTCCGGCACTAACGTATTAACGAGATGCCGAAGAGCTAGTTGTTGTTTTCTGCTGTTTTTGGTTTCAGAAATCCTAGTAAGAAAATATTCTCGGAATTGGACGAAATTAACGCCCAGGGGCCTATTTTTCCCGGAAGCTTCCAGAGCACCGAAGGAGGGCCAGAGGGGAGCCAGGGGGCCCCACCCCACAAGGCGGCGCGGCCAGGGGGTGGGCGCGCCACCCTATAGTGTGGCCCCACCAGGGCCCCTCTGACGCCGCCCTTCCGCCTACTTAAGGCCTCCGTCGTGAAAACCCTAGCTGGATTGATGAAACCCGAGAAAACCTTCCAGAGCCGCCGCCATCGCGAAACTCCAATTTCGGGGGACAGAAGTCTCTGTTCCGGCACCCTGCCGGGACGGGGAATTGCCCCCGGAGTCATCTCCACCGCCGTCTCCACCGCCATCTTCACCGCCATCGCTGTCTCCATGATGAGGAGGGAGTAATTCACCCCTGGGGCTGAGGGCTCCGCTGTAGCTATGTGGTTCATCTATCTCTCTTTGTGATCTAGTTGAATATCATCTATGTGCTACTCTAGTGATGTTATTAAAGTAGTCTATTCCTCCTCCATGATGTAATGTTGACAGTGTGTGCATCATGAAGTACTTGGTATATGCTATGATTATGATCTCTTGTAGATTATGAAGTTAACTATTACTATGATGGTATTGATGTGATCTATTCCCCCTATCATAGTCCTGGTGTGACGGTGTGCATGCTATGTTAGTACTCGGTATAATTGTGTCGATCTATCATGCACTCTAAGGTTATTTAAATATGAATATCGAATGTTGTGGAGCTTGTTAACTTCGGCATTGAGGTGCTCTTGTAGCCCTACACAAATAGCGGTGTTCATCATCCAACAAGAGAGTGTAGAGTGGTTTTATTATGTGATCAATATTGAGAGTGTCCACTAGTGAAAGTAGGATCCCTAGGCCTTGTTTCCAAACATCGAATCTCCGTTTATTTACTGTTCTGTTGCATGTTTACTTGCTGCCATATTTTATTCAGATTGCTATTACCACTCATATACATCCATACTACTTCTATTTCACTATCTCTTCGCCAAACTAGTGCACCTATAAACCTAACAAGTGTATTGGGTGTGTTGGGGACACAAGAGACTTCTTGCATTGTGATCGCAGGGTTGCTTGAGAGGGATATCTTTGACCTCTTCCTCCCTGAGTTCGATAAACCTTGGGTGATCCACTTAAGGGAAAACTTGCTGCTGTTCTACAAACCTCTGCTCTTGGAGGCCCAACACTGTCTACAGGAATAGAAGCGCGCGTAGACATCACCCAGTCCTCACAGTTGAGTTTGGCGGTAATGAGTGGCAACCTGGGCACACCGGCATTCAAGCCAACCAATGAAACAAAAGACATTGTGCTGGACCCAGCTTACCCTGAGCGTACCATTCGTATCGGTGCCGGACTCGGTGAGGCATAGGAAAGCGCGCTCATCAGCTTCCTCCGTGAGAATCGGAATATCTTTGCCTGGTCTACAAATGATCTGGTAGGTGTTCCGAGGGAGCTGGCTGAGCACTCTGTAAATGTCCGGAAGGATGCGAAGCCGGTAAGGCAGCCCTTACGCCGGTTCGCTGAAGACAGAAGAAAGATCATTGGAGAAGAAGTAACAAAGTTACTTGTTGCCGGTTTCATCGTGGAAGTACTACATACCGAGTGGCTAGCCAATCCGGTGCTGGTCGAGAAGAAAAAAGAGGAGAACCTTGAAGCAAAAGCTCCAAAGGTATGGCGCATGTGCATCGACTACATCAACCTGAACAAAGCTTGCCCGAAAGATCCTTTCCCCTTACCCCAGATTGATCAAGTGATTGACTCCACTACTGGTTGTGAACTGTTGTCATTTCTGGATGCTTATTCCGGTTTCCACCAGATTCCCCTGAAAAAAGGAAGATCAAATAAAAATTGCGTTTATCACCCTGCACGGGGCTTATTGTTATGTCACTATGCCTTTCGGTTTGCGCAATGCTGGTGCAACGTACCAGCGCTGTATGCAAAAGTGTTTGTTTGATCAAATCAGAAAAAACATGCAAGTCTATGTGGACGACATTGTGATAAAAACTAAGGTCAAGGAAACCTTGATCGATGATCTGAGGCAAACGTTTGACAACCTAAGAAGGTTCCGGATGAAACTCAATCCGGCAAAAGCACCTTCGGTGTCCCTGCCGGCAAGTTTCTTGGCTTTCTCGTATCAAGCCGGGGAATAGAGGTTGATCCGGTAAAGATACGGGCCATTGAAAGAATGACCATTCCGCAGGATCTCAAAGATGTACAAAAGTTTACCGGAAGCTTGGCATCGCTAAGCCGGTTCATAAGTAGGCTGGGAGAAAAGGCTTTGCCGCTCTATGCTTTGATGAAAAAATATGATACCTTCGTTTGGACCCCTCAGGCAGACGCAACGTTCAAAGAGTTAAAAACAATGTTATCCACCGCGCCTATACTGGCTTCGCCTTTGGAAAGGGAGCCCATGTTGTTGTACATAGCAGCAACAAACCGGGTTGTGAGTGTTGTGGTTGTAGTTGAATGAGAAGAGGAAGGTAAAGCCGTGCAGCGACCGGTATACTACCTGAGTGAGGTGCTCTCCCTCTCAAAACAAAACTACCCTCACTTCCAGAAAATGACCTATGGCGTGTTCATGGCCGCCACAAAGCTCAAGCACTATTTCAAGGAACACCCCATGAAAGTAGTAAGTGAAGCACCCATCTCAGACATCATGTGCAACAAGGATGCTAGTGGCAGGATTGCTAAATGGGCAATTCAGATATCACCATACGTACCGGTATACGAAAGAAGAGACTCCATAAAATCACAAGATTTAGCTGATTTCTTAGTTGATTGGGCGGAAATGCAGTACAAACCGCCGGAACACAAGATAGAATACTGGAAGATGCACTTTGATGGATCCAAACTCAAGGAAGGTCTGGGTGCCGGTGTGGTGCTTACCTCACCCAAGGGAGATCATCTCCGGTATGTTTTACAAGTGCACTTCAGAGCATCCAACAATGTGGCTGAATACGAGGCTCTGATCCATGGGCTCAAGGTCGCAAAAGAAATCGGTGCGCACCAGATCATTTGCTATGGCGATTCAGATCTTGTGGTGCAGCAGTCTTCCGGAGATTGGGACGCAAAAGATGCCAACATGGCCTCGTACCGGTTTCACGTGCAAAAGATTGCCGGTTTCTTTGAGGGATGTGAGTTTCACCATGTGCCGCGTGCAGAAAATGAAGCCGCGGATACTCTCTCTAAGTTGGGTTCCTCCCGGCAAGAAATCCCTCCCGGAGTGGCTTTGGCTCATTTAAGGACTCCATCGATTAAACCGAGTCCGGAATCAAAATCAATCTTTGTACCGGAGTCACACATTGTGCCAATGGACATTGACGAAGGAAACCGGGGACTGCTCCGGTAAACCCGGGGACTGCAGGATCTAAGCTGGAAGAGGCTATGCTGGTGGACAGCATGGAGATAAACGTACCGGTATTCCTAGTCCGGGAAGCACCAACTTGGGTTGAACCTATTAAGGAATTCCTGATCAACGGCACCCTGCCGGTTGACGAAAATGAGTCAAGGAGGATCCAAAGAAAGTCCAAGGCCTACACTATCATCAATGGGGAGGTATACAAGAGAAGCGTTATCGGTGTCCCCCAAAGGTGTGTGGAACCGGAAGAGGGAAAAGAAATGCTGGTGGAAGTTCACCAAGGAGAATAAGGGCACCACGCTTCATCAAGGGCGCTGGTGGCAAAAGTGTTCCGGCATGGGTTCTACTGGCCCACGGCTCTGGAGAACGCTGAGGATTTGGTACGAAAGTGCAATGGGTGCCAGCGGTACGCCAAGCAAAACCATACCACAGCTTCCGGTCTCAAAACTATACCATTAACTTGGCCTTTGCCGTTTGGTGCCTTGATATGGTTGGTCCATTAAAAACTGCGAGGAGCAGCTTTACCCACATCCTAGTGATGGTGGATAAGTTCACCAAATGGCTTGAAGTAAAACCTATCGCAAAGTGTGATGGGCATACAGCGGTGAAATTCTTAAAAGATGTGATCTTGCGGTATGGATACCCGCACAACATTATCACTGACAATGGCACAAACTTTGCTCAAGGTGAGTTCAAAAGATTTTGTGAGGATAACAATATTCGGTTGAATTTGTGCTCGATCGCACATCCGCAAGGCAATGGCCAAGTGGAGATAACCAATGCTTTAGTGCTATCCGGTATCAAACCAAGGCTCATTGAACCGCTTGAAAAGACACCGGGATGTTGGCTCGATGAGCTACCATCAGTACTGTGGAGCATAAGAACGACTCTGAACCGGTCTACCGGATACACTCCATTCTTCATGGTTTACGGGGCAGAAGTCGTGATTCCAACCGATATCATACATGATTCACCAAGGGTTCAACTCTATACCGAAGAAGAGGTAAAAGAGGCCCGAGAAAATGATGTGGACTTGCTAGAAGAAGCAAGAGAGCTGGCTTTGTTAAGAACAGCCATATACCAGCAGAACCTCAGGCGCTATCATAACCGGAAGGTTAACCCGAGAGTTTTCCGGGAAGGAGACCTGGTGCTACGCCTAGTGCAGCGCACTGAGGGGCGCCACAAACTTTCACCCCCATGGGAAGGAACCTTCGTTGTGAGCAAGGCTTTACACAATGATGCCTATTACTTGGTTGATGCACAGGAGGCAAAGAAAGGAAAGGCGGACAGGTCAGGAGAGGAAACCAAGCGCCCATGGAACATAGCTCTGTTGCGTCCCTTCTATGCATGAAGTTGTGCTGTAAGGAGTTCTTTTTGTACCTTATATGCTATGAATAAAGGATGCCGGCACCTCGAACGAATCTCGGGGACTGCCTATACCGAAGTTGCATGTAATGTGTTTATTTTTTCAGTTCACCGGTTGATTGCTGAACATTTTTTCTTTCCGGTTTAGTAGCGTGCTAAACTTACCGGAGTCTTCGACTCTGCTGCTGTCCGAAACCCGGCTTCATGGCAAGCAAGATAAACCGGTAGGAATTAAGCACGTGAACCACGAGAAGAGGGAATGGGAACAAACAATCCGGAAAAATTTAACTAACCCCGGTTATACCGGTTTTTTGTGAAATTTTTTGAATTTTTCTAAGCTGAAGAAAATGCTTGCTTGGCAAAAGAACTTTGTAACTCATACGCCAAAAAACCCAGAGAGGTAGGCAGAGGCAAAGCAAAAGAACCAAGTGTGCATCGGATTGAATGCCGAAACAATTCCGGAATCTTCACAGTGCAAGATAAAAGCAGACAATAAGCAAAGTGCTAAAGTAGCATATGAACTTAATTTAACAAGATACCGGTATAACATACCGGCGTAGATAAGTTGTACCACAAGCAAAAGGAATGCTAAGTTTTATCTTACATCATGAACCCCGGCATACCGGGGTGAAATTTAATGAGCATTGTTTTAAGGCAGTAGATGTATCAAACACACAAACAGGGAGATATTCAGGCAACGAGGGGCTGAGCACCGGCCTCAGGAGCTTCCGGGGTAGCAGCGCCTTCTTCCGGAGGCGCGTCACCTTCTCCGGCTTCTTCATCCTCCTCGTCCTCGATGACTTCCTCGTTGTCAGAGAGTGCATCCTTGACTTCGGGAGGAGGGGGGATGAAGGTGCGGAAGGGGGCGAACTCCGCGATCCGGTAGGTGCGGTCCTGGCGCTTGGCGGTTAAGACCGGATCGGTATCTGTAGGCGCATCGCCGCGGAGGCTATGGAAGGCGTCCAGATCCAGATCTTCATACCTGGAGTAGGCGATGCGCAGCGCTGCATCCGCTCCGGCACGGGCCGCTGAGCATCTCCATTCCCTGATCCTCCGGCAAGCGTCCTTGAGGCGGTCGGAGATGACAGTTATATTAGCCGGAACCTCTTCCCCGGGCCACAGCACTTTACAGATCTCAATGGCGTGATCTGGCAGATCGACCAGGTGCCAGTCCACGGCGCGCATATGCTGAACCCGGGCGGAGAGCGTGACCAAGTGGTCATATGCATCCCAGGGAAGTTCCCGGTTGCGAAAGGATAGCTCAGCCCTGCGCTCCTCCACCTTCTGGCGGGCATACACCTGGGAGTCCGGAAAGAGCCCTGGAGGAAAAGAAAGAAGATAAGGACACACTACCGGATAACATAAGCTTATAAGCAGTAAAGGGAAAGAAGAAACGCTTACTGAGGAGTAGCGTGTCAGTTTGTATAACCAACCAGTCATAGTCTTTTTTCTCTATCACAAGGGCGGCGAGCTGGTTGTCTGCTGTCTGCCGCGCCTTGGTCTGCTTCTCCAGCTCCGCCAGCAGCACCGCGGTGGAGTTCGTGTACTCCTCCAGGGATTCGTTCAGCTTGGCCTCCGCTATCGCCTGGACCTCCTTGAGTTCCCGGGAATGCCGGAATTCAGCCGCCATGAGCTGTTCCTTCAGCTCAGAGAAGCTGGTCCTCTGAGCATCCAGAGCTTGTTTGTGCTCCTTGGCGAGCTGCTCCTTTTCAGCTGCAGTCCGGAAGGAAAATGTTAACAGAAAAATGAATCCGGTAGAAAGGAAAGACGCAAGTCAACCAGAAAAAAGTGGTACCTTGGAGCGCGGCAACCTGAGAGGTGAGGGCCTCGACGGTGGCTTCCGGGACAGCTGAAGTGTAGAAATTTTTATAAGTGCCTAAAGGAAGAGGCAACCGGTAAAAAGAAGCCGGAGACGAAAAAGCTAACCCTGGCATTTGCTGTGGGCTTCTGAAAGCACCCGGTGCTCCCATAGAAGCTCCTCAAAGAGGTGCTTCCGGGCGTCGAGCGTGCTCTGTTCAAGTTAAAAAGATTCCGGTAAGAAGATGCCAGCATTAAAAGAAAGTTTCGCACTAAGTGTTGCGCTCTCAACCCGAAACTCGGGCACTGGCTATGCCGGTTTTTTGTGCATTAAAAGAAAGTTTCGCGCTAAGTGCTGCGCTCTCAACCCGAAACTCGGGGACTGGCTATGCCGGTTTTTTGTGTTTTTAAAAGAAAGTTTCGCGCTAAGTGCTGCGTTCTCAACCCGAAACTCGGGGACTAGCTATGCCGGTTTTTTGTGTTTTTCAAAGAAAGTTTCGCGCTAAGAGCTGCGCTCTCAACCCGAAACTCGGGGACTGGCTATGCAGGTTTTTTGTGTGTTTCTAATAAATTTTCGCGCTGAGAACTACGTTCTCAACCCGAAACTCGGGGACTGGGAAGATATATAATCCGGAAAGAGTAAAAACCGGCAAGGATGTAAAAGAGATTGAGTTTGTGCAACTTACCACCACGTTGCTGTTGGCCTTGTGCCACGCGGTGTCAAATTTCTTGACAGCGCGCCGCAACCGGCCAAAGTGCTGGACGGTGCTCCGGGGGCCGGCAGGGTCAGCAACCGGCAGCTTATCCTTCCCCAGGCCGCGGGTCGCGGGGGACAGATCCGCTTGATTCCACTTGGTAGCGTAATCAGCAAGATGCCCCAATTCAGCTCCTCCGCGCGTGAGCTCGGTGATCCGGCCCAGCTGAGCTGAAGCCGTTTCTCCGGCCACAATGGCGGCGCGGCTGGTATGCAACACCAGGGAGGAAGGAGCAGGAGCAGGCCCACCGGTAGGAGCAGCCGGTGGGGGCGTCGGAGCCTTCGTTGGCGCAGAAGCTCCAGGCGCTTCCTTGGCCGGAGCAGAACTTGCCGGCGCGGAAGAGTCCGGCACGGTCTTGGAAGGGGAGGAGGCAGAAGTTGTCTTCTTTTTCTTATTTGGGACGGGGGGAACCTGCGGTTCTGCCCTCCCGGCATCTTTGTTGCCGGTGCCGATGTTGCTGGCGCCGGTGTCTTGAGTTTTTGGAGGGGAGACAAGGTCCTCCTCCGCGCGGTGGTCTGAAGGTTTAGGGGCCGCGCGCCCTGCACTTGTGGTGTCCCCCAGAGGGGAGGCAGCAGATTTGCCGGCACCAGATGGTACCGGACTTGGTTGAGGAGGAGGTGAGGCCCTGGGGGCATCCTCGGAGCTCTCTGGCCTCATGCCGGAGGCGCTCTTGGTAATCTTGAGCACAGGCCGAAAAAGATAAAAGAAAAAAGTTCAGATAAAAGCAACCGGAAAAAGAACCGCGAAGCGAAAAGCAAAGGAAATGGAAGCTTACCCAGAGGCAACCGGCATCTGCCGTTTCTGGAAGTGCTTGGTGGTGACCTCTTTCCCGCCAACAACTTCCTTCCGGGAGCGCTTGGTAGGAGGAGCATGGCTTGAATCGGCCTCGGTTGTGGCCGCCTTGTTCTTGCGGCCTTCGGAGGCGAGCTTCTTAAGAAACTCTTCCCCAGCCACTGCCTGAAGCGGGGTGGCGCGCTCCACGACCTGTGGGTTGGCTCTAGCTGAGGGAGCGTCTACAGAAAAAATGACGGATGAGAAAGCGAAAGAACAAAATACCTCAAGTATAGTAACCTCATCATCCGAACCGGAACCTTTGCCAGAAAAGTTACCGGGGTGAGGAGTGTGGGTGCGGCCCATCTTTTGCTCTCCCTTGACGTAAGGGTCAGCGTCGCTATCGTCCTGGAAGATCCGGTCGGGCCTGTAGGAAGCCGGATGCTCCTGGATGATCCGACGAAAGTTCTGAAACACAAGAACAACATGTTAGAGCAAGATATGTGAAGTTGTACTGGAAAAAGCTTCCCGAGTAACCCAAGATCTTACTCGCCGCGGAGGAGAGTTGCGGCGGCTGTAGGGGGCTAGCCCGTATTTCCCGCTGGGGCTCAGCGGGTTTTGGAAAATCTGCTTGGCCTTAAGGACCAAGTCGGTAGGGCTCAGCCGGTGGGTTGTGATCCTTGTCGGGTCCTGATACGTCTCCGACGTATCGATAATTTCTTGTGTTCCATGCCACATTATTGATGTTATCTACATGTTTTATGCACACTTTATGTCATATTCGTGCATTTTCTGGAACTAACCTATTAACAAGATGCCGAAGTGCCGATTCTTTGTTTTCTGCTGTTTTTGGTTTCAGAAATCCTAGTAACGAAATATTCTCGGAATCGGACGAAATCAACGCCCAGGTTCCTATTTTGCCCGGAAGCATCCAGAACACCCGAGAGCCGCCAGAGGGGGGCCACAGGGCCCCCAGATGATAGGGTGGCGTGGCCCACCCCCTGGCCGCGCGGCCCTATGGTGTCGTCGCCCCTTCGACCTTCTGACGCCGCCTCTTCGCCTATATAAAGGTCCCAGACCTAAAACCTCGAGACGAAAAAGCCACGGTACGAAAAACCTTCCAGAGCCGCCGCCATCGCGAAGCCAAGATCTGGGGGACAGGAGTCTCTGTTCTGGCACGCTGCCGGAACGGGGAAGTGCCCCCGGAAGGCTTCTCCATCGACACCGCTGCCATCTCCACCGCCATCTTCATCACCGCTGCTGCTCCCATGAGGAGGGAGTAGTTCTCCATCGAGGCTCGGGGCTGTACCGGTAGCTATGTGGTTCATCTCTCTCCTATGTGCTTCAATACAATAATCTCATGAGCTGCCTTACATGATTGAGATTCATATGATGATGCTTGTAATCTAGATGTCATTATGCTAGTCAAGTGAGTTTTACTTATGTGATCTCCGGAGACTCCTTGTCCCACGTGTGTAAAGGTGACAGTGTGTGCACCGTGTGGGTCTCTTAGGCTATATTTCACAGAATACTTATTCACTATTATGAATGGCATAGTGAAGTGCTTATTTATATCCCTTTATGATTGCAATGTGTTTTGTATCACAATTTATCTATGTGCTACTCTAGCAATGTTATTAAAGTAGTTTTATTCCTCCTGCACGGTGTAATGGTGACAGTGTGTGCATCCGTGTTAGTACTCGGCGTAGGCTATGATTATGATCTCTTGTAGATTATGAAGTTAACTATTGCTATGATATTATTGATGTGATCTATTCCTCCTTTCTTAGCATGAAGGTGACAGTGTGCATGCTACGTTAGTACTTGGTTTAGTCGTATTGATCTTTCTTACACTCTAAGGTTATTTAAATATGAACATTGAATTGTGGAGCTTGTTAACTCCGGCATTGAGGGTTCGTGTAATCCTACGCAATGTGTTCATCATCCAACAAGAGAGTGTAGAGTATGCATTTATCTATTCTGTTATGTGATCAATGTTGAGAGTGTCCACTAGTGAAAGTCTAATCCCTAGGCCTTGTTCCTAAATACTGCTGCGTTACTACTGCTTGTTTACTGTTTCACTGTGTTACTACTGCTGCAATACTACCACCATCAACTACACGCCAGCAAGCTATTTTCTGGCACCGTTGCTACTGCTCATATATATTCATACCACATGTATTTCACTATCTCTTCGCCGAACTAGTGCACCTATTAGGTGTGTTGGGGACACAAGAGACTTCTTGCTTTGTGGTTGCAGGGTTGCATGAGAGGGATATCTTTGACCTCTTCCTCCCTGAGTTCGATAAACCTTGGGTGATCCACTTAAGGGAAAACTTGCTGCTGTTCTACAAACCTCTGCTCTTGGAGGCCAACACTGTCTACAGGAAAAGGAGGGGGAAGTAGACATCAAGCTATTTTCTGGCGCCGTTGCTGGGGAGGAAAGGTAAAAGGTACTCACACTCCGGATCTCGGCTACTAAGCTATTTTCCGGCGCGTTGTAAGTACTCGAAGGTATTTCCTTTAGATCCTGCAATTGCATCTTTTTGTTTATTGTTTACACTAGTTTGGCATAATGGACAAGAATGAGCTTCTTATTCTATTTCCTGATTTAAGACATGGATGGTTTGATCCGAAAATTAAAAAACCCATGGAACATATTAGCATGAACACATTGAATACCATTGTTGCTAATGATATGGAAAATTCTAAGCTTGGGGAAGCTGGTTTTGATGAGCATGATATTTTTAGTCCCCCAAGCATTGAGGAGAAAATTTTCTTTGATGATACTTTTCCACCTATTTATGATGATTATAATGATAGTGGTCTTTTGGTGCCGCCTACTATGGAGAGTAAATTTTGTTGTGATTATACTATGCCTCCTACACTTGATGAGAATAATAATGATAGCTACTTTGTTGAATTTGCTCCCACTACAACTAATAAAATTGACTATGCTCATGTGGAGAGTAATAATTTTATGCATGAGACTCATGATAAGAATACTTTATGTGATAGTTATATTGTTGAGTTTGCTCATGACACTACTGAAAGTTATTATGAGAGAGGAAAATATGGTTGCAAAAATTTTCATGTTACTAAAACACCTCTCTATGTGCTGAAATTTTTGAAGCTACACTTGTTTTATCTTCCTATGCTTGTTACTTTGCTCTTAATGAACTTGTTTATTTACAAGATTCCTATGCATAGGAAGCATATTAGACTTAAATGTGTTTCTAATTTGCCTCTTGATGCTCTCTTTTGCTTCAAATACAATTTCTTGCGAGTGCATCATTAAAACTGTTGAGCCCATCTTAATGGCTATAAAGAAAGAACTTCTTGGGAGATAACCCATGTGTTTATTTTGCTACAGTACCTCTATTTTATTTTGTGTCTTGGAAGTTGTTTACTACTTTAGCAACCTCCCCTTATCTTAGTTTTGTGTTTTGTTGTGCCAAGTGAAGCCTCTAATCGAAGGTTGATACTAGATTTGGATTTCTGCGCAGAAACAGATTTCTATCTGTCACGAATCTGGGCTGTTTTCTCTGTAGAAAAATCAGAAAAATATGCCAATTTACGTGCGTATTCCTCAGATATGTACGCAACTTTCATTAGTTTTGAGTTTTCTGATCTGAGCAACGGAAGTATTTATTAAAAATTCGTCTTTACGGATTGTTCTATTTTGACAGATTCTGCCTTTTATTTCGCATTGCTTCTTTCGCTGTGTTGGGTGGATTTCTTTGTTCCATTACCTTCCAGTAGCTTTGAGCAATGTCCAGAAGTGTTAAGAATGATTGTGTCACCTCTGAACATGTGAGTTTTTGATTATGTACTAACCCCTCTAATGAAGTTTATGAGAAGTTTGGTGTGAAGGAAGTTTTCAAGGGTCAAGAGAGGAGGATGATATACTATGATCAAGAAGAGTGAAAGCTCTAAGCTTGGGGATGCCACGGTGGTTCACCCCTGCATATATCAAGAAGACTCGAGCGTCTAAGCTTGGGGATGCCCAAGGCATCCCCTTCTTCATCGACAACATTATCAGGTTCCTCCCCTGAAACTATATTTTTATTCCATCACATCTTATGTGCTTTTCTTGGAGCGTCTATGTGTTTTTTGTTTTTTGTTTTTGTTGAATAAATGCTTGTGTGGGAGAGAGACACGCTCCGCTGGTTCGTATGAACACATGTGTTCTTAGCTTTTAATTTTCATGGCGAAGGTTGAAACTGCTTCGTTAATTGTTATATGGTTGGAAACGGAAAATGCTACATGTAGTAATTGGTATGATGTCTTGAATAACTTGATATTTGGCAATTGTTGTGCTTTTGTTTAAGCTCTTGCATCATATACTTTGCACCTATTAGTGAAGAAATACATAGAGCTTGTTAAAATTTGGTTTGCATGAGTGGTTTCTCTAGAGTCTAGATATTTTCTACTGAGGTGTTTGAACAACAAGGAAGACGATGTATAGTCTTATAATGCTTGTAATATGTCTTTTATGTGAGTTTTGCTGTACTAGTTCGTGCTTGTGTTTGCTTCAAACAACCTTGCTAGCCTAAACCTTGTATCGAGAGGGAATACTTCTCATGCATCCAAAATACTTGAGCCAACCACTATGCCATTTGTGTCCACCATACCTACCTACTACATGGTATTTCTCCGCCATTCCAAAGTAAATTGCTTGAGTGCTACCTTTAAATTTCCATTCTTCACCTTTACAATATATAGCTCATGGGACAAATAGCTTAAAAACTATTGTGGTATTGAATATGTACTTATGCACTTTATCTCTTATTAAGTTGCTCGTTGTGCGATAACCATGTTTCTGGGGACGCCATCAACTATTCTTTGTTGAATATCATGTGAGTTGCTATGCATGTCAGTCTTGTCTGAAGTAAGAGAGATCTACCACCTTATGGTTAAGCATGCATATTGTTAGAGAAGAACATTGGGCCGCTAACTAAAGCCATGATTCATGGTGGAAGTTTCAGTTTTGGACAACATCCTCAATCTCTAATGAGAAAATTAATTGTTGTTACATGCTTATGCATAAAAGAGGAGTCCATTATCTGTTGTCTATGTTGTCCCGGTATGGATGTCTAAGTTGAGAATAATCAATAGCGAGAAATCCAATGCGAGCTTTCTCCTTAGACCTTTGTACAGGCGGCATAGAGGTACCCCTTTGTGACACTTGGTTAAAACATGTGCATTGCGATGATCCGGTAGTCCAAGCTAATTAGGACAAGGTGCGGGCACTATTAGTATACTATGCATGAGGCTTGCAACTTGTAAGATATAATTTACATGATACATATGCTTTATTACTACCGTTGACAAAATTGTTTCATGTTTTCAAAATCAAAGCTCTAGCACAAATATAGCAATCGATGCTTTCCTCTTTGAAGGACCATTCTTTTACTTTTATTGTTGAGTCAGTTCACCTATTTCTCTCTATCTCAAGAAGCAAACACTTGTGTGAACTGTGCATTGATTCCTACATACTTTCATATTGCACTTGTTATATTACTTTGCATTGACAACTATCCATGAGATATACATGTTACAAGTTGAAAGCAACCGCTGAAACTTAATCTCCCTTTGTGTTGCTTCAATACCTTTACTATGAATTATTGCTTTATGAGTTAACTCTTATGCGAGACTTATTGATGCTTGTCTTGAAGTACTATTCATGAAAAGTCTTTGCTATATGATTCACTTGTTTACTCATGTCATATACATTGTTTTGATCGCTGCATTCACTACATATGCTTTACAAATAGTATGATCAAGGTTATGATGGCATGTCACTCCAGAAATTATCTTTGTTATCGTTTTACCTGCTCGGGACGAGCAGAACTAAGCTTGGGGATGCTGATACGTCTCCGACGTATCGATAATTTCTTGTGTTCCATGCCACATTATTGATGTTATCTACATGTTTTATGCACACTTTATGTCATATTCGTGCATTTTCTGGAACTAACCTATTAACAAGATGCCGAAGTGCCGATTCTGTTTTCTGCTGTTTTTGGTTTCAGAAATCCTAGTAACGAAATATTCTCGGAATCGGACGAAATCAACGCCCAGGTTCCTATTTTGCCCGGAAGCATCCAGAACACCCGAGAGCCGCCAGAGGGGGGCCATAGGGCCCCCAGATGATAGGGTGGCGCGGCCCACCCCCTGGCCGCGCGGCCCTATGGTGTCGTCGCCCCTTCGACCTTCTGACGCCACCTCTTCGCCTATATAAAGGTCCCAGACCTAAAACCTCGAGACGAAAAAGCCACGGTACGAAAAACCTTCCAGAGCCGCCGCCATCGCGAAGCCAAGATTTGGGGGACAGGAGTCTCTGTTCTGGCACGCTGCCGGAACGGGGAAGTGCCCCCGGAAGGCTTCTCCATCGACACCGCTGCCATCTCCACCGCCATCTTCATCACCGCTGCTGCTCCCATGAGGAGGGAGTAGTTCTCCATCGAGGCTCGGGGCTGTACCGGTAGCTATGTGGTTCATCTCTCTCCTATGTGCTTCAATACAATAATCTCATGAGCTGCCTTACATGATTGAGATTCATATGATGATGCTTGTAATCTAGATGTCATTATGCTAGTCAAGTGAGTTTTACTTATGTGATCTCCGGAGACTCCTTGTCCCACGTGTGTAAAGGTGACAGTGTGTGCACCGTGTGGGTCTCTTAGGCTATATTTCACAGAATACTTATTCACTGTTATGAATGGCATAGTGAAGTGCTTATTTATATCCCTTTATGATTGCAATGTGTTTTGTATCACAATTTATCTATGTGCTACTCTAGCAATGTTATTAAAGTAGTTTTATTCCTCCTGCACGGTGTAATGGTGACAGTGTGTGCATCCGTGTTAGTACTCGGCGTAGGCTATGATTATGATCTCTTGTAGATTATGAAGTTAACTATTGCTATGATAGTATTGATGTGATCTATTCCTCCTTTCTTAGCATGAAGGTGACAGTGTGCATGCTACGTTAGTACTTGGTTTAGTCGTATTGATCTTTCTTACACTCTAAGGTTATTTAAATATGAACATTGAATTGTGGAGCTTGTTAACTCCGGCATTGAGGGTTCGTGTAATCCTACGCAATGTGTTCATCATCCAACAAGAGAGTGTAGAGTATGCATTTATCTATTCTGTTATGTGATCAATGTTGAGAGTGTCCACTAGTGAAAGTCTAATCCCTAGGCCTTGTTCCTAAATACTGCTGCGTTACTACTGCTTGTTTACTGTTTCACTGTGTTACTACTGCTGCAATACTACCACCATCAACTACACGCCAGCAAGCTATTTTCTGGCACCGTTGCTACTGCTCATATATATTCATACCACCTGTATTTCACTATCTCTTCGCCGAACTAGTGCACCTATTAGGTGTGTTGGGGACACAAGAGACTTCTTGCTTTGTGGTTGCAGGGTTGCATGAGAGGGATATCTTTGACCTCTTCCTCCCTGAGTTCGATAAACCTTGGGTGATCCACTTAAGGGAAAACTTGCTGCTGTTCTACAAACCTCTGCTCTTGGAGGCCCAACACTGTCTACAGGAAAAGGAGGGGGAAGTAGACATCAGGTCCATTGGTCCCGACATTTCGCTGATCTTGTGGGCGCGCCGCTGAAGGGGCAACACCCGGCGCGCGAGGAAAGCCCGGACCAGATCCTCCGCGCAGGGGCCGGTCTCTTCCTTGTTGATGTCGATGAAGCCGGCGATCCGGATGGACTTCTTGTCGTCCTTGGGATGGTGGAGCTAGTTCTTCATGGAGGGCGGCTCGGGAACATATGCCGAGAGATTGATGAAGTCTTCCGGACCGCTGTTCCGGACATAGAAAAAGGTCCTCTGCTAGGTCCGGACAGAGTCCAGACCGGAGAGTTTATAGAAATTGCTCCTGGAACGGGGAGATAGGATGCAACCCCCACACCGGACAAAGGGTTTGGGCTTAGGAAGTTTCCTATCCTGGATAGAATTCTTCCGAAGATAGATAAAGAAAGAGAAGTTATCAATAGAAGGAGTGATACCGCAGTATCCCTCCATGAAGGCGGTGAAGGAAGAAAGGTAAAAGATAGCGTTGCCCGGAAGATGGTGGGGCTGAAGCTCGTAGAAATCTAGAAAGAGCCGGAAGAAGTCCGACGCTGGAAGGCCTAAGACGCGCTCAAAATGAGTGGCAAAGACCACAAACTCACCCGGCTGAGGTTCAGGCTGGCGCTCCTTGCTGGGGATGCGGCACCAGACCTCTTCCGGAATCCTCCGGGAGCGGTAGAGCCAGTCTATTTCCGCCTGGGTCACATCGGAGCCCGTCCAGGCTCCTCGCGTGTAGGAGTCTAGATCAACTATGGTGCCCCGGATGGAGCTGCCGGCTTCCCCTTGGTTACCGGTAGCAGGAACTGAGCTACCGGTACCAGCTTCGTTCTGGGCGAGATCTGCCGTAAGTCCGTCGGAGGCCTCGTTGTGGCGGCTGCAGCCGGTAGACTCGGAAAGATACAGTTCGGTAGACATGTTGTTAAAGATTCCGGATGCTACCGACAAACAAGTTTCCCAAGATCTAGCCCTGTGTGAAGGTCTACGAAAGGGGGAAAAAGCAAGAAAAAAGGGAGGTAAATACTCTAGCGCCCCAAGAACTAGAATGCCGAGAGAAACAAGAAGTGATTGAGATTCTGAGGCCAACCTTAGGCGGCGGAGGGCGTCGAGGACGTTGCTCGCCGGAGAAGCAGAGAGGTTGCAGGCGATGAACAAGAACGGCGGCAAAGAGCAGCGGTCGCAGAGGAGCGCCCGGTGCCACGACGGCGGTGGCGCCGTGGAGAGTGTTTACGCGGTGGAGCTCGGTGAAGTTGCCGCGGAGTTCGTCGGAGCGAGGGGATTTGGAGATGAACGGCGGCGGCAGAAGAGCAACAGGCGAAGAACTCTGGGCGCGTGAGAAGAAGTGCGTGCGGGGAAAAGAGGAAGAAGGAACCGCTCCCCCCTTAAATAGAAAAGAGTGGGTCGTGGGCCAGCAACCGCTGGGCCGCGGCGGTTCGGTTAGTGGGCTTCCACATAGCACGCAGATACACGCACACAAGGCAGAAAGCCACAGGGAGGCCACACGGATCCGGAACGGCGACGCGGATCCGGTGCGGTGCCATAAATGCGGGCGCAGAAGACGAAGGGAAGTGACCCCTGACACTGTCGCGTGCCAGGCACAGAGCGCATGTCACTAACAGGCACAGTACCCAAGATATTCTTGACTTCGTCGAGGAGAGGTTTAATGACAAAGGTACCCGAGAAAATCGGTACGAAGACATAAGTTCGGCAAAGATGCCGAATAGCTTGATCCGGATTCCGGAAGGATTAAACCGGTACCTTGAGAAAAGAGAACCTGGCATGGTCCGTTGGATAGGATCCACCGGACTGTACCAGCTTCGGGGACTAATGTTGGAGGGATGACCCCCGGTATGCCAAAGGTATGCCAAACCGGATGGTTTGGGCCATCAAAGTACCGGTTTAAAGATTATTCCAAATAATAATGTTCCGGGTTACTCCGGATAGTAAAACATACCGGTATTCCAGGAGGGGATACCGGAACCAGCTAAGAACGTACCGGGATACCGGAACGGGTTACACTGTAGCACGTCGGCAAGACTGGTCAAAGATGCTCTCCAGAGCTACAAGACAAAGATGAGCAAAGCACTTCAGCTTTAATCGAAGCCATGACGCCAAAGGCGAAGGATGACGTAAAAGGTACCGGAGGACGTCAGCATCCCTGATTAAAGAGATACCGGCATCACCGGTAGCTGAAGAAGCTTTATAAAGTAGTTCGTCCAGTCAAACATGCAATTAGGGTTTCCCCTGTAAGCCACCCTCTCCCCTATATAAGGAGAGGGGGAACCCCCATTAGATGCAGACACATGTGAGTACCTTGTAACCAGAAACCTGTAACCTTGTTTGAGCAAGAAATAGAAAGATCTGAAGAGGAAATAGCCCTGTGTTCTTCTTCTTCCTCTGGCCAAGGCCTTGTTCTTGAGAATCTCACCCGGAAATCCACACCATCTTACCAAATCCCTCCCCCGAATCCTCTAGCGCACATTCGGCCCCAACTCAAGCCATCCGATGGCATCTGTCTCTTCACCACGACGACATTTTAATGTTTCCCTTTATTAATTTTCTAGTTTTTATTTATTTTAGAAACTTTTCTCAATGATTGAATTTTAATTGCATTTAGACTAAAAATAAAAGGCTTAAATAACAAGTATTAAATAATTGAATTTTTATTAAAAATAAAAATTTAGGTTTATATTTTTATTGGATAGAGTTCACTTTTGTAAGAATTTTGATATCTTATATTTATTTTTCTGAGCTTATATGAATTTTCTAGATTTATTTATAGTTGCAGCAATTAAATAGGATTTGAATTAAAGCAGAAAGTACTAACTACACCCGAACTGATCCTACCCACAACTACTGACTAGTGGGCCACTGGCCATGTCACACGGCACGGTGGCACCGACGTGGCATGGTTCACGGTGGTCTGCGAGGTGGTCGACGACGGCGCCGGCGTTCCCGGGTTCCCGCGGGCACGTGCAGGGGCGCGTTTGAAAGAGAGCGACGCGGCGATCCTAGTGGTGGTGGCGCCGCCACCAAATGGTCACCGGAGCTTGACCGGCGATGAGGCCGAGCGGCAGAGCTCACGGGCCAATGGTGCGGAGGAAGAATCCGATGCTCGTTATCGTACTGGAGCTTTTATACCGTGTTGGAAGGTGCCTCGTCATGTCGTGATCAAGGAGGAGGTGCCAGCGAGAGGGAGAAGGAGAGCACGACTTCGTGCTGTCCTCCATGCGCGAGGAGGGGATGAGGTTGAACTCCTCGTCGTTTTTTTGACGAAAGGGTATGCAGGCTAGTTTTGGGCTGCGGTTGAGGGCTGCTACTGGGCTCCTTTGGGCTGTGCTGGTGGGCTGCTGCGGCCAGGTGAGGTCCAGGTGAGTTTTTCTTCTCTCTTTTCTTTTTCTGTTTTTATGTTATGTTTTCTATTTCTATTTTGAATTCAGATTTGAATTCAATTCTCTTAGCAGATATTTGTAACTATTTTAACTTGGCCATTACCTCTTAAATAATATTTCTACTTGAGAAATACTATTTTGATTTTTTAATATAATGATAGCTTCAATATACACAATATTTCAAATGGATATGTTAATGATTACAATTTCTATTCTCTTTCTTTTGAAATTCCAAATATTTTATGATTTAAGGAGGTGACCAAATGGCATGGCTTTATGTACCTAAATATTTCTAGGTTCTTGATTTAGTCACTTACATATGATTTTATGTGAACACTTAGTTGTTAAGGTCTTGTGAATTTTATTATAACCCTATTTTAGAGTTGGCACAAGTATTATATTTTTAACAACACCTTAAAATGCCTAGAGTAGGTATTACTATCCTCAAGGTTGGGTCTTAATTATATATATAAGTGGTTGATAATCACACTTATGGTTTTAATTATAAGATGTATCACAAAAGTTTTCCCAGGTTTTATAATTGTAGCTTAAGATTTTATTAATGTGCCATACTAGGGTTCTAATGATATTTTCCTAAAGGCAATTGGGTTCAATCTCAATTATGGCCTAGGTTTGTATTATGATCACAATAGTGATGCATAAACTAGGGTTGAGATATAATTGTAGATTGTGGATATGCTATGACACCATATTGTATTTGCTAGGGTTTACTCTCCTCTATGATAAAATGGTTACTTGCTTAATAATTCATGTGCTCCTTTAATTACTAAGGACTTGAGAATTGGTTTTACCTTCTACTAATAGATTTCTAGTATTATCCTTGATTTATTGTTAAAGTAACTAAAGTAGCTATATTTCTTTTTATAGTTAACTTTGGTTATAATGATGAATGGTTTCTCTCCATATGAATTATAGGCTTTAACTCTAAGCTTTTCTTATGTGCTTATATCCTCTACTTCAAGTTCTTAGGTTTTATGATCACTACACAATTTATAATGATCAAGGTTTGGCTTCCTAAATTATCTCTCAGGAATTAGGTTTCTCACTCCCAAGATTAAGTATTGTCTTGATCAACTAAATATAGTTTCTTTCTTATACTATCATGAATGGGTATGGTTACCTCAATAATTTATATCCTGGGAAAATGCCTGAGATAATAACTTATAGCTCTACTTAAGGAATGATGATTTAATCATCAGGACATATGGATAGTTCTCTCCCTTAAATTTAAGTGTTGCCTCAACTATCTTGAGTATAACACCAGAGGTTTAACTCTTTCATATAGGAATAGTTATTCTAGGGTTTATGGTGTACTGTTAATATTTCTTTAGGTATCTCAGCTAAGGATTCAATTGTCTAGCTTAATTGAATTAATCTTATACTTATTTCTTTAACTCGGGGACATGGTCTTATTCCATTTGGTATTTGGTTATCTCACCACTTCAAGATAAAATGGTTAATCTCTTAATACTCTAGTTCAATGGTTGTTCTTTATTCTTA
The DNA here is from genome assembly GCF_019359855.2 of Lolium perenne. Classification (NCBI taxonomy): domain Eukaryota; kingdom Viridiplantae; phylum Streptophyta; class Magnoliopsida; order Poales; family Poaceae; genus Lolium; species Lolium perenne. Next base: position 43,058,964 of record NC_067245.2, on the reverse strand, counting down.
GATAGGTAAAGCTAGAATTGGTATGAATGGTCTCTCTCAATTGGGAATGACTTGAATAATACTCTAGGGTTCTTCTTGAAGATAATGTTGTGATCATATGGATATTTATATCCAAGGTTTGCCTCAAGGTTTGTCATTGCTTCCCTAAATAAAATAGGACTCTCACCTCTTTAGGTTTGATGTAAAACTATTTGGAATAGAGAAGAATATATACTTCTATAGTGGATCTCCTTCTTATAATTCCAATGTTGAAGCGAATGAATACAATGAGGTTTCATGGTAGGCCGGATCATGGATTAGTTTTAAGACATGGAAAAGTTAGGTTAGGAATAGTTTCTCCCTTTTATTGGTACTTGATTTGCAATTGAATAGATGTTCATATGTTATGGCAAGGTTTACCATATTATGATCTTTTGTAAGATCAAGCAATGGATCATTGATTAAAGTGTTGTTGTGTTAGTTTTAATTCTATTTGATCTAACCCCTTAGATCAAATCATCTCTACCCAAAATAAGGTTTTATCAAAGGTCACATTGAGGTTTATAGCACTTGACTTGATGAGCTACTTCAGTTCCACCAAGGTCAAGTGAAACTTCAGTTACTGTGACTATTTTACTTTAAAGCGCGAAAATTCCCAAGATTTTCTATGCATGAATGCAATGCACACATCTGCTTCCTCTATTTTTGTAACCCCAATACCTGGGACATTACATTTAGTTCAATCAAATAATTCCTATCATGAGTGATATCAAGTCAATTCATCGAGAGATGTGGTTGCGTAATATCAAGATTAAAACCTTAAGACAAACACATGGCACCCAAGTCATCAACAGATGCTTATTCTTGTTATAGAAATAATTGGAATTAGATCCAATTGCATTTTTTTTCATACCTCATTCAATGACTGTGAAGCAAAATCAACGTAATGACACTAGCATGAGAATCAAATTTATATGATGACAAGCTATGTGGGGAGGGAGACTAGAGTGCAACCAAGCAAATAATCATATGATCACGAATGGAATTACAACGAGACTGAAGATTAGAAATGATACCTCATCTCGCTTGCTTGCCTTATAGCCGAGTCTTCCTCCCTTCCTTTCTCATCACGAAGCCACTAGAAGTGAATAACTCAAAGAAATTGCAAATAAAATATAAAGAGAGGTTCACACAAATAACAACAAGAAAATTTAGCTTTTTGTGTGTGTTTTCAAATATAAATGCAAAACAAAAAGTAAGCATGCAAATAACAAGAAATTTTAACTATTTTTTGTGTGTTTTTTATTGTAAATGCAAAAAAGAATTAAACATGCAAATAACAAGAAAAGAAAATAAATGAAAATAATAAACTAAAATGTGAATGCAAAGGGTAGAGGATTTAAACCTCCCTAAGCTGAGGTGTTTAGCCTAACTTATATCATTGCCCACCACCACCACCTTGTGGCGGCGGGTAGTAGGCTGAAAGCCGGTGGTGAACTCGCTGAAGCTCTGAGTGGGAGACATCACGTTGCTGTTCACGTGGTGCAACGTGCTCTCCACGTCGAGGAGCCGTCGGGACATATTCGTATCCCGGTTGTGGCTGCGTCCATGTAGGGCTACTGCTGGTACTACTGATATTGGTGGGGTTGAGTGTAGTCATCCCATCCCTATTCTCCCCACTACTAGAAAAAGGGCCAGCGCGTAAAAAAACTACCATTTGCGCACACCTTTTTTGGTGCTATGTAGCAGTGGCGCACCACTTACAGGTGCTCCACTACTAAGGAAAATACTAGTGGTGCACCATTGCATCCATGGACCATTGCTATGTTTTTTATGTACCATACCCCACCTCAAGCTTACCAGTGGCGCACTACTTACAGGTACTCCACTGCTAATGAAAATACCAGTGACACACCACTCCATCCCTGCACCATTGCTATATATAGGGGATGATGGAAACATTTGGGCATCACTTAGCAGTAGCGCACCAAGGATCGCCTATTCGGTTTTGGTAAAAAATAGGTAGAAATTTTAAAAATAAAATCATTCGAGATGTCCATGTATTATTTTATCTAGTTTTAATGATAATTAACAAACATGAATTTTGAATTTTTATGCGAAATGACGTTATGTTTCGGTAAATTGAATTTCTGGTTGCATAAGACCTCCGATGAAAATATTTTTTATAATCCCGGCCGACATAACAAACTACTCTCGCTGATGACTCGGACTCACATGCCATATTTTTCTTCTTGGCAAAATCTATTCTCCCATGTTCATCCCATATTTTCCTTTTTCCTTTTTTATGCATGAAGTGTTAATTAGTGTTGAGGCCTGGGACTCAGTCGAGTCACATATACGGTAAACATCATCGGAGGAATATCAAATCTTGAGGCACGATTATTGCTTGTATTGCAATAGTATAAACCAAATCAAATCATAACCGTACCATGATTTCTACCCCAGTGCAATGTCCACAATACCCCTCCAATCAATAGTCAATAAACCTTTTTTCAAGAGTATGCTAAATTGGCATACCATATTTGTATAAAAGGGGAGAAATATCATTTACAAGATGCTGAACCCAGATGTGAACAAAATTAAGGGACAGAACACTCCAAACTGTTGGAGATATGTCCGAGAGGCAATAATAAAATAGTTATTGTTATATCTTAGTGTTCATGATAAATGTTTACACTCCATGCTATAATTGTATTAACCGGAAACATTGATACATGTGTGTTGTGTAAACAACCAGAGTCCCTAGTAAGCCTCTCATTTAACTAGCTTGTTGATTAATAGATGATCATGGTTTCCTGATCATGAACATAGGATGTTATTAATAACAAGATCATATTATTAGGTGAATGATGTGATGGATGATGACCCACAAGTATAGGGGATCGTAGCAGTCTTCGCGGGTAGTAAAACCCAATTTATTGATTCGACACAAGGGGAGACAAAGAATACTTGAAAGCCTTAACAGCGGAGTTGTCAATTCAGCTGCACCTGGAAACAGACTTGCTCGCAAGAGTTTATCAGTAGTAACAGTTTTATAGCAGTAGCAGTAGTGAAATAACAGCAGCAGAGTAGCAGAGAAAGCAGTAGTGATTATAGTAAACATCAGGATTAAAATACTGTAGGCACGGGGACGGATAACGGGCGTTGCATGGATGAGAGAAACTCATGTAACAATCATAGCAGGGCATTTGCAGATAATAATAAGACGGTGTCTAAGTACAAAGCAATCAATAGGCATGTGTTCCAATTATAGTCGTACGTGCTCGCAATGAGAAACTTGCACAACATCTTTTGTCCTACCAGCCGGTGGCAGCCGGGCCTCAAGGGAATCTACTGGATATTAAGGTACTCCTTTTAATAGAGTACCGGAGCAAAGCATTAACACTCCGTGAACACATGTGATCCTTACATCACTACCATCCCCTCCGGTTGTCCCGATTTCTGTCACTTCGGGGCCATTGGTTCCGGACAGCGACATGTGTATACAACTTGCAGGTAAGATCATAAACAAAGAATATCATGATGAAACAATAACATGTTCAGATCTGAGATCATGGCACTCGGGCCCTAGTGACAAGCATTAAGCATAACAAATTGCAACAATATCATCAAAGTACCAATTACGGACACTAGGCACTATGCCCTAACAATCTTATGCTATTACATGACCAATCTCATCCAATCCCTACCATCCCCTTCGGCCTACAGCGGGGGAATTACTCACACATGGATGGGGGAAACATGGCTGGTCGATGGAGAGGCATCGGTGGTGATGATGGCGATGATCTCCTCCAATTCCCCGTCCCGGCGGAGTGCCAGAACGGAGACTTCTGGCTCCTGAGACGGAGTTTCACGATGTGGCAGCGTTCTGTGTAATAACCCAGAACATAGGAACAATGAAGGGTAGATTTAGAAATGGGATGTGCATTTCATCGCAAAACGGGGGAAATTTTCGCGCCTTATTGCAACTAAACCTAAGAGGGATCGAGGTTCTCTCTCATTTTGCACTTAGGGTTAGGCAATGTGAGTTAGGGAAATTTCGACATGATCTCTTTTGTATCTTGTTACTTTGGGGAATGATTGCATTTGATAAGTGTTAAACATTTAAATATAAATATCACACAATATAAACAATGAATTTAAAATTCAAACACAAGATATAAATTCAAATCATTTTGAATTTCATAGTGAATATCAAATACAATATTTAATCAAGAATATACACATTACATAATACAAAAGCTCATAAACCAAAAACTTGAGCTTTATTGATATACAACACAATTACAAAGTCTTTACAATATTCTTGATACAAGAATTGAGACATAATGATCAGAATTAAAAGAAAAGGAAAATTACAAGTTATTCTAAACTAAACCTAAACTAAGTGGCTTGAGGATGATCTTCTAGCCATAATTCAAGCCTGCACAACAAAGAACAGATACTAGACAGAATACAAGTGTTATCAAAGTTCAGTTTAGACAGTTAGCAGAAATAACACAAGATTCAGTTTGGACAGTGCACACTTGTGCTTGTCCAAATTTCTGGACAGCACAAGATAGGCATAGGCAGACCAAAACTGAGCAAGCCACAGGGGCTCAAGTTTCAGCATATGAGGGCTGTTGCTAACCAAGCAACAGCAAGGCAATGCAAGGGATGAGTCACAAAGTAACCAGGCCTTGTGTGTCATGGCCAGAGTAGAAGTAGGGAGCATATAAATAGAACACAAACCCTATAACCTTGACAGTCGACAGATAGGATAATTCACCAGGTAAGGGTGAAGCTAGAGCCAACACAAGTTCATCCAGTTCATACTCAAGAACCGCACCAACACACAACCACTCATCCCTAGGAATCATGGTGACCTGAGAAGCTCAACCAGAATCTGGAGGTGAAGGGCTGTGCACAAAACCCCAAGTCTGCAACAACCAAATATTTAAATCTAGGAGCTGGAACAAGGTATACCAAGTTCCTGGACAGATCCAATAGATTTGATCCATACAATATGCATGACATAATCATGGGATTGAGCAGATGCTCAAGTGGGTAGATCATCACTTGGTTTTCACCAAGGATTACTGCCAGTCTAAAAGCTACTAAAAATAGAAAGCATCTAGATATAGATCTTGTACACAGAAGCTAGCAAACATGCACAGATGCACACACTAGCCAGATCAGATGCACAGATAGCACCAGTAGAGGAATTGCAGGGAATAGCAGCTAATAAAGACTACACAGTAAATCCTAAGCTATGAACCATCAGTAAACCCTAGATTTTCATCAGGCAAGCATATTGGCATTCATATCTAATATGATCCCCAAATATGCAAGCAAAGGTTGAGTAGCCACAAGATCCAATTAAATAGGTGAGCAACCAATCAGTAGCAAGGCTACTGAGGTCACATCACACTTAGCACCAATTAAAAAAAAGCCAACTATAGCACATCATTATCCAGGAATGGATTCAGATTCATTTGCTTGCTAAAACAATCATGAATAGCCAAATCATTTGCAAGCAAGTCATTTAAATCATCACTGCATAAGCAGTTCATCATAACTTAATGAATTCAAGCATGAATTTATCACAGATCCATGCTTAGTACTGACAGTAGCATACTGTTAAGCAACACAGTACCAACCCCTAGATCCTAGCCACTGGAGCAAGTCCAGTAAGCTTGAATGAGCAACAACACAAGTAAGCAGTAGCATAGTGATGCTTGAGCATCAGCATCACAAGGAAATTGAATCACTTAGCCACAGGATTAATCAGTAAGCTATCACTGACATTTAATTGATCAAATGGATCAATTGAATCAAGTCAAGCTACACAGAGAAGCTAGCCAACAAGCAATGGATGATCCAATGGATCATTAGCTTGCACAGGAAGCACAGAAGCATTTCACAAACACCACTGGCACTCACAAGTGTCACTGATGCATCACAGTACACCTAGACAAGCAAATATGACATGCCAGTAAGCACAAGCAAGCCATAATCAAGTACAGCATGGTATAGCAAGCTCTTAAGCAAGCACAGCAGAGCATGGCAAGTACAGGGCATGCTAGGAGCAGCAAGATAAGCAAGCACAGCATGAATAGCAAGCAAAGCAACATTGGCCAGTACCAGAAACTGGTGATTTGGCCATGAGCTTGCAGTAGATAGAAACACTGGAAGATTATGCAACTATGGCATAGCTCTGTGTGATCCCAGGATCACTAGAAAGCAACATAGCATGAGGAGGAAGAAGAACAGTAGCAAGGGAGGCGCACAGAAGAAAAGGAGGAGATGAAGTACTTACTTGCGCCTGGAAGCAGAGGCTAGGGCATGGCGAGGCAGTGCTCGCGCGGCCCTAACAGCTGCAAGTCCAGGGTAGGCGCCGACGTTACGCCGCCGAACCCAACACCACCATAGCGAGCACCTGAGGCGACGGCACGAGTACTGCGAGCAGCACCCGCGCCAGGTCAACCTCAGGAGCGCACCCATCGTCGTAGAGGACGAGAGCTCGCCGGAGTTCGTCGTGGCGATTCTCCACGAGATCCAGAACGGAGGCGATTCGCCAGGAGAGGAAGAGAAGGGGAAAACCACGCGGACAGATCGATAGATCTGCGCGCGGTGGTTCTGGTTTGGTAGGTGGCTACGGCGGGGGATCTCGGAGCTGGCCGGAGCGAGGCGGCGGCCATGGCGGCGACGCCATCGCCACGGGCGTTGCAGCAGATTAGGGTTAGAGACGAACGAGTGAGAGAGGGCCGAGTGAGTGAGTGAGGTGGGCCGTTCGGCGCCACCGACCCATAAGGGAATAGCCTTAATGGGCTTTCCCTGGGCTTTAGGTAAATGGGCTGGCCCAATAGGGGCCAGGGGGCATTTTTGTCTTTTAACAATTTAGAAAAGGCCAGAATTTCACCAATTTATAATAAATAAAATACAACTCTAAAAATCCATTAAAAATTGGATTAGTGAATGAAAAATAAATCTTAACAAGAATAAAATATGAAATGGAATTTAAGAAACAAATTCAAAATTATGAATTTGCAGAATTTAAATAATAACTTGGAATTTTAAACTATTATTTCCTTGTATATAAAAATTCAAGGAAAAATCTCCAATAGGTTCAAATACTTATTTTCAAACATTTCAAAATGAAATTCCACTATTCCAAGTCATTTCTATTGAGAAAGGTATTTTTCAAAGAAAAATACTCTATTCCCTATTTATTCCAAAAATATAGAGACAACTCTATTATTTTAATTCAGTTTTGGAATGAATGATAAACCACCAAGTCAAATAGTTTTAATTTGAATTATTGTATTTGATGTGAATGGTTTACCATTTTAAATCAATTGCAAGTTACTGCCAAAGGCATAAATCTTAACTCAACCCTAAATTGCTATAACTCAGCGGGGTAAAGGGATTCAACATAAAATAATACCTCCATGATTGCATTATTTGGATTTTATAACATTGTCCTTACCGGATGACGATGCTTCTTACAGAACCCGAGGTCCAGGTTCCATCAACTGCATTGAACTGCACTATCTCGCAGTCCACAGGCAAGTTCACCCTTGCTCATGTCAACTTGATTATTTTCTACTACTTTAATGCAAAGCTATATACTTATCATTCCTGCATCGCAAATAAAATGTTACTTTTCAACTATGAATATGACTATGTGGCTGGCAATGGAACCATGGTATGTGTTGATATGGTGGAGGTTCCATTGCAATGGGTTATATCACCCTAGGATTAATTACCAATGCCGTCCAGTGATTCTAGCGCCGTACAAACCGTGTTGACCATGAGATCTATAATGGCTCTAGGGAAGCCAGCCGTATCTTTTCCCTTCTGCACGCCAACGGATTGGTAGAGCTGTCGGGGTGTTGGAGGCACTGCCGTAGGTTGGGATAGCCTTTTAAATCCCCATCCATTAGTGATGATGGCTCTACGATCTATGAAGGATTGTCCGGAGTACACCGTGAGTAAAGCCATATTATCGGGGGAAGTCTACTGGGGGTGTACGGTTGGACAAAAGGGTGGGTTTGCAGTCGCGGAGAAGGCGGTGTGGGCTTGGATCTTTATACCTGGCCTCACACCAAAGGAAGTGTGAACGGGGGCAAGTCCCTGCGGATGGCAAAAAGGGTGAGATCTCTTGTGGGGAAAGTAACGCACCTCTGCAGAGTGTATCAAATTGTGGCTGTCACTCCTTGTTCCGGGAAGGGAACTGCGAACGCGGCAGGAAAGGAACTCCACGAAGTTCTAGTCAACCTGTGAAGACTGACGGGCATAGTTTTCATAATAAAAGCAACATTTTGAAGAAATGATTTCAAAACATGCATTGACCTGCGATTTCCTGATCAATGGTCGTAGCTAGTGCATCAAACACCTTTTTACTCTTTTAGAACTTGCTGAGTACCCCTGTACTCACTTTCTTTCGACACCCTTGCTAGACTGTGATCCGGAAGTGGAGGCCATCAACGATGGAGCACCAGAAGGAAGTTACGAGCTGGTCTACGAGGAACCTGATCTTACCGGCAGAGTGGAAGGAGTAGACTATGGGATAGTCTACGGACCAGATGACACGGAGGTGGAGGAGTAGTGACATACCCTAGCATCATAGAGCCGAGCAACGTAGAACTTACCTAAATAAGTTGTTGAGCTCTTTTTATAGTTGTTATGAGTTGTAATCGTACTTAAGCAGTATCTTAGGGTGTTCTCATAGGACCTGTGAGAATACCAACTTGTTAAGACAATGTTTGTAATAAAGTATGGAGTGTTATGACCTGCAATGTTTCTGTTGTACCACTCTGAGGGATATGGCAATTTGTGAAGAAGTCCCTTCACAAAGATCATATCAACGACTTGTATACTACAACATGCAGTGGTATGCTGGGTCACCGCAGCTGGTATCAGAGCAAATGTTGCGACCTTAGGTTGGAAAAACCTAGTATAGGGAAGAAACCTGTAGGAGTCTAGTAGAAATAGTAAAGGATTCTCTAGAAATATGGTGATTATTCACTTGAGAATAGCAAAACCATATATTTTAGTGCGATAATTCTTTATTGTAGCTATTATGATGCATTATCACTACTAATATTCTGCTTTTGTATACAGCCATAATGGCGAACACTTTTCCTAAGAGGACTTTGAGGAAGGTTGAGGGATGGCTCGGTGATTATGATGGACCAATCACAGCTCTCCTGTGTTCATTGTGACCCACGGATACCTGTTATCAAGTGTACCTACTATGATGGGGAAATCCTAGCCAAGTGCAGAGTATCGGTCCAATTACCGACAAAACTGCTGATGAGTCGTATAATGCCATTCGGAGAAGCCAAAACCATCACCACAACCTACCATATGGGCCTATTCAAGGCAATCCTTCAGATAAGGCAGCACAAGTCAGTAGAACTGCTATGTTCAGAGTTTTCTCATATACCTCATGCCGAGGAAGATGAGGATCCCACTCTGAATCATCTGGTGTTAGCACACAGAAGTCCTGAAGCTGCAACACAGCACATGGATAACTGTAAGTCTTTATTGACCACGATGTACCTTTTACACATGAAGATGAGGGGTGAGATTGACCACATGCTAGCTGAGTACACGGACCCTGATAAAGTCCAAACTCGGATGCGTGATCTGAGGGCACAACCACAACATACTACACCTTTCTTTAGCCTAGACAGCTATGTAGATTTGAGTGACCAGTTGTCCCATAAAGATCCACTCACACCCAACTTTGTCCCACACTATCCACATGTGTCAGCATCATATGAGTCTGGATATGGAGGAGATGATTCCAGGAACCTAGACTGCTCGGAGTCACCAATCGAGAATTCGACTGGTTGGCACTTCGGGGAACCATTTGGAGATGAAGGAGAACCCATCACTTGTGATTCCGAGGATGAAGGAGGCGCGGTTAACCAGAATGTTAACCAAAGCTTTGGGCAGGAAGAGAAAGACACCAACTCCATTTCTTTAGATCTGGAGATGGGATTACCCAAAACATCCCAGTATGTCGTAGGTGAGAGTTCTGGAACCAAGAAAAAGAAGAAGAAGAAGATGAGAGGTCAAGTGAGTAGGAATCCTCCATGGATGGCAGAAGAAGGTGAGCTGTATCCCACTGGGGATACATATCAGTCTTTATCCAGCTACTTTGGCATGACAGATCTCTGTCTCGGCACTTCGTCTGATTCAGACTACATACCTACTGGAAGGACCTTCATTCCGGACGGTGTTCGGAAGACAAACCGTTGTACCGGATGGACCCCAGGGATGTACGCGGAGGCGAGTTATGATGACGAGGAGTAGAGCTCCAAGGAAGAATAAAGTAATCTAGGTGGTATTGTAATAGAACGTATTTTAAATTCCCGTTGGCTTGGGCTTTGAGCCAAATAAGTGGTTTATATATACCACATGTAATATATATGTGTGTGTGTGTTATGTAATATACAAAGTATATGCATAATAAATGTTTGTTTTGTATTTGCTTCTTGATTTCATTGTGTGACTAGTTCTGGGCATTGAGTTGAGCTCAGAAAGCATTTGCATGGTGTAATTATGAGTAATCGCTCTTTGTTACAGGACTAGGGGGAAATGGCGTTAGTAGAAACCGAAGAGGCTCGCAGAGAGCGGGAAGCAAAAGAAAAAGAGGAGGCAGATGCGGCAGCTAGAGCAGAGAATGCACCACCACCACCACATCCAATGCTACACCCAGACTTCCAACAGTATATGAGGGCAATGGAGGAAGATAGGAGGCGTTACCAGGAAAGCCATAGCAAGAACATGCAAGATTTCTTTACCCAAGTCATCAATGATAGGGGTAATGAAGGCAAGGGAGTAACCCTATCAGACTTCCAAAATGCAAGACCACTACCTTTTACATCAGCTCCAGAACCAATGGACGCTGAAGATTGGCTTATGGATACGGAACAGAAACTGAAGACCGTTGGTTGCAACGATGAGGAGAAGATTAGATACACAACTTATCTGTTGTCAGGACCAGCAGCGTCATGGTGGGAGAACCTTGTAGCAGTACACCCTCCAGATAAGGTGTTCACCTGGGAGGAGTTCAAGAAGAAGTTCCGGGATGCTCATGTTCCGGACAGCGTGGTGGAGCTGAAGAAGAGGGAGTTTGACGAACTACGACAGAATACTGCACCCGTCATGCAGTATGTTCGGGATTTCAACAGGTTATCCAGGTATGCACCTGAGGATGTAGATACGGAGGAAAAGAGGAAGAAGCGGTTCATGAAAGGCATGAATCCATACATGAAGATGCAACTGAGGTTGGCACGGACTGCCGAATTCCAGGAACTGATTGACTCGGCAATCACTTTCGAGGATGATTACAGGCAAGTCCAGGAGGACAGGAGGAAGAGGGCTCGTATCGAGCCAAGGAAGTACCCAATTAGTAAACCAACACCTGATCGGAGTTTCAAACCCCGATACCGACCTACTACTGGTAGCCAATCAACCGGGGAGGTCAGAGTCAGAATCCAATCAGCCAAATCATCTGCAACAATTGTGGCCTAAAGGGTCATTTGCAGAAGGATTGTCAGAAACCCAGGATCATTTGTTATGGTTGTGGGAAGTATGGACACATCAAGCCGGATTGTCCAAACAAGGCGTCTTGGAGCGGACAGAGCTCCGGAGGACGAGGTGGAAACAATAACAACAACAACAACAACAACCGCAACAACAACAATAACAACAACCGCAACTACAACAACAACAACAAGAGGGGAAAGCCTTATGGAAAGCTGAATTGCACATCTTTGGAGCAAGTGGAAGAGTCGGATCAAACAGTCTTAGGTACGCTAAGCATTCTTACTCATCCTGGCAAAGTATTATTTGATACTGGAGCAACCACATCATTTCTTGCATTGGAGTTTGTGGAAAAATTCGGGCTTAGATGTTCTAAGTTAGAAACTCCTATAACTGTTCTATCCGCGGGGGGAACGATCTTAGTAACCCACGTGAAAGAAGCACAAGTCCTAACCATATGTGACTGTGTATATTTCGCGGACCTATTCATCATACCCATGAAGGACATATCCGTCATCCTAGGGATGGACTGGTTGACGGAGAATGGAGCGGTGATTAACTGTGGAGACAAAACAGTATCACTTCGCAAGTCCATCGGAGGTCGAATAGTGTTCCAAGGAGATAAGTACAGTGAGTTGGAGATCGGATTGGAGCTCAATAGTCTGAAGGAGGTGAGAATTGAAGATATTCCTGTCGTGAATGAGTTTCAGGATGTATTTCCTAAGGAACTACCGTGGATGCCACCCGATAGGGAGATTGAATTCACAATCGATCTGATTCCAGGCACTGCACCAATAGCTCAACCACCATATAAGATGGGGCCAAAGGAATTAGTGGAACTGAAAGCTCAGATTGATGAGTTGGAACAGAAGGGATTCATTCAAGAAAGTGTGTCACCATGGGGTACACCAGTTATTTTCGTGGATAAAAGAGATGGAGGAAAGAGAATGTGTGGAGATTACAGAAACTTGAACAATGTAACTATCAAGAACAAGTATCCTTTACCTAGAATCCAAGACCTTTTTGATCAAGTTCAAGGAGCTGGAGTCTTTTCGAAGATAGATTTAAGGTCAGGATACCATCAAATCAAGATCAAGAAGGAGGATGTACCAAAAACAGCGTTCGTATCAAGGTATGGACACCATGAATATTTGGTTGTACCATTTGGACTAACAAATGCACCCGCAATTTTCATGAATTTGATGAACAAGATATTCATGAAGTACTTGGACAAATTTGTGATAGTGTTCATAGATGATATTCTAATCTATTCCAAAGATAAAGAAGAACATGCCAAGCATTTGAAGATAGTTCTGCAAATTTTGAGAGAACATCAGCTATATGCAAAGTTCAGCAAGTGCAAATTTTGGTTAGATAGTGTTGAATTTCTTGGACATGTCATAACCAAAGAAGGCATAGCGGTGAATCCAAGCAAGGTTCAGTCCGTATTGGAATGGAAATCACCTAAAAATGCTAAGGAGATACGAGGATTTCTTGGTATGGCAGGCTATTATCGGAGATTCATAGAGGGATTTTCGAAGATTGCAGGACCAATGACCAAGTTACTCAAGAAAAATACTCCATTTGAGTGGACTGATGAGTGTGAAGCCAGCTTCCAAACACTCAAAGATAAGTTAACCACAGCACCGGTGTTAGCAGTTCCTGAACCTGGAAAGGATTACACGGTGTATTGTGATGCTTCCAAGAATGGACTTGGATGTGTTCTTATGCAAGATCGGAAGGTAATAGCTTATGGATCAAGGCAGTTGAAACCACATGAACACAACTACCCAGTACATGATCTAGAGTTAGCAGCAGTTGTGTATGCTTTGAAGAGTTGGAGACAATTTCTATATGGATCCAAGTGTGAGTTATACACCGATCATAAAAGTTTGAAATATTTCTTCACTCAGAAGGAATTAAACATGAGACAAAAGAGATGGTTAGAGTTGATTAAGGATTATGACCTTACAATCAACTATACACCAGGCAAAGCTAATGTAGTAGCAGATGCTCTAAGTCGGAAGAGTACGGAGAATCAACCTACGGAATGGGAGATTCCAAAGGAACTTCGGAAAGAGCTAGAGGATGCTCAGATTTTGTTAATTCAAGGTGATGTTAAGGGAAGTATAGCAACCATGAGGATTATGGATGAGATGTACTCAGACTTGAAGTATGAGATTATCCGAAAACAAGCGGATGATTTGTTCATCCAAGAAGAAATCAAGAGGATTGGAGAGGGAAGACCATCGGAATTCCATCTAGGGGATTTTGATTCATTATACTTTCAGAAAAGGATATGTGTACCGGATGATCCAGAAGTGAAGTCAATCATATTAAAGGAAGCACATGAAAACCCTTATTCAATACATCCGGGAAGTACTAAGATGTATATGGATTTGAAAGAGATGTTCTGGTGGAACAACATGAAAAGAGAAATAGCACAATATGTCTCGGAATGTCATACCTGTCAACGAGTGAAGGCAGAACATCAGAGTCCTGCGGGATTACTCAAACCACTAGAGATACCGGAGTGGAAATGGGATGAAATCGGAATGGATTTTGTTACTGGTCTACCAATGACTAGTAAGAAGAAGGATATGATATGGGTAATAGTGGACAGGCTTACCAAGAGTGCTCATTTCATAGCCGTAAATACAAAGGATACTGCAGAAAAGCTTGTGGATATATATGTGAAGGATATTGTGAGTAAGCATGGAGTACCCAAGAAGATAGTCTCAGATAGAGGTTCAATTTTCACATCAGCATTTTGGAAACAACTCCAAGAAGCTTTGGGATCCAAGTTGGATTTCAGTACCGCTTTCATCCACAAACCGGAGGACAAACCGAAAGAACCAATCAGATACTTGAGGACATGCTTAGAGCTTGTGCTCTGAACTTTGGAGGCTCATGGGAGGACCATTTACCTTTAGCGGAGTTCTCATATAACAATAGTTATCAGAGTAGCATCCAGATGGCACCGTACGAAGCATTGTACGGAAGAAAGTGTCGATCACCAATTTGTTGGTTTGAAACCGGAGAAAACAAAGAGTTTACACCGGACTACATCAAGGAGAGACAAGAAGTCATCGAGGTGATCCGGGATAGACTCAAAATAGCTCAGAGTCGTCAGAAGAGTTACGCTGACCTGAAACGAAGAGATTGGGAACCGAAAGTGGGAGACATGGTTTATTTAAAGGTTAGCCCAATGAAAGGACTTAAGAGGTTCGGAGTGAAAGGAAAGTTAAGTCCTCGATATATAGGACCATTCAAGATACTCAGTCAGAATCGAGGAACAGCTTTTGAGTTGGAGTTACCAGCACAACTAAGTCAAGTTCACAATGTGTTTCATGTTTCACAACTCAGAAAGTGTTTGAAGGCACAGGATGATCCTATCACATATGAAGAAATAGAATTGCAATCTGATCTAACCTATGTGGAAAGACCGGAAAAGATCTTAGAAGTACAGTGGAAGAAGTTAAGAAACAGGGCAATCAAATACTGCAAAGTTCAATGGCAACATCATCCTGAGCGAGAAGCAACTTGGGAGACGGAAGAAGAATTAAGAAAGTCTTACCCCGAGATGTTCAGGTACCAATCTTAACTTCGGGACGAAGTTTCTGTTAAGGGGGAGAGGCTGTAATAACCCAGAACATAGGAACAACGAAGGGTAGATTTAGAAATGGGATGTGCATTTCATCGCAAAACGGGGGAAATTTTCGCGCCTTATTGCAACTAAACCTAAGAGGGATCGAGGTTCTCTCTCATTTTGCACTTAGGGTTAGGCAATGTGATTTAGGGAAATTTCGACATGATCTCTTTTGTATCTTGTTACTTTGGGGAATGATTGCATTTGATAAGTGTTAAACATTTAAATATAAACATCACACAATATAAACAATGAATTTAAAATTCAAACACAAGATATAAATTCAAATCATTTTGAATTTCAAAGTGAATATCAAATACAATATTTAATCAAGAATATACACATTACATAATACAAAAGCTCATAAACCAAAAACTTGAGCTTTATTGATATACAACACAATTACAAAGTCTTTACAATATTCTTGATACAAGAATTGAGATATAATGATCAGAATCTATTAAAAGTAAATTACGGGCTCACCAGAAAATAGAGAAATCGCTAGGAAATCCCACAAAAATTAGAAACATCTGGCCATTTAATTGATACATAGATAATCTATAGCCATTAGATTAGACTTAAGGCTAAAAAATTACCCACCATTGCCATTGTACACGTCCCTTCATTGTTTCCTTTTGTTTTTTCCACAACGTGTCCTCTTCAACGCATCCTCTTGGAGTCGAAGGAAAAACAGATTTTTTTATGCCCTAGCGCAGATGAGCCATCTTCAACGCTCAGCATGCCAAAATTGCCAATGCGTCGCTGCCTTCCTGTCTCCATGGTACCAGACTCTTCCTTCCTCTACCTTGGTGCAGAATCGGTAAATCATGGGTTTCTCTAATCTGAAGATTCATCTGGCGGTTGTTCGTCTCCTCCATGAGCGAGGTTAAGACAATAATTCACCGGTATACGTGCGCCTAACCAAGCGCTCTCTTGGTTATTTGCTCTGATCGGAAGGTACATCTCGCCACCGTCTGTCGGCTCTCCTTTTTTCGGCAATTGTTTGTCAATCCGTTTCCTGCCGATTCATCTTTCCCTTGCCTCTCTTAGATCGATTTTGATTCCTTTCGATTTGCTCTCTTTGAAGATAGATGTGATTGAGATGGTGGATGGACGGGAGGGGCTGTGTCTAAGCCTGCACCAGGTCCATGCCCATGTGGTCGCGGGCCGACCAGCCGCAGGGCGAGTGCTTGATCGATCGTTTCCCTTCCTGTTGTATATTACAATACTGTTTGATCTAATTATTTTATGGAACGGCGATTAGTGAATACAACGATGCTCCGCAGGTAAATGCTAATATGCTGCACACATGCGATCATGCATCCATGCAAGATGGATGGATCCATGGAATTAAAACTTGATTCATGCGTACTGAGTACTGACGGACATTCCCAAGACAGGTAATAGCAGGTGAGATTTCTTTTGATTGCTACATCTATTTGTTCAGAATGCAATATAGAACTCTATTATAGATGCATGACCGAACGGATGTGGAGCAAAAAGAAAGGCAACGTACTGTTCTTTCTGATCTCTGTAATTTCTCACTCCCTTTCAGTTTGAATCTCCTAATTTAGAAATGTGTTCCCGTAGACCTAGCATATTACATTGATACGCATGGTTTTTGTAATCCATTCTAAGTTTCTATTATTAACAAAAGCACTAAATGGTCGCCACCATCTACTTGGTTTGATGTACTATTGGTAATTGGGTAGTTTGAAACGGAAAAACTGTATGCAAGTTTGAGTCAGATTTCTTATATGCTTTTCTGTACATGTAGATCACGATCCTCTTCTTTATCATGATCTTTACAAAATATTTCTTTCATTACCTAAAGGTAATTTTCCTTTTGGAAGATTCGTTTTGGAATTAATTTGCATTTTAAAAATTTATGTGGTGATCATTATTCAAATCTCCCAGATGCGTTGAAGATTATCTTGCGGCCACTCAGAAATAGTCCAGGAAGCTGCAAACCAAGATCCTGATCCATGTAATATATTGAAGTTAGTTTTCAGATAATAATTCAACACCCGTTAAATCAAATCCCGGCTATAAGGTATGGCTTATTTTATCGATAAAAATCCTTGGAATCAAAGACGACCTAAACTTAGCCATCTAAGGCTTAGGAAAAATTCAGGTGTATTCGAATTTACTCATGGTGTATTATGTTTTTGTACTTGCCAACATTTTCCATGCTATTTTTTTGTCATTTTTAGTAAAAAATAATAATCTTACAATGGTGGAAAGCATCCATCCAAATTTGGGACGGTCAATTCTTGGAAGAAAGCAATCATATGTCCAAGGAAAAAAATGGTGAGCAAGATCACTGAATATGTAATGGACAAACTAGAAGGTGAGGACACAATTTACCGTAGTTCTGACAGTGTACACAAAGCTGTAAATTGAAGTGATGATTCAATATTCAGAAGAGTTCCTAAACAACCTAAAGTTTCCTGGAATTATAAGCTCAAACTGAACATTGGAGTACCGGTGATGCTACTACTTAATATAGCCAGAGTGTTGGGTTATGCAATTATAAAACATTTTTATCCAGCATTTTTTTGTATTATCCTACTTTGACTAAATGCCGTAACTGCCTTTTAGATAAGCATAAGTGAATGGAAATTAGTTTACTGTAAAATATCTTTAGATTAAAACAACTGACTTACCTATGCTCTGATTGTTATGCAGCCCAGAAGTACTTGCGAGGTACGATCGATCTTCAAAGTTTCCACGTGTGGGCCTTCAGTTTTGGGACAAGCAATCTGTTTATTTGCTGATTTTATTGGTGTTATTATGGAGATCAGTTCACATTAATGGAGAGAGGAGAGGAGAGCGTTGGAGTTGAAGATGGGGGCCTGTGGCTACACATCAAGAGGATTAGGTACGTTGCTCTAAGAAATAAGCATTATACTACAGAAGTAGAAAGGATGTCCGCAGCTTCCAGTGAAGTGTGCGAGTATGCCTAACACCATGACCATGGCGTGTTTGCCTCCTAATAAAAAGTCATGTAGTGCTTGTGAAATTCAGTATTTGCGACATCTATGTCTATGCCACCGTGAGATTCAGTCTTTGTGACAGCTGTGTGTAAGCATGACAGCATGAAAACCAGGGAGGGCTTTCAGCTGAAAGGGTTTACCTCCATACTATATATAGTCTTTGTTGCAACTATGCGTATGCCACCATGAAATTCAGTTTATTCTGGCATCTCTTATTTTCTTCCAAATTGTTGCATTTAGCTATATATATGCCACCATGGAAAAACTTATGCCGTGTGCAATTACAGAATCACTGGCACAAGTTATTCCACTGTGAAGTTTCTATTATGTAGCATATTAATGTGATATGTGCACGGATTTTTTAATTAAAAAAGGGTTTCGGGACAAGTTTGCCAAAAATATGCTAGACAATAGGAGGATACAACCACTGTACTCATAATTTACAAGAATCAACAGTTATACTCCCTCCATCCCATGAAACATGTCTTAACTTTGACTAAATTTAGATGTATTCACATGAAAGAATATTGGGTGAAATAGTTACCCCCTCCGATCCATAATAAGTGTCGTGAACTGAGGTAAATTGTTTGTCAATGGCTAACTATGTACCTTGGATAACTGTTACAACATATATTTATTTTTATGTGTGAATATGCATATCTTCTCAATTTTTTTTTCTGATATCACAAATGCGACATATAGATATCCATTATCTAAAATAAGACGATCGTCGAGGAGAAATTGTTTCTCTTTACCTATCTAGCCTCTAATCTTTCATGCAGTGCGTCTGATATGACCTTGGTCCGACGATGGTGTTCAGTGTGATGAATAACATTTTTATCCTCGGATAGTTAAAATATTAGTTTTCTTTGCTAAAGAGAGTAGCCAAAGTGCCATTTCATTGATAGAAGAAGATAAAGCCTCTGCTCCAAGAAAACCTGAATGTCTTTCACAACATAGTCATTATATATTTGGTAACACCGCTACTCACTAGGATTGTTTTTTACACTTCATTCAGCCAATTTGCAATTTTTCTTGCTTGCTCTCATATTCATTTATAGAAAGTGCAGTAGCTCATATAAGCCGCAACATGTTAGGAGTAACCAGTGTACAAGTTACTTATGATCTTATTCTACTATAGTTGACAGTTTCTGTTCCAATATTGTAGTGCTTCTTTGCTTATTAGCTGATTTTTTGCAGAAAGAGGCTTGCAAAGTAATAAGGGGTACCTCAATGGAGCAAAGGGGAGGAAACATATATACTCACATGGGACTTTTTACTGATGCCAGCCAGTCCGTACCTAAGATGTTTTCTAATTTTACCAAACTAATTATGTTTATTTAAAACCTTTCTGCACACATGACTTAACCTTTATACAAAACAGATTTGGGGTTTGGTATTTGAGTTCAGTTCACTGCCACGAAAGTGTGGTTCAGTCCTTTGTCTCTTAAATGTGGGTTCACACCACAAATTCATAGTCGGTAGCAAGATTAACAACACACGTAACCATGAATAGCTTGATTATTTGCACTGATCGATATATGAAATTCTTCCAACAGTATAAAATTCAGTGAATTTCACATTGCGGGGGGCATAAAAAGGTATGTCTCTATTCAACTGTCATAAAGTTATCGTGCATATACATTTTTGCGGCTTCATTGTATCGTGCTTTCTAATAAACATTATTTTTTACAATGAAAAATAAAACCTATGTTTTAACATGTGAAAATTTGAACAATTATTTTCAGGGATAATGAATTGTTTTATCTGGAAGAATATAGGTTTGTGATACTTTTGAGTACATATATAGCTTAGATCGACTGCATGCTTAGCACGTATATATGCTTGGTACTGATGGTTATTATTCGAGTCAGAGGCATGTTTTCTGAGAACACCACCAGGCATAATATTACACGCTTTCACTTATATTCATGTGTGTTTGTTTTCCTTTCTCCGGTTATTGCATTTGGAGACATTACATAGAATAAACTAATAGTTTTCTTCAAAAAATACGATCCTTAGGGAAAAACAAATGGATACAAGCAAGTAAAACCGTGTCATAGTTTTAGTATACATATGATTACATTTATTTGTTTGATATTTCGTGCTAAATGGTTATTAACAAACTTTGAAAGAAGGTGCCCAAGCAAATTCTGAAGACTAAACCAGTGTCCAAAACAACAATCTTTCAAAGACCGACGAGAGCACATAATATGAACATATACAAGACCATTAAATTATTTTTCAATTTTTTTATATAATTGGTGCCCTCGCATTTGCGAGGACCACTTTGCTAGTTAAAAGAAAAGGAAAATTACAAGTTATTCTAAACTAAACCTAAACTAAGTGGCTTGAGGATGATCTTCTGGCCATAATTCAAACCTGCACAACAAAGAACAGATACTAGACAGAATACAAGTGTTATCAAAGTTCAGTTTAGACAGTTAGCAGAAATAACACAAGATTCAGTTTGGACAGTGCACACTGTCACAGCACACTTGTGCTTGTCCAAATTTCTGGACAGCACAAGATCGGCATAGGCAGACCAAAACTGAGCAAGCCACAGGGGCTCAAGTTTCAGCATATGAGGGCTGTTGCTAACCAAGCAACAGCAAGGCAATGCAAGGGATGAGTCACAAAGTAACTAGGCCTTGTGTGTCATGGCCAGAGTAGAAGTAGGGAGCATATAAATAGAACACAAACCCTAGAACCTTGACAGTCGACAGATAGGATAATTCACCAGGTAAGGGTGAAGCTAGAGCCAACACAAGTTCATCCAGTTCATACTCAAGAACAGCACCAACACACAACCACTCATCCCTAGGAATCATGGTGACCTGAGAAGCTCAACCAGAATCTGGAGGTGAAGGGCTGTGCACAAAACCCCAAGTCTGCAACAACCAAATATTTCAATCTAGGAGCTGGAACAAGGTATACCAAGTTCCTGGACAGATCCAATAGATCTGATCCATACAATATGCATGACATAATCATGGGATTGAGCAGATGCTCAAGTGGGTAGATCATCACTTGGTTTTCACCAAGGATTACTGCCAGTCTAAAAGCTACTAAAAATAGAAAGCATCTAGATACAGATCTTGTACACAGAAGCTAGCAAACATGCACAGATGCACACACTAGCCAGATCAGATGCACAGATAGCACCAGTAGAGGAATTGTAGGGAATAGCAGCTAATAAAGACTACACAGTAAATCCTAAGCTATGAACCACCAGTAAACCCTAGATTTTCATCAGGCAAGCATATTGGCATTCATATCTAATATGATCCCCAAATATGCAAGCAAAGGTTGAGTAGCCACAAGATCCAATTAAATAGGTGAGCAACCAATCAGTAGCAAGGCTACTGAGGTCACATCACACTTAGCACCAATTAAAAGAAAGCCAACTATAGCACATCATTATCCAGGAATGGATTCAGATTCATTTGCTTGCTAAAACAATCATGAATAGCCAAATCATTTGCAAGCAAGTCATTTAAATCATCACTGCATAAGCAGTTCATCATAACTTAATGAATTCAAGCATGAATTTATCACAGATCCATGCTTAGTACTGACAGTAGCATACTGTTAAGCAACACAGTACCAACCCCTAGATCCTAGCCACTGGAGCAAGTCCAGTAAGCTTGAATGAGCAACAACACAAGTAAGCAGTAGCATAGTGATGCTTGAGCATCAGCATCACAAGGAAATTGAATCACTTAGCCACAGGTTTAATCAGTAAGCTATCACTGACATTTAATTGATCAAATGGATCAATTGAATCAAGTCAAGCTACACAGAGAAGCTAGCCAACAAGCAATGGATGATCCAATGCATCATTAGCTTGCACAGGAAGCACAGAAGCATTTCACAAACACCACTGGCACTCACAAGTGTCACTGATGCATCACAGTACACCTAGACAAGCAAATATGACATGCCAGTAAGCACAAGCAAGCCATAATGAAGTACAACATGGTATAGCAAGCTCTTAAGCAAGCACAGCAGAGCATGGCAAGTACAGGGCATGCTAGGAGCAGCAAGATAAGCAAGCACAGCATGAATAGCAAGCAAAGCAACATTGGCCAGTACCAGAAACTGGTGATTTGGCCATGAGCTTGTAGTAGATAGAAACACTGGATGATTATGCAACTATGGCATAGCTCTGTGTGATCCCAGGATCACCAGAAAGCAACAGAGCATGAGGAGGAAGAAGAACAGTAGCAAGGGAGGCGCACAGAAGAGAAGGAGGAGATGAAGTACTTACTTGCGCCTGGAAGCAGAGGCTAGGGCATGGCGAGGCAGTGCTCGCGCGGCCCTAACAGCTGCAAGTCCAGGGTAGGCGCCGACGTTACGCCGGCGAACCCAACACCACCGTAGCGATCACCTGAGGCGACGGCATGAGTACTGCGAGCAGCACCCGCGCCAGATCAACCTCAGGAGCGCACCCATCGTCGGCGAGGACGAGAGCTCGCCGGAGTTCGTCGTGGCGATTCTCCACGAGATCCAGAACGGAGGTGATTCGCCAGGAGAGGAAGAGAAGGGGAAAACCACGCGGATAGATCGATAGATCTGCGCGCGGCGGTTCTGGTTTGGTAGGTGGCTACGGCGGGGGAGCTCGGAGCTGGCCGGAGCGAGGCGGCGGCCATGGCGGCGACGCCATCGCCACATGCGTCGCAGCAGATTAGGGTTAGAGACGAACGAGTGAGAGAGGGCCGAGTGAGTGAGTGAGGTGGGCCGTTCGGCGCCACCGACCCATAAGGGAATAGCCTTAATGGGTTGTCCCTGGGCTTTAGGTAAATGGGCTGGCCCAATAGGGGCCAGGGGGCATTTTTGTCTTTTAACAATTTAGAAAAGGCCAGAATTTCACCAATTTTTAATAAATAAAATACAACTCTAAAAATCCATTAAAAATTGGATTAGTGAATGAAAAATAAATCTTAACAAGAATAAAATATGAAATGGAATTTAAGAAACAAATTCAAAATTATGAATTTGCAGAATTTAAATAATAACTTGGAATTTTAAACTATTATTTCCTTGTATATAAAAATTCAAGGAAAAATCTCCAATAAGTTCAAATACTTATTTTCAAACATTTCAAAATGAAATTCCACTATTCCAAGTCATTTCTATTGAGAAAGGTATTTTTCAAAGAAAAATACTCTATTCCCTATTTATTCCAAAAATATAGAGACAACTCTATTATTTTAATTCAGTTTTGGAATGAATGATAAACCACCAAGTCAACTAGTTTTAATTTGAATTATTGTATTTGATGTGAATGGTTTACCCTTTTAAATCAATTGCAAGTTACTGCCAAAGGCATAAATCTTAACTCAACCCTAAATTGCTATAACTCAGCGGGGTAAAGGGATTCAACATAAAATAATACCTCCATGATTGCATTATTTGGATTTTATAACATTGTCCTTACCGGACGATGATGCTTCTTACAGAACCCGAGGTCCAGGTTCCATCAACTGCATTGAACTGCACTATCTCGCAGTCCACAGGCAAGTTCACCCTTGCTCATGTCAACTTGATTATTTTCTACTACTTTAATGCAATGCTATATACTTATCATTCCTGCATCGCAAATAAAATGTTACTTTTCAACTATGAATATGACTATGTGGCTGGCAATGGAACCATGGTATGTGTTGATATGGTGGAGGTTCCATTGCAATGGGTTATATCACCCTAGGATTAATTACCAATGCCGTCCAGTGATTCTAGCGCCGTACAAACCGCGTTGACCATGAGATCTATAATGGCTCTGGGGAAGCCAGCCGTATCTTTTCCCTTCTGCACGCCAACGAATTGGTAGAGCTGGCGGGGTGTTGGAGGCACTGCCGTAGGTTCGGATAGCCTTTTAAATCCCCATCCATTAGTGATGATGGCTCTACGATCTATGAAGGATTGTCCGGAGTACACCGTGAGTAAAGCCGTATTATCGGGGGAAGTCTACTGGGGGTGTATGGTTGGACAAAAGGGTGGGTTTGCAGTCGCGGAGAAGGCGGTGTGGGCTTGGATCTTTATACCTGGCCTCACACCAAAGGAAGTGTGAACGGGGGCAAGTCCCTGCGGATGGCAAAAAGGGTGAGATCTCTTGTGGGAAAAGTAACGCACCTCTGCAGAGTGTATCAAATTGTGGCTGTCACTCCTTGTTCCGGGAAGGGAACTGTGAACGCGGCAGGAAAGGAACTCCACGAAGTTCTAGTCAACCTGTGAAGACTGACGGGCATAGTTTTCATAATAAAAGCAACATTTTGAAGAAATGATTTCAAAACATGGATTGACCTGCGATTTCCTGATCAATGGTCGTAGCTAGTGCATCAAACACCTTTTTACTCTTTTAGAACTTGCTGAGTACCCCTGTACTCACTTTCTTTCGACACCCTTGCTAGACTGTGATCCGGAAGTGGAGGCCATCAACGATGGAGCACCAGAAGGAAGTTACGACCTGGTCTACGAGGAACCTGATCTTACCGGCGGAGTGGAAGGAGTAGACTATGGGATAGTCTACGGACCAGATGACACGGAGGTGGAGGAGTAGTGACATACCCTAGCATCATAGAGCCGAGCAACGTAGAACTTACCTAAATAAGTTGTTGAGCTCTTTTTATAGTTGTTATGAGTTGTAATCGTACTTAAGCAGTATCTTAGGGTGTTCTCATAGGACCTGTGAGAATACCAACTTGTTAAGACAATGTTTGTAATAAAGTATGGAGTGTTATGACCTGCAATGTTTCTGTTGTACCACTCTGAGGGATATGGCAATTTGTGAAGAAGTCCCTTCACAAAGATCATATCAACGACTTGTATACTACAACATGCAGTGGTATGCTGGGTCACCGCATTCTGGAGGGTTTCTGGCGACTTCGACTTCTCTCCCGTGATTTTTAGATCGAAGCCCCTTAAGTAGTCCAGAGTAGGGCGTCGGAGGCCAGCCGAGGGGGCCAGACGCTAGGGCAGCGCGCCCCCCTCCTGGGCCGTGCCGGCCTAGTGTCTGGGGGCCCTGGGCCTCCCCCAGGCTTGCCCTTCTGGCTCCGCCAATATTCTGGGAAAATAGGACCTTCTGCATAAATTCCGAGGATTTTCCTGAAAGTTGGATTTCTGCACAAAAATGAGACACCAGAACAGTTCTGCTGAAAACAGCGTTAGTCCGCGTTAGTTGTATCCAAAACACACAAATTAGAGGCAAAACAATAGCAAAAGTGTTCGGGAAAGTAGATATGTTTTGGGCGTATCAACTCCCCCCAAGCTTAGCTTATTGCTTGTCCTCAAGCAATTCAGTTAACAACTGAGCGATAAAAGAACTTTCACGAACACATTTGTTCATATGATGTAAATATTCTCATTCTATGGCTAACACTTAGGTAGTTCATAATAAGATGCATGCAAATAAGATCATCTAACAGCTATGTCAATCATGGAGAGGTACCAACAATTAATAATAAGCATCATGGATCATGTCTATAAGCAGGATTGCAATGTTCATAAAAGAGTATGATAAAGTGGTATCTCGCTTGCCCATATTTGATCAGCAAAACATAAATGCTCAGGCACCTCTGAAGTTCATAGAAAGACTAGAAGTAGTGATTGTCAAAGATAAAAGCATCAAAGTTATACCACAATCAATCACATTTTGAGACAAGCATATTGTACTAAGAATGACAGTTGTGCCCTCAAGATAGTGCTCAAAGAAAGGATGGAGACACAACATAAAAATAAAAGATTGACCCTTCGCAGAGGGAAGCAGGGATTAACATGCGCTAGAGCTTTTCATTTTTAAAACAGGAGTAAAATTATTTTGAGAGGTGTTTGTTGTTGTCAACGAATGGTAATGGGTACACCAACTACCTTGCCAACCGGACTTCCAAGAGCGGCTCCCATGAATTACTTTTATGTTTATGTGGCACTCCTTCCAACCTTTCTTTCACAAACCATGGCTAACCGAATCCTCAGGTGCCTGCCAACAATCTCATATCATGAAGGAGTGCCTTTTTATTTTAGTTTTATTATGATGACACTCCCCCCAACCTTTGCTTACACAAGCCATGGCTAACCGAATCCTTCGGGTACCGTCCAACAATCACATACCATGGAGGAGTGTCTATTTAGGTTAATTAATTTGGGGCTGGGAACCCCGTTGCCAGCTCTTTTTGCAAAATTATTGGATAAGCGGATGTGCCACTAGTCCATAATGAAAGTCCGTCAAGACTAAATGACAAGGTTGAAAGTTAAACACCACATACTTCCTCATGAGCTATGAAACATTAACACAAATTGAGAAGCATTTTGAAGGTTTTAAAGGTAGCGCATGAGAATTTACTTGGAATGGTTTGAAATGCCATGCATAGGTATTTATGGTGGACACTTTGGAACAACTTGGTTTTCAGGTGTTTGGAAGCACGAGCAGCGTTCCCGCTCAGTACAAGTGAAAGCTAGCAATAGACTGGGGAGCGACAAATCGAGAGAGCAGTAACTGTCATAATCATGCTTGCGGCAAAATAAATTAATGGAGGCATAAAAGTGATACAAGAACTCTGAAGCAATGTAAATCATCGAGGCTTAATTGACTTTTGTTCAGTCATATGCATGCGTGAGCATGTGCCAAGTCGATATAAATGAATTATTCAGAGGAGGATACCACAATGCCATACTTACTGATGAATAAAACAATGCAAGCAAACATCCATGACATGCTACTCATATTAATAAATTGGAGCTAAACATGAGAGATCATGAACTACTAGACTTTCTCAAATGACATATACCTCACATGAACCAACTAAGCATGCTCACATGGATGAGTATATGTACAAAAATGAAAACAAATAGAGTTCATACCAGCCTCTCACCACAATCCAATTGTCCTAGATCATCATTATTGCCTTTCACTTGTGTAGCTTGGATAATATGAAATGAAAACCACGCTCCAGCCACCGAAGACCATTGAACTCAAAATGAACTTTACAAACCAAAGAAGAACAGCAAATATTTTTGGTATTTTCGAATTGGAAACAAGAACAAAAGGAAACAAGCAAACAAAGCAAAATCTTTTTGGATTTTCTTATAGCAAACCAACGATAGCAAATAGAGCAAGATAAATGCAAGAAACCAAAACAAATAAATGGTGAAGAGAAACAACAGAAATATTTTTGGTCTTTTTTTTGGGTTTTAGGAAAGAAACAAAGCGAAAACAAGAAATGGCAAACTAGAAGAGTCACATAAACACAAAGCAGCAGAAATTCATCAAACTTGACAGCAGTACAGTAATCGATTTTTAAGAAATTCTTCCGCTGCTCAAATTGAAAAGTGTTCAACTAATGAAAGTTAGATAACAACCTGGGGAACATGCTCAAAAATTGGCTTCGCAAAATAACGTTCTGGCTGTTTTTGAGAATTTTTATGGTAACAGCTCAGAATCTGTTTTCAATCAGCACTTCCCCAAATATCATCTCCCTCTCATTAGAAAACCACTCAAACAAACTAAACAAGTATATACAAGTATCCAGCAATCATAATATGCAAAGAATGAGTGATGCCGGTATACCTCCCCCCAAGCTTAGGCTTTTGGCCTAAGTGGAGATCAACCCCAGCGAGGGTCAGGGTTCCACGCCGGTGGATCGTACATGGCGTAGTCATAGTAAGGTCCCTGTGCAGAAGAAAAGCACGGAGGGTCCACATGTCCAAAGTGTTGATGCGAAGAACTTGCTGCATCGGATGACGAGTCGAGGTGTTCCTCGGCCTCCTCCGTGCCACCTCTTGCATGCTGGCCATCTCCCTCCAAGTATACATTCAGTTCACCTTCTGTGACTGACCAATCCTTCCTGGAATCAAAGTTAAATAGAGCAGGTGCAGGCAATCCTACTACTTTTTTAGTTTTCTTAGTTGTACTCCAAGTTTTCTTGTAAAATGTTATCTTGTAAGACAGGTTACTCAAATTAGATGAATCAGAAACAAATTCATGCTTAATCATGGAGACTATGTCAAGTTTCTCTATGGAGAGCGGAATATCAAGATGGTGAGGTTCTACACCATGCATAGCTAATAAACGGGAGGCGATGAGACCTCCACAAATTCCTCCCTTCTCACGGTTAGTAGCAAGTCTATATGCTATCAAAACTCCCAAATTATAAGTCCTATCACCTCGTAATGCAGCAGCTAGAAAGGCTAAATCCTGAATAGATAGCTTACTACCATTCTTTCTAGCAAGAACGCACTTGGTAATGAAGTAGGCAAAGTAGCGTATAGCTGGGAGTTGAATGCTACTAATTTTACCACTATCCTCTGAGAAGCTTCTTCCATGACAAATCATCTTGTAGAGATTCAAGAGCTCTTGTGGCGATCCCCTCATCTTCTCGCACGATCCCCATTGCGGCACTCTAATGGCTGCACAAAAATCATTGAAAGGCAAGTTGACAATTTTGTTATAGATTTTGTACCGAACTATGGGGTTAGATTGAGACCAATTGAATTCAAAGTCCTGCACTACAGACATAGTCAGTTTGGCATATTGGCATGGTTCATCATCAACAAAATCACCCAACCCTGCACGAGAAATTAGATTCTGAACATCTCCCAAGATTCCTGCACTTCTCATGAAGTCAGTGCATGGATAGTAAGAGGGGTATACTCCCTCTTCCCGGTGAACTCTCATGACTTATTGCACCTCCAATTCTTGTTGGTTTAGTTGATGTCTATTCCACTCCATTTTCTGAAATTTTTCAACAATCAATATAAAATTGATTTGGTGACATATAATCAAGGGGAACTACTATAGGAACTTGCTAGAGTACTAATCATGCATCAAAACTAGTTTTTACATCATAGAACAAGCATGCAAGATCACTAAACATGCTACCTACAGCAGCAAAATATTCAAGATATACTCAACCAAACAAAATTCTACTTGGATAATCGGAGGAGTCACATACCAAGGAGCAAATGTGCCAAATTTCAGCAAGAAATCTGGCCTGAGCAAAGAGATCGAAAAATCTGGTGTTCTTGAGCAGAAACACGAGTGAGAGGAAGCTGGTGTCGATTTTTTTCGGGAGAGAGAAGAGTCTGGGAGGAAAAGATGCTAAAGTGGGGCAAAGGGGGGCCCACACACCAGGGTGGTGCGCCCCCCTTGCTGGCCGCGCCAGCCAGGTGTGTGCCACCCTGGGGTGCCCCACTGGTCATCCCCAGGTGTTCCCAGATGTCTCGTCAAAAAATAGGACCAACGGTATAATTTTTGTGAATTTTTGAAAACTTTGAAAAATGCACATTTCTAGGCATTGAGTTTATTATTACTGGACAGGAAAATTTTTGAAATCTCTAATTAACTAAGGAACTTTGCAAATCAAAAGTGCTACAGCAAGTAGAAAAAGTGGAGGAAGAAAGAGATGTTGTTTACCTCCTCTATGCATATAAAAAGTATTTGTTAACAAGGTTGATCAAGTCTTGCCACCAAATAAATTTTACATAGCATAAGAAGAAATAAACCTCAAATCAATCATGTTACCTTGAATTGTATTGATATGGATCCAATCATAAGATTTTGATATCCTTCTTTAGGCTCATATATAGGACAATCAATAGTTCCAATTTTGATAGTTCTCACATTAGAAATAGTATTGACTCCACATACTTTATCAATCCTCTTGGGGAAATAGACGGTATGCTCCTTATCATCAACATTGAAAGTAACATTTCCTTTGTTGCAATCAATAACAGCCCCTGCGGTGTTAAGAAAAGGCCTCCCAAGAATAATAGACATATTATCATCTTCATGCATTTCCAACACAACAAAATCAGTTAATATCAAGCAGTTATTAGTAACTTGAACAGGAACATCCTCACATATACCAACAGGAATAGTAGTAGATTTATCAGCCATTTGCAAAGATATACAGTAGGTATCAACTTATCTAAATAAAGTCTCTTATAAAGAGAAAAAGGCATAACACTAACACCGGCTCCCAAGTCACATAGAGCAGTTTTAACATAATTATTCTTAATAGAACAAGGAATAGTAGGTATACCTGGGTCGCCCAACTTCTTTGGAACTTTGCCATTGAAAGAGTAATTAGCAAGCATGGTGGAAATTTCCTCATTGGGGATTTTCCTTTTGTTGGTAACAATATCTTTCATATACTTTGAATAAGGAGGCAATTTAATAGCATCAGTCAAAGGGATTTGCAAGAATAAAGGTTTCATCCAATCACAAAATTTATTATAGTGTTCTTCTTCCTTTGATTTTAGTTTCTTAGCAGGAAAAGGCATTTGCTTTTGCACCCAAGGTTCTCTTTCATTACCATGTTTCTTAGCAATAAAATCTTCTTTAGTATACTTTTTATTTTTAGCATGCTTTTCAGGTTCATCTTCAACTTCTTCTTTATCAGAAGCGTCATTCTTATCATTATCATTACCATTATCATGTTCATTACCACTTTCAGTTTCAGCATCGGAAATAGAAATACTATTAGGATCATTAACAGGTTCAGAGGATTCTACAACCTTTTTATGTTTCTTCTTCTTTTTCTTAGAAGGAGCACGAGGTTCAATTTGTTGAGAATCTTGTTCAATTCTTTTGGGATGCCCTTCAGGATATAGAGGATCCTGGGTAGAAACACCGCCTCTAGTTGTTACTTCATAAGCATGTTTCTCTTTAGAATTATTTTTTTAACAAGTCATTTTGAACTTTAGTGAGTTGATCAATTTGAGTTTGAACCATTTGAAAATGTTTAACAAGCATCTTAACATCATTGGAGGTTCTCTCCACAACATCATGCAAATTGCTAATAGCTTGAGAATTTTCCATTTGATGATTCTCTACCCTCATATTAAAATTTTCTTGCTTAACGATATAATTATCAAACTCATCTAAGCATTGAGCAGGAGGTTTTGAATACGGAATATCTTCCCTAGTAAAGCGTTGAAGGGAGTTTACCTCGATCATGGATGAAGGGGGAATTATCTCACATATATCTTCTATGGGAGGTAGATTCTTCACATCTTCGGATTTAATACCTTTTTCCTTGAGAGACTTCTTAGCTTCCCTCATATCTTCATCATTCAATTCAATTAAACCCCTCTTCTTCAATATTGGCGTTGGAGTTGGTTCAGGTATATTCCAATCATCATGATTCTGGCTTATTCTAGCCAATAATTCTTCAGCTTAAATGCAGAGTTCTTTTCCTGAAAACACAACCAGTACAACTATCCAAATATGCTCTAGACTCAATGGTTAGTCCACTATAAAATATATCAAGTAGATCATTCTTTTCTAAATAATGTCCAGGTCGAGCTCTGATAAGAGAACAAAATCTTGCCCAAGCCGCAGGCAATTTCTCTTCATCTCCCTGGTCAAACCTATAAATTTTCTGTAAAGCAATATGTTGAGCACTAGCAGGAAAGTATTTTCGAAAGAAAACATCACGCAGCTCAGTTGGACTTTTAATAGAACCAGGAGGCAAATTATTATACCAAGTTTTAGCATCATCCTTTAAGGAGAAAGGAAAAAATTTAGCGACAAAGTAAGCACGCATCTTGACATCATCAGAAAACAAGCTACTCATAGAAGAAAGTTCAATCATGTGTTCTACAGCACTTTCTTTTTCAGTACCACAAAAGGGTGCTTTCTCTACAATAGCTATATGAGATAGATCAAGAGAAAAATCATAATCTTTATCCTTAATGCATATAGGAGATGTGGCAAATTCAGGATCAGGAGATAGCTTATGTCTAATAAAGATATTGTGCAAGAAACTTTTTAATTTTTCTTGCATCAGCAGTAGCATTGCATCTATTAATAAAATCATCATTAAGCTCCACATAATCTTCATCAGGATCATCACTAGAATAATCAAGTTCAGGTGAATTAACAGGTGTAGCAGCATTAGGAGTTTCAGTATTTTCAATTTGTCTAGACCTAGCAATTGTAGCATCTAGAAAGGATCCCAATGAACCACTATCATCAAGCACAGCAGAAATATTATCAATATTATGAGAGTTTTCAGATTCAGCAGAAGTACCAGCAAGTGAAGCTTGCGGCGGTGAAACAAGTTGACTTATCACAGATGGTGAATCAAGTGTAGCAGAGGTACTCAGAGTTGTACCTTTTCTTGTAGTGGATGGTAATATGGCGACTTTAGGATCGCGAGTTTTACCCATGATGGAGAAATTGCAGCGAACAATATCAATCCAAGTGAACTTCCAAATAAAGCTATGCTCCCCGGCAATGGCGCCAGAAAACAGTCTTGATGACCCACAAGTATAGGGGATCGCAGCAGTCTTCGCGGGTAGTAAAACCCAATTTATTGATTCGACACAAGGGGAGACAAATAATACTTGAAAGCCTTAACAGCGGAGTTGTCAATTCAGCTGCACCTGGAAACAGACTTGCTCGCAAGAGTTTATCAGTAGTAACAGTTTTATAGCAGTAGCAGTAGTGAAATAACAGCATCAGAGTAGCAGAGAAAGCAGTAGTGATTATAGTAAACAGCAGGATTAAAATACTGTAGGCATGGGGACGGATAACGGGCGTTGCATGGATGAGAGAAACTCATGTAACAATCATAGCAGGGCATTTGCAGATAATAATAAGACGGTGTCTAAGTACAAAGCAATCAATAGGCATGTGTTCCAATTATAGTCGTATGTGCTAGCAATGAGAAACTTGCACAACATCTTTTGTCCTACCAGCCGGTGGCAGCCGGGCCTCAAGGGAATCTACTGGATATTAAGGTACTCCTTTTAATAGAGTACCGGAGCAAAGCATTAACACTCCGTGAACACATGTGATCCTCACATCACTACCATCCCCTCCGGTTGTCCCGATTTCTGTCACTTCGGGGCCATTGGTTCCGGACAGCGACATGTGTATACAACTTGTAGGTAAGATCATAAACAAAGAATATCATGATGAAACAATAACATGTTCAGATCTGAGATCATGGCACTCGGGCCCTAGTGACAAGCATTAAGCATAACAAGTTGCAATAATATCATCAAAGTACCAATTACGGACACTAGGCACTATGCCCTAACAATCTTATGCTATTACATGACCAATCTCATCCAATCCCTACCATCCCCTTCGGCCTACAGCGGGGG
This sequence comes from Lolium perenne, assembly GCF_019359855.2. Taxonomy (NCBI): domain Eukaryota; kingdom Viridiplantae; phylum Streptophyta; class Magnoliopsida; order Poales; family Poaceae; genus Lolium; species Lolium perenne. The sequence continues at coordinate 43,025,667 of NC_067245.2, read as the reverse complement.
AATTACTCACACATGGATGGGGGAAACATGGCTGGTCGATGGAGAGGCGTCGGTGGTGATGATGGCGATGATCTCCTCCAATTCCTCGTCCCGGCGGAGTGCCAGAACAGAAACTTCTGGCTCCTGAGACGGAGTTTCGCGATGTGGCGGCGTTCTGGAGGGTTTCTGGCGACTTCGACTTCTCTCCCGCGATTTTTAGATCGAAACCCCTTAAGTAGTCCAGAGTATGGCGTCGGAGGCCAGCCGAGGGGGCCAGACGCTAGGGCGGCGCGCCCCCCTCCTGGGCCGCGCCGGCCTAGTGTCTGGGGGCCCTGGGCCTCCCCCATGCTTGCCCTTCTGGCTTCGCCAATATTCTGGGAAAATAGGACCTTCTGCATAAATTCTGAGGATTTTCCTGAAAGTTGGATTTCTGCACAAAAACGAGACACCAGAACAGTTCTGCTGAAAACAGCGTTAGTCCGCGTTAGTTGTATCCAAAACACACAAATTAGAGGCAAAACAATAGCAAAAGTGTTCGGGAAAGTAGATACGTTTTGGACGTATCAATGGACACACCCATAGTAAGCATAGCATGAGATCAAGTCATTAAGTTCAACTTGCTATAAGCTTTCGATACATAGTTACCTAGTCCTTCGACCATGAGATCATGTAAATCACTTACACCGGAAGGATGATTTGATTACATCAAACGCCATTCCGTAAATGGGTAGTTATAAATATGGGATTAAGTATTCGGAAAGTGTGAGTTGAGGCATATGGATCAAGAGTGGGATTTGTCCATCCCGATGATGGATAGATATACTCTGGGCCCTCTAGGTGGAATGTCGTCTGATTAGCTTGCAAGCATGTGACTAGGTCACAAGAGATGACATACCACAGTATGAGTAAAGAGTACTTGTCGGTAACGAGGTTGAACTAGGTATGGAGATACCGATGATCGAACATCGGACAAGTAAAGTATCGCGTGACAAAGGGAATCGGTATCGTATTTAAATGGTTCTTTCGATCACGAAGTCATCGTTGAATATGTGGGAGCTATTATGGATCTCCAGGTCTGAATGGATCGTAGCGAACAAGAGGGGGGGTGAATGGCGCTACGACAAGTTTAACCTTTTTCAAGTTTTAGCGCAACGGAAGGTAAAGGTGATAGCTTTAGCGATAGCGGTGTTCCTACAATGATCCTAGGACAAGTGCAACAAGTAAAGCAATCAATAGGATAGTAAGAGTAAGGAGCGAGACAATCGGAGGGCGCAGAGACGAGGCGAGGTTTGTTTCCTGCAGTTCCTTCCACAATAGGAAGTACGTCTGCGTTGAGGAGGTGCTAGTCTCACACAAGAGACTAGACGGCCACACCACGAAGGAAGGCCTCACCTTCTTCCTCGAGAGAGCTCCACGAAGGTGCTCCCCCTTCTCCACTAAGGCACCGGTCGAGGCGGTGATTCCTTCACAAGGTTGGGGCGAGCTCCACACACAAGGATGCTCCCAACACCCTATGGAGCTAGTACATCACCAAGCTAGCTTCCATAGCTGCACATCTCCAATGTTCCACCATAGGAACTCTACCACCAAGATCCACTAAGGAGTGCCACGAATTGGCGAACTTTCTCTCGGTAGAATGATAGATCGGGGTCTCCTCCACCACTCTTCAAAGTATGAGCAAGATTGGTTGGATGGTTGGGGAGATCCCCTCACTTTGAGCTCAGCAACAATGGAGGAGAGAGAGAGAAGAGCTAAAATCATGTTGGGGAAGAAGGAGCCCTTAAATAGGCTCCTCCAAATCCAACCGTTATGTCCAGTTTTTGCCTGAGCGGTACTACCGCTTTTGGTAAGCGGTACTACCGCTATGAGTTCGAATTCCCCAGATCTGGACCACGTGGACATAGAGCGGTACTACCGCTCGCGGTACCGCTCGAGGTACCGCAACAAAGTCCAAACCTTACTGGACTCGAAGCGGTACCGGAGCGGTACCAGAGTGGTACTGCCATAACTAGTTACGGTACCATGAGCGGTACTACCGCTCGTGAGCGGTACTACCGCTCCAGGTACCGCAGAGGTACCGCAACTCGTACTGTGGGACAATTTCAGCGCAGAACTCAGAGCGGTACCGTGGGCGGTACCTATAGGGGTAGTGGTACTACCGCTACAGGTACCGGTAGTACCGGTCTGGCTAAAACTGGTTTTCTCCCCTTTTTCTCTCTAGCCATGTCACCTCGCGATACACACACAAAACTAGAAAACCTATAAACTACGCTTCAGTCTTCTGATCTTGACGTGTCCAGCGAGGTCACCGTGCACTTGAAAATCTAACAATGATACTCAAGGCACACGGTGAGATTACTCAAGTGTTGTCATCAAACACACAAAACTCAGGGTTTAGATTTTGCTCTTACAATCTCCCCCTTTTTGGTGTTTGATGACAACACAAGACTTTACAATAACATATGATATTATGATGAGATATTTAGATTTGCAAAAACTCGACGGAGCTCCCCCTACACATGTGCATATCATGAATATGTATTTGAATACAAATACACAAGTTCTAGAGACATCACTCCCCCTAGTTTTTACACACCAAGCACTTATGCAACATGGATAATTGACATGTTCAAGTAGCATATGCACAATATGGTGGCAACATAAGATCATGCAAGGAGATTTGGGTGAATCATACCATAGCCTTGAGAATATCCAAACTCACCGTAAGATGCCTCCATAGGGTTGTTGATGTAGCCACAAGAAAAGATAAGCAACGAGAACCAAAAGGCTACAAACAACAAAGGTCCCCATCCTCATAGGAACTTCTCCCCCTTTGGCATCGGAACACCAAAAGGACGGGTAAAGAAACTAGAAGGAAGGAGAAAAAGAACATACAACCAAGCTTGCAAAAACCAAGAGGGAAAACAAGCTTGAATGAGGTTCTCCAAAAACATGAAGAAAAAGAAAGCAAAGAAGAAGCACAAAAATAAAGGTCACAAAGAAACACAAAGAACCAAAAATCCCCTCAAAGAGGAGGTTGGTGGCCGAAGCCACCGTGTAAGAGTGTAGTAGTGTGAGGTCGCGTAGATGTATCTAGGACTCACAGACTACAACTCAACATGAAGCTCATAAGTAACTCAATTGACAAATAGCATATGTTTTGGATTTCTTTATGCATTATGGGGGGAGGGATAGCTCAATAGATTTAAACCGCACTCCCCCTATGTTCATGCGTGCCTTTCATCTAGATATAAAGGTTAGGAGTGGTATGTGTGCACGACGGTCAAGCAAAGTTCGATGGATCAATGATATAGCTCATGCCTCAACTCAATGAAACGCTTCTCATCCAAGGGCTTCGTGAAGATGTCCGCCAATTGCTCCTTGGTGCCAATGTAGGATAGTACAATATCTCTGCGAGCAATGTGATCCCGGATGAAGTGGTTGCGTATCTCAATGTGCTTCGTCTTGCCATGAAGAACCGGATTGTAGGCGATCTTGATTGCGCTCTCATTGTCACACAAAAGAGGCACCTTGCTATAGTCGAGTCCATAATCCCGCAAGGTTTGCCTCATCCACAAGATTTGAGCACAACTACTTGTCGTGGGAATATACTCGGCTTCCGCGGTGGAGACGGAGACACAATTTTGCTTCTTCGAGGACCAACACACCAAAGATCTTCCAAGAAAGTGACAAGCTCCGGATGTAGACTTCCTATCAACCTTGTCGCCCGCCCAATCGGAGTCGGTGAAACCAACCAAAGCAAAGTTCGTGTCCCTTGGGTACCATAGTCCGAAGTGTGGGGTATCAACTAAATATCGAAAGATCCTTTTGACCGCCACAATGTGGCTTTCCTTCGGGCTCGCTTGAAACCGTGCACACATACCAACGCTTAACATTATATCCGGGCGAGAGGCACAAAGGTAAAGAAGCGAACCTATCATCGAACGGTAGAGCTTGGGATCCACCGCCTTGCCGGTCTCGTCAAGAGAGAGTTGACACTTGAGATGCATCGGAGTTCCAATGCCTTTGGCGTCCTTCATATCAAAGCGCTTGAGCATGTCTTGGAGGTACTTTTCTTGATTGATGAAGGTGCCTTGTCGCATTTGCTTGATCTCGAACCCAAGAAAGTATTTGAGTTCACCCATCATTGACATGTCAAACCTATTTGTCATCAACATAGCAAACTCATCATTGAATTTTGTGTTAGTCGAGCCAAAAATGATGTCATCTGCATAGAGTTGGCATACGAAAAGCTCCCCATTGACTTTCTTGGTAAAAAGAGTGGGATTAATTTTCCCCACTTCGAAACCACGGTCTTCAAGCAACTCCTTTAGATGCTCATACCAAGCTCTATGAGCTTGTTTGAGTCCATATAGAGCGGTTTTGAGCTTGAAGACATGGTCCGGGAAATGGGGGTCCTCGAACCCTGGGGGTTGCTTCACATATACTTCCTCATGTAGAGGACCGTTAAGAAAAGCACTCTTAACATCCATTTGTTGCAACTTAAAGCCATGATGAGAGGCAAAGTCCAAAAGGATACGGATGGACTCAAGCCTTGCAACGGGTGCAAAGGTTTCACCAAAGTCCACTCCTTCGACTTGAGAATAGCCTTGTGCCACCAATCTTGCTTTGTTGCGGATGACCATGCCTCTTTCATCTTGCTTGTTCTTGAAAAACCATTTGGTGCCGATAACATTGCGGCAATGATCGGGTTGCTTCATGAGAGTCCACACATCATTCCTCTTGAAGTTGTTCAGCTCCTCTTGCATTGCATTAAACCAATCGGGATCTTTGAGAGCTTCATTGACTTTGAGTGGTTCCTCCATAGAGACAAAGGCGTGGTGCTCATAAAAGTTTGCTAGTTGCCTCCGGGTGGATACTTTGCCCTTTATATCACCAATGATATTATGCAAGGAAAGAGACTTGAGACGCAAGTGTCTTGTAGTAGGGTCTTCACGGCGAGTGTCGGCTAAAGGAGAAGATTCTTGTGAGTCCTCTTGGCCTTCATCACGGTTTAGGTCCTTGCCTTGGCCTCCATTGTTGTTGAAAGGGGCATCATCATCATGAGAGCTGGATGGCTCGGGGGTATTAGGAATAGCATTGTCCATAAAGATTATCCTCGAACCACTCGGAGAGGAACTTGAAGATTGGCCTTGGTCACTTGATGTTGGTTGTTGTGGTAGATGAGCTTGCGGTGAGTGTTGTTCTTGAGCTTGTTGGGGTGAACTTGGACTTGATTGTTGTTGTAGTTGTCGAGGTTGACTTGCATTTGTAAGATCAACGGAAGAAGCTTGGCCTTGTGGTGTAGATGGCTCCACTTGGGTGGAACTTGGTCCTTCCCCGGTACTCATAGAAGGTAGCTCTTGAGGTCGGCGAATGCCAACACCCATCCTTCCTATGGTAACCGGGGGAATTGCATCTCCTTTCTCACAAGAAGCACTTCGCTCCTCCAAAGATCTATCATCTTCATCGAATGTCACATCACAAGATTCTACAACTCGCCCACTTGATTTGTTGAAGACTCTATGATGCGTGTAGTTGACATGTCCGTTGGGAACCCCAAGAGGAAGGTGTGATGCGCACAGCGGCAAGTTTCCCTCAGTAAGAAACCAAGGTTTAATCGAACCAGTAGGAGTCAAGAAGCACGTTGAAGGTTGATGGCGGCGGGATGTAGTGCGGCGCAACACCAGAGATTCCGGCGCCAACGTGGAACCTGCACAACACAACCAAAGTACTTTGCCCCAACGAAACAGTGAGGTTGTCAATCTCACCGGCTTGCTGTAACAAAGGATTAGATGTATAGTGTGGATGATGATTGTTTGCAGAAAACAGTAGAACAGTATTGCAGTAGATTGTATTTCAGTAAAGAGAATTGGACCGGGGTCCACAGTTCACTAGAGGTGTCTCTCCCATAAGATAAATAGCATGTTGGGTGAACAAATTACAGTTGGGCAATTGACAAATAGAGAGGGCATGACCATGAACATACATATTATGATGAGTATTGTGAGATTTAATTGGGCATTACGAGAAAGTACATAGACCGCTATCCAGCATGCATCTATGCCTAAAAAGTCCACCTTCAGGTTATCATCCGAACCCCCTCCAGTATTAAGTTGCTAACAACAGACAATTGTATTAAGTATTGCGCGTAATGTAATCAGTGACTACATCCTTGAACATAGCACCAATGTTTTATCCCTAGTGGCAACAGCACATCCGTAACCTTAGTGGTTCTTGTCACTCCTCCAGATTCACGGAGACATGAACCCACTATCGAGCATAAATACTCCCTCTTGGAGTTACTAGCATCAACTTGGCCAGAGCATCTACTAATAACGGAGAGCATGCAAGATCATAAACAACATATAGACATAACTTTGATAATCAACATAACAAGTATTCTCTATTCATCGGATCCCAACAAACGCAACATATAGAATTACAGATAGATGATCTTGATCATGTTAGGCAGCTCACAAGATCCGACAATGAAGCACAATGAGGAGAAGACAACCATCTAGCTACTGCTATGGACCCATAGTCCAGGGGTAGACTACTCACACATCACTCTGGAGGCGACCATGGCAGTGTAGAGTCCTCCGGGAGATGAATCCCCTCTCCGGCAGGGTGCCGGAGGCGATCTCCTGAATCCCCCGAGATGGGATTGGCAGCGGCGGCGTCTCAGTAAGGTTTTCCGTATCGTGGCTCTCGGTACTGGGGGTTTCGCAACGGAGGCTTTAAGTAGGCGGAAGGGCAGGTCAGGAGGCGGCACGAGGGGCCCACACCATAGGGCCGCGCGGCCAAGGGGGGGGGGGCCGCGCCGCCCTAGGGTTTGGCCACCTCATGGCCCCACTTCGTCTCCTCTTCGGTCTTCTGGAAGCTTCGTGGCAAAATAGGACCCTGGGCGTTGATTTCGTCCAATTCCGAGAATATTTCGTTACTAGGATTTCTGAAACCAAAAACAGCAGAAAATAGCAACTGGCACTTCGGCATCTTGTTAATAGGTTAGTTCCAGAAAATGCACGAATATGACATAAAGTGTGCATAAAACATGTAGATAACATCAATAATGTGGCATGGAACATAAGAAATTATCGATACGTTGGAGACGTATCAGCATCCCCAAGCTTAGTTCTGCTCGTCCCGAGCAGGTAAAACGATAACAAAGATAATTTCCGGAGTGACATGCCATCATAACCTTGATCATACTATTTGTAAAGCATATGTAGCGAATGCAGCTATCAAAACAATGTATATGACATGAGTAAACAAGTGAATCATATAGCAAAGACTTTTCATGAATAGTACTTCAAGACAAGCATCAATAAGTCTTGCATAAGAGTTAACTCATAAAGCAATAATTCAAAGTAAAGGTATTGAAGCAACACAAAGGAAGATTAAGTTTCAGCGGTTGCTTTCAACTTGTAACATGTATATCTCATGGATATTGTCAATATAGAGTAATATAATATGTGCAATATGCAAATATGTAGGAATCAATGCACAGTTCACACATGTGTTTGCTTCTTGAGGTGGAGAGAAATAGGTGAACTGACTCAACAATGAAAGTAAAAGAATGGTCCTCCATAGAGGAAAAGCATCGATTGCTATATTTGTGCTAGAGCTTTGATTTTGAAAACATGAAACAATTTTGTCAACGGTAGTAATAAAGCATATGTATCATGTAAATTATATCTTACAAGTTGCAAGCCTCATGCATAGTATACTAATAGTGCCCGCACCTTGTCCTAATTAGCTTGGACTACCGGATCATCGCAATGCACATGTTTTAACCAAGTGTCACAAAGGGGTACCTCTATGCCGCCTGTACAAAGGTCTAAGGAGAAAGCTCGCATTGGATTTCTCGCTATTGATTATTCTCAACTTAGACATCCATACCGGGACAACATAGACAACAGATAATGGACTCCTCTTTTATGCATAAGCATGTAACAACAATTAGTAATTTTCTCATATGAGATTGAGGATATATGTCCAAAACTGAAACTTCCACCATGAATCATGGCTTTAGTTAGCGGCCCAATGTTCTTCTCTAATAATATGCATGCTTAACCATAAGGTGGTAGATCTCTCTTACTTCAGACAAGACGAACATGCATAGCAACTCACATGAAATTCAACAAAGAATAGTTGATGGCGTCCCCAGAAACATGGTTATCGCACAACAAGCAACTTAATAAGAGATAAAGTGCATAAGTACATATTCAATACCACAATAGTTTTTAGGCTATTTGTCCCATGAGCTATATATTGCAAAGGTGAATGATGGAATTTTAAAGGTAGCACTCAAGCAATTTACTTTGGAATGGCGGAGAAATACCATGTAGTAGGTAGGTATGGTGGACACAAATGGCATAGTGGTTGGCTCAAGGATTTTGGATGCATGAGAAGTATTCCCTCTCGATACAAGGTTTAGGCTAGCAAGGCTATTTGAAACAAACACAAGGATGAACGGCGCAGCAAAACTCACATAAAAGACATATTTTAAACACTATAAGAATCTACACCGTCTTCCTTGTTGTTCAAAACTCAATACTAGAAATTATCTAGACCTTAGAGAGACCAAATATGCAAACCAAATTTTAGCATGCTCTATGTATTTCTTCATTAATAGGTGCAAAGTATATGATGCAAGAGCTTAAACATGAGCACAACAATTGCCAAGTATCACATTACCCAAGACATTTATAGCAATTACTACATGTATCATTTTCCAATTCCAGCCATATAACAATTTAACGAAGAAGAAACTTCGCCATGAATACTATGAGTAGAAACTAAGGACATACTTGTCCATATGCTACAGCGGAGCGTGTCTCTCTCCCACAAAGTGAATGCTAGGATCCATTTTATTCAAACAAAACAAAAACAAAAACAAACCGACGCTCCAAGCAAAGCACATAAGATGTGACGGAATAAAAATATAGTTTCAGGGGAGGAACCTGATAATGTTGTCGATGAAGAAGGGGATGCCTTGGGCATCCCCAAGCTTAGACGCTTGAGTCTTCTTAGAATATGCAGGGGTGAACCACCGGGGCATCCCCAAGCTTAGAGCTTTCACTCTCCTTGATCATATTGCATCATACTCCTCTCTTGATCCTTGAAAACTTCCTCCACACCAAACTCGAAACAACTCATTAGAGGGTTAGTGCACAACAAAAATTAACATGTTCAGAGGTGACACAATCATTCTTAACACTTCTGGACATTGCATAAAGCTTCTGGACATTAATGGATCAAAGAAATTCATCCAACATAGCAAAAGAGGCAATGCGAAATAAAAGGCTGAATCTGTCAAAACAGAACAGTTCATATTGACGAATTTTAAAATGGCACCAGACTTGCTCAAATGAAAATGCCCAAATTTAATGAAAGTTGCATACATATCTAAGGATCACTCACGTAAATTGGCACAATTTTCTGAGTTACCTACAGAAAATTTATCCCAGATTCGTGACAGCAAAGAAATCTGAAACTGCGCAGTAATCCAAATCTAGTATGAACTTTACTATCAAAGACTTTACTTGGCACAACAAAACACTAAACTAAGATAAGGAGAGGTTGCTACAGTAGTAAAAAACTTCCAAGACACAAAATAAAAACAAAGTACTGTAGTAAAATAACACATGGGTTATCTCCCAAGAAGTTCTTTCTTTATAGCCATTAAGATGGGCTCAGCAGTTTTGATGATGCACTCGCAAGAAATAGTATTTGAAGCAAAAGAGAGCTTCAAGAGGCAAATTCAAAACACATTTAAGTCTAACATGCTTCCTATGAAGAGGAATCTTGTAAATAAACAAGTTCAAGAAGCATAATGCAACAAGCGTAGAAAGATAAAACAAGTGTAGCTTCAAAAATTTCAGCACATAGAGAGGTGTTTTAGTAACATGAAAATTTCTACAACCATATTTTCCTCTCTCATAATAACTTTCAGTAGCATCATGAGCAAACTCAACAATATAACTATCACATAAAGCATTCTTATCATGAGTCTCATGCATAAAATTATTACTCTCCACATAAGCATAATCAATTTTATTAGTTGTAGTGGGAGCAAATTCAACAAAGTGGCTATCATCATATATAGGAGGCATATTGTAATCATAAAAGAAAATTTTCTCCTCAATGCTTGGGGGACTAAAAAGATCATGCTCATCAAAGCCAGCTTCCCCAAGCTTAGAATTTTCCATAGCATTAGCAACAATGGTGTTCAAAGCATTCATAGTAATAACATTCCCATTAGCATGCATATAAAGTTCCATGGGTTTTTTAATTCTCTCTTCAAACACATCATGTCCTAATTCAAGATAAAGTTCATAAAGATCTCTCATATTTTTGTTGTTTTCCATTATGCTTAACTAGTGAAATAAAAACATGCATGATATTAAGTAAAGTAAAACAAGTAACTAATTTTTTTGTGTTTTTGATATAGCAATCAAGATAGCAAATAAAGTAGCAAATAAAACTAAGCAAGACAAAAACAAAGTAAAGAGATTGCGATGTGGAGACTCCCCTTGCAGCGTGTCTTGATCTCCCCGGCAACGGCGCCAGAAATTTGCTTGATGCGTGTAGTTGACACGTCCGTTGGGAACCCCAAGAGGAAGGTGTGATGCGCACAGCGGCAAGTTTCCCTCAGTAAGAAACCAAGGTTTAATCGAACCAGTAGGAGTCAAGAAGCACGTTGAAGGTTGATGGCGGCGGGATGTAGTGCGGCGCAACACCAGAGATTCCGGCGCCAACGTGGAACCTGCACAACACAACCAAAGTACTTTGCCCCAACGAAACAGTGAGGTTGTCAATCTCACCGGCTTGCTGTAACAAAGGATTAGATGTATAGTGTGGATGATGATTGTTTGCAAAAAACAGTAGACCAGTATTGCAGTAGATTGTATTTCAGTAAAGAGAATTGGACCGGGGTCCACAGTTCACTAGAGGTGTCTCTCCCATAAGATAAACAGCATGTTGGGTGAACAAATTACAGTTGGGCAATTGACAAATAGAGAGGGCATGACCATGCACATACATATTATGATGAGTATTGTGATATTTAATTGGGCATTACGACAAAGTACATAGACCGCTATCCAGCATGCATCTATGCCTAAAAAGTCCACCTTCAGGTTATCATCCGAACCCCCTCCAGTATTAAGTTGCTAACAACAGACAATTGCATTAAGTATTGCGCGTAATGTAATCAGTGACTACATCCTTGAACATAGCACCAATGTTTTATCCCTAGTGGCAACAGCACATCCGTAACCTTAGTGGTTCTTGTCACTCCTCCAGATTCACGGAGACATGAACCCACTATCGAGCATAAATACTCCCTCTTGGAGTTACTAGCATCAACTTGGCCAGAGCATCTACTAATAACGGAGAGCATGCAAGATCATAAACAACACATAGACATAACTTTGATAATCAACATAACAAGTATTCTCTATTCATCGGATCCCAACAAACGCAACATATAGAATTACAGATAGATGATCTTGATCATGTTAGGCAGCTCACAAGATCCGACAATGAAGCACAATGAGGAGAAGACAACCATCTAGCTACTGCTATGGACCCATAGTCCAGGGGTAGACTACTCACACATCACTCCGGAGGCGACCATGGCGGTGTATAGTCCTCCGGGAGATGATTCCCCTCTCCGGCAGGGTGCCGGAGGCGATCTCCTGAATCCCCCGAGATGGGATTGGCGGCGGCGGCGTCTCAGTAAGGTTTTCCGTATCGTGGCTCTCGGTACTGGGGGTTTCGTGACGGAGGCTTTAAGTAGGCGGAAGGGCAGGTCAGGAGGCGACACGAGGGGCCCACACCATAGGGCCGCGCGGCCAAGGGGGGGGTGTCACAACCCACTTTTCAAACCCTGCATATTTTCTAGCTTTAAAATTTTGGGCCAACAAAAACTTTTTTTTATCTTGCTGCCTAGTGTGCATAGCTTGTAGTTTTGATTAGGATTGTTAGTAGTGGGTATTTATAAACCACCTCTCACACTAAAACCCTTAGTAAAAAGTTTTTGTACAAAAAAAATATTAGTGGAGGAAAAACTCACCATGACACCCCCTCTTTCTCTCTTTTGGAGAAAACCCTAGGAAGGGGGAACACTTCCCCCTCTCTTCTCTTTGCACCTTTCTCTCTTATTTCCGGGGCCACATGACCCCTCCATTTTTGTACCCCTCTTTTTCCTCTCTCTTGGCAAACCCGAGAAGAACACTACCCCCTCTTCCTACCCCTCTCCCTTCTCTCTCTTTGCATGGCCGGGGGTGAGGCCACCCCTTTTATTTTTTTTCCTTCTTCTCTTTTTTTCTCTCATACACGGCCGGGATTGGGAGCCCATGTGCCACCACTTAGCCCACCCCAATCTGGCCACAATCCTCCCTCTCCTGGACTCCCTTTTTCCCTCCAAACCAGCCCAGCTAGCCCACCCAAGCCCTAGCCTGAGGCGAACGCGCGCCAGAGGCTCTCCCGCGCGGGACGACGCACGCGCGCGCGCCCGCCTGTCGCCCGACGCCTCGCTTCCCTCGCTCGCCTCCTCGTATCTCTCCCTGACGCCTCGAGACCCCGCACGCCCCCTCGACTCCCTCCCGCTCGCTGCCGCTGTCCCCTTCGCTGGTTGGCCGACGCCACCGTCTGCCTCCCGCCCGTTGCCCTGCCTCGCCTATAAAAGAGGGCACCGCACCCCTCCCCCACCCACACACCGCCCCACTTCTTCCCCACCTCCACAGACACTCTAGAGAGCGCCCGGGGCGCTGCTCTGGGCTGCTGCCCCCTCCCCCGGCGAAGCCCTGCCCGTGTCACCGCCCGGAGAAGAAGGTCGCCGCGCCCTCTTCGTCGACGCCAACCCCTGCCCCTCCGTTCCGTTCTGTTTTTGGTCGCCCTAGAGGCCTCACCCTGCTCCCTTCCCTCTCCAGGCTCACCAGACGCCGTCGCTCAAGCGCTGCTGCCGGGTACCGTGGAGACGGAGGTGCTGCCGGAGCCAGGGAAGACGCCGCCACGTTCGACCGCCCGTTCCTCGACACCACCGACCAGCCTCGACCTCGCCGCCGTGCCCTAGCCCTCGCCGGTAAGTTTCCCGGCTTTCCCTGCCCTTCTTCCGCCGCCCTCCCGTGCCCCTGCGTGGCGAAGCGGAGAAGATGGCCCTGGGCCATCGGATCGTGATCGCCCGGCTGCATGGGCCATGCATGCCCGCGTGGCCATGCAGGCCTGGCCCACTGCGGGCCTCCCCCTTTTTCTTTTATTTTTTTTTCTTTTTTTTCTTTTTCTCTCTGCCCGCGTGGACACTCCCCTGGGCCGGCCCATCTTCCTCACCGCACGGCCCGTTTCCTTCACAAACGCGGCCCAACTCCTTCCCGCCTAGTTTTTCGTTTGAAAATCTGTTTAAATTTTTCAGTTTTTGTATCTAAAAACCAGTGAACTAAATTGCTTTTAACCAGAGTTCTACAACTCGAAATCAAATGAAACCAGTGACGTTAGAAAGATAATTTCAAGATCTTTCACATGCCACTGACCCCATATTTTTAGGATTTTTATACGAATTTTAGTGTATTAAACTTGCTCTATGTATTCTGCATACTCCACAAAAATCCTAAAATCGTAGAATTAATATTTTTGACTGTTTCCAATTGTGATGATCTTGTTTTAAGGTTGTCCATCTCAGAAAAATACCATGGGTTCCTGTAGAAAAACAATTCTGGCCCGTTTGTAAAATTTGTGTGTCACATGAAATGTTGTTCATTAAAAACTTGTTATTATTTAATTTCCCACCCCAACCCTTTTCTTATAAATTGGCCAATGCATGATTTTACTTTGATACATCATACACCCCTGCATGCTTTATCTTATTCTTTTAAAACTTGATCTTTGAGCTATGTGTTGATTGTATGTTGTTCTTCTATTTTCGCGACGCTAGATACGAACGTGGGAGAAGCCGAAGGAGAGGATTTTGGAGAAGGTGTTGAAGAAGACCAGGGACTAGCCGGCCAAGGCAAGCCATTTACTTTGACTCCTTGATTTTCTATGTTCTTGGTTGAGATCTTTTTATTCTTCCCCATCTTGATCCTTTGCGTTTTTCGGTTAGATAATTCTCCTCTTTGACATACTTGCCACCAAGTATGTATTTATCTCCTCTTGGTAGATTTGCGTACTCTAAGTATGTGGATTAAAACTCACTCTTTTGGCACCTCCTAATTCTAGTACAAACTTGGGTTAACATCATGATTATTGTTCCACTTTTTGATTATCTTCATCCATGCTCCTTGTAAGTATGGATGTAGTTGACACCCTTCATGGTATGATGGCAACCTTGATGCTATTGTACCATCTTAGTTCACACATAAACTTTAGGTTGGGAAAACCCTCAAGGTCTTACCTTGTTGTAAAAGTTTTTCTTAAAAACCTTGGGAAGATGAGATCTTGCCCATGTGTAACTTTGAGTAAAGGTTTAAAGAAAACAATATTGAGGTTTTGAAGGAGAGGTGGTTTGGTAACTTGGTTTTGGGAAAAACAACACATGGTTCTATGTATTCGCCCGGAACAACCAATCCGCGCAACCACATTACTCCAACGTGGGCACGGGGCTTAACTTGACGTTTGTTCACTTTAGCTTGAGGCACCGCATAACTATACAAGGGTACGGCTACCCCCGAGTCCGGGTTGTCAAGGTTGGGACAATAGTATAATGGGAGGCCTTCGGGGCTGACCTGTCCGGAAGACACTATGGGTCTCCTGGCTTGGCGATGGAGCCACGCTCAAATGGAGGTGTGCTGCCACGGTGCCGGGGAGGTACATACTCCATAGGGTAGGACCTCTTGCTAATTTGAATAAGCGAAAAGTTTCGACCGATTATCCGAGACCCACATATTTTCGTATGATGGACCGGGGATGATCCCGGCGGATTTATCGGATCTTGTGGGGAAAGTGCGCAAACTCTGCAGAGTCAAATCTATTCGAATAGCCGCGTCCGCGGTCATGGACAGTTGGGATGGCCGTTGCTTAGCTGTGTTGAGTTTTGTTTTAGAAATGCTTTGCAAAGAAAGGAAATGTTTCTGTTGGTACTTGGAGTACTGGAAAAACAGTGGTGGCCATGGTGAGATGGTCGGAAAGGAAATAAAATTTGGGTCTACCCTTCCTAGGTGTTTATGTCGTGAAGAGTCTTCTTAAGTTAATTCATGTAGGGATGTCTTAGATGAATCTTTAAGTGTCTCCTTCGCCCATGAAGTTGAGATGCTAACTCCACCAAAACACTTCTTCTCTCCTACATGACATATTCTTAAATGAAATTAGATATTCCCTCTTGATCTCCTAGTTTAGTTCTCAATACCTTGTTCCCTGAAATATGTTACTTTATAAATGGTTTTGCGAGTACAATTCAAAATGTACTCACGGCTTTGTCCCTGGCTATTTACTTGGCCAGACTATGAGGAGGATTTCGAAGATGATGGTGGTTATCAGGACGACTATGCGACTTAGGACGTTTCCCGGTCAGCTGCCTGTAGGGTTTAAGGCATGACTTGGGCCCGACGAAGTTGATTTGTATCCGCTGCTTTTGGATGTTTGAATTCAGCCCGATGTGGCCATTTGTGTAAGACTTGGTCATAAGACCGTTTGTAAGACTATTTATTATTTCGGTACTATGTAATGGATGTTGTAACTCTGTTTATCAGTTTGGTTATGTGCTCATGTTACACTGATCATGGGATCATGAGTGAATGCATAACGGGTATTTCGGACAGTTGGTCCGGGGTGCCACAGAGCTGGTATCAGAGCCATCCTGACTCTAGGAAAAGCCTTAGTTAGCATGGACGTTAAGGTTAGAATAAAACTATTTTTCAATACCAAAAACGAGATGACTCTAAGCTGAAAGAATGCCTAGTCTCTCCCCTAAATTTTTCTTCTTAGAGATAACCTACTTACATTAATCTTAACTGTTTTATATTATGTACCTTAAAATTTTGCACACTTGTCATATTACTACTTGTATTAACCTTAAAATTTTGTGTAGATGGAGGAAGTTATGTACACCCGGAGCCGTCAGGTGGGAGAGTCGCAGCCCTTGTTCCTCTTCGAGACCGCCCTGATCGACGTTTGTAACGCCGTCGGTCGCCTCCGCCCCGAGGTGAAGGGCGGACAGATGAACGACATCGAGAACGAGGACTTGTCCTGGATGATCGTCTGCACCATCCGGGGCTCCCACGTCAAGCAGCTCCCGGAGTTCGAGATCCAGCTGTTCGAGCGCACTTGGGAGGATGGGTTGGTTCGCGCACTCCAGGCAGCCCTTGCTCACCTCGCGTTCCACCACCGCGCGGAGCTCGAGGAGAGGAATCTCCCTTATGCTCACTTTGGGCGGCGTGACGAGGAGGGCCTTCCCACCATTGTGCCTTATGTTTGCCCCCTCGGTCGCCACGCTAGCCAGATGGAGTTCCTCCTCGGCAAGACTCAGAACAGCCTCGACATCTGCAGGATGGAGAAAGAGATGCTGACGAATGAGTTGGGCGAGGTCAAGCAAGACCTTGAGGAGATGAAGCGGAGGGCTCGCCGCCAGCGAAAGCTCAAGCTCCGGGCAAGAGAGGCCAAGTACATGCTTAAAGTGAAGGTGAAGCACCTTAAGACGGCGCTCCGCGAGGCCGAGACCAAGATAGAGGAGCTGGAGGATGATGGCGAGGATCTCCGGAAGGAGAACGCTGCCCTCCTTAGTGACGATGATGATTACATGGATGAGGAAGGGTATGATTGGAACAACCCATCCAAAGAGGAAGATGAGGATGATATGGATTTCATCAATGACGGGCCCGAAGAGCCAGCACCCCCTACCCCTCGCGAGTCGTCCGAGGAAGAAGACCCCGAGGAGCCGCCGTTTGAGGAGCCGCCGACCAAGGATGACACCATCATCCTTGACGACGACTAGTTTGAGCACCGCACTATCGCTCGCTATGTTATGTTATGATGTCCCTGATGTAATCGCGTAGAACGATGTTGGTCCTATGGTGACCTTGATGTAGTGAACTTTGAGCTTTTGGTGATGTTTATGTTATGATGATGGTTGCTTTTGGTTTTCATGCTTTCTTTATCTTTCAAGTTTGTTTTCAACAAGTCTTTATGCATCATGTCACCCTTCCCCTTAGAAAGAACTCGCCTATCAAAGTGGTTCCCTTTTGTCTTATGTCTTCATCTTATCAGATGGTTGACACTCGCCGAGGCGCGCACCAGAATGACCCTCCACCACCTCCACCTGAACCCAATATGGCTCAAATCCTTCGCATCCTTATGGAAGACCGTCAAGCCGCCCGTGCTGAAAGCCAAGCAAACATTGCGGCTCTGCAGAACATTGCGCAGCTTGCCGCAGGAAACAACAACAATGGAGGAGATGGTGAAGACGGCCCAAGATCCAAGCTTAGGGACTTCCAGAATACTAATCCGCCGGTATTCACCAAGTGCACCGCCCCTCTTGATGCGGACGATTGGCTCCGTACAATCGAGAACAATCTGGAAGTCACGGCCGTGGGCGAGAATGAGAAGGTGGTCCTTGCAACTCACTTTCTCGCCGGACCCGCAAGAGCTTGGTGGGAGAATATTAAGGCAATGCAAGCTGCTGACCATGTGATCACTTGGGAGGAATTTACCACTAAGTTCCGCAAAGCCCACATCCCTTCTGGTTTAATCAAGATCAAGAGAGATGAGTTCTTCAACCTTAAGCAGAACAATGGTAGTGTGATTGACTACCTGGACAAGTTCAACACCTTGGCTCGATATGCACCTCAGGACACTGATACCGATGAGAAGAAGAGGGACCGTTTCCTTAATGGCCTTCATGAAGAGATTCAGAGTATTCTCGTGGCCGTTCCTTACCCTGATCTGGAAACTCTGGTGGATGCCGCCATCATGGTGGAGTCCAAGCGCAAGGCAGCCTATGAAACCCGCAAGCGCAAGATGCAGCAGCAACAGCAGAGTGGACCCAGCAATGCTAGGTTCCGCGGCCAGCCTCCACCAAGGCCGGCGCCCCAGCCTCAGCGAGCGCCAGCCCCTGCTTATCGTCCCTCCAACAACAACACCAACCGCCAGATTGTGCAGCCTCGTACTGGAGGAGGAAACTTCAACAACAACCCCCGCAACAACCCGAATGCTCGCCCTCAAGGAGAAGGATGTTTCGCTTGTGGACAGCCTGGACATTTCTCCCGTGAGTGCCCCTCTAAGATGAACCCGGCTCAACGCCCCAATGCGCCAAGACCAAATCAAGGCCAAGCTCGTGCTGCAACCGGAAGGAAGCCCCCACCTAAGAAGCAGGCTAATACTGTTAGAGGACACCTGAATCATGCCAATGCCGAAGAAGCTGAAGAATCTCCTGACATTGTGCTGGGTACGTTCCTAGTCCACTCCACCCCCGCCAAAGTTCTTTTTGATTCCGGTGCATCTCATTCCTTTGTTACCGAACCCTTTGTCAAGAAAAGCAAAATGACACCCACCCTAATGGATAGACTCATGTTAGTTCAAATACCAGGATCCACCGCTAAAACTCGCTTATCTTGTAAACAAGTTCCGGTAGAAATCCTAGGTGTTCCTTTCCAAGCCGACCTCATCGTCCTAGGAGCCCAAGGATTGGAAGTAATTCTGGGAATGGATTGGATGACTAAATACCAAGGCCACATTGACTGTGCCCATAAGTCTATCACCTTAACCAATAGCGAAGGAATCCAAATGAAATACACCGCCACCATGCCTTCATCTAAAGCCTTCTGTAAGCAAAGTGTCGCTGGAACCCCCATCGATCTTGTCCCAATCGTTTGTGAGTATCCAGATGTTTTCCCAGAAGAGTTGCCCGGTATGCCCCCTGATAGGGATATCGAGTTCATCATCGAACTTATCCCTGGAACAGCACCCATAGCACAGAGGCCTTATCGCATGAACCCCCAAGAGCTGATAGAACTCAAGAAACAATTGGACGATATGCTGAGTAAAGGTCTAATCCGACCTAGTGCCTCACCATGGGGATCTCCCGTGATATTTGTGGACAAGCGAGACGGTACCATCCGCCTGTGCGTGGATTATCGAAAGCTCAATGACGTAACCATCAAGAACAAGTATCCCCTTCCCAAGATCGAAGATTTGTTTGATCAAATGAATGGAGCCCGAGTTTTCTCCAAGATCGATCTCCGTACTGGTTACCATCAGCTCAAAGTACGCGAGTCGGATATCCCCAAAACAGCCTTCACCACCCGTTACGGATTGTTTGAGTACACCGTAATGTCCTTTGGCTTAACCAATGCTCCCGCCTACTTCATGAATCTCATGAACAAGGTCTTCATGGATTACCTCGACAAGTTCGTCGTAGTATTTATCGATGACATCTTAGTCTACTCGAAGAGTGAAGAAGAACATGAGGAGCACCTACGACTCGTTTTGGGAACCTTGAGAAAGCACCAACTCTATGCTAAATTTAGCAAATGTCAGTTTTGGCTCAAGGAAGTTGGATTTCTTGGCCATGTTCTGTCCGCTGGAGGAGTTTCCGTAGACCCCTCTCTCATCAAGTCTATCATGGATCGGAAGCCACCAACTAACCCGACCGAAGTGAGATCCTTCCTCGGATTGGCAGGCTACTATCGTAAGTTTGTAGAAGGGTTCTCCAGTATCGCCAAGCCCATGACCATGTTGCTCAAGAAGGGTAGGAAATTTGAATGGACAGAACAATGTGAAGCCAGCTTTCAAGAGCTCAAGAAGCGTCTTGTGTCCGCCCCCATCCTCACCATGCCAGATGTCACCAAGGACTTTGTAATTTATTGCGACGCTTCCAAGCTCGGACTTGGTAGTGTTCTGATGCAAGAAGGGAAGGTTATCGCCTATCTCTCCCGACAGCTGCGGCCTCATGAAATGAACTACCCAACCCATGATCTGGAATTAGCTGCCGTAGTTCACGCACTCAAGACTTGGCGTCATTATCTCATCGGAAATCGGTGTGACATTTACACCGACCACAAGAGCCTCAAGTATATATTCACTCAGAGAGAGCTGAATATGCGACAAAGAAGGTGGATAGAGCTGATAAAGGACTATGATCTGAGTATTCACTATCACCCTGGAAAGGCGAATGTAGTCGCCGACGCCCTTAGTCGAGAACCATGTTCGCTGAATGCCCGTCTCAAAGTTGAACAACCGATGCTATACCAAGAGTTTGAAGAGTTCGGCCTGGAACTGGTTAGTCATGGTTTTCTTGCCACACTGGAAGTAAAGCCCACCCTTCGGGATCAAATCAAGGACGCTCAGAAAGATCATGAGAGTATTGAAGGTATCAAACGCCGTATGGACAAAGAGGAAGTAGCTGGATTTTCCGTGGACGGAGAAGGAATCTTGTGGTACAATGGACGTCTTTGTGTACCAACCATTCCCGAACTGAAAAACCTGATTATGGAAGAAGCTCATAATACTCCTTACTCCATTCACCCTGGCGGATCAAAGATGTATCAGGATCTCAAGGAGACTTTCTGGTGGCACGGAATGAAACGTGACATTGCCTTCTTCATTGCTAGATGTGACGTTTGTCAACGAGTTAAAGCCGAGCATCAACGCCCAGCTGGATTACTCCAACCTCTGCAAGTTCCCGTTTGGAAATGGGACGAAGTGGGAATGGATTTTATCACTGGACTTCCCCGGTCAAGCCGCGGACACGATTCCATCTGGGTGATTGTGGATCGTCTTACCAAGGTCGCCCACTTTATTCCGGTCAAGACCACATACAATGGCCGAGAGCTAGCCGACCTCTACGTATCACGGATCGTTAGTCTGCATGGTGTACCCAAGAACATTGTTTCTGACCGAGGACCCCAATTCACTTCTCGATTCTGGAAAAAACTACATGAAGCTCTGGGAACCAAGCTCTCCTTTAGTACTGCTTATCATCCGCAGACAGGTGGACAGACGGAGAGGGTAAATCAGATTTTGGAGGATATGCTCCGCGCCTGTGTTCTAGCTTACGGAACCAAATGGGAGAATTGTCTGCCTTTCGCCGAGTTCTCTTACAACAATAGCTATCAAGCCAGCCTCCAAATGGCGCCTTTTGAAGCACTCTATGGGCGCAAGTGTCGCACCCCTCTCAATTGGTCCGAAACTGGAGAAAGTCAAGTGTTCGGGCCTGATATACTTCGAGAAGCAGAAGAACAAGTTCAACTTATCCGAGACCGCTTGAAAGCTGCTCAATCTCGCCAGAAGAGCTACGCTGACCCCAAACGCCGTGAAGTGACATTCAACAGCGGAGACTTTGCATACCTCCGTGTCACCCCTCTCAAAGGAATGCAACGTTTCCATGTCAAGGGCAAGTTGGCACCAAGGTACATTGGTCCTTTCAAGGTTCTTGGTCGCCGCGGAGAAGTCTCATATCAACTGGAGCTACCCGCAGAACTGTCAGATTTTCATGATGTCTTCCATGTTTCACAACTCCGAAAGTGCCTTCAAGTACCTGACAAGCCCGAAGTGTTCAAGAACATCGACCACCGCTCTATCAACCTAAACCAGGATTTAACCTACCGCGAGAAACCACTTCGAATCCTGGAAGAGGCCGTAAGGGTCACTCGCAGAAGAAAGATCAAGTTTTTCAAGGTCCAGTGGAGTAATCATTCTAAGGAGGAAGCCACCTGGGAACGAGAGGATTATCTTAGGAGCGAGTTCCCTTATCTCTTCAGCTCTTAGATCCGGAATCTCGGGACGAGATTCTTTTAAGGGGGGAAGGTCTGTCACAACCCACTTTTCAAACCCTGCATATTTTCTAGCTTTAAAATTTTGGGCCAACAAAAACTTTTTTTTATCTTGCTGCCTAGTGTGCATAGCTTGTAGTTTTGATTAGGATTGTTAGTAGTGGGTATTTATAAACCACCTCTCACACTAAAACCCTTAGTAACAAGTTTTTGTACAAAAAAAATATTAGTGGAGGAAAAACTCACCATGACACCCCCTCTTTCTCTCTTTTGGAGAAAACCCTAGGAAGGGGGAACACTTCCCCCTCTCTTCTCTTTGCACCTTTCTCTCTTATTTCCGGGGCCACATGACCCCTCCATTTTTGTACCCCTCTTTTTCCTCTCTCTTGGCAAACCCGAGAAGAACACTACCCCCTCTTCCTACCCCTCTCCCTTCTCTCTCTTTGCATGGCCGGGGGTGAGGCCACCCCTTTTATTGTTTTTCCTTCTTCTCTTTTTTTCTCTCATACACGGCCGGGATTGGGAGCCCATGTGCCACCACTTAGCCCACCCCAATCTGGCCACAATCCTCCCTCTCCTGGACTCCCTTTTTCCCTCCAAACCAGCCCAGCTAGCCCACCCAAGCCCTAGCCTGAGGCGAACGCGCGCCAGAGGCTCTCCCGCGCGGGACGACGCACGCGCGCGCGCCCGCCTGTCGCCCGACGCCTCGCTTCCCTCGCTCGCCTCCTCGTATCTCTCCCTGATGCCTCGAGACCCCGCACGCCCCCTCGACTCCCTCCCGCTCGCTGCCGCTGTCCCCTTCGCTGGTTGGCCGACGCCACCGTCTGCCTCCCGCCCGTTGCCCTGCCTCGCCTATAAAAGAGGGCACCGCACCCCTCCCCCACCCTCACACCGCCCCACTTCTTCCCCACCTCCACAGACACTCCAGACAGCGCCCGGGGCGCTGCTCTGGGCTGCTGCCCCCTCCCCCGGCGAAGCCCTGCCCGTGTCACCGCCCGGAGAAGAAGGTCGCCGCGCCCTCTTCGTCGATGCCAACCCCTGCCCCTCCGTTCCGTTCTGTTTTTGGTCGCCCTAGAGGCCTCACCCTGCTCCCTTCCCTCTCCAGGCTCGCCGGACGCCACCGCTCAAGCGCTGCTGCCGGGTACCATGGAGACGGAGGTGCTGCCGGAGCCAGGGAAGACGCCGCCACGTTCGACCGCCCGTTCCTCGACACCACCGACCAGCCTCGACCTCGCCGCCGTGCCCTAGCCCTCGCCGGTAAGTTTCCCGGCTTTCCCTGCCCTTCTTCCGCCGCCCTCCCGTGCCCCTGCGTGGCGAAGCGGAGAAGATGGCCCTGGGCCATCGGATCGTGATCGCCCGGCTGCATGGGCCATGCATGCCCGCGTGGCCATGCAGGCCTGGCCCACTGCGGGCCTCCCCCTTTTTCTTTTATTTTTTTTTATTTTTTTTCTTTTTCTCTCTGCCCGCGTGGACACTCCCCTGGGCCGGCCCATCTTCCTCACCGCACGGCCCGTTTCCTTCACAAACGCGGCCCAACTCCTTCCCGCCCAGTTTTTCGTTTGAAAATCTGTTTAAATTTTTCAGTTTTTGTATCTAAAAACCAGTGAACTAAATTGCTTTTAACCAGAGTTCTACAACTCGAAATCAAATGAAACCAGTGACGTTAGAAAGATAATTTCAAGATCTTTCACATGCCACTGACCCCATATTTTTAGGATTTTTATACGAATTTTAGTGTATTAAACTTGCTCTATGTATTCTGCATACTCCACAAAAATCCTAAAATCGTAGAATTAATATTTTTGACTGTTTCCAATTGTGATGATCTTGTTTTAAGGTTGTCCATCTCAGAAAAATACCATGGGTTCCTGTAGAAAAACAATTCTGGCCCGTTTGTAAAATTTGTGTGTCACATGAAATGTTGTTCATTAAAAACTTGTTATTATTTAATTTCCCACCCCAACCCTTTTCTTATAAATTGGCCAATGCATGATTTTACTTTGATACATCATACACCCCTGCATGCTTTATCTTATTCTTTTAAAACTTGATCTTTGAGCTATGTGTTGATTGTATGTTGTTCTTCTATTTTCGCGACGCTAGATACGAACGTGGGAGAAGCCGAAGGAGAGGATTTTGGAGAAGGTGTTGAAGAAGACCAGGGACTAGCCGGCCAAGGCAAGCCATTTACTTTGACTCCTTGATTTTATATGTTCTTGGTTGAGATCTTTTTATTCTTCCCCATCTTGATCCTTTGCGTTTTTCGGTTAGATAATTCTCCTCTTTGACATACTTGCCACCAAGTATGTATTTATCTCCTCTTGGTAGATTCGCGTACTCTAAGTATGTGGATTAAAAC
Organism: Lolium perenne; assembly: GCF_019359855.2. Classification (NCBI taxonomy): domain Eukaryota; kingdom Viridiplantae; phylum Streptophyta; class Magnoliopsida; order Poales; family Poaceae; genus Lolium; species Lolium perenne. The sequence continues at coordinate 43,001,622 of NC_067245.2, read as the reverse complement.
TCACTCTTTTGGCACCTCCTAATTCTAGTACAAACTTGGGTTAACATCATGATTATTGTTCCACTTTTTGATTATCTTCATCCATGCTCCTTGTAAGTATGGATGTAGTTGACACCCTTCATGGTATGATGGCAACCTTGATGCTATTGTACCATCTTAGTTCACACATAAACTTTAGGTTGGGAAAACCCTCAAGGTCTTACCTTGTTGTAAAAGTTTTTCTTAAAAACCTTGGGAAGATGAGATCTTGCCCATGTGTAACTTTGAGTAAAGGTTTAAAGAAAACAATATTGAGGTTTTGAAGGAGAGGTGGTTTGGTAACTTGGTTTTGGGAAAAACAACACATGGTTCTATGTATTCGCCCGGAACAACCAATCCGCGCAACCACATTACTCCAACGTGGGCACGGGGCTTAACTTGACGTTTGTTCACTTTAGCTTGAGGCACCGCATAGCTATACAAGGGTACGGCTACCCCCGAGTCCGGGTTGTCAAGGTTGGGACAATAGTATAACGGGAGGCCTTCGGGGCTGACCTGTCCAGAAGACACTATGGGTCTCCTGGCTTGGCGGTGGAGCCACGCTCAAATGGAGGTGTGCTGCCACGGTGCCGGGGAGGTACATACTCCATAGGGTAGGACCTCTTGCTAATTTGAATAAGCGAAAAGTTTCGACCGATTATCCGAGACCCACATATTTTCGTATGATGGACTGGGGATGATCCCGGCGGATTTATCGGATCTTGTGGGGAAAGTGCGCAAACTCTGCAGAGTCAAATCTATTCGAATAGCCGCGTCCGCGGTCATGGACAGTTGGGATGGCCATTGCTTAGTTGTGTTGAGTTTTGTTTTAGAAATGCTTTGCAAAGAAAGGAAATGTTTCTGTTGGTACTTGGAGTACTGGAAAAACAGTGGTGGCCATGGTGAGATGGTCGGAAAGGAAATAAAATTTGGGTCTACCCTTCCTAGGTGTTTATGTCGTGAAGAGTCTTCTTAAGTTAATTCATGTAGGGATGTCTTAGATGAATCTTTAAGTGTCTCCTTCGCCCATGAAGTTGAGATGCTAACTCCACCAAAACACTTCTTCTCTCCTACATGACATATTCTTAAATGAAATTAGATATTCCCTCTTGATCTCCTAGTTTAGTTCTCAATACCTTGTTCCCTGAAATATGTTACTTTATAAATGGTTTTGCGAGTACAATTCAAAATGTACTCACGGCTTTGTCCCTGGCTATTTACTTGGCCAGACTATGAGGAGGATTTCGAAGATGATGGTGGTTATCAGGACGACTATGCGACTTAGGACGTTTCCCGGTCAGCTGCCTGTAGGGTTTAAGGCATGACTTGGGCCCGACGAAGTTGATTTGTATCCGCTGCTTTTGGATGTTTGAATTCAGCCCGATGTGGCCATTTGTGTAAGACTTGGTCATAAGACCGTTTGTAAGACTATTTATTATTTCGGTACTATGTAATGGATGTTGTAACTCTGTTTATCAGTTCGGTTATGTGCTCATGTTACACTGATCATGGGATCATGAGTGAATGCATAACGGGTATTTCGGACAGTTGGTCCGGGGTGCCACAGGGGGGCCGCGCCGCCCTAGGGTTTGGCCACCTCGTGGCCCCACTTCGTCTCCTCTTCGGTCTTCTGGAAGCTTCGTGGCAAAATAGGACCCTGGGCGTTGATTTCGTCCAATTCCGAGAATATTTCGTTACTAGGATTTCTGAAACCAAAAACAGCAGAAAAAACAGAATCGGCACTTCGGCATCTTGTTAATAGGTTAGTTCCAGAAAATGCATGAATATGACATAAAGTGTGCATAAAACATGTAGATAACATCAATAATGTGGCATGGAACATAAGAAATTATCGATACGTTGGAGACGTATCAGCATCCCCAAGCTTAGTTCTGCTCGTCCCGAGCAGGTAAAACGATAACAAAGATAATTTCTGGAGTGACATGCCATCATAACCTTGATCATACTATTTGTAAAGCATATGTAGCGAATGCAGCTATCAAAACAATGTATATGACATGAGTAAACAAGTGAATCATATAGCAAAGACTTTTCATGAATAGTACTTCAAGACAAGCATCAATAAGTCTTGCATAAGAGTTAACTCATAAAGCAATAATTCAAAGTAAAGGTATTGAAGCAACACAAAGGAAGATTAAGTTTCAGCGGTTGCTTTCAACTTGTAACATGTATATCTCATGGATATTGTCAATATAGAGTAATATAATAAGTGCAATATGCAAATATGTAGGAATCAATGCACAGTTCACACAAGTGTTTGCTTCTTGAGGTGGAGAGAAATAGGTGAACTGACTCAACAATGAAAGTAAAAGAATGGTCCTCCATAGAGGAAAAGCATCGATTGTTATATTTGTGCTAGAGCTTTGATTTTGAAAACATGAAACAATTTTGTCAACGGTAGTAATAAAGCATATGTATCATGTAAATTATATATTACAAGTTGCAAGCCTCATGCATAGTATACTAATAGTGCCCGCACCTTGTCCTAATTAGCTTGGACTACCGGATCATCGCAATGCACATGTTTTAACCAAGTGTCACAAAGGGTTACCTCTATGCCGCCTGTACAAAGGTCTAAGGAGAAAGCTCGCATTGGATTTCTCGCTATTGATTATTCTCAACTTAGACATCCATACCGGGACAACATAGACAACAGATAATGGACTCCTCTTTTATGCATAAGCATGTAACAACAATTAGTAATTTTCTCATATGAGATTGAGGATATATATCCAAAACTGAAACTTCCACCATGAATCATGGCTTTAGTTAGCGGCCCAATGTTCTTCTCTAACAATATGCATGCTTAACCATAAGGTGGTAGATCTCTCTTACTTCAGACAAGACGAACATGCATAGCAACTCACATGAAATTCAACAAAGAATAGTTGATGGCGTCCCCAGAAACATGGTTATCGCACAACAAGCAACTTAATAAGAGATAAAGTGCATAAGTACATATTCAATACCACAATAGTTTTTAAGCTATTTGTCCCATGAGATATATATTGCAAAGGTGAATGATGGAATTTTAAAGGTAGCACTCAAGCAATTTTCTTTGGAATGGCGGAGAAATACCATGTAGTAGGTAGGTATGGTGGACACAAATGGCATAGTGGTTGGCTCAAGGATTTTGGATGCATGAGAAGTATTCCCTCTCGATACAAGGTTTAGGCTAGCAAGGCTATTTGAAACAAACACAAGGATGAACGGCGCAGCAAAACTCACATAAAAGACATATTGTAAACATTATATGAATCTACACCGTCTTCCTTGTTGTTCAAAACTCAATACTAGAAATTATCTAGACCTTAGAGAGACCAAATATGCAAACCAAATTTTAGCATGCTCTATGTATTTCTTCATTAATAGGTGCAAAGTATATGATGCAAGAGCTTAAACATGAGCACAACAATTGCCAAGTATCACATTACCCAAGACATTTATAGCAATTACTACATGTATTATTTTCCAATTCCAACCATATAACAATTTAACGAAGAAGAAACTTCGCCATGAATACTATGAGTAGAAACTAAGGACATACTTGTCCATATGCTACAGCGGAGCGTGTCTCTCTCCCACAAAGTGAATGCTAGGATCCATTTTATTCAAACAAAACAAAAACAAAAACAAACCGACGATCCAAGCAAAGCACATAAGATGTGACGGAATAAAAATATAGTTTAATGGGAGGAACCTGATAATGTTGTCGATGAAGAAGGGGATGCCTTGGGCATCCCCAAGCTTAGACGCTTGAGTCTTCTTAGAATATGCAGGGGTGAACCACCGGGGCATCCCCAAGCTTAGAGCTTTCACTCTCCTTGATCATGTTGCATCATACTCCTCTCTTGATCCTTGAAAACTTCCTCCACACCAAACTCGAAACAACTCATTGGAGGGTTAGTGCACAACAAAAATTAACATGTTCAGAGGTGACACAATCATTCTTAACACTTCTGGACATTGCATAAAGCTACTGGACATTAATGGATCAAAGAAATTCATCCAACATAGCAAAAGAGGCAATGCGAAATAAAAGCAGAATCTGTCAAAACAGAACAGTTCGTATTGACGAATTTTAAAATGGCACCAGACTTGCTCAAATGAAAATGCCCAAATTTAATGAAAGTTGCATACATATCTGAGGATCACTCACGTAAATTGGCATAATTTTCTGAGTTACCTACAGAGAATTTAGCCCAGATTCGTGACAGCAAAGAAATCTGAAACTGCGCAGTAATCCAAATCTAGTATGAACTTTACTACCAAAGACTTTACTTGGCACAACAAAACACTAAACTAAGATAAGGAGAGGTTGCTACAGTAGTAAACAACTTCCAAGACACAAAATAAAAACAAAGTACTGTAGTAAAATAACACATGGGTTATCTCCCAAGAAGTTCTTTCTTTATAGCCATTAAGATGGGCTCAGTAGTTTTGATGATGCACTCGCAAGAAATAGTATTTGAAGCAAAAGAGAGCTTCAAGAGGCAAATTCAAAACACATTTAAGTCTAACATGCTTCCTATGAAGAGGAATCTTGTAAATAAACAAGTTCAAGAAGCATAATGCAACAAGCGTAGAAAGATAAAACAAGTGTAGCTTCAAAAATTTCAGCACATAGAGAGGTGTTTTAGTAACATGAAAATTTCTACAACCATATTTTCCTCTCTCATAATAACTTTCAGTAGCATCATGAGCAAACTCAACAATATAACTATCACATAAAGCATTCTTATCATGAGTCTCATGCATAAAATTATTACTCTCCACATAAGCATAATCAATTTTATTAGTTGTAGTGGGAGCAAATTCAACAAAGTGGCTATCATCATATATAGGAGGCATATTGTAATCATAAAAGAAAATTTTCTCCTCAATGCTTGGGGGACTAAAAAGATCATGCTCATCAAAGCCAGCTTCCCCAAGCTTAGAATTTTCCATAGCATTAGCAACAATGGTGTTCAAAGCATTCATAGTAATAACATTCCCATTAGCATGCATATAAAGTTCCATGGGTTTTTTAATTCTCTCTTCAAACACATCATGTCCTAATTCAAGATAAAGTTCATAAAGATCTCTCATATTTTTGTTGTTTTCCATTATGCTTAACTAGTGAAATAAAAACATGCATGATATTAAGTAAAGTAAAACAAGTAACTAATTTTTTTGTGTTTTTGATATAGCAATCAAGATAGCAAATAAAGTAGTAAATAAAACTAAGCAAGACAAAAACAAAGTAAAGAGATTGCGATGTGGAGACTCCCCTTGCAGCGTGTCTTGATCTCCCCGGCAACGGCGCCAGAAATTTGCTTGATGCGTGTAGTTGACACGTCCGTTGGGAACCCCAAGAGGAAGGTGTGATGCGCACAGCGGCAAGTTTCCCTCAGTAAGAAAACAAGGTTTAATCGAACCAGTAGGAGTCAAGAAGCACGTTGAAGGTTGATGGCGGCGGGATGTAGTGCGGCGCAACACCAGAGATTCCGGCGCCAACGTGGAACCTGCACAACACAACCAAAGTACTTTGCCCCAACGAAACAGTGAGGTTGTCAATCTCACCGGCTTGCTGTAACAAAGGATTAGATGTATAGTGTGGATGATGATTGTTTGCAGAAAACAGTAGAACAGTATTGCAGTAGATTGTATTTCAGTAAAGAGAATTGGACCGGGGTCCACAGTTCACTAGAGGTGTTTCTCCCATAAGATAAACAGCATGTTGGGTGAACAAATTACAGTTGGGCAATTGACAAATAGAGAGGGCATGACCATGCACATACATATTATGATGAGTATTGTGAGATTTAATTGGGCATTACGACAAAGTACATAGACCGCTATCCAGCATGCATCTATGCCTAAAAAGTCCACCTTCAGGTTATCATCCGAACCCCCTCCAGTATTAAGTTGCTAACAACAGACAATTGCATTAAGTATTGCGCGTAATGTAATCAGTGGCTACATCCTTGAACATAGCACCAATGTTTTATCCCTAGTGGCAACAGCACATCCGTAACCTTAGTGGTTCTTGTCACTCCTCCAGATTCACGGAGACATGAACCCACTATCGAGCATAAATACTCCCTCTTGGAGTTACTAGCATCAACTTGGCCAGAGCATCTACTAATAACGGAGAGCATGCAAGATCATAAACAACACATAGACATAACTTTGATAATCAACATAACAGGTATTCTCTATTCATCGGATCCCAACAAACGCAACATATAGAATTACAGATAGATGATCTTGATCATGTTAGGCAGCTCACAAGATCCGACAATGAAGCACAATGACGAGAAGGCAACCATCTAGCTACTGCTATGGACCCATAGTCCAGGGGTAGACTACTCACACATCACTCCGGAGGCGACCATGGCGGTGTAGAGTCCTCCGGGAGATGAATCCCCTCTCCGGCAGGGTGCCGGAGGCGATCTCCTGAATCCCCCGAGATGGGATTGGCGGCGGCGGCGTCTCAGTAAGGTTTTCCGTATCGTGGCTCTCGGTACTGGGGGTTTCGCGATGGAGGCTTTAAGTAGGCGGAAGGGCAGGTCAGGAGGCGGCACGAGGGGCCCACACCATAGGGCCGCGCGGCCAAGGGGGGGCCACGCCGCCCTAGGGTTTGGCCACCTCGTGGCCCCACTTCGTCTCCTCTTCGGTCTTCTGGAAGCTTCGTGGCAAAATAGGACCCTGGGCGTTGATTTCGTCCAATTCCGAGAATATTTCGTTACTAGGATTTCTGAAACCAAAAACAGCAGAAAACAGCAACTGGCACTTCGGCATCTTGTTAATAGGTTAGTTCCAGAAAATGCACGAATATGACATAAAGTGTGCATAAATCATGTAGATAACATCAATAATGTGGCATGGAACATAAGAAATTATCGATACGTTGGAGACGTATCACTCTATAGGCGTGAGAATCCGTAGCATAGCCAACGAAAATTCCTTCTTGAGCTCTTGAATCAAACTTAGATAGGCGTGTGTGTTTGACAAGCACATAGCATTTGCATCCGAAAACCTTGAAGTATGACACATTTGGCTTGTTGCCGGTGAGGATCTCATATGGTGTCTTCTCAAGACCTTTCTGAAAGTAGAGACGATTAGTAGTGTGGCATGCGGTAGAAATAGCTTCCGCCCAAAAATTGTAGTTAGACTTGTATTCCATCATCATGGTTCAAGCGGCTTCGATCAAGGTTCGATTCTTCCTTTCGGCGACCCCATTTTGTTGGGGAGTATATGGCGTGGAGTATTGGTGTTGGATTCCTTCTTCGCCGAGGAAGTCATCCAAGGTGTAGTTCTTGAACTCCGTTCCATTGTCGCTCCTTATTGCGAGGATCTTGTTGTCGTACTTGCGTTGAACTTGGTTGGCAAACTCCATCATGGTCCGTTGAGTCTCACTCTTGAACTTGAAGAAGAATACCCAACAATAGCGTGAATAGTCATCAACAATGACGAGGCAATACTTCTTTCCTCCAAGACTTTCATGAGACGGTGGACCGAAGAGATCAACATGTAGGAGCTCCAAGCATCTTGTGGTAGAGATGATAGTCTTGGCCTTGTGCGGAGCTCCATGCATTTTTTCCTTGTACGCAAGCCCTACAAACACGATCCTTACAAAAAGAGACATCTTCTTTTAGTCCGAGAATGTGGCCACCCTTGTGGAGACTTTGCAAAGTCCTCATGTTGACATGGGCTAGTTGGCGATGCCATAACCAACCCATGTCACCTTTGGCGAATAGGCAAAGAGCGCATGATGTTGTCTTTCCGGAGAAATCAACAACATACTATCCGTTCTCTACATATCCAACAAAAGCTACATTGAGTGTCTTGCTCCACAAGAGGACCACCATATGTTCATCAAAGAAAGTACATAGACCCATGCGAGCAATTTGATGAACGGAGAGTAAATTGTAACCAAGGGTATCGACAAGGAGGACATTCACAAGTGAGATGTCGGGTGTTACCACCACCTTGCCAAGACCCAATACCTTAGAGCACGTGTTGTCGCCATATGATACGGTAGAGTGAGAAGGCTCAAGGTCGACAACAATATTCTTGCTTCCGATCATATGACTTGTGGCTCCACTATCAACCACCCACTTAGCGCCACCGGAAGCATAGTCCTACAAGAAATCAAGTCTTGGATTTAGGTACCCATTTTTCAATGGGTCCTAGCATGTTAGTAACAAGGGGTTTGGGAACCCAAATAGTCCAATCAACATTGTCCTTTTGAGGACCAATAAAGCGAGCACGAATATGTCCATAGTAATCAACAAAAAGAACATGAGAAGGGTTGTTAGGGCCGGCGAAACCCTTCGAGGCGGAGTTGGGTACTCCATCCCTTCTTGAGCTAGCATCGCTCTCCTCAAGGTTGATCTCCATGTTTTCCTTGTTCTTCTTCTTCTTGGTCCTCTTACTCCTCTTCCTCTTCGGCTTGGTAGCCACTCCTCCTTCATTGCAAGAGCCCTCTTTGGCTCCATCTTTAGCTTCAATGACTCCTTCCAAGTATTTGGCTTGAACTTGGAGTCTATCAACTTTGGCCTTCAAACGATTGACTTCATCTTCATGCTCCGGTTGAGGATGGCACATATCAAACACTTGAACTTCCTTTGCCTTGTTCACCCGGAAGTGTTCCATCAAAGCTTCTTCTTGGAGAGCGTTCATCTTCATGAGTATGCGCTTGTCACTTTCATGAGTGCAACACGCACGGTCCTTGCTCAAAGGGAAATGCACCTTCAATGCTTCCTCTTGCATGGAATTGACCTCCATGAGCTTGGCTTCCCTTTTCTTCAAGGCGGCTATTTCTTCCTCATGATCACAACAAGTGGCCTTCTACTTGCTCGTGCGGAGACACTCCACCAAGGACTCTTCTTGCATGGTACTCAAACTCAATAGCTTGGCCTTGGTGGCCTCAAGAGTGGCAATTTCTTCCTCATGGTTGCAACATGAGGTCTTCTCCTTGCACAAGCAGTAATATTCATCCAAGGCTTCTTCTTGTATAGCATTGACCTCCAAGAGAAGAGCATTGTGCCTCCACAAGGAAGTAACTTGATCAACAAGCTCGTCATGGCAAGAGTTGAGATCTTCATCATATTTCTTCTTGTTGGCTTCCTCGAGAGAGAGCATCTTCTTTTTGAGCTCACCCATCAAACCAAGAGTATGGTCTCGATCCTTGGTGAGTTGAGAGACAATAGCTTTGTTGGAGTCTTCAAGGACGATGACACTAACTTCAAGAGACATGCGCAGATTTTGTTCATCTTCAAGCTCTTCTTTGAGAGAGCCAATCTCATTTGCCGCTTCCCTTTCCAACCTCTCCCTCTCCTCAATAAGATCTTGTGCCGCACCAAGTTGGCTCAAGAGAGACCCAACATGAGTCTTGGTATCCCCTTTCATGTTAGTGAGAAAAGAATCCAAACCCATAATCTCACGTTTAACGGTGAGACTAGTGGCATCATCAATATATAAGGCATTAGTCGAAGATGATGGTTTGGAAGGGGATTTTACCTCCGTGGATACCTTTGCCATAAGGCAACGAGCATTGTTGGTGACGAGGTTCTCATTTGGAGAGTCGAAGAGGGAGATAGAGGGAGTGGAAATGGCGATGGCGGTCACTCCCTCTCCTTCCTTGTTGGAGCGCTTGTCCTCATGTTCTCCATCCTCATCGGAGGAGTACTCTTCTCGAATGATGAAGGCTCTAGGCTTCTTGGTGAAGGAGACCTTGTCATCATCGGACTTTGGGGAGAACTTGGAGAATCCTTTGGAGAGTGACTTGAACTTATCCTTGCGGATAAGCCTTCCACCATGATCTTCTCTTCTCTCAAACATACAATCCACAACAAAATGATTCTTTTCGCCGCAATTGTAGCATGTTCTTCCCCTTGGGCTCTTGGAGAAACTTCTTGGAGAATCACGTGATCTTCTTGGTCTTGTGCTTCGGGACATGTTTCCATCCCAAAATTTCTTAGCGGCGAGAGCCATGTGCTCATGATAATTGATCTTGAGATCATCCGATCCCCACTCAACGGGATCCTCATTGCTTTCACTATCCTCATGCACCTTCATCTTCAATGCAAGGTTGGGATTGCAGGAGTTGTGGGCGTGATCGACAAGATCCTCCGCATTCTTCTTGGAGATGTCCAAAGCGATGACTTCGCTAAGAACTTCATCGGATGTCATAGCACGGAAGGAGGCGTTTTGGCGGATGACCATCAACTTCACTTCCTCATAAGGGAGGAGAGCGTTGTAGAACTTGCGCTTGATCCAATGGTCATTCACAAACATTGCTCCAAGATCTTGCATTTGTACGGCAAGAGCAATGAGGCGCCGATACATTTCTTCGGGGGACTCTCCTTCAATCATGACGAAGTTGTCGGCCATGTTGTTCACTTCATCAAAACGAGAGCTTTGGATGCTTTCATTTCCGAGGAAGAGCTTCTCAAGTTTATCCCATGCTTCCTTGGTGGTCTTGAGCGAGCGGATGTGAGCGCGGTCCTTGGGCGTGATGGCCATGTGAATCATGTTGATGGCGGTGGCATTGAGTTGGTCATCCACCACTTCTGTTCTTGTCAAGCTCTTTGGGTCTCGTGGTGAATAGCCCTCCTCGATGATACGCCAAAGCTCGGTAGATGCGCTGCGCACATGGGAACACATTAAGAATTGCCAATTTTCAAAGTTGTTTGACTCAAGTGACGGTGGTGAACCATGCGACAAGATATGTGGCATAGGTATTGGAACGTTTACGGTGTAATCACTTGGTGGTGGCACCTCATGATAACTCCCTAGACGTCCCGCAACCGGTGTCTCATCCTTCCCCTTTGTTGAAGTGCCGGTCTCCCCAAGCCCTTCCTTTTGTGGATCTTTTGTCGCTTGCGCAACAAAATAAACAATAGGAAATGGATTAGCTTTTGGCAGGGGATCCTCGGCACTTGCTTTAGGATTAACGATGGGGTTTGGTTTTTGTGCAACCAACTCCATCATCATCACCTTCATTTGGGCAACGATGGATGACTCCAATTTCTTGAGGTCATCCAACGTAGCCGTTGTGGAATCGATGGGAGATGATGGAGCGGGTGGCACAAGGGAAGGTGACCCATTCTTATCCGCCTCTTGTTCGGCCATTTCTTAGGCGGTAAAGCCCGAGCAAGAAAACCTTGCTCTGATACCAATTGAATGGATCGTAGCGAACAAGAGGGGGGGGGGGTGAATGGCGCTACGACAAGTTTTAACCTTTTTCAAGTTTTAGCGCAACGGAAGGTAAAGGTGATAGCTTTAGCGATAGCGGTGTTCCTACAATGATCCTAGGACAAGTGCAATAAGTAAAGGAATCAACAAGATAGTAAGAGTAAGGAGTGAGACAACCGGAGGGCGCGGAGACGAGGCGAGGTTTGTTTCCTGCAGTTCCTTCCACAATAGGAAGTACGTCTGCGTTGAGGAGGTGCTAGTCTCACACAAGAGACTAGACGGCCACACCACGAAGGTAGGCCTCACCTTCTTCCTCGAGAGAGCTCCACGAAGGTGCTCCCCCTTCTCCACTAAGGCACCGGTCGATGCGGTGATTCCTTCACAAGGTTGGGGCGAGCTCCACACACAAGGATGCTCCCAACATCCTATGGAGCTAGTACATCACCAAGCTAGCTTCCATAGCTGCACATCTCCAATGTTCCACCATAGGAACTCTACCACCAAGATCCACTAAGGAGTACCACGAATTGGCGAACTTTCTCTCGGTAGAATGATAGATCGGGGTCTCCTCCACCACTCCTCAAAGTATGAGCAAGATTGGTTGGATGGTTGGGGAGATCCCCTCACTTTGAGCTCAGCAACAATGGAGGAGAGAGAGAGAGAGAAGAGCTAAAATCGTGTTGGGGAAGAAGGAGCCCTTAAATAGGCTCCTCCAAATCCAACCGTTATGTCCAGTTTTTGCCTGAGCGGTACTACCGCTTTGGGTAAGCGGTACTACCGCTATGAGTTCGAATTCCCCAGATCTGGTCCACGTGGACGCAGAGCGGTACTACCGCTCGGGGTACCGCTCGAGGTACCGCAACAGAGTCCAAACCTTACTGGACTCGAAGCGGTACCGGAGCGGTACCAGAGCGGTACTGCCGTAACTAGTTACGGTACCTGAGCGGTACCGTGAGCGGTACTACCGCTCCCGGTACCGCAGAGGTACCGCAACTCGTACTGTGGGACAATTTCAGCGCAGAACTCAGAGCGGTACCGTGGGCGGTACCTATAGGGGTAGCGGTACTACCGCTACAAGTACCGGTAGTATCTACCTGGCTAAAACTGGTTTTCTCCCCTTTTTCTCTCCAGCCATGTCACCTCGCGATACACACGCAAAACCAGAAAACCTATAAACTACGCTTCAGTCTTCTGATCTTGACGTGTCCAGCGAGGTCACCGTGCACTTGCAAATCTAACAATGATACTCAAGGCACACGGTGAGATTACTCAAGTGTTGTCATCAAACACACAAAACTCGGGGTTTAGATTTTTCTCTTACAAGGTCACACTATTAGTTATTGATCAGAGAGGAGTCTTGATCATGTCCACATAGTTCTCGAACCGTTTGGTGACACACTTAAGGTTTGATGTCATTTTAAGTAGATATGGAATATGGAATGGAGTTCGAATGATGTTCGGAGTCTCGGATGGGATCCAGGACATCACGAGGAGTTCCGGAATGGTCCGGAGAATAATATTCATATATAGGAAGTCACTTTCCAAGTTTGGAAATGATCCGGTGCATTTATGGAAGGCGCTAGAATGTTCTAGAACCTTCCGAAAGAAATCACTGATACGTCCAATTTGCATCACTATTTTATATCATAATTTGCTGTTATTGATATATTTCATATTGGGACACAATACTTATGTTATTTCATCTATTTTGCATGTTTCATCATTATTGGAGGATCAAGCACCGGAGCCAGGATTCTGCTGGAAAAAGCACCGTCAGAACGCAATATTTCGGAAGATCAACTGTGGAAGGAAATTATACCAAAAATCCTATTTTTCAAGATGACGAACGAAGCCAGAAGGAGGAGCCAGGTGGACCCAGGGTGGGCCCACACCATAGGGCGGCGCGGCCCATGGCCTGGCCGCGCCACCATGTGGTGTGGGGGCCCCACAACCCCTTTCGCCTCCTTTTCTTCGCGAAACCCTTCGTCCCGAAAACCTAAGCCACAGAGGGTACCTCGCGAAGAGTTACAGCCGCCTCTGCGGGGCAGAGAACACCAGAGAGAAAAGAGCTCTCCGGCGGGCAGGAATCCGCCGGGGAAATTCCCTCCGGGAGGGGGAAATCGATGCCATCGTCACCGTCATCGAGCTGGACATCATCACCATCACCATCATCATCATCTCCACCATCATCACCGCCGTCTCCACCGCTGGACACCGTCACCTCCGTAGCAATTTGGGTTTGATCTTGATTGTTTGATAGGGGAAACTCTCCCGGTATCGATCTCTACTTGTTGTTGATGCTATTGAGTGAAACCATTGAACCAAGTTTATGTTCAGATTGTTATTCATCATCATATCACCTCTGATCATGTTCCATATGATGTCTCGTGAGTAGTTCGTTTAGTTCTTGAGGACATGGGTGAAGTCTAAATGTTAGTAGTGAACTATGGTTGAGTAATATTCAATGGTATGATATTTAAGTTGTGGTGTTATTCTTCTAGTGGTGTCATGTGAACGTCGACTACATGACACTTCACCATTTATGGGCCTAGGGGAATGCATCTTGTATTCGTTTGCCAATTGCGGGGTTGCCGGAGTGACAGAAACCCAAACCCCCGTTGGTATATCGATGCAGGAGGGATCGCAGGATCTTAGAGTTTAAGGTTGTGGTTAGATTTATCTTAATTACTTTCTTGTAGTTGCGGATGCTTGCAAGGGGTATAATCACAAGTATGTATTAGTCCTAGGAAGGGCGGTACATTAGCATAGGTTCACCCACACAACACTTATCATAACAATGAAGATTATTTAGCCGTATGTAGCGAAAGCACTAGACTAAAATCCCGTGTGTCCTCGAGAACGCTTGGTCATTATAAGTAAACAAACCGGCTTGTCCTTTGTGCTAAAAAGGATTGGGCCACTCGCTGCAATTGTTACTCTCGCATTTTACTTACTCGTACTTTATTCAACTGTTACATCAAAACCCCCTGAATACTTGTCTGTGAGCATTTACAGTGAATCCTTCATCGAAACTGCTTGTCAACACCTTCTGCTCCTCGTTGGGATCGACATTCTTACTTATCGAAAATACTACGATACACCCCCTATACTTGTGGGTCATCAATCACCATGGAAGGTGGAGTCCCAGATGGACTCCACCAACCCTAGCCGGCCAGCCAAAGGGGAAGGTGGAGTCCATGGTGGACTCCACCTCCATGGCCGGCCATAGGGGAAGGAAAGGGAGGAGTCCCACTTCCCCTAGGTTTTACCATATGGTAAGTTTTGAGTTGGACTCTTATTCGAATCTTTGGGCAAACCTTGGGGGTTCCACCTATATAAAGAGAGGGAGAGGGAGAGGGCTGGCTACACTTGGCCGCACCACCAAGGGGCTCCCTGGCCTACGCCCGAAGCCCCCCTCTCTCCCAAACCCTAGCTACTCCCTCCTTCTTCTCCTGCGGTGCTTACTACGAAGCGCTGCCGGAGATCTCCACCACCACCGTCACCACGCCGTCGTGCTGGCGGGATTTCGAGGAGGATCTATTACATCCACTGCCCGCTAGAACGGGGGGAAGGACGTCGTCATCAACACTGTACGTGTGACCGAGTGCGGAGGTGCTGCCCGATTGTGGCACCGTCAAGATCTTCTACGCGCTTTTGAAAGCGGCAAGTGATCGACTACATCCACCACGAGATTTATCTCGTTAACTCTTAGCGATCTTCGAGGGTATGTTGATCTTCACCTCGTTGCTACCATCTACTAGATTAGATCTTGGCTTGTTATTCATTCTTGCGGTAGGAAATTTTTGTTTTCTATGCTACGAATCCCTACAGTGGTATCAGAGCCGTGTCTATGCATAGATTGGTTGCACGAGTAGAACACAATGGTTTTGTGGGCGTTGATGCTTTTGTTGTCTCTTGTTATGTGTACTTTGCATCTTGCGGTATGGTGGGATGAAGCGGTCCGGGCTAACTTTACATGACCGTGTTCATGAGACTTGCTCCACGCTCGACATGCAACTTGTATTGCATAAGTGGCTTTGCGGGTGTCTGTCTCTCTCACCATAGTTATGATTCAATTTACTATTTCAATTGACAACACTAGTATCAGCGTTGTGGTTCATGTTCGTAGGTAGATTGGATCTTACTCGAAAACCGTAAACCACGTAAAATATGCAAACCAAATTAGAGGCGTCTAACTTGTTTTTGCAGGGTTTGGTGGTGTGATATGGCCATGATGTGATGATGAATATGTATGAGATGATCATTATTGTATTGTTGCAACCGGCAGGAGCCTTATGGTTGTATTTAAATTTCATGTTGTACTATTATTTCAAAATAGTTGTAATAGTTGCTACATGTGGTGAACAACCATGATGACAGCGCGATGGACCTTGACGTTACGCCGACGATGATGGAGATCATGCCCATTGATGATGGAGATCATATCCGTGCTTTGGAGATGAAGATCAAAGGCGCAAAGACTAAAGGACCATATCATATCACATTATGAATTGCATGTGATGTTAATCCTTTTTATCCATCTTATATTGCTTAGATCGCGACGGTAGCATTATAAGATGATCCCTCTCACTAAAAATCAAGATAATAAAGTGTTCGTCCTTAGTTAGCACCGTTGCTAAGACTCGTTGTTTCGAAGCATCACGTGATGATCGGGTGTGATAGACTCAATGTGTGCATACAACGGGTGCAAGCCCGATTTGCACATGCGGAAACTAGGGTTTGACTTAACGAGCCTGGCATGTACAGACATGGCCTCGGAACACGGAAGACCGAAAGGTTAAGCATGAAGCATATAGATGATATGATGAACATGCTGATGTTCGCCATTGAAACTACATCATCTCACGTGATGATCGGACTTGGTGTAGTGGATTTGGTTCGTGTAATCACTAAGACAATGCGAGGGATATTGTTTTGAGTGGGAGTTCATCTAGTTAATTTAAGAATTAATAGTAAAATCAATTTATCCTGAACATAGTCTAAATTGTATCTGAATTAAATTTTGTAGAATTGGCATCCGTTTTCTACTTTATGCTAGGCTTGTAATTGAGAAAGATATACTGTTAAGTCTGGCAAGTAACTTTACGGACTGGTACCGTATTGTTAAATAATCAAGAAATGATTAAGTCCTATAGCAAACTTTTGGTAATCCTTAAATTGCTGATTCGAAAAAATGGTTTCAATTAGTATCTAAAATTATCTTGTCTCCGTAAAACTTGATGTTCAAATCCATTTGAAAAGTAAGGAGCTGAAAAGTTTGTTTTCAGAAATAAGAAAGGTATGAGATATATGTGATATCTAAGACCTTATTACAAGATAATAGAATATAATTTAGTGAGACTACATAAACTCATAAGTTTTATGGGAATGTACAAAGGTTGAAGACGCTAGGCGTCCGATCCTCCAACTAGTTGGACGCTAACATTATTCGTATATCCATGTAAGCCATAGTAGATTCATCATGAAGTTGTCATGATTTGATGGGTAAAATTATGAGTGCAATTGTTCATCACATTAAAAAATTACTAATAGTGAAATCTGGAACACTTGTCATGTGATGATAAACTTCAAAGTGCGAACCTCAAGGTTATTGGTATTTGACCAGCAAGCCTAGAAGTTATTGCTGTTGAAGTGTTTTTAGAAATATGAGGAAATTCGAAAGAGAAACTACAAAAGGATTTTGGCAGAAAGAAAGAAAAGACTAGAAAGTCTAGCTCGGGTGTATACAGATGATATACATGCTATGAATGTATTCTTTGATTGGTCACACAATGGAATTCTTGGGTATAAGTACCATATTGGTTGGTATGAGATGTCATACAACACAACGCAATACAAGAATACAATGGCCTAAGTGATTGATAGGGAATGCGGTAATAATGCGCGTCTAGACAAAATAAAGTGTTATTATGTTCGTTGTTGGCATTCTACTTAGCCCTTCAGATATGTAATAAAGAACTTAATAATTGTTATTTAGCTCTGGTCAAATAAAAACAATGAGTTATTCAAAGTTATGACCGTACTCCATGTACGATGGATAAGTTATTATAAATCTTAATGGTGAAACACACATGCATAACACTGACGCTAAAATGCCATAAGGCAAATGATTTGAATTCCATTTATTTGTGGAACCGCCATTTAGGTCATGTTAGAAAGGAACGCATGAAGAAACTCCATGCAAATGGAATTTTGGAGTCATTTGATTTTTGAATCGTTTGGCGCTTGCAAATCTCTTCTAAAGAGAATGCCTGAAATACCGTTCATATGCCAAGAGTTGAACGGGCAACTAACTTAGTGGAAACATACATGATGATGTATGTGGTTCACTGGGCATAGTTGTGTGCGGGAGATTCTACTACTTCATGAAAACTTCCAACAATGCATTGAGTATATATATGTGGATATATTTATTCGATAAGGAAGAAGTTTGAAATATTTGAATGGATTCAAATAAATTTAAGCATGAAGTGGAAATCATCGTAATAGAAAAGTCAAATATCTATGATTAGATCATGGTGGAAATATTTGAATTGCGATTTTTAGCGAACATCTAAGAGAGTTATGAAATTGTTCCACAACTCACGTTTCTCGGAACACCATAGTTATGATGGAGTATTCGAAAGACGTATCCAAATCTTGTTGGATTAATGATGATATAAAATAAAATGATGCCATTATATTTTTTGAAGATTATGTTTTAGAGACTACAACTTTTACACTAAATAGAGCGTCATCATAAATCCGTTGAAATGACACCATATGAGTTATGGCATGGGTATAAACACTAATAGTTCTTTCTTAAATTTTGATATGCATAGCATAAGTAAATGAGTTTACAACCAAAATCGGATGAATGTCTTTGCTGGTTATCCCAGAGAACAATTTGGGAATTCTTTCCACTATGAAGTAAAAGACAAAAGTGTTTGTTAATGTTACTTGCTTATTTCCAAGAAATTATTTTCTAGCGAAGTATTTGAGTGGGAGGACAATGGAACTTGATAAGGTTCATGAACCTGAGCATGATGATCAGAGTAGCGCAGCATCGGAAATGGTTCCGGAAGCGGACAAGACGATCATGGCTCCCATGTATACAAAGTGTTATAGTCATGGAGATCAAAGTACCTATTGAATCTTGTAGATGTGGTTTACTTTGTGATCAAATAAATGATTTGTGGACAAAGGATTGATTTTGAACAATGATAAACCAACTATATACAAAGAAGTTATGATGGGCCCTGACTCCGTTAAAATGGCTATTCACCATGAAATCCAAGATAGGTAAATACTTTTTGAAAGTAAATGGATCTATAAAATTGATGGACTTGGATGGAATATTCTTGAAGAAGCTCGACTTGTCGAAAAGTTGTTTACGACAAAGTTCAAAGAGTTGACTACGATAAGATTAGATCTTATGTAGCGATGCTTATAGTCTATGTGGATTATTCTAGTAATATCTACATATTTCTTTTATGAGATATGCTAGTAGGATGGCAAAATACATTACTTAAAAGAAGTGTGTATTAAAGGTGTATACAAGATACAACTGAGAGTTTTGCTAGTCCGTAAAATACTAAAAAGGTATACAAACTTCACTGGATGAAGTGAGTATCACGGAGTTGGAATCTTCACCGGATGAAATGATCAAAGAGTTATGATTTCATCAGAAACGATGAAGAAGCTTGCATTTGCAAGAAATTAATTGGGAGCGCTGAGATATAGTTATAATATTATATATGGATGACATATCATTGATTATAAATTATGTAATTATATACTTGATGTGATTAAAAGGTTTCATTGAGAATTAACTTGAACGAAAGGATATGGACTGAAACATATTTAGTGTCAAGATCTATGAAAATAGATTGAAACACATAATAAGTTTAAGTTAAAGTACATAGAATGAATATTGAAGAAGTTCAATATAAAAATATTAAGAAGGTGTTCTTTTCCATGTGAAGGTTTAACAAGACTTGAGTGTTTTTGACACTCGATGAGTAAAAACACGTGAGTGATTTTATATCACGAATAATATGTACAAAATCAGATGTCCTGTGCTCTAAAGTGTTATGAGCATATACCAGAATAATTCATGTAATGATCATTGGACAACAGTAAGAATATCCCTGAATGTTTTAGAAGAACCAAGGATATATATAGTTTTGTATGGGGTAATGATAAACAAATCGTTGTAAGGTGTTGCACCGATATTAGTTTGGTCACATATAAAATCTCAATTAGGCTAAGTGTTGATTAAAAGGTAGCACAATGAGCTAGAAGAAGTCTATGCTAGATTTAGATGAGTTCTAAATATTGTGACGGATTCTACAAACGAAGGCAGAGTATGTCATTGTTTTGACAATGACTGAGGAGTTTTAAGTCGAGGAGTTCTTTGAGACCACGGAATTAAGGTTCCACCAGAAGACTGAACATATATGATTAATGCCGACTCATTTGGAAAATGAGTGATGCGTTGAGACGCAAATGAATTGCAAAATACATACGTTTCTGAGCGTGTCAGATCCGTTGACTGAAACCTCTCCCGTGAGCAAAACATGATAAGCACCAGAAGGCCAAGGTATTATATCTTTACAAATATAAACTAGATTATTGACTCTAGTGCAAGTGGGAGACTGTTGGAGATATGCCCGAGAGGCAATAATAAAATAGTTATTGTTATATCTTCGTGTTCATGATAAATTTTTACACTCCAAGCTATAATTGTATTAACCGGAAACATTGATACATGTGTGTTGTGTAAACAACCAGAGTCCCTAGTAAGCCTCTCATTTAACTAGCTTGTTGATTAATAGATGATCATGGTTTCCTGATCATGAACATAGGATGTTATTAATAGCAAGATCATATCATTAGGTGAATGATGTGATGGACACACCCATAGTAAGCATAGCATGAGATCAAGTCATTAAGTTTAACTTGCTATAAGATTTCGATACATAGTTACCTAGTCCTTCGACCATGAGATCATATAAATCACTTACACCGGAAGGATGCTTTGATTACATCAAACGCCATTGCGTAAATGGGTGGTTATAAAGATGGGATTAAGTATTCGGAAAGTGTGAGTTGAGGCATATGGATCAAGAGTGGGATTTGTCGTGGAATGTCGTCTAGTTCGCTTGCAAGCATGTGACTAGGTCACAAGAGATGACATACCACGATACGAGTAAAGAGTACTTGTCGGTAACGAGGTTGAACTAGGTATGGAGATACCGATGATCGAACCTCGGACAAGTAAAGTATCACGTGACAAAGGGAATCGGTATCGTATGTAAATGGTTCATTCGATCACGAAGTCATCGTTGAATATGTGGGAGCTATTATGGATCTCCAGGTCCCACTATTAGTTATTGATCGGAGAGGAGTCTCGATCATGTCCACATAGTTCTCGAACCGTAGGGTGACACACTTAAGGTTTGATGTCGTTTTAAGTAGATATGGAATATGGAATGGAGTTCGAATGTTGTTCGGAGTCTCGGATGGGATTCATGACATCACGAGGAGTTCCGGAATGGTCCGGAGAATAAGATTCATATATAGGAAGTCACTTTCCAAGTTTGGAAATGATCCGGTGTATTTATGGAAGGCGCTAGAATATTCTAGAACCTTCCGAAAGAAATCACCATGGAAGGTGGAGTCCCGGATGGACTCCACCAACCCTAGACAGCCAGCCAGAGGGGAAGGTGGATTCCATGGTGGACTCCACCTCCATGGCCGGCCATAGGGGAAGGAAAGGGAGGAGTCCCACTTCCCCTAGGTTTCACCATATGGTAAGTTTTGAGTTGGACTCTTATCAAATCTTTGGGCAAACCTTGGGGGTTCCACCTATATAACGAGAGGGAGAGGACTGGCTACACTTGGCCACACCACCAAGGGGCTCCCTGGCCGGCGCCCTAAGCCCCCCTCTCTCCCAAACCCTAGCTACTCCCTCCTCCTTCTTCTCCCGCGGTGCTTACGGTGAAGCGCTGCCGGAGATCTTCACCACCACCGTCACCTCGCCGTCGTGCTGGCGGGATTCCGAGGAGGATCTATTACATCCGCTGCCCACTGGAATGGGGGGAAGGACGTCGTCATCAACACCGTACGTGTGACCGAGTGCGGAGGTGCTGCCCGATTGTGGCACCGTAAAGATCTTCTACGCATTTTTGAAAGCGGCAAGTGATCGACTACATCCACCACGAGATTTATCTCGTTAGCGCTTAGCGATCTTCGAGGGTATGTTGATCTTCATCTCGTTGCTACCATCTACTAGATTAGATCTTGGCTTGTTATTCATTCTTGCGGTAGGAATTTTTTATTTTCTATGCTACGAATCCCTACACAAACACACACCTAAGCCTACTCTTGCAGCATCGTTCTTCTCCCTAGCAGTGATGGACTCAGGATCAAGGTGCACCCCGGGCCACCTTCGGTGCTAGAGTGGCTACAGAGCAAAATCTATACCTAATAATAAAGAAAATAAGGCTTCTTATTGGTCCGTTTTTTACTGCCCTTGCATTTCGTTGAAATTACATCTCCTGCCACCGGCTAGTCAAAAAAACGATTCGTGAGAACGCGTTCCTTATGCCGAGTCGATCCCTGTCGCGTCCAAAAGTGGCCCATCCACTCCGTGCATTGAGTCAAGGCCCGCTGGTTCGGCCCACTGTGCGCCTCAAGCAGTTTCTCTTTGTCTTCTCAAATGACGCAGCATGAGCAGCCTCATGCTCAGCCACGACAACTCCTCACGCTTCTCCGCTCCTGGCTGGTGAAGCAAGCCCCACCCCCGGCCGGCGAAGCTCCCCTGGTCGGATTCCACGCGGTCAACGCCGTGGGCTCGGCAGCTCTCGCTTCTCCAATACGAACACCTGCTCCAACACGGCAACACGGACTGTGCTCGACCGTTCCGGCACGGACTGTGCTCGACCACGCGACGACCTCATAAAAAGGAGTCCTCTCCCTCGATCGAAATAGAAAATCAAAATCGAAACCCTAGCTCGAAATCCCGCTGGAAGTTCCACCGAATATGGACATTGCCACGGCCAAATATCCGCCTTAGGTTTTGCCTGTCTCGCCAGCACTTCTTGGTTTGGAATCGCCTGCAACCGCGAGACCGCCAGATACGGTAATGACTTCTCCCGATTTGTGCTGATCTGAATTGTTTGAAATTTTCTATTTTCCAGCCAGATTAGTGGGGATTTAGAACTCGGAATTGTGCTCCATTATTGGGGATTTTGCTCTGATAATAAGCATCAGAGTTAGCTGTTGGTAATTGTCTGCTGAAATTGTATTCTTGCATAGGCTCTACCATCGTCAGCCTTAGGCGTACAAATCCCATCAACCGTTCTTCGCTGTGGGTCGTCGATCTGCCAAGAGCAATTTTGTTAACAGAATAACAAGACCGACATGATTGGGCAGAAAACGAAGAAAAACTGGACCTCAAATTGACATATCTGAGACATGAAGGCCTACTTCCGCGTGGTAAGGAACAGTGAAGAAGAACATACGTCACTTGCTGATGGCATCCGCACAACAATGGACTCATCGGCAGCTCGAGAACAGGAGTAAGCTACTACAGAAATTTGAAGAAGGTGACTACAGAGCGATGAGAAGCAGCATCAGAGTAGGAACGATCTTATAAGCAAAGCAGAGCTAGCAGCTACAAGCAGCAATAGCAGCGTCGAGCTCCAGAAAAAATCAGGCCTAACTTTCGTTGAATATAGAGCTAAGGAGGAATAAAAATACAGAGCAAAGATTCAGGTAGGACTTAACTTTTAATAAGTACATAGCCTGTTTCCTGAACGCTTTGCCGCTGCACTGAATAAAGGACGAAGCAACTGATTTCTTACGTCAGGTAATTAATTATTTATGTTTGTTGTTCATATTTCTATAATTTACTATTTTTGGCTCCCGTATGATACATAGTATAGTATACAGACTCTTGTTTAAATTTTTTTCGAAATGGGGAAATATCGCCCCAGCTTCTGCATCCAAGTGATGCACACGGCTTTTTTTTATTAGATTATTCACAACACCTTACAAAAGCAATACAAAAGATCAGACTCGAAGCCACCTCGCTAAACTTACAGAGGGATGAAGGGGGTGACAATTCACCAACTCACATCAACCAAAAACCAAATGCCTTCCCATGCCGCCCATTAGCAGATGAGAAGCACATTCAGTCAAGCAGACTCCCAGCATACGCCAACGCCTACGCCATAGAAGTTGCAACCGCCGTCTTCCTCGACTCCATCTTCAAGAGAGATCATCGCATTGACCATGCCAGGCTGCCATCGATGCCGCCACGGCGCCAGACGACTCCACCATCCTGCGCGAGTCCATCACACTGCATCCGTCTCGAGACACCACTGCACCATGCCGCGGCGACTCGACGACACCAACACAGCGAAAGCACACCGCTCCACCTCAGCACCACCGCCATCCGTTGTCTGCTCCAAAAACGATGCCCCCAACAGGGAGAACGGCGTTGCGTGCCGCCATCGTCCGATCCGGGAGACCCGGGTCTAGGATTTCCCCCGGAGCAGCCCAGGCGAAGAAACGCAGGCTGCAGAGACAATGCCTTCAACAAGGTAACGATGAAACACGCCGCCATCATCCGCCATGACCGAAGTCCGGCCGGCTTTCAACGGCAGTTGCGCCTCGCCATCGGGGGCTACGCGATGGATCGCAATCCGCCACGGCTAGCCACACAACTAGCCGATCTCCTCCAGCGAGAGAGAAGACCACCACCGTGGTGCCACGGTCAGTGGCACCAGACGTCCGCCACCTGCCACCAGGTCGATGGCGTCTCCGCCATCCAGGGCCGCTGCCCTTGGTGCCGTGGTCCCAAACCTTGAGGAGGACCAGTGTGAGATCCGTCTCCATCACTGCTGGCCCGGCGATGCCGAGGCTAGGACGGAAGGAGAGGATCGCGCCGCTAGGTTCCGGGTCCGCTCCACCGCCCCATCACCGCCCGCCCGAAGGCCGTGGCAAGGAAGAGGAGAGCCGCGCCCCAGATCATGGCCACGCCGCCGCCACCATCACCGGCCGCCCGGCGAGGGGCCGTGCCGCCAACACCCTCCACGGGCCGGGGCCATCCCCCCATGCGGAGGCTAGCCTCCATCCGCCACACGGAGGGATCACGCGAGGAGCCCCGCCGCCCCCATCACCGGCCGCGCCCGGCTTCGCCGGCGACGGCCTCCGGGGACGACGAGGAGGGCGGGAGGGGGAGGGGAGGACGGCGGCGGCGGCTAGGGTTTGCCGCCCCAGGTCGCCCAGGAGGGGGACGACCCAAGCGGACCCCGAAGAAACTTACCCGACTCTTGTTTAAATATTTGCAGTGAATCAACATAATGATAGCTAGGTTGATTGGTGCAAACTAAATGTTTATGTGATTTTATTAGGCATGATGTATTATTATGTTTTCCTAACTATAGTTCGACCCTGTCAGCTCCGTCATCTTGGAGAGCTTTGGCATGCCCTGTTGTATATAACTAGCAAGGTGGCCCTCGCAAATGCGAGGGCAACATTTATACTGTTTAATTATTGGTCTCATTATTCTTTGATCATATAAATCTTGTATATCATATCGTGTCAGTAATCTTGTATATTCATATCGTGTCACAATATGTAAATATATTATATGGTTGTGTAACAACCAGTAGAGAACGGAATATAACATGTTTAATCATATTTTGTTTTTTTATACAATTGGTCATTGTGTTATTTTGCGAGGGCATCGTCATTAGTTGCTTTATTTTAAAGAGGAGCATTATCCTTAGAATGTTAAAATTTACCATTATATAAATTTATGGACTCTCATGGACATTCACATTATGTGATAGAAAATAATAAGAAGTCTGCCACCACCCATGCTAAATAAAATCACATGTATATAAAATATCATTAATCATCTCTCGTTTTTGGGTAAATGGTTGAAAGAACATCTCTCACATTATGTTTTGTGTGTTTGATGTCAATATATGTGATACACTAATGTTTGTTTAAGTGGCACAGGGATTACATAGTTTCATATTTGTGTGTGTTGGATTTGGTCGGTCTGTCAAAAGTTAACAGCAAAAAGATGGCCAGGCCGGATAATCCGGGCCGGATATTGTTGAAATATCCGGGCCCCCTGATTTTGGCAAAGTCTTCGAGGAAATGCAGCGCAGTATGGGGGCCGGACATTTGCCCGGATATTGTCCCGGTATTGTACCAGGGCCAGAATATCCGGGCCGGATATTTTGGAAATATCCGGCCCCCTCGTTTTTGGCTAAGGACTGGAAGAAAAGTGAACCAGTACAAGGGCCGGACATTTGGCCGGATAATGTCACAGTTTTTTCCCGAAGGCCGGATTATCCGGGGGGGGGCGGATTATCCGGCCCTTACTTA
Organism: Lolium perenne; assembly: GCF_019359855.2. Lineage (NCBI taxonomy): Eukaryota > Viridiplantae > Streptophyta > Magnoliopsida > Poales > Poaceae > Lolium > Lolium perenne. The sequence goes on along the minus strand of NC_067245.2, from coordinate 42,975,987 downwards.
GGCCGGAATATCCGGGCCCCCGGAAGCTGCAACGGCTCAATTTTGAGGGGAGGTATAAATACCCCCCTTCTTCTACCTTGGTTGCTTGCTCAATCATTACACAAGAAATCTGCCAAGCCACCTCCATTAGAGCCACCTCAAGAAACTCAAGATTTGCAAGATCTCCTTCCTCCCCCAACCAAAGCTCTTGATCTTTGGAGATTCGAAGGAGAAGACACCGATCTACATCCTCACCGAAGCGTTCTTCATTTCCCCCTCTCTTGTTTGAGGGATCTCATGCTAGTGTTCCTATTTGGTTCCCTAGTTGATTTGTGTTGATGTATTGTTGTTGATTGTTGTGTTGTAACAGATTTGGGAGCCTCCAATTTGGTTGTGGATGTGTGCCCCAAGAACCTTGTAAAGGCCCGGTTTCCGCCTCGAGGAAATCCCTTAGTGGAAGTGGGCTAGGCCTTCGTGGCGTTGCTCACCGGAGATCTGAGTGAAGCCTTCGTGGCTGTTGCTTTGGCTTTCGTAGCAACCACACTCCTCCAAACGTAGACGTACCTTCTTGCAAAGGAAGGGAACTACGGGAATCATCTCCGTGTCATCGCGTGCTCCACTCTCGGTTACCTCTATCCTATTCTATCTCTATATTGCTTAGATATATCTTGCTTAGTTGTTAGCCTTGTCATATAGGTAAATTCACTTAGTTGCATATCTAGAGAATTTACCTTTTGTGTCAAGCCTAAATTGAAAAAGAACTAAAAATTGGTTAGCACCTATTCACCCCCCCCCCTCTAGGTGTGGCATACGATCCTTTCAATTGGTATCAGAGCCTCGGCTCTTATTTCGGGCTTAACCGCCTAAGAGTATGCCGGAAGATGGGGCTTCGGAAGAGGTCGGTAAGATGGTCACCATGGAGGACATCAATTCATTGAGATCCTCCATGGACGCTCAAATGGAAAGCATGAGAAAAATGATTTCCGAGCTTTTGACTCCGGTCCTTCCTAAGGCTCCCACCGTAGAGGTAAAGGACACGGGTGTGTCAGAAGAGGGAGGTGCTTCGGCATTACCCTCCTCTACTAAACCCGTGGAAGGTGATAACTTAAACACTAACAAATCTCCCATTGCATCTCCTAGGGATACTAGTGGAGGTGAGAGCTACAATCGAGTACCTCCACCTTTTCTATCTCCCGATATACCGGTTCCCCATCCCCATTTGAACATCCGGGGCGACCCACCTAAGTTTTCCGTTGAAAATTTCGATACTTGGCGATTTGAGTTTCGCTCTCATGTTTGCAGTGCCTCCAATGAACTTTGGAGAATCATCTTGGAAGGCTTCAACCCTTACAACCCCGACAAGTTGACTAGAAGAGAAGCGGTTGATAGTCAACTCAACAACACCGCCTTGCACATGATTCAAACTAGTGTGGGGACAAAGGATTTGCCTCGTGTTCGGAACTACACCACAGCCAAGGAAGCTTGGGAAGGTTTGGCCGCTAGTTGTATTGGAAGTGAGAGCACGAGAAGGAACAAGTATAATGCTCTTCGGAATCAAGCCGAAGGATTCATGAGGCTACCGGATGAAGATCATCAAGACATGTATTCAAGACTTCTCATCGTTGCCGACTCCTTCCGGCTTATTGGTGCAACCCACATCAATGACTCTTGGATCAAGGAGAAGTACATTGAATGCATGATGCCATATGTACCCATTGATGTCAAGACCCTTGTTGGGAGAGAATGCTACTCCTCTCTCTCATCTCAAGATGCCATGCACGAGATGCAAGCCCTCAAGGTGCTCGAGCAAAACTCTCATGATTCCCTCAATCGTGCCATTGGGATGTCAAAAGGGAACAATCTTGCCTTGACGGTCAACTCCGTTGAAGAAGTGATTCCTCAAGAATCTTATAGGGCATCTTGGAGCATGTCCTATCCGGAAGATTTGCAATGCCACTACCATGACCATATGGCCTTCCATGCAAAGTCGTTTTGGATTGATCCGTCCAAGGCCAAGGAAGACAACATCAAGAGAAACAACAAAAGTGGGTTCACTAGCTTTGGTCCAAAGACAAGATCATGCTACAATTGCGATGACAAGCGCCACTTCATTGCCGAATGCCCCTATGAGAATAGAGAGCTTCATAATGGGAGGCTCATTCCCAAGGACAAGAGCAAAGACACAAAGGGCAAATATTCAAAAGCCCCCAACAAGAAATTCTACAACAACAAGACCAAGAAGGGCAAGAGGCCCTCAAGAATTGTGCTAGTAACAAAGGAAGAATATTCTTCTGATGAAGTGGGAAGCTCTAGTAGTGAGGAAGATGAAGAAAGCTCAAAGGAGTTGGCCGCCATCGTCACCACCAACATTCCCTCTTCATCTCTCTTTGACTCTCCCAATGAGAATCTTCATATCAAGAATGCACATTGCTTCATGGCAAGGTCCTCCGTGGATACATCTATTGTGCTATCAACTCAAGAAGAGTATACCTCCGGAGATGATGATGTTGATGATGAAGAAGATGCAACCTCTAATGGATTGGTCGCTCTTTCCTCTCTCTCCACTAACTCTTCATCACCAAGTGAATCCCCCAATGAGGTCATTCATGTGGAGGAAGAAAGTTGCCTCATGGCTAAATCCTCCGAGGTATCATCCCCTAACCCCTCTATGCCTAACTTATCTAGTGATCTAGGGGTTGATGATGCTAGTCTAAAAGTGAAACAAGAAATGCTAGAGTTTGATGATTTCATTCTCAACCTACAAGGTAACACTAAAAAGCATGTTTCAAATCTCATGGTTCGTATAGCTCAACAAAGTGATATTCTTGAGAAAAAGGGTCAAATAGAGAGAGAAGATTCTCTTGAAATCCATGCTCTTAAAAATGCTCTTGAGGAAAGTCAAGAAACTATAGCTTCTCTTGAGGAGAGGCTAGAAACTCTTGAAGAGCCTCAAGATAAAATTAACAAGCTCACAAAAGCTAGAGATCTTGCTAGGGCTAAGTCTAAAGTGCTTAAAAAGGAAAAGGCCCAATTTGAGGTTGATCATGAGAAACTTGTGAAAGGTCTAGATGAACTAGACAAAGCTCACAAAGCTTTGAAGAGTGAATACACTCTCTTATCCAAGTCTTATGAGCAACTTCAAATTAGGCTTGCCTCATATGATGTGCCTAACTCCTCTACTCCTTCATGTGATCATGCAAATGTTATTGAGGAAAATGCTAGGTTGAAGGATGAACTTGCTAAGGCCTCCTCTCCCCAAAGTAAACTTTCCTTGGATGATCTCTTGAGTAAGCAAAGATCAAACAATGGGAAGGAGGGCCTTGGTTATGGGGCCAAGGCAAAGAAGGCAAACAAGCAAAAGGTCAAGCCCGCACAAGAGAAGAAGAAAGATATCACTAATGGTGAAGCCCCTAAGGGCAAAACCATGAATGATGATGATGCGGGAAATGCTAACCCTCACTATGTTTTATTTAAAGATTATTATGGTGATGTTTATGCTAAATATGTTGGCCCATATGATGGTTATGTTGCTTGGTCTATTTGGGTCCCAAAGGCCCTTGTTGCTAACAAAAGAGGACCCATTGAGAAATGGGTACCTAAATCCAAGAATTGATCTCATGTAGGACTATGCCGCCGGAGGGTCAAAATGGGTACTTGATAGTGGATGTACAAGTCATATGACCGGCGGCAAGAACCTCGTCAAGGAGTTGAGGCCCAATACAAATAATATCACCGTCTCCTTTGGCGATAATTCTACATCCGAGGTAATCGGTTTTGGCAAGGTTGTGGTTGCACACAACATTACTCTTGTGGATGTCATGCTTGTCAAAACCCTTGGTTACAATTTGCTCTCCGTTTTCGCCCTTGGCAAGATGGGTTTCGCCGTCTTTATTGATAATGATATTGTGGTCCTCTTGTGGAGCAAGACTCTAAAAGTCGCTTTCGTTGGGTATCGCGAACATAACTTTTATGTGGTGGACTTTTCGAGGACCACCACTTCAAGTGCGATGTGCCTATTCAGAAAGGCGGATGTGGGTTGGTTGTGGCATCGCCGCCTAGCCCATGTCAACATGAGAACTTTGCAAAGTCTTCACAAGGGGAACCATATTGTGGGACTAATGGAAAATGTTTCTTTTGCCAAAGATCGTGTTTGTAGGGCTTGTGTTGAAGGCAAAATGCATGACTCTCCGCATCCAAGCAAGACTATCATCTCTTCCAAGAGGATCTTGGAGCTCCTTCATGTGGATCTCTTTGGTCCCGTTACTCATGCAAGTCTTGGTGCGAAGAAACATTGCTTGGTGATTGTTGATGATTACTCAAGATACACTTGGGTCTACTTTCTCAAGACGAAAGATGAGACTCAACAAATATTCATTGACTTTGCTACCGAGGTACAACGCCAACACAACCTCCTCATTATGGCAATAAGAAGTGACAACGGCTCCGAGTTCAAGAACTATACACTCAATGATTTTCTTAGTGATGAGGGGATACGTCATCAATATTCCGCTACTTACACCCCTCAACAAAATGGTGTTGCGGAGAGGAAGAACCGGACTCTTATGGATATGGCAAGATCTATGATGGCGGAGTATAAATCCCGCTATAACTTTTGGGCCGAAGCCATCTCCACCGCTTGCCACTCTTCTAACCGGCTCTATCTCCGCAAGGGATTGAACAAGACTCCATATGAAATACTTACTGGCAACAAGCCCAATATCTCATACTTCAAGGTGTTCGGTTGTAAGTGCACTACTAGGAAAAAGCTATTCAGTGGCGCACCACTTTTACCCATCAGTGGCGCACTAGTGGTGCGCCACTGCTATCACGCCACTGCTAACTTTTAGTAGTGGCGCACTAGTGGTGCGCCATTGCTATTTGGCTTAGCAGTGGCGCACCAGGTAGTGCGCCACTACTAGCTTCATGGTGCGCCACTCCTAAACGTCTGAGGTGCGCCACTGGATAGAAAAAAGGTGCGCCACTACTAAAATTTGAAATTTCTAGATCTGGATCTGGATCGGGATCTGGATCTGGATCTGGCACATTTCGTTTCGAATTTTTTTGGCTCGTTATTTTTTCTCATTCTTGTTGCTAGAATTATTTGTGCAATGTTCATTCTCATTTTTCTTAGCCTAGCCGCCGGTGATGATGGATGAGGGACATAGGAGAGGTGAAGAGAGGTGAGGAGATGTAGGAGAGGATGAACAAGAGGACGAGGAGGTCGCCGGAGTGAAAGGAGGAGAGGAGAGGAGGAGGTCGCCGGAGTGAAAGGAGGAGAGGAGAGGAGGAGGTCGCCGGAGTGAAAGGAGGAGAGGAGAGGAGGAGGTTGCCGGAGTGGAAGGAGGAGAGGAGGAGGTCGCCGGAGTGAAAGGAGGAGAGGAGAGGAGGAGGTCGCCGGTGAAAGGAGGAGAGGAGAGGAGAGGAGGAGAGCAGGAGGAGGAGAATGAAAGCAGTAGAATGTGTGGAGGAGGAGGAGGGAGGAGGGAGGAGGGGGTTAAGTGGCCGGCTCCTCCCATTTCGAATTTCGTGGGCGGGAAGCTTAGCAGTGGCGCACCAAGGCATGGGTGCGCCACCGCTATTTTTTTTCTATTTTTTGAAATTTTTTCATCAAAATCTAAAACCTGAAAAAAGTCCTGTTTCTGTTTTCCAATTGACGAATCCATTTTTTGTCCAAACGGCCGTAGGCCGTTGAATTCGAATAGGAAATTTCGAGTAGATCGATTTTGATATAAAAAAGTTTTTCATCGGAGGTCGTATGCAACCAGAAATCCCGTTTTACCGAAACATGACGCCATTTTGCATAATACATCGAAATTCAAATTTTCAAAGTTTCACTAAAACTAGATCACATATTACATGGGCATCTCCAAGGATTTTATTTTTTGAAATTTCTATCTATTTCTTTTATTTTTTCCAAACCCGAAAAGGCGATCCACGGGGAGGGGTGGAAATGTGTGGGTACCACTTAGCAGTGGCGCACCAAGCATGGGGCGCCACTACTAAGTGATGCCCAAACATGTCCATCATCCCCTTTACATAGCAATGGCGCACCATGTAGAGGTGCGCCACTGCTACATAAAATAGCTGTGGCGCACCTCTACATGGTGCGCCATTGCTATGTATAAGGCTGGGTCAAACCCATGGTCAAACTTAGTGGTGGCGCACCACAGAAGAGGTGCGCCACTACTACATTTTTTATAGTGGCCCACCACTTTCCGGTGCGCCACTGCTAAGTAGTAGTGGCGCACTGCCCTCCTGGTGCGCCACTAACACCCATCTTACGGCTAGGCCTTTTCCTAGTAGTGGTGTTTCTATAAAATCAAAGGAGTTCGTTTGTCTAAATTTGCTCCTAAAGCTTTGGAGGGTATATTTGTTGGTTACGGTGCCGAATCTCACACTTATAGAGTCTTTGATGTATCCTCCGGGATTATCATTGAATCTTGTAGTGTGAAGTTCGAAGAAAATGATGGCTCCCAAGTGGGGCAAGTTGATGTATGTGCAGGTGATGAAATACCTCAAGATGCCATAGTAAGAATGGGTGTGGGATTTTTCCGCCCCATTGAGGGACACGGTGTGGCGTCTCGGGAAGAACTATGCTCTACCACGGTGGAGCCCTCATCCTCTCAACATCAACAAACCCCATCTCTTGAAGCAAATAATGCACCAACCCAAGAACAAGAACAAGACCCTCCCTCTTATGTGCAAGATCAAGGACAAGATCAAGGTCAAGATCAACCAATCATTCATAATGGCTCCAATGAGGATCCAATCAACTCTTGCCCTTCTCCGAACATTGTTCAAGATCTAGCACATGAGATTGAGCAACCCCAAGCAATTGAGGAAGCTCAAGTTCAAGGTCAAGACGGGGACCCAAATGATCAAGTTGATCAAGTGACACCTCCAAGGCCTAGAAAGACCAAGGAGGAGATCGAGGTCCGTCGTCTAGCAAGAAGAGAAAGGAACCTCGAACTTCGTGGACACACTCATGACAAGGTTCTTGGTGATGTAAGGGCAAAGGTTTCCACAAGAAGGCAATTGGCGAACTTTAGCCATCATCATGCTTATATCTCCTTAGTGGAACCCAAGAAAGTATTTGAAGCCCTTGAAGATTCGGATTGGTTGGAAGCTATGCATGAAGAACTCAATAACTTCAAGCGCAACAAAGTGTGGACTTTAGTTAAGAAGCCAAAGGAGTGCCGCAATGTTATAGGCACTAAATGGATTTTCAAGAACAAGCAAGATGAGTTTGGAAATGTTGTGAGGAACAAGGCAAGATTGGTGGCTCAAGGGTTCTCTCAAGTTGAGGGTATTGACTTTGGAGAAACCTATGCTCCCGTGGCTCGCCTTGAGTCCATCCGTATCCTTCTTGCTTATGCATCGCATCATAACTTTAAGTTACAACAAATGGATGTGAAAAGTGCTTTTCTTAATGGTCCTTTGCATGAAGAGGTGTATGTTAAGCAACCCCCGGGGTTCGAGGATCTCAACTTTCCTAAACATGTCTACAAGCTTGATAAAGCACTTTATGGTCTCAAACAAGCTCCTAGAGCTTGGTACGAGCACCTTAAGGAATTGTTGGTAGACCGTGGGTTTGATGTTGGGCTAATCGACCCCACTCTTTTTACTAAGAGGGTCAATGGGGAGCTTTTCGTTTGCCAATTATATGTTGATGATATTATATTTGGCTATACTAACAAAGCTTTCAATGATGAATTTTCAAAGCTTATGACCGATAGGTTTGAGATGTCTATGATGGGAGAGATGAAGTTTTTCCTTGGTTTTGAGATCAAGCAATTGAGAGAAGGAACCTTCATCAATCAAGCAAAATATCTCCAAGACATGCTCAAGAGGTTCAAGATGACCGAGTTGAAGGGTGTGGCCACTCCCATGGTTACCAAATGTCATCTTGCACTAGATCCCAATGGTAAAGAGGTGGATCAAAAGGTATATCGCTCCATGATTGGATCCTTGCTTTACCTTTGTGCATCTAGACCGGACATAGTGTTGAGTGTTGGTGTGTGTGCAAGGTATCAAGCTTCTCCTAAAGAGAGCCACATGATGGCTCTCAAAAGAATCTTTCGATATTTGGTTGATACCCCAAGATATGGTATTTGGTACCCCAAAGGCTCAAGTTTTATTCTCAATGGATACACCGATGCGGATTGGGCGGGTGACAAGGATGATAGGAAATCAACTTCCGGGGCTTGCCAATTCCTTGGTAGGTCCTTGGTGTGTTGGTCTTCTAAGAAGCAAAATTGCATATCTCTCTCCACCGCCGAAGTCGAATATGTTGCCGCCGCAAGTGGATGCACTCAATTGTTATGGATGAGGCAAACTTTAAAGGAATACGGTGTCATTTGTGACAAAGTGCCTCTATTATGTGACAATGAAAGTGCCATCAAGATTGCCTATAATCCGGTGCAACATTCAAGAACGAAGCATATTGAGATCCGGAATCATTTCATTAGGGATCATGTTGCCCGTGGTGATATTGAGCATATCTATGTTCCTACCAAAGATCAACTTGCCGATATATTCACGAAGCCTCTTGATGAAGCAAGGTTCACTTATTTGAGGAATGAGCTAAATATCATCGATTCAAGGAGTATAGCTTGACCATCTTGCAAACACACCTTCGTCTCAAAACTTTATTTGGTTTAGATGTGGGCATGGAAATAGGGGGAGTGCGGTTTAAATTATTGAGCTATCCCTCCCCCCATAATGCCAACATTAAAGATGTCATTCTTGTTATATCATATGTTGATATGTGAGCTTAAATGATGAGTATTGGTTTGGACCCAAGATATATCTTCGCGGTGCCATACCATAACACTCATATATGGTGGCCTAGGCCACCACACTCTTCTTCGTGAAGAGTTGGAGTTGTTTGGATTTTCATTGGATTTTATTGACATCTCCATGTTCTTATGGGAAATCACTCTAGTTTGGCCTTATTTGCTCATATCTTGCAAACTTGAGTGATCATGTACCATTAACAGTTTGTATCTTCTAAAACCTAAGCCTACTCTCTCCTATAAGCCATTTCCATCTTGCTCATTTGTCATGTTTGGTAAAAACTTGGAGTTTGAGGTTTTTCGGTCGGATGATCTAGGTTGCTCCATCTTATTGGTAAATTTGCACCTTATATGTGACGTGATACATTATTGCATCGCATATGGGTCTTGCAAATAACCAACGAAAGATGGGCCAGATTCACGGTGATTCTGGAATTTTCCAGAACCCCGGATAATCCGGCCCCAGGAGACACCGGAAAATCCGGCCCGGCCGGATTATCCGCCCTAAGCTAGGGCCGGATTATCCGGCCTGGGCAGATCTTGAAAGGGTTGAGGTCGAGGCCGCGGGGGGGGGGCAAACGGTTCACTCCTCCCCCCACGCGCCTCTCTCTCCTCTTTCTCCTCTCAAGATCGCCGGACCTCCTCCTCCTCGCCGGAGACGCTCCGTCCGCCCCCTCTCGGAGTTCTTGGGTGGATCGGGTGCATCTCCTCCCTAGCTACCTTCTCCTCCAAGCGGTTTCCACAATGGATGTGGGTATGATTCACAATCTCTAACCCTAGATGTTGTGTTTTATATGTGCTATTTTCTGGGTGGAATTGGTGTCTAGTTGTTCCAAATCACGTGTAGTGTACTCCTCTTGCATGCTATGAGGCCGATCTAGTCTTAGACAAGCTTTTGATTGAAAAACTGCAAATTTCGCAGGGCCGGATTATCCGCCCCCCGAGCAGGCTGGATTATCCGGCCGGGCCGGATTATCCGCCCCCAGGGGACACCGGATTATCCGGCCTGGAGCTTCATCGCCACTGCAGTTTTTGCTTCAATCTATCATGTCTAGATTTGTACCGACTTATAGCATGTTTCTCGAGTATATTACTGTATCTTACATGACTTATGAGCATTACCTTCTCTTTGCTACCCGCCTTTGCTTCTCACAGGTGGTGCTTCTCGGGGTGGTCGGAGACGCCCAAGGCATGATCGATCTAGTGACGAGTTTGCACCCAATGCACCTCGCAAGTCCGTCACTTCAAGGCGGAAGAACAAGGATGTGAGGGAGAACTACAAGGCCATGGACCCAGTCTCTTATTCCGCTATCCGCATGAAGAACTGGTATGAAGATGTTCCAAGGGATGAAGAGATAGAGGGCAGGAGATTCTGGTGCATGGAGCAGGAGTTCATCTACAAGGACGTCTACGAGCCCATGAAGGATCTGAGACCCATGCAAGCTATCAATGTGGACATTCTGGCTGAAAACAATCACTTTGAAGATGCAATCTGGGTAGCTGGAAGGATGGGCTTGCATGATATCATGAAGATTCAATGTGACTATAGCCCAGATTTGGTGAAGCAATTCTTTGCCACTTTGGCAATCAAGAAAGATGAGGAACGCACTATGGAATGGATGACTGGCTCCACTCACTGCAGCGCCACTGCTGCCGTTTTCTTTGGTATTCTTGGAGTTCCTGTTGATGAGGGTCGTCGTCTTCATGGACCACAACAGACAGATAAGAATGCTCTTGTGCATCTCTATACCTCAGCGGGAAAAATTGGTTTTGCTAAGGGGCTGCTTCCCATATACAGTCAGTTGCTCCGGTTCTTTCGGGCAACCATTTGCCCAAGTGGTGGTAACAATGATGCTCTCCGGGGAGTCCTTGTGGACCTTATGCACCTCAGCTTTAAGTGTGCTCGTGATGGTAATGAGGTACGGGACTACACTCTTGATATCATGGACTTTATCTTCCATGAGATCCATGATGCCATGGTCTCCCGGACCACCATACCATATGCACCCTACATCCAGCTTCTCATCAACAACTCTGTGGCTGTGAATCGTGAAGATTTGAGTGGGTATCCTTTGGTGAAGCACACTGTCAAGAAGGCCTACAAGCTTAAGCCAGTCTCTTCAGCTGTACCTGCACCTGACACTTTCATGGGTGCTGCTCGTTCTAGTGGTGTTGCTCCTGCTCGTCATCCTGATGTCCCGGCTATGAGGAAGCAAGTGAGCCGGCTTAGTTGGTTTCAGCGTCACATCCTTTGCATGAACATTGAGATCCATAAGGAGAACTATGCAGCTAGCCGAGAGCGTTCTGAGATTAAGCATACTCAGGCGGTTATTCTACACAAGCTCAGTGGTGATCAAGGTCCCCCGCCTCAGCCTCCAGCTCACCAGGGTTACAGTGGATGGCACTCTGCACAGGTTCCATGGAGTGATCTTGATGATTGCCTTCAAAGGTCCAACACCTCTCGTCGTTCTTCGGATGCACCTGACACTGATGAAGAAGAAGAAGAAGAAGAAGAAGAGGCGCAAGAGTCCGATGATGATTATGCCTCCGAGTGATCCCCATGGGGCGAGTAGCATCGCGCTTGTCCCCTTTTTGGCATCTCGATGCCAAAGGGGGAGAAGCGTTCTATTAGGAACTCTCTCGGGGATTTGCATGGTTTGGGCACAAGCATATGCGTTTATCATTCCTTTATTGCTTGTGTTCCCTCTTATTTGAACTATTTTCTTTGGTTGTGTTCCGTTTCCGTTTAAAACTATGTGCTATGTGGTGTGAGACATTGTTATGGTTTTCGGATTTCTATTTGTTGAGATCAAGGATATTACATTATGTGTGATGCTATATCTCCGTATTATATATCTACACATGGGTATGATTTCTTACATCCTATCTCAACTTCATATGTGTCAATGTCTCGTGTTAGAGCTCATGTTGGATATCTCTTGTGTTGAGGCACCATACTCCTATGTGTTGTGTATTTGTATTCAAATGCAAATTACTTAGATGCACACATGTAGGGGGAGTGCCTCTATGGTTTGCCATCATGCTTGTCTCTTTAGTGATTCTTTTGCAAATCCGTATATTGTCATCAAACACCAAAAAGGGGGAGATTGAAAGAACATCTCTCACATTATGTTTTGTGTGTTTGATGTCAATATATGTGATACACTAATGTTTGTTTAAGTGGTACAGGGATTACATAGTTTCATATTTGTGTGTGTTGGATTTGGTCGGTCTGTCAACAGTTAACAGCAAAAAGATGGCCAGGCCGGATAATCCGGGCCGGATATTATTGAAATATCCGGCCCCCTTGATTTTGGCTAAGTCTTCGAGGAAATGCAGCGCAGTATGGGGGCCGGACATTTGCCCGGATATTGTCCCGGTATTGTACCAGGACCGGAATATCCGGGCCGGATATTTTGGAAATATCCGGCCCCCTCGTTTTTGGCTAAGGACTGGAAGAAAAGTGAACCAGTACAAGGGCCGGACATTTGGCCGGATAATGTCACAGTTTTGTCCCGAAGGCCGGATTATCCGGGGCGGATTATCCGGCCCCTACTTAGGCCGGAATATCCGGCCCCCCGGAAGCTGCAACGGCTCAATTTTGAGGGGAGGTATAAATACCCCCTTCTTCTACCTTGGTTGCTTGCTCAATCATTACACAAGAAATCTGCCAAGCCACCTCCATTAGAGCCACCTCAAGAAACTCAAGATTTGCAAGATCTCCTTCCTCCCCCAACCAAAGCTCTTGATCTTTGGAGATTCGAAGGAGAAGACACCGATCTACATCCTCACCGAAGCGTTCTTCATTTCCCCCTCTCTTGTTTGAGGGATCTCATGCTAGTGTTCCTATTTGGTTCCCTAGTTGATTTGTGTTGATGTATTGTTGTTGATTGTTGTGTTGTAACAGATTTGGGAGCCTCCAATTTGGTTGTGGATGTGTGCCCCAAGAACCTTGTAAAGGCCCGGTTTCCGCCTCGAGGAAATCCCTTAGTGGAAGTGGGCTAGGCCTTCGTGGCGTTGCTCACCGGAGATCTGAGTGAAGCCTTCGTGGCTGTTGGTTTGGCTTTCGTAGCAACCACACTCCTCCAAACGTAGACGTACCTTCTTGCAAAGGAAGGGAACTACGGGAATCATCTCCGTGTCATCGCGTGCTCCACTCTCGGTTACCTCTATCCTATTCTATCTCTATATTGCTTAGATATATCTTGCTTAGTTGTTAGCCTTGTCATATAGGTAAATTCACTTAGTTGCATATCTAGAGAATTTACCTTTTGTGTCAAGCCTAAATTGAAAAAGAACTAAAAATTGGTTAGCACCTATTCACCCCCCCCCCCTAGGTGCGGCATACGATCCTTTCAATGGTTATCGGTTTTTTTCTTCCGAAAACACTATAATTATAATATTAATGTGTGGAATTTGTTCGATATATACAATTGAGATAATTCAGGGATAGCTAGTATTTTTATGTGATTTTAAATCGGCAGGCTAAGTTAACAATCAATTTGCTAAATAGTTAAGGTTGACTTGAGCACCAACCATACGATATTTAGACATTTCTAATCAAATATAATAATTTTTATTCATAAAGTAAATAGAACAAATTTCTCCAAGTCAATATAATTGCCGACTAAACAATAAGTATTTAAATTTTATTTAATTTGATATTTCTACATCGTGTTCGACCTTCATTTGTTTGGAAAATACATGGCATTCACACATTCCTATGAAATATATATGAAATACATTACATGTTAAACAAAGTAAGTCTTTGACGGGTAATTGGCACATGGACATGTTACTCAAAATAATGTTTTAAATTTTAATGTTCTTAATTTCTTTTTACATGTTATAGCAATATATTTACGTATCGTTAACGATATTTATTGATATTTCACTATTTAAAATGCTACTATTTCCCAACGGATAGGATATTATTTTATCTACATCTTAACTCCGTCTGCAATAATCCTACTTTCCAGTCCAACCATTCTATGCTCACGTTTATGTGATTTTAAATTGGTGGGATAAGTTAACAATCAATTTGCTAAATAGTTAGGGTTTACTTGAGCACCAACCATACGATATTTAGACATTTCTAATAAAATATAATAATTTTTATTCATAAAGTAAATAGAAATTTTCTCCAAGTCAATATAACTGTCGACTAAACAATAAGTTTTTAAATTTTATTTTATTTGATCTTTCTACATCGTGTTCGACCTTCATTTCTTCAGAAAATACATGGCATTAGCACATTCCTATGAAATATATATGAAATACATTAAATGTTAAACAAAGTATGTCTACCGTACACAACTTTGACCCGTAATTGGTACATAGACATGTTACTCAAAATAATGTACTTTTTAAATTTTAGTGTTCTTAATTTTTTTCATGTTAAAGCAATATATTAACGTATCGTTAACTATATTCATTGATATTTCACTATTTAAAATGCTATTTTCCAACGGACATGATATTATTTTATCTATATTTTAACTCCCTCTGCACTAATCCTACTTTCCAGTCCAATCAATCTATGCTCACGTTCTTGTATTGATTAGTTTCTTTTTAAACATGGACCGACCAACCATAGAGATTTCAGTTTAGATAACCGATATGAGTTTAGATAACCGATATGTTTTGGATTTCTGGAGCTAGTTTCTCCTACCTACTCCCTTCGTTCGTAGCGCGCGATTCTCGGTTTGATTAAAGTCAAACTTTGCAAACTCTAGCCAAATATTTCCAAAAAATATTAATATCTACAATATACATATTATATTAGAACTTTTCCATAATATATTTCCACGTTTTATTATCTAAATAATGGATATTAATATCGTATATTTTCGATCAAACTTTGTAAAGTTTGACTTTGGAAAAACCTAGAATACGAACTAAATAAACACGGAGAGAGTAAACATAGGCCATTTTTTTTTTATAATCAATCGGCTTTGAACTATTTTTACAAGTTATCGATCAGCTTTGGAATTTCTTTTATATTCATCAATCAGATTTGGATCTTTTTATAACTATAATCACCAATCAGCTTTGGATTTTCTTTTAAAATAGCCGACTAATTTTGGAGACTAACGTATATGGCTAAAGCTTAGAAAATCTCCTTTTATCTATAGTTTGGATATAGTCTGGACGTAGTCTCCCTGAATTAAACATGACCTACCTTGTTTCTTTTTGGAACGTGACCTGTCTTGTTAGAAGGTCATGTAATTAAATTGCATAGACGTTACGTACTCTTTTTCGTGAATTGGATGGCTGACCTGCCACGTCTGGTGGTTATGTAATTAAATTATATGTGTAACGTAACTTTGGTTTTCCTATTAAATCAGACTCCCCGAATTAAATGTGGCATGCCTTGTTTTCTTTAGCGTGGCCTACCTTGTTAGAAGGTTATATAATTAAATTGCATAGATGTTACATAATTCTTTTTCATGAATTAGATGGATGACATGCCACGTCTGGTGGTTACGTGATTAAATTATATGTGTAACGTAACTCTGGTTCTCTTATTAAATCCTAACCGTAAATTATATATCTAAGTGTTTAAATAATTTAGATGATGTGGATTAACGTGGTGCCTCGAAAACGTAACCCCATATTGTGCTTTTAGTATACTAGGACAATGCCCGCGCGTTGCTGCGGAAGAAGACAAAAAGAATTGTTGATTTTCAAAAAATTGAAATACTCATTAGCAACTTATATCTAGGACATTTTACGATTACATATTGTCATCAATATTTATAATTCACAAAGTGTTCTCGGTCTTTGTAACAGTTGGCACGTTTTCTTTATAAAATTGTACAATTATATGTTGTCGCCAGTCTTTATAATTGACACAGTGTCGTCAATTTTTAAAAAAATCACCCCAAGTCATCGAGCTTTGTTATAACAAACGTTCGGTTCGCTCTGTCTATTGTCCAAGTTTCTCTTTGTAAAAAATCACAGTTGACACGTTTTCTTTATAACAAAGTTCTACCTTTCTTTAATATAAATCAGGTCCAAGCCTGCATGCTCGTGTGGACTTGCAGGAGCGGAGGCAGGAAAACAACTTGGAGAAGATCAAAGGTGAAATGAACATAAGGTTAGGTTGGCGGGGCAGATTAAGTTTAGGTTGGCCATGGCAGTATGGAACTTGCATGGTTGCCAAGATTTTCCCACGAGAATCACCCCCTTGTAAGTGGGCGGACTGTGCACGTCCCATAGGGCTGCCTTCGTCGATCCTTGGCGTACGTGTGGACGAGCAGAATTATGCCTTCCGCTTCGACGTATGTAACCCCGCGATCTCCTTATCCATGTGGACGGGAGGTGCCGTGCTATCGGCCGTTGGACAAATCTTCAGGGCGGCTCGACTCTCTTTGTTTGTGGGTCAGCAGCTCTATTCCTTTCTCGTTCGTTCTGGTGGGCACAGTTCTCTCTTCCAATGGAATCCCTCAGGATTTCTACAGCTTGTTGTTCTCGAGGCGGCTTGTTGATTCAAGAAATTTTAGGTATATAAACTGGTTGGGCAAGGGATAAGAGAGCGAGGTGGGACTAATTTGCATAAGGTAATACGTAGGATCGATGCAGCTGGCCAATTTTGATCCACTCGTCCGCGAATTTTTTTTAAATAATACACTTTTTAATATTAATTCCAGGAATAATAGCCGTTTTCAGCAATTTTCAGAAATAATACACCGTCGGGGTGGTGGAAACCGAAATTACGAAATCGGGTTTGAGGAACCCGAAATTACGAAATCGGGGTTGGGGAACCCGAAAATGAGATTCTTCTGCGCCTTCTGCGCCGTGATGGAAAAAGAAAAATAAAAAAAGCAGTAATCGGGGTGGTTGAACCCGATTTCTGAAAATCGGGCAAGTTGAACCCGATACCTAATAATCGGGCAATTTGAACCCGACTTCAATAAATCGGGTTTATTGAACCCGATTTTCTGCCCAGCACGAAATTTTCCCGCCTTTTCGCGTTCGCACCGCCGTGTTTCCCTCCCGCCTTTGCCGCCACCCTTCCCGCCACTTCTTCCCGCCACTCCTTCCCGCCATCATCTCCCGCCACTATCTCCCGCTAAATTTTCCCGCCACACTGTCGAATTTTTGCCTATAAAAGCAGGCATCGCTACTCTGGATTGCACAAGTTCTTGTATCTCTATTTTATCCCGTTTGCTCACTCTTAGCCATCATGAGTGTGCCGTGCTCTGACCAGGAGTTTAGGCCGGTGAAGGCGAAGGCTGCAAGTTTACCCCCGGGTGTGACTGCGGAGCGTTGTTGGTGCGGCCGTGTTGCTAAGGTTAAGCAGGTGGAGGATTTCTCCGACCAGTTCGGCATGAAATTTTTCATGTGTGCGAGCTATGAGCATGATCCACCCCGTAGTTCAGCTTCGTCGTCCACCAGGCCGCCGGTATGTTTCGACATAATTGTATGTTGGCTTAAATTTGTTTGTGAATTTGATTTAATCTTACTGTTTGTGTTGTAGTCTCCCCCGCCCCTATGCAAATGGTTTCACTGGATAGACACGGAGCAGCCGGATTGGGCGCGCGAGGAGGTTGAGGAGAAACAGCGCCGTGCGTGGGCAACGTTCTTTGAGGAGGAGCGTTGGGAAAAGGTTCGTGCTAATGAGAAAGCAGAGCGAGAGAGGCAGATACAGAAACTAAGGGCGGAACAAGCTCGTAACCGAGAGGTGAATCAGAAGAGGATGGATGATGAGGCTGCACGTAGGTTTGCAGACGAAGAGGTTCGCAGGGAGGCTCGTGAAGCGGAAAGGAAGAGACTAAGGGAAAGAGCTGCTGAAGCGCAAGCGGCAGAAGAACGCGGCGACAAGTCTGGAAAATGGCCACGGTGGACGCAGGGAAAGTAGTGTGATGTGTCGTATTGGCTATGTATCTTAATTTCAGTTGTATCTTAAATTCCGTTGTAGTGTCGTTGTATCTTAAATTCCGTTGTAGTGATAAATCCTATTTTTATTTCAGCTGCAATGTATCTTCATTTCTGTTTTAGTATTATTGTTTCCCGCCTAATTTTTCCCGCTCAGTTTTTTCCCGCCTTTTACCCCCGCCGTAATCTCCCGCCAATTTTTCCCGCTCACTTTTTTTCCGCCTTTTACTCCCGCCCTAATCTCCCGCCAGTTTTTCCCGCTCACCTTTTCCCGCCGAAAGTCGTCCCTTCTAGCCTATAAAAACCCCCCAGTGTTTCCTTCTGTTTCAGTGTATTCTCTCAGCAAGATGGATCCCCCATATAAGAATCCCCCCCATCTTTTCACCGAATCCATGGCCAAACCTCTTCTAGACGAGGCCCGCAAAGTGATGAGGGAGAGTAAGGTAGACACATTTGAGGAGTTCATCAGTAGCGACGCCTTGCTCCGTAAGGTGGGTAGGGAGTTTGAGAAATATTCTTATGGGTGGCCATTGAAGAAGATGCCTGCTCGCAGCCCACGGGAGATAAGGTGTGAGCTTATCAGGTTGAATGAGAAGTGGAAGTCACTAACTTGGAAGAATGAACGAGATAGGGAAAGAGATTACAACTTTCCATGGCTGTGGACGGTTGAGAGTGAGGACGACGATGATATCTTTGAGCCTAGCAGCAAGGCGAAGAAAGCTGCATCGTCGAAGGGCAAGAGCGCCAAGTCCTCGAAGGGGAAGAGTGCTGCACCACCGGTCATCGACTCGGACGACGACTTCGAGCCTAGCACGAAGGCGAAGAATGCTGCATCGTCGAAGGGCAAGAGTGGCAAGAGTGCTGCACCGCCAGTCGTCGATTCAGACGACGACTTCGAGCCTACCACCAAGGCCATGAAAGCTGCATCGTCGAAGGGCAAGGGAAAGGGTGTGCTGCGTTCTTAGTGTTTTAGTTATCAGTAATCATGGATCTTGTAGTATGTTGTAGCGATGGTGTACCATTTAATATGTTAGCAGAGAGTTATGTTGTAGTAGTAAGTTGTATCTTAATTATCGCTTGAAGTTCAATATGAAATGTTTGTTAAATAGAAATAGTAGTCATACATGGCGCATACAAATAGTAGTCATACATGGTGCATACAAATAGTACTCATCTCACTGACCACGGCCCCTCCCTCCACCTCGCCTCGGTGGCGGTCGAGCCTGAAAAGGTGACGGCGAGTACATACGAACAGGTGGCTGGCGATGTCGGGGAGGAAGCATGTACCCCTGCTCGTGCTGACTGTACTGCGTGGGATCTGGAGGTGGAGTTTGCTGTTGACTTGAAATCCAGTCTTGATAGCTCTGCTGTGTTTCGTCCTGATCGTGAGCACTGGACCAGAAGGATCGTGATCCGGACCCCGTCGACATATGTCCCTCACCTTTGATTAGATAAAAAAACCGTTAGTCGATCATGAGGAAATTCACACATGGTGCACAATTAATATGGATAGTGATGAATTGCGTACCCTCTGGCTCATCCATACGGGGACGCCACCCGAAGTTAGGCATGGGAAATTGCTGCTCCATGCCGAAACCGGCACGCTGCCAATACTCGTAAGTAGGCTCCTGCTGCTGCTGGTTTTGCCACCCAGAACCTCCTGCCTGGTTAGGAGATGGTGGCCTCGGGCTCGGCGGTACCTCCATACGTGGGCGCGGGGCGTGCCGCGGCTGATGCACCTGCAAAGAGGGACGAGGTGGCCGCTGTGCTGCTCGGTACTCGGCAACATCCGAAGATCGCGTGCATGTGATAGTCGCGTAGATACGACGTAGTTTGTCCTGAAGACGCTGTGCAAAGGAGGTGTGGTGCTCATACCGTCCAAGAAGTGGGCCG
Source organism: Lolium perenne (assembly GCF_019359855.2). NCBI lineage: Eukaryota > Viridiplantae > Streptophyta > Magnoliopsida > Poales > Poaceae > Lolium > Lolium perenne. The sequence goes on along the minus strand of NC_067245.2, from coordinate 42,956,440 downwards.
GAGGAGAGCGAGCGTGCATACTGGGCGGCATCATCTTGCAGCTCCGCCGTCAACACGGCCTACAATTGTGAGCTCAAATTAGTTATGTGTTGGCCAAATGTAGAAAAAATATATTTGACTTACTGCGTGATGCCGAGTGCCTGAAGTGGAGTGACGAGGGTAGGTGTCCCACATTGTCGAGGGATCCCTCTGAACTGGGTCACACGCCTGGCTCAGCCGAAGTCGTGTCCTAGGCATGTATGCCCGCAAGTAGTGCTCAAATTCCTGAAGATCAAATGCCTCCATGGTGGCCCATGAAACTGCCGGCGCATTGGCCCAACCGGTGATGTATGGAGCGAGGAGTTGCAACCATCCAGCAGCAGTCTTATTCGCTCCTTTTCTATTGTACCTGAAAAATGAAGACGAACATGTCTTAGGAAAAAATTATGATTGTCCAACATGATGTAATAACTTTGGATAAATTTAAATTGTACTCACGCGTGGACGCGTGGTGGTAGAGGAACTGTGGGAGGTGGTGGCTCGATCAGCTGACGCTGTCCAAACTGTCTCATGACCCTCTGCTGCGACATCTCCTCCACGAAGATATCGAAGATGATCTTCGCCTTCGTCATCCAGTAGGCCCAATCTCTGGTACACATGTTCGATATACCGCCTGGGTATGCCTCGTCGCGGTGGTCCTCACTGTATGGCTCCCAGGTGACATCGCTCTCTAGTAGTAGGTCAAACTGCTCTGTGAATGCTGGGTAGCAATTCCTTAGCTGATTATGCCCAAAATGTCTCTGCATAACATAACACAACTAAGTTAGTGTTACATCTTATATAAAAATATAAAGAAGGAGTAAATATTGCGAATACCTTCCGCGATGTCCATAGAGAACCAAACGTCAGCATGTCGATGCGCTCTGCGTCGTACAACTCGTCTGGCGGCCAAGATCCATCTCTAATCTCAGGACGGCCGATGGGAAACCTCGCCCATGACCAGAGCTGCAACAGGAGTGGACAACCAACGATGCCAGAACCATGCGAGGTTAGCTGGCAACCCTTACACATACCTCGGTACGTAGCGGCTAAGACCGCAGAACCCCAGCTCCTCTGAATGATGTGCTCTGCTTCGGTGGCCTCTGCTATCTCCTGAGCTATAGGGATGTACCGCGCACTGATCGTATTCCCGTGATTGTCCGTGAACATCGTCTTCGCGTAATATGGAGAGACGAAAGAGATTGAGTCCAGCCCTAGTTGTCTGGTAGCTGCCAGCACATGGGAGCATGGAAGGTGAAGCAACCTCGGTTTGTTGCATGTGCACTCACACGATGGCCATTCTTCATTTCCAATTCTGACCTCATGTGTTCTCACCGCATTCACACAACCAAACTTGTCGGTTGGTAAGCGCACCTCAAACCTCCTTTCCTGATTACCGATGGCCAGAACAGTGTGTGACATACCCTTCTCCATCTTGACATCCATATATTCCATAATGGCCTTACAGTAAGGAGTGTTTGGATTTTCAAGCATATGGTTCAAAGCCAACTCCCGTCTCTCTTTGAAATAATTCATAGTGCCATATAAAATACCCTCCACAAGGGCTGTCAGCGGCAATGCCCTATTTCCCCTAAGCACGAAGTTGTATGACTCAGCTAGGTTGGTAGTCATCACACCATACCTAGCTCCATGTGTGTCATGCAGCAAAGACCACCTTTCTAATGGCTCGTGCTCTATCCACTCTGCAAAATTTTTAATCCGTCGTCCAGGCCTCCTTCTAGTATTGGGTGGGTCAAATCCAGGCAGGTCACATAGCCCAATAGGATCGGCTGGGCCTCTTTGGAACCTGTGTACCCTGTGCCACAGCTGCTGCATGAGCTGCTACTAATGCAGCTCGGGCGGCTAACCTGTGCCGCACATGGTCCTTAGTGAACTCATCCAGCTTGCCGCGGAGAAAAGTGTACTTGCATTCTTGATTCTGCTTGCACAACTTCTTGAACAGATTCATAAGACCCTTGCTCCTAAACTGCGAGAAGAAATTGGCCCCCAGGTGGCGCATGCACCACCTACTCTGCATATCCTGCCATGGCGTCTCTTCATCAGGTCCGGCTTCTACCAGAGTCTTGATAGCCGCAAGTATACCTGCATGCCTGTCATGTAGCACGCACACATTTTCGCGATCTTTCACTATCGATTTTTTTAACTGCCTGAAGAACCATAACCAGCTAGCAGTGTTCTCGCTCTCAACAAATGCAAATGCGAGAGGCACACATCGATTGTTGCCATCCACTCCAATTGCTGTCAGAATCTGTCCCTTGTACCTCCCAGTTAGAAAAGTTCCATCTACACACATCACCGGACGACAGTGCATGAAAGCCTCGATGCATATGCTGAATGCGAAAAACACCCTGTGCAGAACCCTGACATTAGGGAACTCTGGTATCACAAAGTCTTGTATGTCCACATGGGTGCCCGGATTCCGGTCCTTCAATGTGTGCAGGAGACGGACGACACCGTCATAAGCATCATAGAAGGTCCCGAATCTGTTCTCCAGTGCCGTCTGTTTAGCCCTCCATGCCTTGCCATATTCAATTACATACTTATATTGAAGGTGAACTCTTCTCTGGATGGCTTTAACCCCCATTGCTGTATTCTCTACAATCTCCTTGTAGAACAGGCGAGCAATAAGAGTGGATGTAAGGTTTCGGTGATCCTTCAACATACTCTTAAGGACACATGTGTGCGGCACGAAGTCGCTCACCACCCATGTTGTGTCATACTTCGGACAGTACCCATGCACCCTTGATGGACATCTAGCATCGCTGCAGACCACTGTCAAGAATTTCTGACTTGAAACGGTGGTTCTGAATACCCTTTGCGTGTTCATTGCCCACTGAGTGATTGCTTCCTGCAGATGTCTCTTGTCAGCATATCTAGCACCAACTGAGATGGTGTTCATGCTGTACTCCCAGGCAGAATCGTGCCGATCATCGACTATCATTGCCTCCGACAAATCATGGTTCCAAGAAGAGGGGATCGGATCCGCCTCTTCGTTATCATCTGAAGTATCGGATCCACCGGATTCATCTGAGTCAACCTCATTGTCCACTCCATCCTCGTCTTCCTCGTCCATCATGTTCTGCATCTGTTCTTCTTCTTCGTCCACGCTTTCAAGCTCAACAGTATCGTCATGACCACCTGCTGCATGGCTACTCTGCCCGGATTGGAAATCGCCGCCGCCGGATCGTAACTTTGACTGCTCTGGCCTGGATGGAACGCACCCTCGCCTTCTTGGAAATTCACCACCTTTGCCTCGGGAAGCATTAAGGCGATGGGGTGAGTTCCCCTGCGCTCGCACGCTTCCAACCAGTGCACCCACTGAGAGGTCCGCTCAATCGGCTTCAACCGCCAGAAAATCTGGGTACTGGAGCTGCTCCACAAAGCATGCACACCAACAGTGTATGCTTCGGGATTAAGCCCGAAATTCACGGTCAACCACTCCTTCAACTGACTAACTCGCCATGTTTTTGGGTTTGTCAGATGCAAATCCTCACACTGAAACTCGCTCAGATCAGCTCCCATCGGAGTTGTTCGGACCGTGCCATGACCGAAGTAAACAACGAATTTTACTCTATCTGACATATCTGCTCACCTATACAAATTACAGACTCGTCAAAAAAATCTAGCACCTACACTCTAAAATAAATACTTTCTACCGGTACATATTTCAGTAACTAATCTGCGAAGCTAACGAACGCAACATGCATCATTACACGATCTAATATCAGGAATTAGGGTTTACCCTTAAAACGTGCCAAACACCTCCGTCAGCAGCTCAGCTCGTCCACCAGCAGCAGCTCCTCCACCACCACCAGCAGCTCCTCCACCACCACCAGCAGCTCCTCCACCACCACCACCACCACCACCAGCTCCTCCACCACCACCACCACCAATAACACCTCCACCAAAATGCTTCAAAATCTAACCCATGTATAGATCAGATGATTCTACAGCTTTTGGTGGTCAAACTACAGCAAATGGCTGGACAAATTGCTCAGCAATGAGAGAAAATGCTGCTGGCCAAAGAGCAAACGAGAGAGAGAAAGCAGATGAGCTGAGGCTGAAGGAGGAAGAAGAAGGGCAGAGCGCTCGGGCGAGGCAGCAGCGCGCGCGACGCATTTAATATCGCCTCGATTCGGGGTCGTCCTGCCCGACTCGGGCTCAGCGTGCCCGAAGTTACGGCCTCGGGATTCTCCGCCCCGACAGCATCTGCTCCTGTCCAGGGGACAGTCCGACACGGGCCTTCGGTGGCCGACACCCACGCTTCGGGGAGGAGCACCCCGAAATTTGCCTGACACGGCAGATTCACCTCGTCTCGGGCTCCTCAAACCCGATTTTGTAAATTCGGGTTCGCCCACCCGGACGGTGTATTATTTCTGAAATTAGCTGAAAACGAATATTATTTCTGGAATTAATATTAAAAAGTGTATTATTTAAAAAAAATTCGCCACTCGTCCAGCATGTCGTATTGTGTATTGGCCTGACTTCAAAGCCCAAAATAAACTGACCATCTCATACGAAAAAGTGCCTTGCCTAGACATGCAAAGCTGGGCGAATTTTTTTTAAATAATACACTTTTTAATATTAATTCCAGAAATAATATTCGTTTTTGGCTTATTTCAGAAATAACACACCGTCGGGGTCCGCTAACCCGAATTTGCAAAATCGGGGTCGGCGAACCCGAATTAGCAGAGTCGGGGCAGTGGAACCCGATTTCTTGAATAGCTCTGCTGCGGCGTGACAATAAAATATAACTCGGGGTAGTGGAACCCGATTTCAATTAATCGGGGTAGGTAAACCCGATTTTAGCTAATCGGGCCAGGTGAACCCGATTCCAATAAATCGGGATTGTTCAACCCGAGCACCAATTTTTCCCGCCTTTTTGCGTTCACACAGTTTCCCGCCCGCCCTTGCCGCCACTCCTTCCCGGCACCCTTCCCGCCAATCGTTGCCGCCACCATCTCCCGCCAGTTTTTGCAGCCACCATCTCCCGCGCTGGTGTCGAAATTTAGCCTATAAAAGCAGGCAGCGCTACTCTGGATTGCACAAGTTCTTGTATCTCTATCTTTGTGCTGTTTGCTCACTGTTAGCCATCATGAGTGTGCCGTGCTCTGACCCGGAGTTTAGGCCGGTGAAGGCGAAGGCTGCAAGTTTACCCCCGGGTGTGATCATGAGCGTTGTTGGTGCGGCCGTGTTGCTAAGGTTAAGCAGGTGGAGGATTTCTCCGACCAGTTCGGCATGAAATTTTTCATGTGTGCAAGCTATGAGCATGATCCACCCCGTAGTTCAGCTTCGTCGTCCACCAGGCCGCCGGTATGTTTCGACATAATTTTATGTTGGCTTAAATTTGTTTGTGAATTTGATTTAATCTTACTGTTTGTGTTGTAGTCTCCCCCGCCCCTATGCAAATGGTTTCACTGGATAGACACGGAGCAGCCGGATTGGGCGCGCGAGGAGGTTGAGGAGAAACAGCGCCGTGCGTGGGCAACGTTCTTTGAGGAGGAGCGTTGGGAAAAGGTTCGTGCTAATGAGAAAGCAGAGCGAGAGAGGCAGATACAGAAACTAAGGGCGGAACAAGCTCGTAACCGAGAGGTGAATCAGAAGAGGATGGATGATGAGGCTGCACGTAGGTTTGAAGAGGAAGAGGTTCGCAGGGAGGCTCGTGAAGCGGAAAGGAAGAGACTAAGGGAAAGAGCTGCTGAAGCGCAAGCGGCAGAAGAACGCGGCGACAAGTCTGGAAAATGGCCACGGTGGACGCAGGGAAAGTAGTGTGATGTGTCGTATTGGCTATGTATCTTAATTTCAGTTGTATCTTAAATTCCGTTGTAGTGTCGTTGTATCTTAAATTCCGTTGTAGTGATAAATCCTATTTTTATTTCAGCTGCAATGTATCTTCATTTATGTTTTAGTATTATTGTTTCCCGCCTAATTTTTCCCGCTCAGTTTTTTCCCGCCTTTTACCCCCGCCGTAATCTCCCGCCAATTTTTCCCGCTCACTTTTTTCCCGCCTTTTACTCCCGCCCTAATCTCCCGCCAGTTTTTCCCGCTCACCTTTTCCCGCCGAAAGTCGTCCCTTCTAGCCTATAAAAACCCCCCAGTGTTTCCTTCTGTTTCAGTGTATTCTCTCAGGAAGATGGATCCCCCATATAAGAATCCCCCCCATCTTTTCACCGAATCCATGGCCAAACCTCTTCTAGACGAGGCCCGCAAAGTGATGAGGGAGAGTAAGGTAGACACATTTGAGGAGTTCATCAGTAGCGACGCCTTGCTCCGTAAGGTGGGTACGGAGTTTGAGAAATATTCTTATGGGTGGCCATTGAAGAAGATGCCTGCTTGCAGCCCACGGGAGATAAGGTGTGAGCTTATCAGGTTGAATGAGAAGTGGAAGTCACTAACTTGGAAGAATGAACGAGATAGGGAAAGAGATTACAACTTTCCATGGCTGTGGACGGTTGAGAGTGAGGACGACGATGATATCTTTGAGCCTAGCAGCAAGGCGAAGAAAGCTGCATCGTCGAAGGGCAAGAGTGCCAAGTCCTCGAAGGGGAAGAGTGCTGCACCACCGGTCATCGACTCGGACGACGACTTCGAGCCTAGCACGAAGGCGAAGAATGCTGCATCGTCGAAGGGCAAGAGTGCCAAGTCCTCAAAGGGCAAGAGTGCTGCACCGCCAGTCGTCGATTCAGACGATGACTTCGAGCCTACCACCAAGGCCATGAAAGCTGCATCGTCGAAGGGCAAGGGAAAGGGTGTGCTGCGTTCTTAGTGTTTTAGTTATCAGTAATCATGGATCTTGTAGTATGTTGTAGCGATGGTGTACCATTTAATATGTTAGCAGAGAGTTATGTTGTAGTAGTAAGTTGTATCTTAATTATCGCTTGAAGTTCAATATGAAATGTTTGTTAAATAGAAATAGTAGTCATACATGGCGCATACAAATAGTAGTCATACATGGTGCATACAAATAGTAGTCATACATGGTGCATACAAATAGTAGTCATACATGGTGCATACAAATAGTACTCATACATGGTGCATACAAATAGTACTCATCTCACTGACCACGGCCCCTCCCTCCACCTCGCCTCGGTGGCGGTCGAGCCTGAAAAGGTGACGGCGAGTACATACGAACAGGTGGCTGGCGATGTCGGGGAGGAAGCATGTACCCCTGCTCGTGCCGATCGTATCTGCGTGGGATCTGGAGGTGGAGTTTGCTGTTGACTTGAAATCCAGTCTTGATAGCTCTGCTGTGTTTCGTCCTGATCGTGAGCACTGGACCAGAAGGATCGTGATCCGGACCCCGTCGACATATGTCCCTCACCTTTGATTAGATAAAAAAACCGTTAGTCGATCATGAGGAAATTCACACATGGTGCACAATTAATATGGATAGTGATGAATTGCGTACCCTCTGGCTCATCCATACGGGGACACCACCCGAAGTTAGGCATGGGAAATTGCTGCTCCATGCCGAAACCGGCACGCTGCCAATACTCGTAAGTAGGCTCCTGCTGCTGCTGGTTTTGCCACCCAGAACCTCCTGCCTGGTTAGGAGATGGTGGCCTCGGGCTCGGCGGTACCTCCATACGTGGGCGCGGGGCGTGCCGCGGCTGATGCACCTGCAAAGAGGGGCGAGGTGGCCGCTGTGCTGCTCGGTACTCGACAACATCCGAAGATCGGGTGCATGTGATAGTCGCGTAGATACGACGTAGTTTCTCCTGAAGACGCTGTGCAAAGGAGGCGTGGTGCTCATACCGTCCAAGAAGTGGGCCGGCGGAGAGCGACCGTTCATACTGGGCGGCGTCATCTTGCAGCTCCGCCGTCAACACGGCCTACAATTGTGAGCTCAAATTAGTAAAGTGTTGGCAAAATGTAGAAAAAATATAGTTGACTTCATCGCGTGATGCCGAGTGCCTGAAGTGGAGTGGCGAGGGTAGGTGTCCCACTGTGTCGAGGGAGCCATCTCAACTGGGTCACACGCCTGGCTCAGACGAAGTCGTGTCCTAGGCATGTACGCTCGCAAGTACTGCTGAAATTCCTGAAGATCAAACGGCTCCCTAGTGGCCCATGACACGGCCGGCGCATTGGCCCAACCAGCGATGTATGGACCCAGGAGCTGTACCCATCCGACAGCAGTCTTGTTCGCTCCTTTTCTGTTGTACCTGAAAATTAAATTGTACCCATCCGTCAATGAATGTCCAATTGATGTAATAACTGATGGTAAAATTAAATTGTACTCACGCGTGGACGCGTGGTGGTAGTGGAACTGTGGGAGGTGGTGGCTCGATCAACTGACGCATTCCAAACTGTCTCATGACCCTCTGCTGCGACATCTCCTCCACGAAGATATCGAAGATGATCTTCGCCTTCGTCATCCAGTAGGCCCAATCTCTGGTACACATCAACGATATACCGCCTGGGTATGTCTCGTCGCGGTGGTCCTCACTGTATGGCTCCCAACTAACATCGCTCTCCAGTAGTAGGTCAAACTGCTCTGTGAATGCTGGGTAGCAATTCCGCAGCTGATTATGCCCAAAATGTCTCTGCATAACATAACATAAGTATGTTAGTGTTGCATTTTATATAACAATATAAACAAGGTGTGTATACCTTCCGCGATGTCCATATAGAACCAAACGTCGGCATGTCGATGCGATCCGCGTCATACAACTCGTCTGGCGGCCAAGACCTAGCACCAATATCAGGGCGGCCGACGGGAAACCTCGTCCAGGACCAGAGCTGCAATAGGAGGGGGCAACCAACGATTCCAGAACCATGCGAGGTGAGCTGGCAACCCTTACACATACCTCGGTACGTAGCGGCTAAGACCGCAGAACCCCAGCTCCTCTGTGTGATGTCCTCTGCTTCTGTGGCCTCTGCTATCTCCTGAGCTATAGGGATGTACCGCGCACTGATCGTGTTCCCGTGATTGTCCGTGAACATCGTCTTCCCGAGTAGCCACATGAGGTACGCCTCCAAGCTGCGAGTGATCTGGGCCGCAGTCATCGGTACATCGGGGTATCCGAACTGCTCGATCTGTCAAGAAATATTCAATGTTAGGACTACATATTACGCGGTAATTAAGGCTTGATAAAATAAATGAAACTGTTACGAACCTGGAACTCGTGTAGCCACGCCTGACGAGGGCCGTGAGCCTCAAAAGAGATAGGCCCAACGCCCTCGCGAACACCAACGAAACGTGCATCCATGCTGTGCATCCATCCCACGGGTTCCTCCAATGGGCCGATGGGCTCACCAGCCAACGGAAGGCCCAGCAACATAGACACGTCCTCTAGAGTAGGAGCCATCTCACCCCAGCGAAAGTGGAAGGTGTGGGTCTCGGGCCTCCATCGATCCACTAAGCAGGTGATCAAAGTAGCATCGTAGTTCAGACGCGAAACGTTCTCTCGGGCCTCCACTAATCGAGCGAAAGGTAGTAGTCCAGCCCACTTCAACCTGCAAAACAAATGATGAAAAAGGTAAAGCAAGGTCCAATTCGAAGGTAAATTTCAAATTAAAGCTAAAACACCTACCTGTCTTCCCACTGAGGGTGTATCATCCAGTTCTTCTTTGGAGTACGGGTCTGCAGTGGGTCGATGCTCTGCGGGTCGGACTCCAAGTGCGATGCACGATGTTTCTGATCAATCACTGGATCGAGCAACGGGCGGGCCGCCATATCTGCAGAAAGATATCAAAAATTGTTGCATTGTTCAAAGATGATACAAATTAAACCATTGATCACAAAGTTTACAAATTAAAGCATAGTTCATACAAAATTCAAATTAAAACATAGTTCAGAAATATTACAAATTGTACCATTGTTCAGACTAATATGGTTCACACGTACTACAACTTAAGCATAGTTTATAAATATTACAAATTTTCTACTGTCTCCCTCTAGTTCTTCCCCTCCCACGCCTTCCTCGGTTGCCTCGCCTTCCTCGGTTAGCCGCCGCCGCTGCAGCTGCTGGGTAGAAAGTGGGACATAGGGGGTCCCTGTGTCCAAATTGGTTGCAGAGAAAACATTGCCTAGTTGGACCACCCGCTTCTGCTTCATCCATATCATTTCTAATGCGCCTTGTCTCCCGTCGACCTCTGTTTGTACGCAATAACCTTGGGTCAGGGATGTACCGCCTTTCATTTGGTATCACCGTAGTAAAATTTCCCACAACTCTGTATCCGACCATCTCGCCGGTCCAGGTGTGCAGCACAGCCTCTTTCGCGTAATATGGAGAGACGAAAGAGATTGAGTCCAGCCCTAGTTGTCTGGTAGCTGCCAGCACATGGGAGCATGGAAGGTGAAGCAACCTCGGTTTGTTGCATGTGCAGGCACACGATGGCCATTCTTCATTTCCAATTCTGACCTCATGTGTTCTCACCGCATTCACACAACCAAACTTGTCGGTTGGTAAGCGCACCTCAAACCTCCTTTCCTGATTACCGATGGCCAGAACAGTGTGTGACATACCCTTCTCCATCTTGACATCCATATATTCCATAATGGCCTTACAGTAAGGAGTGTTTGGATTCTCAAGCATATGCTTCAAAGCCAACTCCCGTCTCTCTTTGAAATAATTCATAGTGCCATATAAAATACCCTCCACAAGGGCTGTCAGCGGCAATGCCCTATTTCCCCTAAGCACGAAGTTGTATGACTCAGCTAGGTTGGTAGTCATCACACCATACCTAGCTCCATGTGTGTCATGCAGCAAAGACCACCTTTCTAATGGCTCGTGCTCTATCCACTCTGCAAAATTTTTAATCCGTCGTCCAGGCCTCCTTCTAGTATTGGGTGGGTCAAATCCAGGCAGGTCACATAGCCCAATAGGATCTGGCTCGGGACCTACTGGAACCTGTGTACCTGTGTACACAGCTGCTGCATGAGCTGCTACTAATGCAGCTCGGGCGGCTAACCTGTCCCGCACATGGTCCTTAGTGAACTCATCCAGCTTGCCGCGGAGAAAAGTGTACTTGCATTCTTGATTCTGCTTGCACAACTTCTTGAACAGATTCATAAGACCCTTGCTCCTAAACTGCGAGAAGAAATTGGCCCCCAGGTGGCGCATGCACCACCTACTCTGCATATCCTGCCATGGCGTCTCTTCATCAGGTCCGGCTTCTACCAGAGTCTTGATAGCCGCAAGTATACCTGCATGCCTGTCATGTAGCACGCACACATTTTCGCGATCTTTCACTATCGATTTTTTTAACTGCCTGAAGAACCATAACCAGCTAGCAGTGTTCTCGCTCTCAACAAATGCAAATGCGAGAGGCACACATCGATTGTTGCCATCCACTCCAATTGCTGTCAGAATCTGTCCCTTGTACCTCCCAGTTAGAAAAGTTCCATCTACACACATCACCGGACGACAGTGCATGAAAGCCTCGATGCATATGCTGAATGCGAAAAACACCTGTGCGAGAACCCCGACATTAGGGAACTCAGGTATCACAAAGTCTTGTATGTCCACATGGGTGCCGGATTCCGGTCCTTCAATGTCTGCAGGAGACGGACGACACCGTCATAAGCATCATAGAAGGTCCCGAATCTGTTCTCCAAAGGCCGTCTGCTTAGCCCTCCATGCCTTGCCATATTCAATTACATACTTATAATGAAGGTGAACTCTTCTCTGGATGGCTTTAACCCCCATTGCTGTATTCTCTACAATCTCCTTGTAGAACAGGCGAGCAATAAGAGTGGATGTAAGGTTTCGGTGATCCTTCAACATACTCTTAAGGACACATGTGTGCGGCACGAAATCGCTCACCACCCATGTTGTGTCATACTTCGGACAGTACCCATGCACCCTTGATGGACATCTAGCATCGCTGCAGACCACTGTCAAGAATTTCTGACTTGAAACGGTGGTTCTGAATACCCTTTGCGTGTTCATTGCCCACTGAGTGATTGCTTCCTGCAGATGTCTCGTGTCAGCATAGCGAGCACCAACAGAGATGGTGTTCATGCTGGACTCCCAGGCAGAATCGTGCCGATCATCGACTATCCTTGCCTCCGACACATCATGGTTCCAAGAAGAGGGGCTCGGATCCGCCTCTTCGTTATCATCTGAAGTATCGGATCCACCGGATTCATCTCGAGTCAACCTCATTGTCCACTCCATCCTCGTCTTCCTCGTCCATCATGTTCTCGCATCTGTTCTTCTTCTTCGTCCACGCTTTCAAGCTCAACGCATCGTCATGACCACCTGCCGCATGGCTACTCCGCCCGGATTGGAAATCGCTGCCGCCAAGATCCGAACTTTGACTGCTCGTCCTGGATGGAATGCACCCTCGCCTTCTTGGAAATTCACCACCTTCGCCTCGGGAAGCATTAAGGCGATGGGGTGAGTTCCCTCGCGCCGCACGCTTCCAACCAGTGCACCCACCGAGAGGTCCGCTCAATCGGCTTCAACCGCCGTAAAATCTGGGTATCGGAGCTACTCCACAAAGCATGCACACCAACAGTGTATGCTTCGGGATTAAGCCCGAAATTCACGGTCAACCACTCCTTCAACTGACTAACTCGCCATGTTTTTGGGTTTGTCAGATGCAACTCCTCGTACTGAAACTCGCTCAGATCAGCTCCCATCGGAGTTGTTCGGACCGTGCCATGACCGAAGTAAACAACGAATTTTAATCTATCTGACATATCTGCTCACCTATAAAAATTACATACTTGTCAAAAAAATCTAGCACCTACACTCTAAAATAAATAAAAATCTAGCACCTGCAGTCCTAAATAAATACTTTCTACCTGAAGCTAACGAACGTAACATGCATTATGATTACACCATCTAATATCAGGGATTAGGGTTTACCCTTGAAGCGTGCCAAACACCTCCGTCAGCAGCTCAGCTCCTCCACCCCGCAACAGCTGCACCACCACGCAGCAATAGCAGCACCACGAAGCAGCACCACCTCCACCAGCTCCACCACCACCAACAGCTCCACCAACACCAACAACACCTCCACCAAAACGCCTCAAAAACTAACCCATCTATAGATCAGCTAATTCTACAGCATTTGGTGGTGAAACTACAACGAATGGCTGGATAAATCGCTCACAAACGAGGAAAAATGGTGCTGGACTGAGAGCTAACGAGAGAGAGAGAGACAGAGAGCAGCAAGCTGGAGGAGGAAGAAGATGGTCGAGCAGCGCTGCGTGCGAATTTTATCTGCCGCGCTTCGGGGTCAGTGCGCCCGAATCGCGCGACTCGGGGTCGCCCCACCCGAAATTGCCGCATCGGGATTCCTCTCCCCGACACGATGCCGCGGCCAGGGGACAGGCCGACACAGGCCTTCGGTGGCCGACAGCCACGCTTCGGGGACGAGCAACCCGAATTTGGCCTGACACGGCAGATTCGCCTCGTCTCGGGCTACTCAAACCCGATTTTGTAAATTCGGGTTAGCGGACCCCGACGGTGTATTATTTCTGAAATAAGCCAAAAACGAATATTATTTCTGCAATTAATATTAAAAAGTGTATTATTTAAAAAAAATTCGCCAAAGCTGGCCCATGCACGCGGCCTTTCTAGTGCTCGGTAGGGAATGTTTGGGCTGCTAGACCAAGTCAACCAAGCGATGGGGATGATCACGTGCGAGCGAGCTCGTTTATGCGTACAGGAAGCGAACCGGTATTTTACATAAGGGGTGGCATTACCTGTAAATTCAACTGAAAACAAAGGGTAATTCAAAAACGGACGAAAATTTTGGGGAGAAACCTTACTTCCTTTATTAGTAGGTATAGATAATAGATTATGTTTACATCAATTAGATTTAATTGGTTTATTAGTTCGGAATTGCGAACAAATAAAAATAAAAAAATACTTGCCTTTCACGGCGCAGTTTTTTACGTCCTCCCGGTGCAACGCACGGACAATTTTCCTAGTAGTGTCCTATAGAGTTACAATGAAGCCTTCTTGTCGCGCTGTCCCGGGCCATGGCCCTAGTGGCCTGGGCCCTGGATCCACCCCTGCTCCCTAGAGCGGGCGCAGCTTCCCATTGCTGCGGCTCCTTGCTGATCCTAAGTTGTAAAATTTGATGATACTAGTAAATAGTACCTTAAAAGATCGAAAAGAAACATAGATACTCTGGGTTGAAATTGGGTGGTTATTTGATGGTACTAGCCTAGAGAAAGTAGCAAATTTTGGTACGTGCCTGTTAAAGCAAAAGACTTCTCGGAAGTCATTCAGCTCGAGTTGAAAATGCTCGACAAATACTGGAAAAGTTGGGGGATCAATTTAAGACAAAATCCGCTTAATGAACTTCGAGGGTTAGGAAGAATTTCCACCTGACGAATGAACAAATGAGCAGGAGTAGCTAGCGGTATGTGTATGCGATGTACAGTACAGTTCATGAAGAGAATTGCTCGCATCATAGAGATCCGGCGAGAGATGGCTATTCAAAGCCGACAATAATGCCATTATAATCTCACTAAGATCACATCCGTATAGCGACCGAACCACCGGTTGGTACGCCATGCAGCAAGATGGAACGTTCAGATCTCGCAGTCCAAGTTGCAAAACAGAAACAAGATCAACTAGTCCATTAACAATTTAGCTAGCTTCTGGCTGGCACCATACACGCATCGATCTATATTGACTTTCATTTCTTCCCGTTTTCTCTCTTTTATTCCGCGGGAAGAAAACTGTTCGTCCGGAAGAAGGGGCTTGCATTTGCGGAGTTGCTAGCTAGCTGTTCAATACTCAGGTCAGACAGAGGACTTGTTCTTTGTCACTCTGTGGACTTCGGAGCTCCGTGGTGCTGCATATATTTGCCGTTGCCGCACTGCGTATACCACCACCCATGTCAAGCGAATTCGCCGTGACTGCGATGCCCTGGTGAAACGATCGAAACGTTGACACCGTGTTCGTAGTTGGGAACTAACGGTTGTTGGTTTAGCATATTCTAGTGGCATATGTGGCGCCGAACAGTAAGTAAACATAGTGATATGTTTTGATCAGCCAGCTAGACTGACATTCTCCCTTGTAGCCGTAAAACAAGTTAGAAGTTCAGACAGATTCAGAGATTAATTAATGGTTCAGACCCAGTTAATGTGTTAACTATAGACCCTACTTGGGAAAGAAGGTTATCCATCCACCCTGCCCTCCAAGCATCTGATCTAAAACCCCACTCTTCCTTCCCGGACTCCTAGGCCTGACAGATGTGGACATTCCACATGCCTATACGTTCAATACTCCTCAGGGTCAGCGCTCCGGAGTTCAGATCAGATGCTTGCTGAGTTGTGTTAGCATGTTCCCCGCACCCCTAGAGAACACGAGTTTCCTGATTAAGTAATGCAGACAAGACAAACCCTGCCAATTCCTCTAACCAAGTCCCAACCCTCACATCGACTCCGAACCGGGTGTACAAATAGACGTGCAGAGCTGCTGCATCTTCACACCTCAACCACACTCAAGTTTCCACTTCCAGTCTCCTGCTTGCCAAGCGGCCAGGTCAAGTGCTTCGACCTCAAAGATGGCTAGCAGGGTTGCGATCTTGGTGTCGTGTGCGCTGCTCTTGGCGGCGACATGGCAGGGTGCGGTGGCGGCACCTCGGCTGAGGGTCGGGTACTACCAAAAGAAGTGCCCGGCGGCGGAGTATATCGTTAAGGGGGTCGTCGGCAAGGCCCTCAAACAGAACCCCGGCCTCGGCGCCGGCATCATCCGCATGGCCTTCCACGACTGCTTCGTTCAGGTACGTGCTCCTAATGGCTTGCTCATGCATGTGCTGTAAAACATCGAAGATCGAATACGTGGTTGACGTTGCCCATGTATGCATGCGCATTGCAGGGCTGTGACGCGTCGGTGCTGCTGGACCCGACGGCGGCGAACCCTCGGCCGGAGAAGCTCGGCGCGCCCAACTTCCCCAGCCTGCGCGGCTTCGAGGTGATCGACGACGCTAAGGCGGCGCTCGAGAGGTTCTGCCCAGGAGTCGTCTCCTGCGCCGACGTTATCGCGTTCGCGGCCCGCGACTCCGCCTACTTCCTCAGCAACTACCGCATCAACTACCAAATTCCATCGGGGCGGTTCGACGGGAGCATCTCGCTCGAGACCGACACGTTCGCCTTCCTACCCCCGCCATTCTTCAACCACTCGCAGCTCGTCGCCAGCTTCAAGGCCAAGAACATGAACGAGGACGACCTCGTGGTGCTCTCCGGCGCGCACTCCATCGGCCTCTCGCACTGCTCCTCCTTCACCGACCGCCTCCCCCCGAACCCCTCCACCATCAACCCTGCTCTCTCCACCCTGCTGCAGAGCAAGTGCCCCGTGAGCCCAAATTTCACTAATGACCCCACGGTGGATCAGGACATGGTGACACCAAACCTATTGGACAACCAGTACTACAAGAACATACGGAAACGCAATGTTCTCTTCACCTCTGACGCGGCGCTGGTAACATCGCCCCTGTCGGCGAGGAAGGTGTATCAGAACGCTTTGTTCCCCGAGGTGTGGGAAAAGAAGTTCGAAAGGGCGATGGTCAAGATGTCAGCTATCGAGCTCAAGACCGCTGCCAACGGCGAGATCAGAAAGAACTGCAGGGTTGTCAACAATTAGGTTTGCTGGGTGTTCACGAATCTGCAGTTACATTTGAATGTGTGTGCACTCGCTGTACTTATAGTAATTCATTCGTTGCATTTAATTTGCTATTAGTTTCCTTGGGACATGTTGTTTCACCTCTATTGGTGCATTCAGCTGATCATGTTGTAATGCTATGTTCATAGAATTGTGTTTTTGTAATAGGTGACACGTGAGTGAATAAAGGGTTTTCAGTTTTCGGCTTGTCCAGGAAAATATACTTTTGTGATCCAATGTACTGTATGTGGGGTTTTAGGAGTACTAGCATCTCGTCAGATAGTCACAAAAGTACGAATACAGATTGTTAGGGCAATATACTTGTTGTATTACCAGGGGCCAAACGCCACAATATATAGTACATGTACAGGTGCAAATATGCAGGAAGCCTCCTAACATATGGGGAAACTACAATATACAGATATATAGATCTAACATCTCCCCTCAAACTTATGGTGGATCCACAACACTGAGTTTGGAGAGTAAGAAGTCATGCTGCGCTCGAGTTTGTGCCTTGTAAAGAAATCCGCCAACTGCAAATCTGAAGGCACATAATGAACCGCAACAACCTCATCCTGCACCTGAGCACGTGTATAAAAAGCATCAACACCAATATGCTTAGTCAGCTCATGCTTGACCGGATCACGTGTAATACTGATAGCACATGTACTGTCAGGCAAAAGTGAAGTGGGTGTCGTAACAGAGACCCAAAAATCTGCAAGCAACCACCGTAACCAGGTCACCTCAGCAATCAACAAAGCCATAGCCCGCAACTCAGCCTCAACACTCAAACGGGAAACCGCTACATGTTTCTTCGTCTTCCAAGCAACAAGCGAACCACCAAGAAACACACAGTAAGCAGAAAGTGAACGACGATCCGCGGGATCATTCGCCCACGTAGCATCCGAGTAGCACTGGAGCTGGAGAGAGCTGGAATGAGGAAAGAAAAGGCGACGAGTGATCGTGCCACGAAGATAACGAAGAACACGGAGGAGATGATTGTAGTGAACAACGGTAGGAGCTGAGACAAACTGACTCAGAATATGAACAGGATAAGAAATATCAGAACGAGTGACAACAAGATAAACAAGACTCCCAACAAGATGACGATAACGGGTGGGATCAGGAAGAGGATCACCATCAGTAGGAGGAAGCTTAACATTAAGGTCCATAGCAGTATCAACCGTGCGCTCATCCCCAAGAGCAGCATGAGCAAGAAGATCCTGAATGTACTTTTCCTGAGAGATAGAAAAGCCATGAGAAGTGGAAGAAATCTCAATGCCAAGAAAATAGCGAAGAGGACCAAGATCAGTCATAAAAAACTGATCTCGAAGACGAGCCTTGACAATGGCAATATACTCAGGATCATCACCAGTAATGATCATATCATCAACATAGAGAAGAAGAAGAGTGCATCCACGAGGAGAAGTGTGAACGAAAAGTGCTGGATCATGAAAACTAGGAGAGAAACCAGCAGCAGTCACCACAGAGGCGAAGCGCTCAAACCAGGCACGAGGGGCCTATTTCAGACCATGGAGAGAACATCTAAGACGACAAACCATCCCATCGGGAACAGAATACCCAGGAGGAGGCTGCATGTAAACCTCCTCACTCAACTCGCCGTTAAGAAAAGCATTCTGATCATCAAGCTGGGTGTTGACGCGTAAAACACACGCCCGTTGGGAACTCCAAGTGGAAGGTGTGATGCGTACAGCAGCAAGTTTCCCTCAGTAAGAAACCAAGGTTTATCGAACCAGTAGGAGTCAAGGAACACGTGAAGGTTGTTGGTGGCGGAGTGTAGTGCGGCGTAACACCAGGGATTCCGGCGCCAACGTGGAACCTGCACAACACAATCAAAATACTTTGCCCCAACTTAACAGTGAGGTTATCAATCTCACCGGCTTGCTGTAAACAAAGGATTAATCGTATGGTGTGGAAAATGATTTTTGTATGCGAAGAACAGTAAAGAACAATGTTTGCAGTAGATTGTATTCGGATGTAAAAGTATTGGACCGGGGTCCACAGTTCACTAGTGGTGTCTCTCTAATAAGAAATAGCATGTTGGGTGAACAAATTACAGTTGGGCAATTGACAAATAAAGAGGGCATAACAATGCACATACATATCATGATGAGTAAAGTGAGATTCAATCGGGCGTTACGACAAAGTACATAGACCGCTATCCAGCATGCATCTATGCCTAAAAAGTCCACCTTCGGGTTAGCATCCGCACCCCTTCCAGTATTAAGTTGCAAACAACAGACAATTGCATTAAGTATGGTGCGTAATGTAATCAACCCAAATATCCTTAGACAAAGCATTGATGTTTTACCCCTAGTGGCAACATCACATCCACAACCTTAGAACTTTCTGTCATTGTCCCAGATTTAATGGAGGCATGAACCCACTATCGAGCATAAATACTCCCTCTTGGAGTCACAAGTATCGACTTGGCCAGAGCCTCTACTAGCAACGGAGAGCATGCAAGATCATAAACAACACATATATGATAGATTGATAATCAACTTGACATAGTATTCCATATTCATCGGATCCCAACAAACACAACATGTAGCATTACAAATAGATGATCTTGATCATGATAGGCAGCTCACAAGATCTAACATGATAGCACAAGAGGAGAAGACAACCATCTAGCTACTGATATGGACCCATAGTCCAGGGGTGAACTACTCACACATCAGTCCGGAGGCGATCATGGCGATGTAGAGTCCTCCGGGAGATGATTCCCCTCTCCGGAAGGGTGCCGGAGGCGATCTCCTGAATCCCCCGAGATGGGATTGGCGGCGGCGGCGTCTCTGGAAGGTTTTCCGTATCGTGGCTCTCGGTACTGGGGTTTTCGCGACGAATGCTTTAAGTAGGCGGAAGGGTAGGTTTAGGGGCGACACGAGGGCCCCACACAACAGGGCGGCGCGGGCCTAGCCCTGGCCGCGCGGCCCTGGCGTGGCGGCGCCTCGTGGCCCCACTTCGTAACTCCTTCGGTCTTCTGGAAGCTTCGTGGAAAAATAAGACCCTGGGCGTTGATTTCGTCCAATTCCGAGAATATTTCCTTTGTAGGATTTCTGAAACCAAAAACAGCAGAAAACAACAACTGGCTCTTCGGCATCTCGTCAATAGGTTAGTGCCGGAAAATGCATAATAATGACATAAAGTGGGTATAAAACATGTGAGTATCGTCATAAAAGTAGCATGGAACGTAAGAAATTATAGATACGTTTGAGACGTATCACTGGGACACAGACCAGCGTCGAACAGAAGCAACAACAAGGAGAGTACGCACAGTGGTCATATGAGCCACAAGGGAAAAAAGTCTCATCATAGTCACGTTCGTGCTCCTGCTGAAAGCCACGAGCCACAAGACACGCTTTATAGCGCTCAAGAGATCCATCAGAGCGGGTCTTAATTTTATAGACCCACTTACACGTGATAGGATGAACACCAGAAGGGGGAGAAACAAGATCCCAAGTGCCAAGCGTAGCGACCTCCTCAGCCATGGCCAGCTGCCATTCAGGATGACGCTCGGCATCCCGATAAGAAGTCGACTTGGAAACGACAGAGAGACCATACTGACTAGGAGAGTAACAGGCTGGAGCACGACGATGACGAACAGGCCGTGAAGGAGGATGCTCATCGGCAGAAGACAACTCACCAGAAGAATAGGAAGAAGGGACAGCATTGGAAGGATCCGAAGCCGGAGAACGGGGAGTACTAGGGGAACTAGACGGAGGAGAGGATGGTGCCGAAGTCGAAGGGGCGCATCAGAACTAGGAGTGGGAGGAGAAGGGACTGCAGGGGGTGCATCCGGAAAAAGAAGAAAAGAGATATCATCCACCGGGTAAGTACCTGTAACATCCCAAATTTTCCAAACAAAGAAGAAAAAGAAATTTTCCTTTTTCAAAAGTTGGAGCCAACAAAAACTTTTATTTGCATATTGTGCTATGTATAGTGCTCATACTTAATTCTTGTGTTTTTGCCATGATGATTGGTGTGTGCCTAGGAAGGATGCTAAAACCCTACCTTTGATAGTTTGAGATCACAAAGTGGAGCAAAGAAGAAGATAAGAAAGAAAATAGAAAATTGCAAAAACCCTCACATATGGCTTATGGCCATTTTTGAAAATACTTAACCTAGGCCAATTTGACTTGTGCCAATGGTTTAATAATGTTTCTAAACACTTAATAACACATTTGGAATCAAAGAAACTCAAATCAAATCAAATTAGAATTCAATTTGAGCTCACATGACATAATGGTCAAATCTGCCATTTATCTCATGATGCCCACTTTGAGCCCCTGGATTAAGAGTTTTCTAAACCAAACACCCCCAACTCTTTGCACCTCATCCAAGATTTCATCAAGATAAACACTTTGGATGTTGACCACTTTGACCAGATCTTTTTCTATTGCTCAAAATAGTCAAGCCAATATGCCATGTTGAAACAGATTCTAGATTCCCACCCTTTTTAGAAATTTCACCAAACCTTTCCAAATTTCAAACTAATGCCACACTTTGTTACCCAACATTATATAGAACACATCCATGAAAGTTTTTGGCCAAAATTCAACACAATAGAGACCTTTGCTTGTCACATGAGAAGTACACATAGTGTAGAATAAAAGTACAAACCACTTTTTCAACCACTTTTCACTTTTCTCACCCTCTCTCTATTGTCGTCCTTGATAGTACACATGTACCCTAAAAGCACCTCAATGAAGTGACCCAACCTTGCCATGATCACCATGCCCAAGCATGACACTGTAGGATAACGTTGCATAGAAAACAAAAATTTTCCTACCGCGAACACGCAATCCAAGCCAAGATGCAATCTAGAAGACGGTAGCAACGAGGGGGTATCGAGTCTCACCCTTGAAGAGATTCCAAAACCTACAAGATGAGGCTCTTGTTTCTGCGGTAGACGTTCACTTGCCGCTTGCAAAAGCGCGTAGAAGATCTTGATCACGATCGCTTCCGGCGCCACGAACGGGCAGCACCTCCGTACTCGGTCACACGTTCGGTTGTTGATGAAGACGACGTCCACCTCCCCGTTCCAGCGGGCAGCGGAAGTAGTAGCTCCTCTTGAATCCGACAGCACGACGGCGTGGTGTCGGTGGTGGTGGAGAAGTCCGGCGGAGCTTCGCTAAGCGTGCGGGACGTGGTGGAGGAGAGAGGCCGCTAGGGTTTGGGGAGAGGGGGCGCCGGCCACTATAGGGGTGCGGCCACCTTGTGGTTCTTGGGTGACCGGCCCCCTCCCCTTGGCCCCTCATTATATAGGTGGAACCCCAAGTGTTGGTCTCCAAGTCTTCGAATAAGACCCGAACCAAAAACCTTCCATATGGTGGGGAAACCTACCCAAGCTAGGACTCCCACTAGAGGTGGGAGTTCCACCTCCCATATGAGGGGGGGGTGGCCGGCCCCCTAAGGGGGAGTCCACTTGGGACTCCACCCCCACTAGGGTTGGCCGGCCATGGAGGTGGAGTCCCATGTGGACTCCACCTTCCTTGGTGGTTTCTTCCAGACTTTTCTAGAACCTTCTAGAACCTTCCATAGAACCTTCCGCATCATTTTAATTCACATAAAATGACATCCTATATATGAATCTTATTCTCCGGACCATTCCGGAACTCCTCGTGATGTCCGGGATCTCATCCGGGACTCCGAACAAATATTCGAACTCCATTCCTTATTCAAGTTCTACCATTTCAACATCCAACTTTAAGTGTGTCACCCTACGGTTCGTGAACTATGCGGACATGATTGAGTACTCACTCCGACCAATAACCAATAGCGGGATCTGGAGATCCATAATGGCTCCCACATATTCAACGATGACTTTAGTGATCGAATGAACCATTCACATACAATACCAATTCCCTTTGTCACGCGATATTTTACTTGTTCGAGGTTTGATCTTCGGTATCACTCTATACCTTGTTCAACCTCGTCTCCTGACAAGTACTCTTTACTCGTACCGTGGTATGTGGTCTCTTATGAACTTATTCATATGCTTGCAAGACATTAGACGACATTCCACCGAGAGGGCCCAGAGTATATCTATCCTTCATCGGGATGGACAAATCCCACTGTTGATCCATATGCCTCAACTCATACTTTCCGGATACTTAATCCCACCTTTATAACCACCCATTTACGCAGTGGTGTTTGGTGTAATCAAAGTACCTTTCCGGTATAAGTGACTTACATGATCTCATGGTCATAAGGACTAGGTAACTATGTATCGAAAGCTTATAGCAAATAACTTAATGACGAGATCTTATGCTACGCTTAATTGGGTGTGTCCATTACATCATTCATATAATGATATAACCTTGTTATTAATAACATCCAATGTTCATGATTATGAAACTAATCATCCATTAATCAACAAGCTAGTTAAGAGGCATACTAGGGACTCTTTGTTGTTTACATATCACACATGTATCAATGTTTCGGTTAATACAATTATAGCATGGTATATAAACATTCATCATAAACATAAAGATATATAATAACCACTTTTATTATTGCCTCTTGGGCATATCTCCAACAGTCTCCCACTTGCACTAGAGTCAATAATCTAGATTACATTGTAAGGTACCTAACACCCATGGCACTTTGGTGTTGGTCATGCTTTGCCCTAGGGAGAGCTTTAGTCAACGGATCTGCTACATTCAGATCAGTGTGTACTTTGCAAATCTTTACTTCTCCATCTTCGATGTACTCGCGAATCGAATGAAAATGCAGCTTGATATGCTTCAGCCTCTTGTGTGACCTTGGTTCTTGTGCATTGGCGATGGCACCCATGTTGTCACAGTAGATGACTAATGGGTCCAATGCACTAGGAACCACACCGAGCTCTACAATGAACCTCTTCATCCATACCGCTTCTGATGAAGCCTCTGAAGCCGCTATGTACTCCGATTCTGTTGAAGACTTTGCCACCGTGCACTGCTTTGAGCTTGCCCACCATCGCAGCACCATTCAATATAAACACGTACCCATTTGTGACTTAGAGTCATCGGGATCGGTGTTCCAACTTGCATCGGTGTAACTGGTTACAACGAGCTCTTGGTCACCTCCATAACAAAGAAACATATCCTTGGTTCTTTTCAAGTACTTCAGGATATTCTTGACCGCTGTCCAGTGTTCCATTCCTGGATCACTTTGATATCTGCTAGTCAAACTGACAGCATGTGCTATATCCGGTCTAGTACATAGCATGGCATACATGATAGAGCCTACTGCCGAGGCATAGGGGATCTGACTCATCCTTTCTCTTTCTTCTGTCGTAGCCGGTCCTTGAGTCTTACTCAAGACCTTGCCTGGTAACATAGGTAAAAATCCTTTCTTACTTTCGTCCATTCTAAACTTCTTTAGAATCTTGTCCAGGTATGTACTTTGTGATAGCCCTATTAGGCGTCTTGATCTATCTCTATAAATCTTGATGCCTAATATATACGATGCTTCACCAAGGTCTTTCATTGAAAAACTATTATTCAAATAACCTTTTACACTGCTTAATAGTTCTATATCATTTCCAATCAACAATATGTCATCTACATATAATATCAGGAATGCTACAGAGCTCCCACTCACTTTCTTGTAAATACAAGCCTCTCCATGACACTGTATAAACCCGAAGTCTTTGATCACTTTATCAAAGCGTCGGTTCCAACTTCTCGATGCTTGCTTCAGTCCATAAATTGAACGCTGAAGTTTGCATACTTTGTCAGCATTTTTAGGATCGACAAAACCTTTGGGTTGTACCATATACATCTCTTCCTCAATGTCTCCATTAAGGAACGCCGTTTTGACATCCATCTGCCAAATCTCATAATCGAAAAATGCAGCTATTGTTAACAAAATCCTCACAGATTTTAGCTTCGCTACAGGTGAGAAAGTCTCATCGTAGTCAACACCTTGAATTTGTCGAAAACCCTTTGCGACAAGTCGAGCTTTATAGACAGTAATATTACCATCAGCATCTGTTTTTCTCTTGAAGATCCATTTATTCTCGACAGCCTTTCGGCTATCAGGTAAGTCTACCAAAGTCCATACTTTGTTATCATACATGGATCCCATTTCGGATTTCATGGCTTCTTGCCATTTGTTGGAATCTGGGCTCATCATCGCTTCTTCATACGTCGCAGGGTCCTCATCATTGTTGTCCACAATCATGACATTTAGACAAGGATCATACCAATCAGGAGTGGCACGTTCCCTTGTTGATCTGCGAGGTTCAGTAGCTATCTCGTTTGAAGTTTCATGATCATTATCATTAGCTTCCTCTGTTGTTGGTGTAGGCGGCATAGGAACAACTTCCGGTACTGCGCTACTCTGATCAACTAGTGAAGATTCATCAATCTCATCGAGTTCTACTTTTCTTCCAGTCACTTCTTTAGTGAGAAATTCTTTCTCAAGAAAGGTTCCGTTCTTAGCAACAAAGATTTTGCCTTCGGATCTGTGATAGAAAGTGTACCCTATAGTTTCCTTAGGGTATCCTATGAAGACGCATTTCTCCGCTTTGGGTTCTAGCTTGTCCGGTTGTAACTTCTTTACATAGGCTTCGCAACCCCAAACTTTAAGGAACGACAGCTTAGGTTTCTTGTTAAACCATAATTCATACGGTGTCGTTTCAACGGATTTTGATGGTGCTCTATTTTAAAGTGAATGCGGCTGTCTCTAATGCATAACTCCAAAATGATAACGGCAAATCAGTAAGAGACATCATAGAACGAACCATATCTAAGAGAGTTCGATTACGACGTTCGGACACACCGTTACGTTGTGTTGTTCCCGGCGGTGTCAATTGTGAAAGTATTCCGCATTTATTTAAATGTATGCCAAACTCATAACTCAGATATTCACCTCCGCGATCAGATCGTAGAAATTTGATCTTCTTGTTACGTTGATTTTCTACTTCACTTTGGAATTCCTTAAACTTCTCAAAAGTTTCGGATTTATGTTTCATGAAATAGATATACCCATATCTACTCAGATCATCTGTGAAGGTTAGAACATAACGATAACCACTGCGCGAGGCTACACTCATTGGTCCACACACATCGATATATATGATTTCCAATAAGTCTGTAGCTCGCTCCATAATCCCAGAGAATGGAGTCTTAGTCATTTTTCCCATTAGACATGCTTCGCATCTATCAAGTGACTCAAAGTCAAGTGATTCAAGTAATCCATCGGTATGGAGTTTCTTCATGCGTTTCACTCCAATATGACCAAGACGACAGTGCCACATATAAGTAGAATTATCATTTAATTTAATTCGCTTAGCATCAATGTTATGTATATGTGTATCACTACTATCGAGATCTAACAGAAATAAGCCATTCTTTTCAGGTGCTCGACCATAAAAGATATTATTCATAAAAATAGAACAACCATTATTCTCAGACTTGAATGAATAACCGTCTTGCATTAAACAAGATTCAGATATAATGTTCATGCTCAACGCGGGTACAAAATAACAATTATTTAGGCTTAAAACTAATCCTGAAGGTAGATGTAGAGGAAGTGTGCCGACAGCGATCACATCGACTTTGGATCCATTTCCAACGCGCATCGTCACTTCATCCTTTAGTTTATTCTTTAGTTCCTGTTTCGAGTTACAAATATGAGCGACCGAACCAGTATCAAATACCCAGGTACTAGTACGAGAACCAGTAAGATAAACATCTATAACATGTATATTAGATATACCTTCTTTCTTCTTCTTGACAAGGCCGCTCTTCAGATCCGCCAAATACTTGGAGCAATTACGCTTCCAGTGTCCCTTCTCCTTGCAGTAATAGCACTCAGCATCAGGTTTAGGGCCAGTCTTAGGTTTCACAGGAGGCGTGGTAGCTTTCTTGCCACCCTTCTTGAATTTGCCTTTAGACTTGCCCTGTTTCTTGAAACTGGTGGTCTTGTTGACCATCAACACTTGGTGCTCTTTCTTGATCTCAATCTCAGCAGCTTTAAGCATGGAGAAGAGTTCAGGTAACTCTTTGTTCATGTTCTGCATATTGTAGTTCATCACAAAGTTCTTGTAACTAGGTGGCAGTGATTGAAGGATACGATTAATCCACAGTCTGTTAGGAATAACTATTTCCAAGTCACTGAGTTTCTTCGCATGCCCGGTCATAACGAGCATGTGCTCACTAACGGGAGCTACCTTCTTCCATCATGCAACTGAAGAAGTGTTTCGATGCTTCATAGCATTCCACGGCCGCATGAGTTTCAAAAATAGTCTTCAACTCTTTTATCAACTCATGTGGATCGTGGTGCTCAAAACGTTTTTGAAGATCGACTTCCAGACTGCATAGGATGGCACACTGAACTTGAGAGTACCGAGTTTTCCGAGTTGCGTAAACATTCTTTACTTCATCAGTTTTAGTTTCTGCAGGAGGGTCACCTAGCGGTGCATCAAGCACATATTGCAGATTTCCGCCAGCGAGGAAAATCCTCACATGACGGAACCAGTCGGTGAAGTTTCTACCGTTGCTCTTAAGCTTTTCTTTCT
Source organism: Lolium perenne (assembly GCF_019359855.2). Classification (NCBI taxonomy): domain Eukaryota; kingdom Viridiplantae; phylum Streptophyta; class Magnoliopsida; order Poales; family Poaceae; genus Lolium; species Lolium perenne. The sequence continues at coordinate 42,929,290 of NC_067245.2, read as the reverse complement.
CTAGGAACTGGTTAAAATTGATTGGGGACGCCATATCTACAACATATATTTGCAATAGTTTAGACTAAGTTTATGACAAATTGAGTTCAAATTTTAATTCAACATAATTAAAAATCTAGGTGAACTCCCACTCAAAACAATATCCCTCGCATGGTCTTAGTGATCACATGAACCAAATCCACCGCACCTATGTCCGATCATCACGAGACAAGGTGTGATTTCAATGGCGAACATTCAAAGTGTTCATCATATCAACCATATGAGTCATGCTCTACCTTTCGGTATCTTGTGTTCCGAGACCATGTCTGTACATGCTAGGCTCGTCAAGGCCACCTTAGTATCTGCATGTGCAAAACTGTCTTGCACCCGTTGTATGCACTTGTTGATTCTATCACACCCGATCATCACGAGATGCTTCGAAACGACAAGTCTTGGCAACGGTGCTACTAAGGATGAACACTTTATTATCTTGAGATTTTAGTGAGGGATCATCTTATAATGCTACCGTCGCGATCTAAGCAAAATAAGATGCATAAAAGGATTAACATCACATGCAGTTCATATGTGATATGATATGGCCCTTTTGTCTTTGCGCCTTTGATCTTCATCTCCAAAGCACGGACATGATCTCCATCATCATCGGGCATGATCTCTATCATCGTCGGCGTAGCGTCAAGGTCAATGGCGCCGTCTTCATGATTGTTCTCCCATGTAGCAACTATTACAACTTCTTTGAAATACTACTCAACATGAATTTTAAAGACAACCATAAGGCTCCTGCCGGTTGCCACAATACAATAATGATCATCTCATACATATTCATCATCACATTATGGCCATATCACATCACCAAACCCTGCAAAAACAAGTTAGACGTCTCTAATTTTGTTTTGCATATTTTACGTGGTTTAGGGTTTTCGATATAGATCTAATCTACCTACGAACATGAACCACAACGGTGATACTAGTGTTGTCGATAGAAGAGTAAATTGAATCTTCACTATAGTAGGAGAGACAGACACCCGCAAAGCCACTTATGCAATACAAGTTGCATGTCGAGCGTGGAGCAAATCTCATGAACGCGGTCATGTAAAGTTAGCCCGAGCCGCTTCATCCCACTATGCCACAAAGATGCAAAGTACTCAAACTAAAGATAACATAAGCATCAACGCCCACAAACCATTGTGTTCTAACTCGTGCAACCATCTATGCATAGACACGGCTCTGATACCACTGTAGGATAATGTTGCATAGAAAACAAAAAAATTCCTACCGCGAACACGCAATCCAAGCTAAGATGCAATCTAGAAGACGGTAGCAACGAGGGGGTATCGAGTCTCACCCTTGAAGAGATTCCAAAACCTACAAGATGAGGTTCTTGTTGCTGCGGTAGACGTTCACTTGCTGCTTGCAAAAGCGCGTAGAAGATCTTGATCACGATCGCTTCCGGCGCCACGAACGGGCAGCACCTCCGTACTCGGTCACACGTTCGGTTGTTGATGAAGACGACGTCCACCTCCCTGTTCCAGCGGGCAGCGGAAGTAGTAGCTCCTCTTGAATCCGACAGCACGATGGCGTGGTGTCGGTGGTGGTGGAGAAGTCTGGCGGAGCTTCGCTAAGCGTGCGGGACGTGGTGGAGGAGAGAGGCCGCTAGGGTTTGGGGAGAGGGGGCGCCGGCAACTATTGGGGTGCGGCCACCTTGTGGTTCTTGGGTGGCCGGCCCCCTCCCCTTGGCCCCTCATTATATAGGTGGAACCCCAAGTGTTGGTCTCCAAGTCTTCAAATAAGACCCGAACCAAAAACCTTCCATATGGTGGGGAAACCTACCCAAGCTAGGACTCCCACTAGAGGTGGGAGTTCCACCTCCCATATGGGGGGGGGGGTGGCCGGCCCCCTAAGGGGGAGTCCACTTGGGACTCCACCCCCACTAGGGTTGGCCGGCCATGGAGGTGGAGTCCCATGTGGACTCCACCTTCCTTGGTGGTTTCTTCCGGACATTTCTAGAACCTTCTAGAACCTTCCCTAGAACCTTCCGCATCATTTTAATTCACATAAAATGACATCCTATATATGAATCTTATTCTCCGGACCATTCCGGAACTCCTCGTGATGTCCGGGATCTCATCCGGGACTCCGAACAAATATTCGAACTCCATTCCTTATTCAAGTTCTACCATTTCAACATCCAACTTTAAGTGTGTCACCCTACGGTTCGTGAACTATGCGGACATGATTGAGTACTCACTCCGACCAATAACCAATAGCGGGATCTGGAGATCCATAATGGCTCCCACATATTCAACGATGACTTTAGTGATCGAATGAACCATTCACATACAATACCAATTCCCTTTGTCACGCGATATTTTACTTGTCCGAGGTTTGATCTTCGGTATCACTCTATACCTTGTTCAACCTCGTCTCCTGACAAGTACTCTTTACTCGTACCGTGGTATGTGGTCTCTTATGAACTTATTCATATGCTTGCAAGACATTAGACGACATTCCACCGAGAGGGCCCAGAGTATATCTATCCGTCATCGGGATGGACAAATCCCACTGTTGATCCATATGCCTCAACTCATACTTTCCGGATACTTAATCCCACCTTTATAACCACCCATTTACGCAGTGGTGTTTGGTGTAATCAAAGTACCTTTCCGGTATAAGTGATTTACATGATCTCATGGTCATAAGGACTAGGTAACTATGTATCGAAAGCTTATAGCAAATAACTTAATGACGAGATCTTATGCTACGCTTAATTGGGTGTGTCCATTACATCATTCATATAATGATATAACCTTGTTATTAATAACATCCAATGTTCATGATTATGAAACTAATCATCCATTAATCAACAAGCTAGTTAAGAGGCATACTAGGGACTCTTTGTTGTTTACATATCACACATGTATCAATGTTTCGGTTAATACAATTATAGCATGGTATATAAACATTCATCATAAACATAAAGATATATAATAACCACTTTTATTATTGCCTCTTGGGCATATCTCCAACAGACACATCTTTGCATGTGTCACATACACTTTTGACTTTGATTAAATGTGCAAGCCCTAGCCCTCTCCAGCCATGATCACCATGTCAAACACACTCACCCCACCTCAACTACACTTGCAGCACTCATAGAACAAGAAAATAGTGCACACAAGATCAATGCCAAGCCCATGCCATTGATTTAGACATCACCATGCCAACCCTTGCCATCGTACCCCTCTAGTCCCTCTCACCTTGTCAATAGGACTTGACTCACCACACTGATCATCACCAAGCCAGAGTTGACCTAAGGAGACGCCTTGCACACCCAATGCCACACCATGCCATCCTATTGAGCACCACCATGACATCACCTGCCCCTAGTCCTCTCCTCTCTCTCTGACCATGTCCCTTAGCTTCTCCACACCTTGCTGAGCGTGCTAGACATGGTCTTGGGTCAAGGAGATGCAGCCAAAACCCTGAACACGACGTGGTCACCACGCCCAGACGCGCCAGAGCGTGCACTGGCACGTCGCTGGACGCGCCAGGACACCACCTTCCCCCGTCGCGTCCGTCCTCCCCTCGACCCCTCCTTTCACCTGCAGCCTCGCCACGCCACCAGGACCCTCCCAGACATCCCCACTGACTTGCCCGCGCCCTGTAGAAGCCGTCATCATCAACGTCTGTCGTGCCAGTACTGCGAGAACGACGACGTCGCCCGCATGCCCCCGTTCCCCTTCTGCTGCACAAGGACGCTCCCCGGGACCGCCATGATTTCTCCACCTTCACGCGCACCTCGCCTTGCCCCTTCGCCGCTCCAAACGACGTCGCCATGGACAACCCGAGCTCACCTCCGCAACACCTCGTCGCATCTATAAATAGAGCACACCCCAGCACGAACTCCTCACACCCCTCGCTTCCCTCTTCCTCCTGAGCATCCTCGACCTCTCGCCCGTCCACATTGCGCCCTAGCTAGCTCCAATTTCGCCGACGACCGCCGCGATAGTAGCCAGACGGAGGAGAAGCTCCCGACCACCTCCGCCGCTCCCACGACCACCGCTGCCTTCATCGTCGTCGACAACCTCGTCCTACCTCGTCGCCGAGCCTCGCAGGAGTCCAGGTGACCCTCCGACCCCATAGCCTCGCTGCCAGTAACCTAGCTCTCGTCGCGGTAGACGACGACCGTGAGCCGTCGATCTAGCTTCTAATCCAACGTCTCACACGCGCGCGTACCGTTTCGCTGCTTAAGAGAGACTGACTAGTGGAGCCCACCAGTCAGGCGGCCTGCGGCGCGAGACACGCTGTTGGGCTGGCCCAACTCCTTCCTCTCTCTCTGGCCCGTTTACTTTCCCGTGCAGGCCCGCGAATTCAAATCTGATTTAATTCATTTGATTCAAATTTCCCTGCAGATGCTTTGTTCAAAATTAAAAATAGGAAAATCTACTGAGCCAAATTTGATGTATTTTATATCTTTGGAAAGCTTATGAAGTTCTCTAAACCACTACACTGGTTTCAACCCTAGATGTATTATAGAATTAAAGTAGAAAAAATAACAAGGCAGTAGGTTTTCAAATTTCAACTAATTATTAAAAATTAACCATGATGAATTTTGTGGTGATTCAAATTCTCATAATTCACTTTTCAAATACTCTAATTGATTATGTAAAAACATGACTTAGTTGTGTGCATGATCATGAGCTAGATTCAAATAATGGCTATGTAGTCATTTCTAGCTCATTTAAATCTTTTAAAATGTTGAATATCAAATCTATGAGGTGTAGCACCTCTTTTAAATCATCTTCCCAATTAATGTGAAGTAAAGTGATGACCTTAGTTGCATGGTCTCATCATTGCTTACTTGAGGATATTAAATCAAATAGGATTTAAATTGCATGAGGTGTAATACCTCATTTAAATTATTTTCCCAAATGATAAATATGAAGTGTTGACCTTGGTCAACATGTGTTCATACCTTAATAATTGAGGAGATTAAATCTTAACAAGATTCAATGAGGGGAAATTATTTCTCGAAAGGAAATAAATAGAAACCCTAATAGAGTTTTTCGATGAAAGGAATTTATTTTTTCCTAACACTAAGTAGAAAAACCCTAGTTGTGGTTAACTAATGATTGTGATGATAATAGATCATCTTGACTGAGCCATTAGGGCTAACTAGTATACTTAAGTATTGATTGGTGTTTGTTACCTCGTATTCGTTTATAGACGCTAGTACCGAAGAGTACCCGGAAGAGGAGGTCTTCAACCAAGAAGAAGAAGAGAACTTTGATCACTACACCAATCAAGGCAAGCTACCCTAATACAAGTTCTACCATGCCAAGTTACTATTGCAAAATACCATGGCACTAGTATTGGTGTTTCAAGTCTTATTTATCCAAACCCAAGTTTTTACCTCGCTTTATTCGTTACTTTATTTATCAAAGCTTAATTATTGTATTCTTACTTGGTGGCTAAGTATAGAGTATCACAAGAAGTGTCACACCTAGCTTAGCAAGCAAAACTATGGTAGCACCCCTCAGGACTAGTTGCTAGTGCTAATCTAAAGTTGACTACTCTAGATGGGAACTTGTGAAAACCAATGACTTTGAAAACCTTGGAATGAGGAGTCATTCTATTGAAAGATTTTGAAGGTGAATATGATTTGTGAATGACTTGGTGAACTTTACAAAAACTGATGGTTGAGTTCGGATGCGATACCATTCCAATTCTTAAGTACCCCCACAATACCTGAATCTGGGTAAGGCTTAGCTGGAAACTTATGTATTTTAGTATGGGTTCCCTCGGAACAAGCGTCATAGGGGTTATGCCGAGGCTGCCTCCGTTGAAAGTGAAATGACGTGAAATGAGGTGAATGTCAGACCCAAGCCCTGTGCAGTTCCCAGGTTGACGGTTTGTCTTCACTGGGAGGCCAAGCTCATGGGGAGAGGTGCCTATACTAGGGTATGTAAATGAAAGGTTATGATTGGTAGTTCGCGCACTGAGTGTGATAAATCAGGGCCAGTTACCCCTGACGGACTATTGCAATTATTGTGGCACAAGTGTACGACCTCTGCAGAGTTTATACTATTCGAATAGCCGCGTCCACGGTCATGGACAGTTGGAAAGGCCATACTGTTCTGTCATCAGAACTTTTAAAAAAGGTGAATGGTGACTTGTGAATTGAGTTTGAAATGTGACTTTGACTTTGAATCACAGCAGAGTTGTGGGAATGACACTAATGTTCCCACTTGAGTTAGTTAGACAATCAAAGAGTCTTTTGTTACTAAAGTGCTTATGAAATAAAACTGGCTTTATGCAAATGAGCCTAGAGCTTAGCACCCCCTTACCATAGTGGATAGTACTTACATTAGTATTAGTTTGCGAGTACTTTAAAGTACTCATGGCTTTGTCCCTGGCTATTCAAATGGCCAGACTATGAATAGGAGCCCCAGTACCAGGATGAAGGACAGCAGGACGTCTACGATAACTAGGACTACTCCTGACGTCAACATTTGCCTGTGGAGCAGATGGACCGCAACCGCTACTTCGCTTCCGCTGTGTGTTTTGTAATTGGATCACTAGATCCACTATGTTGTAAGACTGGATCATGTGATCCCTTGATGTAAGACAATTATGGTTTGTAATGAATGATGTTCTGTGATATCAATCTATTGTGTCTCGCAAAAACAATATTCCTGGGATTGCGATGTATGGCATAATAGGCATCTGGACTTAAAAATACGGGTGTTGACAGTACCCGAGGTGGGGCGAGGATAGAAGGTACGCGTCTCATCAAACGTGACGTCATGAGATATGCGCATCCGACGACCAACAGGGTCCCAACAACGATAGCCCTTATGCTCATCACTGTATCCGAGAAAAACACACTCAACAGACTGAGCGGTCAGCTTGGTGCGTTCGCGATGAGGGAGAAGGACATAGCAAATGCAACCAAATAAACGAAGAGTCTAGTAATCGGGAGAGCGACCAGAAAGACGCTCGAGAGGAATGCCACCTTGAAGGGAAGTAGAAGGCTGAATGTTAATGAGGTAAGTCGACGTAGTGACAGCCTCAGCCCAGAAATGCGGCAGAAGAGAGGAAGCAATCATCATAGCACGAGTAGTCTCAAGAATATGACGATGCTTACGCTCGGTGACACCATTTTGAGCATGGGCGCCGGGACACGAGAACTGAGCAAGGGTGCCCTGCTCAGCAAGAACACCACGCAGGTGCTAGGAGATATACTCTCCTTCAGAATCAGCACGAAACACACGAATAGGCGTGAAATACTGAGTACGAACCATGGCTGCAAAGCGCTGATAAATAGAGAGCACCTCACTGCGAGAGCGCATAAGAAACAACCAGGTGTACCGCGAAAAATCATCAATAAACAAAATATAGTATCGATGACCCCCTTTCGAAGGAAAGGGAGCCGGACCCCAAACATCTGAATGAACTAAATCAAAAGGTCGCTGAGATACATACGCACTAGTAGGATAGGGAAGCTAAATCTGTTTGCCTAACCTACAACCCTGATACGAATGCAAAGACATGTCTCCCGAGACAGACCCTAGAAGACCACTACGAACTAATGACGATAAAAAGGAGCCACAGAGGTGACCCGACCGATGATGCCACTGCTGAAAAGATCCAGTGACAGAAGCAACAACCGTAGGAGAACTGGCAGATGAAGTGTCAGCAGGAGGAACGCGAAGCCAGTCTAACTCCCAGAGCCCCGGGGACTCATGGCTCCGAGGGCTAGCTCCAACCAGGGCATGTGTACGGCGGTCCTGAACAGCCCAAGAATCAGCGTCAAGAATGACGCGACAACCAGAATCAGTAAGCTGACCAGCAGAAAACAGGTTCATCTTAAGACTAGGAACATGAGAAACATCAGGAACACAGAAAAAGGAAGTAGAAAGGGTGCCTCGACTAGAAACAGGAAGAGAGGTACCATCAGACGTGATAACACGGACATGAGAAACAAGAGAGCGAAGAGCAGAAAGAATAGAAGACGCAGAAGTCATATGAAAAGAAGTTCCAGAATCCAGATACCACGGGGATGACGTACCTGACTGTGTAGAAGGTGGTGGCCACACGGTGCCAGAAGAGCCAGGCACAGAACCAACAGTTCCCGTTGAAGAAGAGCCTGTAGCAGCGAGCAGACCAAGAAGACCACGGATAATGTCCTGATCAGATAGCGCAACAACAGAAGATCCTGAAGAAACAGTCGGTCGATGAGTATGGTACCGCTAACGTAAGCTGGGATCCCACTTCCAGCAGCTAGAGATATCGTGACCTGTCAACACCCGGATTTTTAATTCCAGATGCCTATTATGCCATACATCGCAATCCCAGGAAGATTGTTTTGGCGAGACATACTAGTCGATATCACAGAATATTATTCATTACAAACCATAATCGTCTTACAACAAAGGATCTCATGATCCAATTTAAAACAACAGTTGATCTAAAGATCAAATACAAATTACATAGCAGAAGAAACGTAGTAGCGGTCCATCTGTTCCACATGCAATGCTTGACGTTGGGAGGTGGTCCTAGTTATCATAGACGTCCTGCTGTCCATCTTCCTGGTACTGGTACTCCTTTTCATAGTCTGGCCATTTGAATAGACAGGGACAAAGCCATGAGTACTTTATAAAGTACTCGCAAACAACCACTAATATAAGTACTAGTAGCTCTAATAAGTGTTCTAAGCTCTAGGTTTATTTGCAGAAAGCTAGTTTTATTTCATAAACACTTAGTAGTTAAAGAATCTTTATTTACCTAAAATTACTCAAGTGGGAACATCAGTGCCATTCCCACAACTTGGTGGCAGTAAAGTCAAGTTCACCCTTCAGGTCATAAGTTATTTTGAAAACATCTGACAACGGAACAGTATGGCCATCCAACCGTCCATGACAGCGGACACGGCTATTTGAATAGTTTAACACTCTGCAGAGGTTGTACACTTGTGCCACAACTTTTGATTACATCCGTCAGGGATAGCCATGAATCATCATACTCAGTATGTGGATCATCAATCATTAACCTTTTACCTACATACCCTAGTATAGGCACCTCCCCTATGAGCTTGGCCTCCCAGCTATGGCTATCTGCCATTCTGGGAACTGCACAGGGCTTGGGTAGGACATTCATCTCTTTTTCACGTCATTTCACTTTTCACGGAGGTAGCCTCGGCATAACCCCTATGACGCTTGTTCAGAGGGAACCCATACTAAAGTACATTAATTTCCAGTTAAGCCTTACCCATTTTCAGGTATTGTGGGGGTACTCTAAAGTTGGAATGGTATCGCATCCGAACCCAACCATCAGTTTTTGTCAAATTCACCTTGTCATTCAAAAGTCATATTCACCTTCAAAACTTTCAGTAGAATGACTCGTCATTCTAAGGTTTTTAAAGTCATTTGATTCACAAGTTTCCATCTAGAGTGTCAATTTTAGTTTTAGCACTAGCAACTAGTCATGAGGGGTGCGAACTATATTTTAGCTATCTAGGCTAAGTTTGATGCTCTTGTAGTACTCTACATGTAGACCAAAGTTAACTGTAAAAAATAAGCCTTGATAACCAAAGTAAAAGATTGCAAGATAAAAACTTGGGCTTGGACAAATCCTTAAACAAAATAGTATTGCAAGGGTTTCTTGCACTAGTATAGCTTGCATTAGTAGAGCTTGCTCATGGTAATATCTTGTATTGGTAATAGCTTGCCTTGGTTGGTACAATGATCAAAGTGTTCCTCCTCTTCTTCGTAGAAGACCTCCTCGTCCTCGTAGCCTTCGATACTAGCGTCTATACATGGATACAAGGTATACAATCACCAAACAATACTTAGGTACTAGACTTAACACTCAAATGGTTCACACAAGAGGATCTAGCATCACACCATTTTTAACATTGTGGTTGGCTTTGTTTTCTTTTAAGAAAAATAATTTCCTCTCATTGAAAAACAAATACTAAGATTTAATTTCCTAAAATAATAAAGTATGAGATCATGTTGACCAAAGTCACCACTTCATATTTAACCATTTGGGAAAATGATTTAAATGAGATACTACATATCATACAATTTAAATACTACTTTGGAAAAGATTTAATTTCTCTAGTAATAAAATATGAGGTCATGTAGACTAATGTCATCACCTCACATTGAATTACTTGGAAAGGTGATTTAAATGAGAGGAAATTATTTTTCTTAAAAGAAAACAAATCCAACCATAATGTTAAAAATGGTGTGATGCTAGATCCTCTTGTGTGAACCATTTGAGTGTTAAGTCTAGTACTTAAGTATTGTTTGGTGATTGTATACCTCGTATCCGTGTATAGAGGCTAGTATTGAAAGCTACAAGGAGGATGAGGTCTTCTACGAAGAAGAGGAGGAACACATTGATCATTGTACCAACCAAGGCAAGCTATTACCAATACAAGATATTACCATGAGCAAGCTCTACTAATGCAAGTTATACTAGTGCAAGAAACCCTTGCAATACTATTTTGTTTAAGGATTTGTCCAAGCCCAAGTTTTTATCTTGCAATCTTTTACTTTGTTATCAAGGCTTATTTGTTATAGTTAACTTTGGTCTAAATGTAGAGTACTACAAGAGCATCAAACTTAGCCTAGATAGCTAAAATTTAGTTAGCAGCCCTCATGACTAGTTGCTAGTGCTAAAACTAAAATTGACACTCTAGATGGGAACTGATACGTCTCCAACGTATCTATAATTTCTGATGTTCCATGCTAGTTTTATGACAATACTCACATGTTTTATATGCACTTTATATCATATTATGGTATTTATTAGACTAACCTATTAACAAGATGCCACAATGCCAGTTTCTGTTTATTATGTCTGTTTATTGCAGAAAAGGCCGAAAAACCGAAGTGCTCGGAAAAATCCAGAAAAATCACAGAAATTCTATTTCGCTGGAAGACTCACGGAGCCAGAAGGGCAAGCCAGGGGGCCCAGGGCCTCCACACCATAGGCCGGCGCGGCCAGAGGGGTGGCCGCCCCACCCAATGGGTTGGGCCCCTCGGGACTCTTCCGACTCCGCCTCTTCGCCTATATAATCTCTCGTGACCTAAAAACCTGACACCAATTGACGAAACTCCAGAAAGACTCCAGGGACGCCGCCGCCATCGCGAAACTCCGTTTCGGGGGATAGAAGTCTCTGTTCCGGCATGCCGCCGAGACGGGGAATTGCCCCCGGAGTCATCTCCATCGACACCACCGCCATCTTCATCGCCATTGTTGTCTCCTATGATGAGGAGGGAGTAGTTTTCCCCCGAGGCTGAGGGCTCTACCGGTAGCTATGTGGTTCATCTCCCTCTCCCATGGTGTGATCTTTATGTGATCATGAGCTTTGTATCACTATTAATCTATGTGCTACTCTAGTGATGTTATTAAACTAGTCTATTCCTCCTCCATGATGTAATGTTGACAATGTGTGCATCATGTAGTACTTGGTGCGATCTATTCCCCCTTTCATAGCTATTGTTGACAGTGTGTATGCTATGTTAGTACTCGGTCTAAATTGCAACGGTCTATTATGCACACTAGAGGTTACTTTAATATGAACTCCGTGAAGTTGTGGAGCTTGTTTACTGCGGCTTGAGGTGTGCTTTTATAGCCCTACACAATGAATGGTGTTTGTTATCCAACAAGAGAGTTTGAGAAAGTAGCACAAGTGAAGAGAAGTTATTTATTTATGTGATCATTGTTGAGAGTGTCCACTAGTGAAAGTATGATCCCTAGGCCTTGTTTGCAAATATCGAATCACCGTTTATTTACTGTTCTACTGCATGTTTACTTGCTGCCATATTTATTTCAGATTGTTATTACCACTCATATTCATCCATATCACTTGCATTTTACTATCTCTTCGCCGAACTAGTGCGCCTATACATCTGACAAGTGTATTAGGTGTGTTGGGGACACAAGAGACTTCTTGTATCGTAACTGCAGGGTTGCTTGAGAGGGATATCTTTGACCTCTACCTCCCTGAGTTCGATAAACCTTGGGTGATTTACTTAAGGGAAACTTGTTGCTATTCTACAAACCTCTGCTCTTGGAGGCCCAACACTGTCTACAGGAATAGAAGCGTGCGTAGACATCAAGCTATTTTCTGGCGCCATTGCCGGGGAGGTAAGGTAAAAGGTATTCGCATCCTCCGACTACTAAGCTATTTCCTAGCACTGTTGCCGGTGTGTGAGTGCTCAAAGCTATCTCCTTTAGATCCTGCAATTGCATCTTTTTGTTTCTTGTTTTTATTTCACTAGTTAGACTTAATGGAAAACAACAACAAAAGTTAGAGATCTTTATGAACTTTATATTGAATTAGGACATGATGTGTTTGAAGAGAGAATTAAAAAACCCATGGAACTTTGTTTGCAAAATAGTTGTAGCAATGTTATTAGCATGAACTCTTTGAACACTATTATTGCTAATGCTATGGAAGAATTTATGCTTGGGGAAGTTGGTTGTGACATTTTTAGTCCCCCAAGTTTTGAGGAGAAAATTTACTTTGATGATACTTTGCCTCCCATTTATGATGATTATAATGATAGTGGTATTTTGGTGCCACCTACTATGGAGGATAAAGTTTATTATGATTACAATATGCCTCCTACATTTGATGATTATGGTGATGAGAATAATAATGATAGCTACTTTGTTGAATTTGCTCCCACTACAATTCATAAGAATGACTATGCTTATGTTGGGAGTAGTAATTATTTTATTCATGAGACTCGTGATAAGAATGCTTTATGTGATAGTTATATTGTTGAGTTTGTTCATGATGCTATTGGAAATTATTATGAGAGAGGAAAATATGGTTGTGAAAATTTTCATGGTACTAAAACACCTCTCTACATGCTGAAAATTTTGAAGTTACTCGTGTTTTATCTTCCTATGCTTGGTACTTTGCTCTTCATGAATTTATTTGTGTACAAGATTCCTATGCATAGGAAGTGGGTTAGGCTTAAATTTGTTTCATACTTGCTTTTTGATGCTCTCTTTGCTTCAACTCTCATCCTTATGTGAGCATCATTAAAATTACTGAGCCAATCTTAATGGCTATAAAGAAAGCACTTCTTGGGAGATAACCCATGTTTTTATTTTGCTACTGTTTTGTTGTGTCTTGGAAGTTTTTACTACTGTATCAACCTCTCCTTATCTTTATTTTATTGCATTGTTGTGCCAAGTAAAGTCTTTGATAGAGAGTTGATACTAGATTTGGATTACTGCATAGAAACAGATTTCTTGTTGTCACAAGTTTGAGTAGATCTCTCTGTAGGAAACTCAGAAAAATCTGCGAAAAATCATGAGTAATCCTCAGATATGTACGTAACTTTCAATCAATTTGAGCTTCTTCATCTGAGCATGTTAAGTGCCTCGAAAAAATTCGTCTTTACGGACTGTTCTGTTTTGACAGATTCTGCCTTTTATTTCACATTGCCTCTTTTACTGTGTTGAATGGATTTCTTTGCTCCATTAACTTTCATTAGCTTTGGGTAATGTCCAGAAGTGTTGGGAATGATTGTGTCACCTCTGAACATGTGAATTTTTGATTATGTACTAACCCTCTAATGAGATTGTTTTGAGTTTGGTGTGGAGGAAGTTTTCAAGGGTCAAGAGAGGAGGATGATATAATACGATCAAGAAAAGTGAAAAGTCTAAGCTTGGGGATGCCCCCGTGGTTCATCCCATATTTCAAGAAGACTCAAGCATCTAAGCTTGGGGATGCCCAAGGCATCCCCTTCTTCATCAACAACTTATCAGCTCACCTGTAGTGAAACTATATTTTTATTCCGTCACATCTTATGTGCTTTACTTGGAGCGTCTGTATGTTTTTATTTTTGTTTTTGTTTGAATAAATTCGGATCCTATCATGCTTGTGTGGGAGAGAGACACGCTCCGCTTTTTCATTTGAACACTTGTGTTCTTCGTTTTACTTTTAATGTTCATGGCAAAAGTTGAAAGCTGTTGCACTTATTGCTATTTGGTTGGAAACAGAAAATGCTTCATGTGGTAATTGGTATATGGTCTTGAATAATTTGATACTTGGCAATTGTTTTGCTCAAATAGATCATTTTTAAGCTCTTGCATCATGTAGATTGCACCTATTAGTGGAGAATTACTGTAGAGCTGGTTGAAATTTGGTCTGCATGATTGGTCTCTCTAAAGTCTAGATATTTTCTGGTAAAAGTGTTTGAGCAACAAGGAAGACAGTGTAGAGTCTTATAATGCTTGCAACATGTTCTTATGTAAGTTTTGCTGTACTGGTTCATACTTGTGTTTGCTTCAAACAACCTTGCTAGCCAAAGCCTTGTACTGAGAGGGAATACTTCTCGTGCATCCAAAACCTTGAGCTAAAACTTATGCCGTTTGTGTCCACCATAAGTACCTACTATGTGGTATTTCTCTGCCATTCCAAAGTAAATTGCTTGCGTGCTACCTTTAAAATTCCATTCCTTGTCTTTGCAATATATAGCCCATGGGAAAATAGCCTTAAAAACTATTGTGGTGAAGAATGTGTAGCTTATGTATCTTATTTCTTATAAGTTGCTTGTTGAGCGGTAACCATGTTTCTGGGGACGCCATCAACTATTACACCTTTGTTGAATATCATGTGAGTTTCTATGCATGTTCGCCTTGTCTGAAGTAAGGGCGATTTATCATGATTAAATGGTTTGAGTATGCATATTGTTAGAGAAGAACTTTGGGCCGCCAACCAAAGCTATGTATCATGGTGGAAGTTTCAGGTTGGACATTAATCCTCAATCTCTTATGAGAATATTATCTGTTGTTGAATGCTTATGCATTAAAGAGGAGTCCATTATCTGTTTTATGTGTTGTCCCGGTAAGGATGTCCTCAAGTTGAGATCTATCAAAAACGAGAAATCAAATGCGATCTATCTCCTTGGACCTTTGTACATGCGACATAGAGGTACCCCTTTGTTACACGTGGTTGAAACATATGTAATGCAATGAGAATCCATGAAAATCCAAGCTAATTAGGACAAGGTGCGAACACTATTGGTATTCTATGCATGAGGCTTGCAACTTATAGGATGTCTTATGCATAACACATATGAATTATTACTACCGTTGACAAAATTGTTTCTATGTTTTCAAAATAAAAGCTGTAGCACAAAAATAGTAATCCATGCTTCCCTCTGCGAAGGGCCTTTCTTTTACTTTTATGATGAGTCAGTTTACCTACTTCCTTCTATCTTAGAAGCAAACACTTGTGTCAACTATGTGCATTGATTCCTACATACTTGCTTATTTGCATTCATCATATTACTTTGTGTTGACAATTATCCATGAGATATACATGTTGAAGTTGAAATCAACTGCTGAAACTTATACCCTCCTTTGTATTACTTCAAAACCTTCTACTAAGAATTTATTGCTTTATGAGTTAACTCCTATGCAAGTCTTATCGATGCTTGTCTTGGAAGTACTATTCATGAAAAGTCTTTGCTATATGATTCATTTGTTTAGTCATTATCGTTACCATTGCTTCGAATCACTTCATTCATCTCATATGCTTTACAATAGTATTGATCAAGATTATGATGGTAGCATGTCACTTCAAAAATTATTCTTTTTATCGTTTACCTATTCGAGGGCGAGTAGGAACTAAGCTTGGGGATGCTTGATACGTCTCCAACGTATCTATAATTTCTGATGTTCCATGCTAGTTTTATGAAAATACTCACATGTTTTATATGCACTTTATAACATATTATGGTATTTTTTGGACTAACCTATTAACAAGATGCCACAGTGCCAGTTTCTGTTTATTATGTTTGTTTATTGCAGAAAAGGCCCAAAAACCAAAGTGCTCGGAAAAATCCAGAAAAATCACAGAAATTCTATTTCGCCGGAAGACTCACGGAGCCAGAAGGGCAAGCCAGGGGGGCCAGGGCCTCCACACCATAGGCCGGCGCGGCCAGAGGGGTGGCCGCCCCACCCTATGGGGTGGGCCCCTCGGGACTCTTCCGACTCCGCCTCTTTGCCTATATAATCTCTCGTGACCTAAAAACCCGACACCAATTGACGAAACTCCAGAAAGACTCCAGGGACGCTGCCGCCATCGTGAAACTCCGTTTCGGGGGACAGAAGTCTCTGTTCCGGCACGCCGCCGGGACGGGGAATTGCCCCCGAAGTCATCTCCATCGACACCACCACCATCTTCATCGCCATTGCTGTCTCCTATGATGAGGAGGGAGTAGTTCTCCCCCGAGGCTGAGGGCTCTACCGGTAGCTATGTGGTTCATCTCTCTCTCTCTCATGGTGTGATCTTTATGTGATCATGAGCTTTGTATCACTATTAACATATGTGCTACTCTAGTGATGTTATTAAAGTAGTCTATTCCTCCTCCATGATGTAATGTTGACAGTGTGTGCATCATGTAGTACTTGGCGTAGGTTATGATTGTAATCTCTTGTAGATTATGAAGTTAACTATTACTATGATAGTATTGATGCGATCTATTCCCCCTTTCATAGCTATTGTTGACAGTGTGTATGCTATGTTAGTACTCGGTCTAAATTGCAACGGTCTATTATGCACTCTAGAAGTTACTTTAATATGAACTCCGTGAAGTTGTGGAGCTTGTTTACTCCGGCTTGAGGTGTGCTTTTATAGCCCTACACAATGAATGGTGTTTGTTATCCAACAAGAGAGTGTGAGAAAGTAGCACAAGTGAAGAGAAGTTATTTATTTATGTGATCATTGTTGAGAGTGTCCACTAGTGAAAGTATGATCCCTAGGCCTTGTTTCCAAATATCGAATCACCGTTTATTTACTGTTCTACTGCATGTTTACTTGCTGCCATATTTATTTCAGATTGTTATTACCACTCATATTCATCCATATCACTTGCATTTTACTATCTCTTCGCCGAACTAGTGCGCCTATACATCTGACAAGTGTATTAGGTGTGTTGGGGACACAAGAGACTTCTTGTATCGTAATTGCAGGGTTGCTTGAGAGGGATATCTTTGACCTCTACCTCCCTGAGTTCGATAAACCTTGGGTGATTCACTTAAGGGAAACTTGCTGTTGTTCTACAATCCTCTGCTCTTGGAGGCCCAACACTGTCTACAGGAATAGAAGCGTGCGTAGACATCAGGAACTTGTGAATCAAATGACTTTAAAAACCTTAGAATGATGAGTCATTCTACTGAAAGTTTTGAAGGTGAATATGACTTTTGAATGACAAGGTGAATTTGACAAAAACTGATGGTTGGGTTCGGATGCGATACCATTCCAACTTTAGAGTACCCCCACAATACTTGAAAATGGGTAAGGCTTAACTGGAAATTTATGTACTTTAGTATGGGCTCCCTCTGAACAAGCGTCATAGGGGTTATGCCGATGCTGCCTCCGTGAAAAGTGAAATGACATGAAAAAGAGATGAATGTCCTACCCAAGCCCTGTGTAGTTGCCAGGATGGCAGATAGCCATAGCTGGGAGGCCAAGCTCATAGGGGAGGTGCCTATACTAGGGTATGTAAGTAAAAGGTTAATGGTTGATGATCTGTATCTGAGTATGATGATTCAGGGCTATCCCTGACGGATGTAATCAAAAGTTGTGGCACAAGTGTACAACCTTTGCAGAGTGTTAAACTATTCGAATAGCCGCGTCCGCGGTCATGGACGGTTGGATGGCCATACTATTCCGTTGTCAGATGTTTTCAAAATAACTTATGACCTGAAGGGTGAACTTGACTTGACTACCACCAAGTTGTGGGAATGACACTGATGTTCCCACTTGAGTAATTTTAGGTAAATAAAGAGTCTTCAACTACTAAGTGTTTGTGAAATAAAACTAACTTTGTGCAAATAAACTTAGAGCTTAGAACCCTTATTAGAGATACTAGTACTTCTATTAGTGGTCGTTTGCGAGTACTTTATAAAGTACTCATGGCTTTGTCCCTGGCTCTCAAATGGCCAGACTATGAAGAGGAGCACCAGTATCAGGAAGATGGACATCAGGACGTCTATGATAACTAGGACCACCTCCCAACATCAAGGGGTTTCTTGTGGAACAGATGGACCGCTACTACGTTTCTTCTGCTATGTAATTTGTATTTGATCTTTAGATCAACTGTTGTTTTAAATTGGATCATGAGACCCCTTGTTGTAAGACGATTATGGTTTGTAATGAATAATGTTCTGTGATATCGACTATTATGTCTCGCAAAAACAATCTTCCTGGGATTGTGTTGTATGGCATAATACGCATGTGGAATTAAAAATCCAGGTGTTGACATGACCAGACCGGCCACAGTAGGTGCAGGGAGGTGCTATCATACCACGAGGCTGCTGAGGCTGACTCTGGCCCTGAACCAGAGGAGTAGAGAGAATCGGCGGTGCTGGAGACCGCAACGAAGCCGCCAGCAGACGGCACAGGAGGGCGACGAGCAGCAAGTACAGAGGGAACCTCAAGAAGACCAGCACCACGAAGACGAGTCTCCTCAGCACGAAGCTCAACCAGTACCTCAGAGAGTGGAACACGACCACGGGCAAGCAGCTGTGCACGACGCGGCTCAAACTCCTTACGGAGCCGCGACAAGAACTCAAACACGCGCTGAAACTCCAGATCCGCGCACACAGTCAGACAGCAGGGACAAGTGGCACACACAGCTGTACGAAGAGAATCAAGACGACGCCAAATAGTAGCACTCTGAGTGTAGAACTCATCAATAGTAGAATCACCCTACTGAAGGGCATGCTCCTGGCGGACCACAGACAGGTAAAGAGCATCCCCAGATGGCTGATAGCGCTGACAAAGATAAGCCCACTGAGCAGCAGCAGTGGGAAGACCCATGAACTCAACAGCATACTGAGGCAGAACACTGGAGGTGAGAACATCAGCAGCACGAGCATCCTCATCAATCCACTGAGTGTAGTCAGCCAGATCCAGCCGGTAGATCAGTAGAGTGGTCCTGGACCTTCTGGTCATACTCAACCAGAGTAGTATCATCAGTACTCTTGGCTGCATCCTGGGCCGCCTGAGTAGCATCAGGGGCAAGGGCAACGGGGGTCGGTGCAATGGGCGTCGTAGGAGCAACGGGGCGCGGCGGACATGAGACCTATATAGTACGTGTACATGTGCAAATATGCAGGAAGCCCCCTAACATATGAAGAAACTACAATATACAGATATATACATCTAACACAGATTTCATCTTAGACATCTGATGTCTACGCACGCTTCTATTCCTGTAGACAGTGTTGGGCCTCCAAGAGCAGAGGTTTGTAGAACAGCAGCAAGTTTCCCTTAAGTGAATCACCCAAGGTTTATCGAACTCAGGGAGGTAGAGGTCAAAGATATCCCTCTCAAGCAACCCTCCAATTACGATACAAGAAGTCTCTTGTGTCTCCAACACACCTAATACACTTGTCAGATGTATAGGTGCACTAGTTCGGCGAAGAGATAGTAAAATGCAAGTGATATGGATGAATATGAGTGGTAATAACAATCTGAAATAAATATGGCAGCAAGTAAACATGCAGAAGAACAGTAAATAAACGGTGATTCGATATTTGGAAACAAGGCCTAGGGATCGTACTTTCACTAGTGGACACTCTCAACATTGATCACATAACTGAATAAATAAATGCTACTTTCTACACTCTCTTGTTGGATAACAAACACCATTCACTGTGTAGGGCTATAAAAGCACACCTCAAGCCGGAGTAAACAAGCTCCACAACATCCGGAGTTCATATTAAAGTAACCTCTAGAGTGCATAATAGAACGTTGCAATTTAGACCGAGTACTAACATAGCATACACACTGTCAACAATAGCTACAAAAGGGGGAATAGATCGCATCAATACTATCATAGTAATAGTTAACTTCATAATCTACAAGAGATTACAATCATAACCTACACCAAGTACTACATGATGCACACACTGTCAACATTACATCATGGAGGAGGAATAAACTACTTAAATAACATCACTAGAGTAGCACATAGATTAATAATGATACAAAGATCATGATCACATAAAGATCACCTGAGAGAGAGAGATGAACCACATAGCTACCGGTAGAGCCCTCAGCCTCGGGGGAGAACTACTCCCTCCTCATCATGGGAGACAACAATGGCGATGAAGATGGCGGTGGTGTCGATGGAGATGACTCCGGGGGCAATTCCCCGTCCCGGCGGTGTGCCGGAACAGAGACTTATGTCCCCCGAAACGGAGTTTCGCGATGGCGGCGGCGTACCTGGAGTCTTTCTGGAGTTTCGTCAATTCGTATCGCGTTTTTAGGTCACGAGGGACTTTATAGGCGAAGAGGCGGAGTCGGAGGAGCCACGGGGCCCCCTCCCCATAGGCTGGCGCGGCCAGGGGGCCACCCGCGCCGCCATATGGTGTGGGCCCCCTGCTGCCCGCCTCCGACTCTCCTTCGGTGTTCTGGAACCTTCCGGGAAAAATAAGATATTTGGCCTTTGTTTCGTCGAATTCCGAGAATATTGCCCGAACAACCTTTCTGGAACCAAAAACAACAGAAAACAAGAACTGGCACTGTGGCATCTTGTTAATAGGTTAGTTCCGGAAAATGCATAAAATCATTATAAAGTGTGAGCAAAACATGTAGGTATTGTCATAAAACTAGCATGGAACATCAGAAATTATAGATACTTTGGAGACGTATCAACATCCAAGGTAAAAAAAGACAAACTTCACCTGATCAAATACAGAAGGAACAATGTTATTTATTTTTTATTTATGTTTTCAAACCCATATAAAGATTAGAATTATTTGAACTCTTCGATATGTAATTTATGGCTAGAATTTAGCGAACAACCGTGAACTTCATTGTGGGCCTATGTCTAGCATGTACATTGTATCCAAACAATCTTTGCCACGTCAACACCTTTATGGCTGAACTTATTTGTTTCACTTCTATTGGTGCACTCAGTTGATCATGTTGTAATGCTATATTTATAGAGTTGTGTTTTTGTAATAGGTGACACATGACTGAATAAAGTTTTCATTTTTGGCTTGTCTAGCAAAATATAATTTTGCGATCAAATGTATGTGGGTTCCTTCACCAGGGGATTTTAGGAGTACTAGCCTCTGGCTAAACATTCACAAAAATACGAATATAAATTACATCTTAGACATAATCTTTCCCAAGCTTAGAACTTTGCAAGAACCAAACCCAAGAAAATTACAAAAGAAAAGAGAAAATATAGTTATCAAGAGAGATTGTGAGAAGTGGTTACTCCCCAAGCATAGTTAAAAATAAGTGTAATACACTTTTACAAATAACCTCTCCTTCAATTGACATGTTTTTTTTTTGCTTCAATGAATACTAGATCATTAAAGCGCATTTCCCTATGCCCATCCATCCTTAATTAGCGAATGAGTAATGATTAATTAAGAAAAATGGAATATAAAAACATTTGGGAAAATTTGTTGGATTCATATCACAATGTCTTGGTATAGATGATGAGGCATATATAATTGCCAACACTTAGGACTGATCCCGCTAATCTCCAAATGTTTTTGTTTTCACATTTTTTCCTTTATCATACTCAGAGAAGTGATGGGGTAGTGAGAAATATGCATAAAAAATAATTACAACAGTGTTTCTTGTAGAGGCTAGGCATTTCTGTTCCTGCACATATTGAACTCTCCAGGGTGACTTCTTCTGTAGAATAACGTTCCAAAATTCCTTCTATAAAGTGGTCTAGCTAAAAGTCATGATGTAGCAGGCATAGCACAAACAGGGTTCTAGGGTTCCATCACAATTTTACCTCATGAAAAAGAACCTGAAGAGATATTTTTTTTATCTCCATCTAGTAAGGGGAAATACTTGTGTACACCCGCGCATCTACTAAGGAGAGTGGATTTTGTACACCCACACATGGGTGTGGGTGTTTCCGTCACCGTTCATTGTGCTTTGAGATTCGGATAAATAAAGCAGAGAGAAAAGAATATTTCCATCTACCATGGTGAGCACGAACTCGAGGAATAAATGGATGGTGATGGAAACACCCACACCCATGGGTGGGCGTACAAAAGTATTTCTCTCTCCTTTATTTATCCGAATCTCAAAGCACAATGAACGGTGACGGAAACACCCACACCCATGTGTGGGTGTACAAAATCCACTCTCCGTCTAGTAAGTAGCTATCGGATCCCTCCTTCACCAACATCGTCCTAAGCCTGAGATAGTCAATAACCAAACAAATTTGCAACATGATAAACTAAGTGACAAGGACAAAAGAGCATCTGAGTGTCAACATGATATACAATATGAGAACCGAACTGAAAAATCTATATGTCTAGAAAATTCAAGGTTTGTTCCAGCAATAGTGAGAAATAAACATGTAGCCTCTTACATAAATTACTCCCATATGGGTCTTAAATATTCATCCACATGAGTAAAGCCACACCCTCACCTAAACTCTGAAATTGCATTCATTATTTAAATTGAGGAATTGAAAACAAGTTATGTGTCAACTGTGGGAAAATAAGGTATTATCTGCAGTTTAGAATGGTCCTTAATAATGTCTCAACTTTGAGAAAATAAGGTATTTCATATGGACGCAAAGTGGTAAGGGAAACAACGACGGGAATAAGATATCCTTAAACTTTGATCCGCATACGTTACTTTTGTAGCATGATAGAATAAAGTGCAAAGTCAGTATATATGTGGCATTCTGTGCTTATGATCTGTATCTGTTCAGAACAAAGAAAAGGAAATTTTCGTTATTAAATTCAGAAAAAGATAAAACAACTTGAAAGAAAGGATACAAATACTGGTAGAAAAAGGGGCTTTAGTCCTGGTTCGCAACTGCCATTAGTCGTGGTTGCGCAACCAGGACCAATGAAGCGCGAATAAAGGCCCCTCCTTTAGTAACCGCGACTAAAGGCACGTCCACGTGGGCGCCAGGCGACCGTCGGGGCGGAGGACCTTTAGTCACGGTTCTCTTGGACAACCGCGACTAAAGGCCTCCGCAGGTTTAGGGTTTTAGCCCCCCCTAAATCTGGTTTCTTTTTAGTTTGTATTGTTTTATTTCTTTTATATTTTATTTTGTGTTTTATTTTAATTTTGAAGAAGTTTTAGTACACATATTCTACGGTACTATATACATGCATATGAATGTATAATTTCAAACAAATTTGAAATTAGAACCAAGAAGAATTCAAGAGGAATATACAATATATATTCAATATCGGATGACCATATACAATTTTGAACAAGTTTCCATACATAATTTACGGCATCAGAAGTTCTACGTTCTCGTAATAGTGTTCTCCTTTAGGATGGAGGACTTCCCTCATGAACCATCCTGCTGGTTCCTCTTGAATTGGTCGAAAGCGAGCTTCTGGACTAAGCGTCTTCCGGAAGTTATTCCTCTTGACGTTGTTCTCCGATGGCTTCCGCTCAGAGGTGTATCTCTGGATGAACTCACAAACATAGTATCCACATAGATTGGTCCCCGGTGACTGAATATCTCCAGTCAGTGACCTTCTAAATTCTAGCTCTTTTTTGAATTCACCGACCGTTTCATCTGTGAACCGTCTCCAAACCCTACGTGACATAGGCATCCCCAATGGGCCTGCCGAAGATAGTACCCGGGGTTTACTGAAGGCCCACGTATCGAAGAATATAAAGTTCGGAAGCCCAAGATGGTGTTAAGGAAAGTTAGAGTTGTATTAGGAAACATAGACTTGTAATCTTGCGGGACGGGTCAGAAACCCTCCCGGACTCTGTAAACTTGTTTATCACGAATCGCTCGGCTCCACCTCCTATATAAGGGGGAGTCGAGGGACAAAGAAAGGATCGAATCATTGTTTATCAAACCCTAGCTTTTACATCGTCGAGTACTTTTCGGCTGAAACCTTCGAGATCTACTTGCCCTCTATATCCAACGAAACCCTAGTCTACTACTTGTAGGCATTGACAAGTTAATACCTTGTCAATTGGCGCCGTCTGTGGGATCTAGAGGCGACAAGGAGCTGATCTCGATGGCACGTTCAAGATCGTCAACTTCATCGATAGCAAGCAACATCATGGATAGAGGTAAACAGATCGAAACTGGTCTCATTGATTTTGTTCCTCACCCGCCCTCCCGTTTGGATGCATATGCGTATCTGGAGGATCCCATGGAGATGACGTTCGGAAAGTTCCACTTCCGCGTCGAGAAAGAAGGAGCGTACCGTCTCGAAGTTCCGATCTCGCCGGGATTATCGGCGGTCGATCCTGATTTTTCAAGCTCAGCATCATCCATCGAGTCAGGCGACGAGGAGATTTCGTCGCCACGCTTTGTCAGCACCAGGGCAAGTGAAAAACTCGCCAAGATCTTCGGCGACATGTCTTTCGAGTCATCTGCGGACTCAGATATAAGCGATGACTCGAGTAGCATCGACAGCTTTGACTTCATCGACAA
The DNA here is from genome assembly GCF_019359855.2 of Lolium perenne. Lineage (NCBI taxonomy): Eukaryota > Viridiplantae > Streptophyta > Magnoliopsida > Poales > Poaceae > Lolium > Lolium perenne. The sequence goes on along the minus strand of NC_067245.2, from coordinate 42,904,838 downwards.
ATCCATCACTGTTGGGAAGGTCTTCACCAATCTCTATGATGGTGTCACCAAAACCAGCAAGGTGCAGAATCCAAAATATCGTAAAATTTACGCCATTGGAGAAGCAAGTCGCGATCAGGAGGAAACATCGAAGGCTTTCGACGATTTGGGAAATCCATATGTCGATCCCTCTGGCCTAAGGAGAGGTTTAGGCAATAAATACGTCGGGCCTACACCACGTGTTAGGGTTCAACTCCCACAATCAGCATGGGACAGAGCCGCAAGAGCTATGGATGGTTCAGAACCAATGGCAACAACTGCTACGACTGAAGAATTTCAGGCTTACCAATATAGGCTCGCTCGAGCTGGAAGAGAATTGGAAAAATAGGCAGCCGCTCTGAACAGTAGAAGGGAGGCAGCTTCCGCATCAAGCAGGCGAAGAGCGGAGTTGAGTCGACAATCCGGAACTTCGGGAGATAGTCACAGGGAAGCTCAAAGGAGAGCAAGATCTCGGCTGCAAAATATACCTGAAGCTGAAAGAGAGACTTTAGTTCAAAACCTCGATATGTCTTTTATGTCAATCGACACGAGGGGGAATATCATTCCAAAAACACCGGAAGCAGGATACATGGCAACGCAAGCTTTCATCTTAGCGTCTAGGCCACCTCCCGGAGATCCAAGAGAGGCGTTGTACAACATGGCCATGGCAGGATGTGGAGCCATGGGAGCAGCGTTCGCAGCCACACCTCCCGAAGAAGCTGCAAGACAAAATAGCCCGAGACCTACCGCAGCAGTGCAAGATCCACCAAGAGCAAGTGGAGTCAGAGATACGGCAACTCACGCCAGGGTAGATAGAGCGCGACAAGATAGAAGAGAACATCGGCGTTCACCAGAACTTGCTGAAGAAGATATGTGTGGACTCCCGTGTTTTACACGACGGGTCCGGAAAACTCGAGTCCCATCAGGATTCAAGTTGCCCGATAGTTTCAAAAAATTTGACGGCCTGCAAGATCCCGAGGATTGGCTAGTCGATTACCTCGAGACGGTAAAGTTGATAGGTGGAACCAGAGCAACAGCTATGCAGAGCATTCAAATACACCTAAGCGGAGCCGCAAGATCATGGATAAAGAAACTTCCCCCAGGTTCCATCGACAGCTGGGACAGTTTTGAGGATGTGTTTGTCAAGAACTTCCGATCAACCTGCAAAAAACCTGCGACACTTGAGGAATTGAGATCATGTCGACAAAAACATGATGAATCAATGAGGAAGTACATCCAAAGGTGGAACATCATCAAAAACTCGGCAGAAAACATATCTGACGAGAGAGCGATAGATGCGTTTGTGGCAGGAGTTCGACGAGGAGATTTTGTGGAGGATTTGGGAAGAACCAACCCAAGGACTGTATCAGCATTAATGGAAATAGCAAACAGATGGGCAGATGGCGAGGATGCTGTGCATAATAAGCGACATAGGTCACCAGAAGAGGACCGCAGTCGAAATTTTCAAAATAGACGACGATTTTCTCGACAATTTTCGAGTTACGATGCACCTGGCCAAATCTCGGCTGGATTTCGAGCAAGCGCCGGAGAAAACAATAGAGATGATTATCAAAGGAGCAACGAGCACCGAGGCGACAATAGAGATGACTCCCGAAATAATAGGCCAAATAATGGGCCTAGATTCCAGAGACCTTTCGTATCCCCTGAGGAGATGATGAACGGGCCATGCCAGATGCACTTTTTTCTCGACAGCAATGGAAAGAGACAGTCGGGACACCTGCAAAAGGATTGTCGAAATTTTCAGGCAATGTTAAGGTGGGCAGGGCACGCCAATACCCAGGCGACAAATAGAAACCCGCAAGGGCCCAGGAGTGAAATTCACCTGCCACCGGCTCCCGCAATTACGGACGAGAATCGACATCAGCTCAGAATAGCGGCAGCACCAGCGCCACCACCTTACATTGATCCCAACTCCAATGGAGCGGTCTCGATGATTCAGAAAGGCAGACCATCCAACAGAGCTCAGAAAGTAATCTCACGACAGGTGTTCATGGCAGAGAAGATGCCTCCACCAACAGTTGAGTACCTCAATTGGTCAGGGCAAGACATTGGATTCACAATAGCGGATCATCCACAGCAAGTCCCTCGGCCAGGGCAGTCAGCACTTATCTTGCCAGCAGTAATCGCGGGATTCGACGTATCGCGAGTATTCATAGATGGAGGCAGCAACTTAAACCTTATGTATGCAGATACATTAAGGAAGATGAACATATCTCTAGCAAACCTAAAACCAACCGATACGCGTTTCCATGGAATTACGCCGGAGAAGCCAAGTTATCCATTGGGGAAGATCAATCTCGACGTTCAGTTTGGGACCCGAGAAAATTACAGGATAGAGAGGCTGGAGTTTGAAGTCGTAGATTTCCCATCACAGTACCACGCTTTGTTGGGGCGCCCAGCATATGCTAGGTTTATGGTGATACCACACTATACATACTTGTTGTGGAGGTTACCTGGACCTAAGGGACCAATTACAGTCAAAGGAAGTTTTGCGCTAGCCGATAAATGTGACAAGGATTTTCATCGACTGTCAGAAACTTTCGGGATGCAGACAGAGTACATGGAGTCAAGACTTACGACCGATTACGATGTACTACCAGATGTAGGGAAGCCTAATAAGGAATCAACTTTTAACACTGCAAAGGATTCCAAGGAAGTGCAGATTCACCCGACAGATCCGAAGAAGACGACGTCTATCGCGACAAATATGGACCTCGCATAGGAAAGCGCGCTCGTCGAGTTCCTCCGTGAGCACTGGAAAATCTTCGCATGGTGTCTAGCTGACATGCCAGGAGTACCCAGGGAACTTGCCGAGCACCACCTAAACTTGGATCCACTAGCAAGACCGATCAAACAACCTTTGCGGCGTTTTTCGGAACCAAACCGCAAGGCTATGCTGCCGGAAATTGATAGACTCAGAGAAGCTGGTTTCATCAAGGAATTACATACAGAAGCCACGTGGGTAGCTAACCCAGTGTTGGTGCCGAAGAAAAACACGAAAGTCCTTCGCATGTGCGTCGACTTCACGTGTCTCAATAAACACTGTCCAAAGGATCACTTCACCGTCCAGAGGATCGATCAAATTATCGACTCCACGGTAGGATGTGAACGTCTTTCCTTCCTGGATGCTTACTCTGGTTATAACCAGATCAGATTGAAAGAAGAAGACGAGGTCAAAACAGCGTTCATCACACCTTACGGCGTGTTTTGCTATCGAACAATGCCCTTTGGTTTGAAAAACGCGGGAGCCACATATCAACGGATGATGCAGAAGTGCTTAGCAACACAGATCGGGAAAAACGTACAAGTATATATCGACGACGTCGTCATAACGTCAAGAAAGGGGGACACGCTAATCAAGGACTTGAAGGAAACTTTAGACAATCTCGATAAGTTCTGTCTCAAGCTGAACCTGACAAAATGTTCTTTCGGCGTCCCTGCACGAGAACTTCTCGGGTTCTTATTTTCAGCAAGAGGGATTGAAGCAAATCCCGAAAAAATCCAGGCCATAGTAACAATGAGAAAGCCAACAAAATTGAAAGAAATATAGCAGCTAACCGGGCGAGTCGCAGCTTTAAACAGATTCGTCGCCAGGTTGGGGGAAAAGGCGTTACCATTTTACGCCTTGATCAAACAGGGAGAGAAGTTCCAGTGGAACGAAGAGGCAGACAGAGCCTTTGAGGATCTCAAACGCAAAATCTCGACACCACCAATCTTGGTGGCACCGAAAGAGAAGGAACCTCTGTTGTTATACATTGCGGCCACACCTCAGGTGGTAAGCACAGCACTTTTCGTTGAAAGAGAGGAAGAAGGAAAACTCCATGGAGTGCAGAGGCCAGTATACTTCATCAGCGAAGTCTTATCGCCTTCAAAACAGAGGTATCCTCAGTATCAAAAGTTAGCATATGGAGTGTTTACAACCGCAAGAAAATTGCGGCACTATTTCTCGGCACACCCGATAATAGTGGTCAATGAGGCGCCCTTGTCCAATATACTAAACAATCCAGAAGCTACGGGTCGTGTCTCCCTTTGGGGAATAGAGCTTTCCCCTCGGGACATCACGTATGAAAAAAGAAAAGCAATAAAGTCGCAGATTCTACCAGATTTCATCACAGAGTGGATGGAGTTACAAAATACAGGACCACCGGATTTATCGAGAACTTGGACTATGAACTTCGACGGGTCCAAGAGATTAGAAGGAGCTGGAGCAGGCGTGATACTAATATCACCTGAGGGCGACAAGCTGAAATACGTCTTGAGGATGACGTTCCCAAACACATCTAACAATGAGGCAGAATACGAAGCTCTCATACACGGGATGAAGATGGCGAAAGCTTGTAGTGCAACTCGACTAAAAATCTTTGGCGACTCGCAGTTGGTGGCTCAGCAAGTCATGAACCAATGCGATGCAGTCAATGACAGTATGGTAGCATACAAGGAAGTGTACAATGAGCTCGAGAAGTTATTTGATGGATGCGAAGTAAATCACATCAGCAGGCTGAGCAACGATGAAGCCGATGTTCTCGCAAACATCGGGTCGCAATGTCTTGCAATTCCACCAGGAGTATTTTGGGAGGAGATAGCTGAGAGATCCACGAAGTCGCAGAAACCAAAGAAGGAGAAGAAACCCTCGGGGGCTATAAAAGAAGTATCAGAAGAAGAGGAACAGGACTTGGTCATGATGGTGCAGATACCTTGTATGCAGGTATATATATCATACATCCTAAAGCAAGAGATACCCGACGATCCAGTGGAAGAAAGGCGAGTTATTAGGCGATCTAAGGCCTCTACTGTGGTCAAAGGGGAGTTGTACAAACGAAGTATTTCGGGAGTACTACAAAGGTGCGCTACACCCGAATAAGGAAGGATGATCTTAAAGGATGTACACGAAGGAATCTGCGGCCACCACGCAAGCAGTCGAGCTATTGCAGCCAAGGTTTTCAGAGCCGGGTTTTATTGGTTAACAGCTATCGAAGACGCAAAAGAGATAGTTCGTACTTGTGACGCGTGCCAAAGATTTGCCGCGAAACCTCATTCTCCGGCAGCAGAGCTGATGCCAATACCATTGTCTTGGCCCTTTGCTCAATGGGGCCTCGATATGGTGGGGAAGTTACATAAAGCTTTGCCAGGAGGATACGAGTATATGATCGTCGCTGTCGATAAATTCACCAAGTGGATAGAAGCCAAGCCAATAAATTCACCAGATGGAGCGTCTGTCGTCAAATTCGTGAAAAGCATCGTCTTCAGGTTTGGATTGCCTAATAGCATCGTCACGGACAATGGTAGCAACTTCACATCCAAGGAATTCAAGGCATATTGTGCAGAGGTAGGCATCAAACTACACTTTGCATCAGTTGCGCACCCGCAAACCAATGGTCAAGTCGAAAAGGCTAATGGCATTATCTGCAATGGTATTAAGAAGCGCTTGTTGGCACCACTGGCAAAAGCTCGACATACTTGGCCTGAAGAGTTACCCAGTGTGTTATGGAGTATACGAACAACACCAAATACAGCGACACAAGAAACTCCGTTCTTCCTAGTCCATGGAGCTGAGGCAGTGTTACCAATTGAAATAGAGCATGATTCCCCGAGGGTCACAGAGTACGACTAGGAAACTTCAAGAAGAGCATTGGAGGACGATGTCGATGCACTCGATGAAGCTCGAGATGAAGTATTATCACGGGTCACCAAGTATCAGCAAGACTTGAAAAATTATCATAGTCGACGTTTGAGACCAAGGTCCTATCAGGTGGGAGATCTAGTTCTACGGCTCAATCAACAGAGTACTGAAAAACTCGAGTCACCATGGCTTGGTCCTTACATCGTCACGGAAGTCATCGAAGGAGGAGCATACAGAATCAAGGATAAGAAGTCAGGGGTTCCCGAGAAAAACCCTTGGAACGTGGCACAGTTAAGGTGTTTTTACGCTTAGTGTCGAAATATAGTCCTCCTTATAAAAATACAATGTACTGAAACGCCCGCGAGTTTTCAGACGCACTCTTTTCCTTTTTCGGGGCACCGAGTGGGGCCGGAAAAGGTTTTTGATGAGGCGGGCTTGCGGTGCTGCAATATAATAAAGATAGTCGAGATATATATTTTTTCTTCGATAGGCCCGGGGGCTGGTGCTCAAGACTTGCAATATATATTTCCGAAAATAATTTGCCTTGGTGCAAAAACACCTCGCAAAATAAACAAAGATACAAAATAGCGATCAACAACAAGGCACGGGGCTTGTACCCTCAAATATAGCATATTCAATATAATTTAGTTGCCTTGGTTTAAAACCTCGCACATACAAAAAAGAAATCCGCTACCGAAACACTCGGGGGCTTGATAAGGAAAAATAAAAACATTTATTGGCTTTACAATATAGAACACGTTTACAACATACAAGAGACAATTCATGAGAAAACTCAACGAGTTCAGAGAAAAAGAAAAATCAATTATGGCCCAGTATATTATCTATGGTCATCCAATTTACAGTACGAGTACTGTGTTCAGCATAGCTGCCCTTCACGAAGAACTCAGAGTCCATCCGAAGAAGTTCATCCATCATATCTTCTGCTACAGGGGTTACATGATCATCAATTTTGCTAACATCCCTTTTCTTTTTCGCCATCTTGGCCAAGCACTTGGTAACAATTTGGCTCATGTCAAACTTGGGATGACAGATTTTGATCATCATCATAGCAAACCTGGCGCCAGCAGAAAGTTGCGCCCGAACAAATCCATGGATTTGAGGAGCATCCCGAAATTTTTCCATCAAACCAAGGAGAGTATCGGGTGCCTCGTTCCGAGGTAACATCGTTTTGTAAACCAGAGACAATGTTTTAGTGCAGAAATCCAGGAAGTCGCGAACCTGACAGGTGCGGTCTTGAAACCTGACAATCTGTCGGGTCCGCTCTGGAGTGGCCCAGAACAGAGAACCATGGTCAAGAGAAAGGTTAACGAGAAGATTTGTCCTTGTGTCTACCCTCTCTTCTTCGGCAGCAGCATCGAGAAAGGAACCTATTTGGAGACGGTGCAGGAATTTTAAAAATAAAAAAGAGAGAGGATACGGCAAGAAGACAGAAGAAGTTTTGATTTGAAAAAGCGTACCCGACATATCCACACTGGCTTCATTCATCAATTCGAGCATAAAATTCTCTCGGGTGGTTGCCTTTTCAGCTTCAGAAACGGCGGCTTCCTTGGCAGCCATGGCTTCTTGAGCTTGTTGAAGTGCAATTTTTTCTGCTTCGGATGCCTTGCGAGATTGTTCCATCATCACAAGTGTTTGTCTCTTCGCATACTGAAGTTGTTGCCGAAGTTCTTCCAAATCTTGCGATAAATTCGCACTCGAGGAATCTTCACCAAGTTCAGTATTAACAAGCACTTTCCTCGAGCGAGAAGAAGTAGGCAAAATATCGGAAGGAGCAGGAGTTGGAGTATAGTTATCAAATATCAACTGAAATTAAAAAGTTCGACATCAATCATCAAGCAAAATAGAATTCCATTGATTTTCAGAATAATTACAAGGCATTACAATGGAGCTACTGGGATAAGTGTCGCCAAAAGCTACTTTGGCGACAGCATCAAAAGGAAGAAAGAGAAACAAAAAAAGGGGGAAAGACAGGGTGGTCTACTAGACCTCCGTTTTGGATGAGCTTGGAGCTGGAGCTGGTTTGCACCCAAGATAAGCGAGGACCTTCTTCGAGTTTGGCTTCGCAGCCTTGATCAGAGACTGCCACCTTTTGGTCTCCATCTCTTGCGCGTCGCCAACCCTAGTCCAGTCGATATTTTGTTGGCTATCGGCAACCAGGGCAATAGTACCCTCCACGCCAACCTTTAAACTTTCTTGGCGAAGTTTGAGCCCAAGGTTTTCGGGAGTATTGAAGCACTTGGCGAGAGCAAGAAACGGCGCGGGTTGTTCTTTCTTCGGGAAGAAGTAAGGATAAAGCTGCGACAACCCCGCCTCAGCTTCAGCAAGGCCGTTGCGTGCCTCGTCTCCATGAATCTCAAGGAGAGAAAGCGCGTCAAGAAGGGGATCGCTCTCAGGATCTTTAAGTTCATATTCTTGACCAGTTTTTCCTGCTAAGGCAAAATTTCATTGATAAGTAAGCAAGACAGGAGAAGTTCAAGGAAGTCAAAATAGTTTGGGCACTTACTGGCAAAACAACGGCTCTGCGACGCCAGGCGCTTGATAATCGCTTCTTCGCGAGCAGATTGTTCAGAAATACGCTCACTTAAAGAGTTTTCCGCCTCATTAAGTCTCTTTCGAAGATCTTCGACGGTGGCGGCCTCTGCCTTAGCCTTTTTGGCATCTGCTTCAGCCTCCTTACGAGCTTTTTCACTTTGCTCCAGTTTGTGAGCAAGTGTGTCAACACGTTTTTTAGATTCCGCAAGATCGGCTGAAAAAAGAAGTCGACAAATTGTGACAAGAATTAAGAGAAAGTAAATTCAATTAAGAAAAAGATAGCAAGATAGTACCTTTCAGCTGGTTCGAAAGATCACGGTACCCGACGAATTGGGTACCGAGACGGAAAAATTCCTTCATCAAAGGCTAGCGAAATCCAAAGAAAGAAAAATCAAATATAGTACGGGAAAAATTTGATGGCAACAAGGAAAAAAAAGAGGTAACAAACAAAAGAGTAATGGATAAAACTTACATCATTCAGTGAAGAAGTCGTGAAATCACCACTTAATTGGGTGGGTTCTTCGACTGGTTCAATTCTGGTTCTCTTCGGTGAAGGGGCTCGGGGGCTTGCAGGTGGAGTTGGATGCTCGACGTTATGTTGAGGAGGCGAAGTTTCCTCCACACCAGGTTGAACATCTGAAACAACCAAAGTACGCGACGTACTCGTTCGAGCAGCCACAACAATAGGTGGATTTTTTTCCTCGTCATCACTGCAATGAAACGTCGACAATATAAGGAAAAACTACGACAAGTATTTTGCAAGATAAACAACAAAGGATAATAAGGACTTACGAGCTGACAAGGGCATCCAAGAAAGGGTCGAAAGCTTTCTTCCCTTCGGAAGGACCAACTTCTTCGGCGTTGGAGGTGCCGAAATCTTCGACTTCATTCCTCTTCCTCTTGTTCTTCGGAGAAACAGCAGGAGGAGGGGAATGTGCTGACGCAGTGGCCTCAGAGTCGGTTTCTTTTTCAGAGGATACCACAGATTTTCGAGAACCTGCGGCGTCACTCTCAGGGCGAGAAGTACCCTGGTTGTTGTCAGTGACAACGGCCCGTTCATCGACTTCTCCACCTTCAGGAAGGGGAGGAAGAGAAACAGGATCTGGATGGTTCTACAAGAAAGAAGAATGTCGACAAGACAGTCATACAAAGGATGTCAACAAAAAAAAGTAGTAGTCGATAAAAATAGTTCATACGAGAATTACCTCAGGGAGCGCATTGGTGGCGCTATACGGCTTTAAGCGACAAGATGAGGGGACAGGATCTTTCTTGTTGAGGGAAGAGATTTTTCGGACAAGTTTTTCTAAATCCTTGACCGGCAAATCCACTGACAAGCGATCCGCATCTTCGTTGCCAGCATACTTCCAGAGGGGATTTTTGCGAGCTTGCAGAGGCTGCACTCTAATCCTAAGGAAATACACCGTGATTTGGATACCCGACAACTCTTGGCCACTAGTATTTTGAAGTTCACAGATGCGAGTCATCAGCGCCTCTGTCGCCGCTTTTTCTTCGGCGGTAGCCTCTGCATCCCAGGATCGGCGGCGATAGATTTTTTTGGCACCATCAAAAGGAGGAATGTTGTCTTCAATAGACCCATGGTTTTCCTCATGGATATATAACCATTTTTTGCGCCACCCTTGAACTGAATCAGGGAATTTGACATCGAAGTACTCGACATCAGGGCGAACGCAGATGACAACGCCACCTATGTTATAGGCGACGTTGGCAGAGCCATTGTGGCGACAAAGAAAAAGGCGTTTCCATAAAGCCAGTTAGGCTGGACTCCAAGGAAGGACTCGCAAAGGGTGATAAAGATCGAGACGTGGAGTATGGAGTTGGGAGTAAGATGGTGGAGTTGCAATCCGTACAGGAAAAGCAATCCTCGAAGAAAATTGTGAATAGGGGCAGAGAGGCCGCGGATGAGATGATCAACAAAACTAACCCGATACTCCATTGGAGGGGTTGGGTAGCTTTCCTCGCTGGGGAAGCGCAGTGCGTCTTGCTTCTTGCTGATCCCCAGTTTCTTCAGCAAATTGATGTCTTGGGCGGAGATTTTGGATCTCTCCCACTCCGCGCTTCCCAGATCCACGGCAGCCATCGAGGAATCAGGAGTATTGTGCCTGGTGAGTCTGCGCGGTGGCATTAACAATGGCGCAGTAGCACAGTGCGAGCGTGGCGGAGCTCAAAGAACTATGGGGCGCAAGGAAAGATTTTGGCAGAGGAGAGCAGAGGAGCGGCACGAGCGAAAGTGTGGAAGGAGGAAGACGATGACCTTAAATAAAGGTGTGGTGAATCGACGCACCGTTGGATGGAGAAATCGTGCGGTGGACAAGGAACTCGGAACTGAAGGGTAAAAAGGTATTTTTACTTAGATAGAATAGAATAGGCGTTACAGTACGTGCACCAGGAAAAGCGGAGTACGTGTGTCCCCCACTTGCACGACGTGTCAACATGGTAGGAAATTTGGACCCAAAAGGCAGGGACAGCAGTACTATAGTTTTTTGGATACAAAGATCGTGGCTATCGTCAGTACTGAGGTCACTTTGACCAAGGGGAAAAGCTCGACAAGTATGAAATAAGAAGATTGGCGGCAGGAAAATTTATCTATTACTTCGGGAGCCTTTGATCAAATACAAGTTTTTGCCCAAATGCTCGGGGGCTACTTTGGAAAAAAGTAAAATTCGAGTATGACAATATAGAAATTGCGGGAGCCTATGATCAAACGCAAGCATTTGTTCATAGCCTCAGGGGATACTCCCATCGGGAGCGCTGTTCGCGCACCCGATAGATATAAAAGTTCGAGAAGGAATGACAATATAGCGACACGATGCATTAAAGTGTGGAGCCTACAACCAAGCACTAGTTCTTGGTTGTAGCCTCGGGGGCTACTCCCATCGGGAACGCTGTTCGCGTGCCCGATGAAAATATAAAAAAGAGAAAGAAAAAGAAGAAGAAAAAGGGGGAGCATATTTCGAGTTATATAAATAACTCTACATATACTCCCATCGGGAGAGCAATATAAGTCATCCGTTGACTCAATAAAATGTGCTATTCCAACAGCCGAATAAGCACTCGACAATATATTCTCATAACGCCAAAGTTGCGAAACAATTTCTGAATGCCGCAAAACTTTGCGAAGGTAAGACCCCGGATCCGTTCTGTGTGGCGTGGCGCCGTCTCTGACGTCGGTTTGCTACTTTTTTCTGTATCAATAGATACGAAGAAAAATCCTAACGGACGCGTTAGGTACCCGATAAATATGACTGGGACTCGACAGAATGGTAAGACTTTAAGCGGCACCTGTCGGAGTTTACACCAGTATCCCAAGATCATGTCCAGGGACGTGATCTTGAAGTAGGTTTTTGCGGATTGCCACTAGAGCAGTTAACTAGTACCTGATCCGTCAGATGAACTAGCCCCAACTACCATTATCCCTGTACAAAATGGAAATTTGTATGCAAAGATATGTGGTAAAGTTCAGAGCTATTGAATAAATATAAAAGTGGAGATTTTCCTTGACTCTACGATTCAAACAAAATCTCGGGGGCTACTGACATAGGCATCCCAAATGGGCATGCCGAAGATAGTACCCGGGGTTTACTGAAGGCCCACGTATCGAAGAATATAAGTTTGGAAGCCCAAGATGGTGTTAAGGAAAGTTAGAGTTGTATTAGGAAACATAGACTTGTAATCTTGCGGGACGGGTCAGAAACCCTCCCGGACTCTGTAAACTTGTGTATCACGAATCCCTCGGCTCCACCTCCTATATAAGGGGGAGTCGAGGGACAAAGAAAGGATCGAATCATTGTTTATCAAACCCTAGCTTTTACATCGTCGAGTACTTTTCGGCTGAAACCTTCGAGATCTACTTGCCCTCTACATCCAACGAAACCCTAGTCTACTACTTGTAGGCATTGACAAGTTAATACCTTGTCACTACGAGGCAAAGAAAATTAAATGAACAAGAGAGTTATTAGTTACTTGATATTAGGAAATGAACGAAAGAGGCCGATCGATATAGAGCGCAAACGAATGAAAATAATTACTTTTACAGCATTCTTCTCATGTCGACCCAAAGCTTTGGATCCATATTTAGAGAGTCGAGGACGAGAACTCTGGAGGTGTGAAATTCAATTACGAGCAGAATCCAGTGGAACCTACGGACACGATACAATGCACAGTCATGCATAACTCATCGATTAGACATACCATGCATGGAGTAAACAAAAGAGAATGTGCTCAAGAAAGAAACACTCACCCAAAATGGTAAGGAAATAGAATTTCACTTTTGAGCTGCTGCTTTCTAAGTAAATCAAACAGGTCTTGCTCCATGTCGTGGGGGTGTTTTTCTAACACATATCCATTAACGATGTGCGGGTCAATGAACCCAACATCATGGATGTTCATTATTCTGCATTCCCTAATCTTCATTCTGCATAATAGCGTACACAACAATATATTTAGGACAATATATATATATATATAGTGCAGGCAATGAACAAGATGGGGTAGAAATAAATCACTTACAGAACGTAGCAACTGATGATAGATTTTTCGAGCTCGCGCAGATTGAACAGCTAGAACAATTCACTCAGATGAACTGTTACATAGTAATGTTTGAAGTGATGCTCATGTCTAACTTCCGCATAAATATATTCTTTGCCGGCGTTAGTTTTTATGTAACCCTTGTATCAACGTAGCAGATTTTGCATTTGTGGAGGTAGATCCTCTTCCTGCGCAGGCTCGACGAGAGGCCCATTCGGCACATATGTAAATGCTACCTCACTCATTGGCGCCTCCTCAAGGCCTAACACTGCACGAAGAGTCATACCGATCTTGGCCGCTTGTTCTCTGGCACCCGTTACAGTCATTCCCTGTGCTGCCGCAGCTGCTATGATTGTGGGGTCCATTAGTTCAGCATCCGGATCTGCGGCTTTCACTATGAGCGGGGGGGTCGATTGTTTACTTTGTTCCCCGAGCTGGGCAACTCCTCCTAATTCTTTCTCGGCCTCCTCCAAGGCTTTCTTCCCCTGCTTCTCCGCCAGGTCTTTCTTCTCCTTCAACATGAGTTCTTGCCTACGAAGTTCACGTGCATAGTCGTCAGGCATATTCTTCTCGGCTTGGGACGGTGTGCTCAAAAATGACTTAGCCCACTTCTTTTCCTTGTCAGAAATACTGGCTTGGGCTCAGGCTCTCTTTTCGCCTTCATATCCGCCTTCCATTTCACATAATCAGCAGTCGCGGCCAAGTTGGTTTGCTCTTCACTTAGTTCCCAAGGCCTTGGGAGGAGAGGCTTCAGTGATGGCTCCGGTACCTTTGTGGTCTTAGGTACATAAGGGTCCGGGTTAATAGTCCAGGACTGCTTCTGCTTCTTCACCGGAGGTGGATTGGGGGGCGGCGTTCCCGCCCGAGGCGGACTAGGGGGCGGCGTCTGCTTACCCACCGGAGGTGGATTGGGGGGCGGCGTCGGCTGACGTGAAGGAGGTGTAGGTGAACCACCACCGCCGCCGCCACCGCCACCACCACCGGAGGGGGGTGGACTTGTTGGTCTTGCCGCCTCGCCTGGAAACTTGATAAACTTCTTTTTCCATAGAATGAACCGGCGCTTGACATCTCCAAGTCTTCTCTCCCCTTCGGGTGTAGCATAGTAAATCTCCAGGTCCTCAAACCCTTGGACTATGTCCTCCACCGTGACACGAGCATAACCATCTTGAATGGGGTTGTTGGGGTGGAGTGCCCCAGGTAAACATGGTAAAGCACTGTCGATGGCTACCTTCATGGACATGTTCCCAATTGGATAATGCAGATGACATTCTTTCATCTCCTTTACATCGTCCACGAGGTAGCGAGGAGGCTCCGGTGCAGTAATACTGATCGTCGGTGCATTAGCACTAGCCGGCGGGGCCTCCGTGGAAGCCACGCTACTTCTCCACTGCTGGCTTCCGAGATCCGCTGGATGATCTTCATGCGTCCTAGCTGCCGATCTTTCTTGTACTAGTATATTCAGGGTTTTCTTCATCTCATCGAATTCTGATGCCAAACGCGCCACAAAATCTACATCCCGATCCATCTTTCTGTTATGGCTTCTGTAACCGTACGGGTCATCGTCCTGGGAAAACCCTATTTTCCACGGAATGGCCCCCATGCCTCGTACACGTCCTCCGTGTTCAGGATTCCCGAGGGCTTTTGTCAGCGCGTCGTTCTCTCTGTTGAACTTGATCTTCCCCTCTTGAGCAGCGGTCATTGCGTCAATAAGGGCTTGGGTGGGTTTAAACGCTTTCTTCCGGTGAACACACACCCCTTTCTCCGGTCTAGCGATCCCCCATGCCCGTACCACCAGCTTTTGGCCCTTGAGTCCCATCCCTCTGTACCTAGAGGGATTCCTCGCGCCCTCAGGTCGTTCTACATCTTCTCCCACTTAGGCTCCGAAAGGCGATAACCTCCTGGCCCCATAATATGATTGTACTCTTTCTTAGCCGCATTTTCCTTATTTTTTCGATATTTCAATGAACTGCTCTGATTTCTTTTGCCTCACAAATTTTGGCCAATCATCTTTCAGTTTCTCATATTGTCCTTTGAAATCCGGAGTCTTGTTCTTGTTGACATAGTCACGGGCTAGGTTTTGCTTGAATTTCCGGAATGCGTCGGCCATCTTATGAAGAGCGAACTGTTTGACTAGCCTCCTCCTCTCACGTCCACCCTGAATCTCGTTACCGAATTCATCGAATTTGTTGTATTCCGGAGGTAGAACGAAATGTTCCATAAGTTTTTTCCAGCAATCTTTTTTTGTTCTCTTGTCGACAAAACTGAAACCAAGACGTGCCTTCTTTGGTTCATTCCACTCCTGGACGGCGATCGGGACGTTGTCTCTAACAACGGCTCCGCATTGGTTGATAAACTTGGTGGAGTTATTTTGGGGCTCCAGCGGCTTGCCGGTTGCAATGACAACCTCGATGGTAAATGTTTCTCCTTGTTTCAGCATCTTGGTTGCGCCACGCTTTGATGACGTTCTCGATTGTTTCGACGATCTGGCCGAGGGCTAAAATAAGAAAGAGAGTCGCGCGCGTTAGTACACATATTTATTCGAATCATTAAGTTTGTATCACCAGAGGCTCAATGTATATATATACCTCGCCGGAGGTGGTTGCTACTTGCAATTGAAGATCGTCGTTCATCGACGGTTGACCTTCATCGACATCACCTCGCTGACGACCTTCATCTTCACCGTCAAGGTTCAGATAAGAAGAGATATCCTCTTCTTCATCTTGTTCGGTCGGCACATAAGGAACATCGCCGTTTATGATGCCCATTATATGTTCTTCAGCATCCGGATCATAGTTGGCCATAATCGGGTCAGCTCTATCGTCCGCCATATGTCAGTCCTGAAAACATGTAGTAAAAACTAATTAATTTAGTAAAAAAGGGGGCGGTGGCGGTGGCGAAAGGGCGGTGGCAAAAGGGGAGTCTGAGGAGGCGGAGCGAGGGTACTACGTAGGAGTGGGCGAGGAAGGGGTGGGAGAGGGTGTCACGGAAGAGCGCGAGATGGGGCGAAAGACGACGGCGTGACTGGGTGATCGGCACATACAAACCGCGTGACTGGGTGATCGGCGGGGCCGTTCCGCGCCGGTATATCCCCAACGCACAGAACCCTCGCCGCCCCCTCTCGATCCCAAAAAAAACACCGCGCGTATACGGAGGGGGCGACGAGGGGCTCGCTGCCCCCTCCGTATACGCGCGGTGGTTATGTCAAATTTTGGTTAAGTCAAAAAATTTAAGACAAAATTTTTAAGTCAAATTTTAGTTCTTTTTTAAGTGAAATTTTAGTTCTTTTTTGAGACAAACTTTTAAGTCAAGTTTTAGTTAAGTTAAATTTTAGTTAAGTCAAAAAAATTAAGACAAAATTTTTAAGTCAAATTTGAGTTCTTTTTTAAATGAAATTTTAGTTCATTTTTTAGACAAACTTTTAAGTGATATTTAGTTCTTTTTTGAGACAAACTTTTAAGTCAAATTTTAGTTCTTTTTAAGTTAAATTTTAGTTCTTTTTTGAGATAAAATTTTTAAGTCAATTTTTTAGTTTTTTTAAGTCAAATTTTAGTTCTTTTTTTTAGACAAACTTTTAAGTCAAATTTTAGTTATTTTTTATAGTTATTTTTTGTTTAAATTAAAATTAACAAGAATTAATACTAAAAAAAGAAAAAAACGGGGCGTCGCCCCGGCCCCCCTCTCTTCATTTCTCTCTGCAGGGGCGCCCTCTCTCTCCCGCGGCGCGGCCGGTACACGGTGGGCGGCGGCGGAGGCGGAACGGCGACGATACGGCGGTGGCGACGATACGGTGGTGGCGACGATACGGCGGCGGCGACGATACGGTGCCGCGCGGGAAGTGAGAAAGGGGCGCGGCGGCCGACGGCGGTGACGTACGAGGCGGTCGAGGGCGTGTCGGCGTCGAGGGCTAGGTGGCGGGCCGGCGTCGAGCAGCCTGCCGGTGTACGTCGAGGAAGAGGTGTTGCGGTCAGAAACCCACCGGCGAGCAGCGACGGGCAACACAGTAGAGCCGGGAACAACTTAGGGCTGCGGCTGGCCCTGGTCCCTCCGAGCGACGGCCCGCAAAGCCTCCGGCACGCACGTCCGATGCTGGTGCAAGGGCGTGCCACCTGACCTATACCTGGTCAGGAAGGTGATGGAGATGCCTCGCTTAGTTTCCTGCATGGCATACACGTAAACATTAAATACGAGCCTCGATCGGCTCTCAGGTTATCCTGTGAATCGGCTCAAGGAGCCGATCCACCCATGATTCGCACGAGGTGTACGAATATATGGTGGTCCTGCTTGATCAAGATAAAGCTAAAACGATCTACGACGATTTAGGGTTTTCACCGCATAATCGGATCATCCTACTCACGATTGGGCCTCGCGGTCACGTACGGTGATCGTAAGCCGATCCTAGACAAGGCCTAAAAACCAACACGAGGTTGATCCCCGGAACATCCTGTCTAGGGCTAGCAAACTACACCCTACGCGTCGCTGGATCCTCCAACCCTTTGTAAGGCCTAACTATTGCAGATATTAAACTAATCCTTGAAGAACAAGGAGCAACCGTAACGGATCGGATCTACTAATTTATAATCAAGCGGGGTGCCGCCCCTACACCTAAGATAGGTGTAAGGGCGGCTAGATGTCTAAGGGTTGCACTACGACAGCATATGATACGAAGAACAATGCTAACCCTAACACATCTAAGATACCTACGTTGCTCACCATCAAAAAGGCTTCAGTACGAGCAACGCATGGCAACGAATAAACTTGTACTGCCTAGATCGCAAGATGCGATCTAGGCAGCATGATGCTTACCCGGAAGAAACCCTCGAGACGAAGGAGTTGGCGATGCGCCTAGATTGATTTGTGGTGAACGATGATTGTTGTTTATTTCATAAACCCTAGATACATATTTATAGTCCGGGGGACATTCTAACGTGGGAATAATCTCAACCATGCACGAGGCAAACTCTAACTAACCGACACGTAATCTACTATGTTACAGATACACGGGCAAACTAGCCCAAACTTTGCATATAAGGCCGATTCATGTATATTCTTCCATGTATAATCTTTAAGCCCATCTTGATCGCGGCCCACCTCTGACTCGGTCAAATTCTGGTGATAACACATGCCCCCCTGGTTTTGGAATTGATAATTCCAAAATCACTCTGTTTTTCTTCGTCGGGTCATGTCGTGGCAGAGCAGAACCGTCGCAGCACCCTTCATCATGATGCCCTGCCTTCTCAACTATTCCGCGTGATTTGACCGTTGTCTTTGGGCACCGCCTCCTCGGAAACTGCTGTGGCATTGAATCTCTACTATATCCCCTTTATTTAACCGCTCTGAGCAGTTTGCCACTTCATCCCTTTGCTCTGTTCCGGCCATCGGCACCCAAAAAACCCCCAATCTCCCGTAGCCATGTCCTCCTCTTCTTCCTCCTCTGCCTCGTCGGTCTTCTCCGACTCTTCCTCATCTCGCGAGCCGACGCCGGAGTGGGGCTCGTTGGCGGCGCACGACATTCTCGCCCCAACGATGTGGGACAAGGAGGAACATGATTCCTTCGTCTGGTCCGAGGATGACAAATCCTTGACCGACGGAGAGGGCGACCTTCAATTCCTCGTCGAAGGGGAAGAGGAGGCGGAGAGCGAGGACGACCGCTTCTCCTGGGACGATTAAACCTCCTCCGAGGAAGAGGCGGAGGAGGACGACGATGACTCCCTCGAAGGTTACCCACCAGCGAAGCGCCTCCGCACCTGGTGGGACGACGACATCGATGACGACGATGAGGAAGATGAGGCTCCCGTAGAAGGCTACGGGAGTTCCGATGAGGAGCCTATCAGTAGCTGCGCCGGCGGTAGCGACGACGAGGGAAGCAACGGCCCTTAGATTAAAGACTAGTAGTAGTAGTCGGCTTCTGTCCTCTTCTTCTCTGAGCAATCGGCTCTTTCTTTGTAAGAAATCCCTCTATTAATGAAGAAAATATTCCTCAATTAATTTCGCTTCCTTGTCAACTTTGCCGATCGTCGAACGAAGTCGTCGTATAGAGAGCCGATAGCAGGACATCGGCTCGCAGTATAAACGCGATCTGAAGCCAAGCCGTCGCCTAAACACGCGGTCCAACAGGTCTAACTCACGTCCAAACCACGTCCAAACCATCAGATTGAACTCCTCAGCAACCCACTAGGAGATTCATCCCAAATATCATGATTTCTGGCCTGAACCGATCCCGTTAACCTGCTAATTTGAGTTTATTCCTCTAGAGTCGATAGCAATGTATCGGCTTTATTATTCTGAAGTCGATGCCCGTGCATCGGCTGTACTCGCATACTGTTGTCTCCGCATGTTTTCTCAAGTCGATGTCTGCGCATCGGCTGTGACGTTTTTTTTATTTTACTGTTTTTATTTTTTACTGGCCGATTTTTCTATCGGCCCCCAACATTCCACTGCACACATGTTCATCTGCACATGTTCGCCTCACATGTTCACCTGATTAGGTGCCCCCCGAGCCGAATCTGTCAGGTAACTGTAGATATCGGCTCTGTAGTTTAGCCAAGGCACCGTATCTGCACGTCGGCTTCGGTAGGACCAATGTTGATTTTCCCTGACTCATCAGCCGACGTAAACCGCTACCCAGTAGATCGATGTTGCATACAAGCAGAACATGTGGTGAGGATAATTTTGGCCGATTGCTGGAATCGGCCTCCATATTGAATCGCTCAAATGAAGGTTTTGTAATGTTCCTTCATAGATCTTTGGGGCCGATCCAAGGACCGGCCTCGCCACGTTTGCTCATCAGTTTGCTCTTGCTACACGGTCAGGCCAGTGGATAAGACTAGCCTAACCCTGCCCTTCGTCACGTTGATGTGCTCGCAGTCGTCAAAATTGGGTGCCTCGTGTAATCCTGGAGCACTAAACTCCGTCGGAAGGACGAGCACCATGTTTATGCCAGCCGATGTCTCATCATCGGCTTTCTTTTGCTTGGGGCGCCACTCCATTTTCCGTGGTCGACCCTCTTCATCCAGGGTTCGCTGAATTTTCGCGGCAGATCAGGCCGCGCCTTCCTTAGCGTGTGCAGGTATAACCTTTCGGCTTCCTCCAAGCCGCGCAATCGCTGAACCCTACGCTTTTGGGAACGGCTGAGTCCATCAGGGCACCACCTTGGTCGGTGGTACCTGTCTTCTTCTTCTTCTCCCTCATCTTCCAAATCCTCGAGATCTTCCATCCGAGGGGACTCAGCGTGTTTGCTTCGAGGTGGGAGAGGCCCTAGACGTTTGAACACGGACACGTTAGCTGCATCCTTCCTCTTCTGTCTACATTCTGGGCAGTTGCCGATTGTAGGCAATCCCCTCATTCCTGAATCCCAGCAGTGTCTGAAGAAGGGACAGTCCCAGTGCCTATCTTCGTCGTCTTGCTCCCTCGATTCTTCCTTGGCACAGCGCTCGTACTCCTCCTCATCGCGATCATGCCGATGATGTCTCCTGGCGTCCCTAGCCAGACGGTCTCTATCATCATCGTCGCTGGATCGTCGGCGTTGGCTATATTGACTCACATACTTATTGAGGAGGTGATCAGAGAGAGGTCGCTGATATCTTATGTTCTTCACTTCTCCCTCTGTGACGTAGCGCTTGCCATCGTGACGGAGCCGATCGCATGGAGCGGCCTCCTCCATGTCCTTGCTACGAGAGCAGCTGCCCTCGTCTCCATCCTTGCCAGAGTGGTGCCCAGGTCCTACCATGTTGATGCTGAACGAGGATCCTGGCTGGCAACCTTCAGGGTAAGTGCACTCCACCATGTTAACGGCGGGGAAGGGGTGGGTGTCGACCTTCATGGCGTACTGGTTGAAAATCAGACGTCCTTGTTCTATCGCCATTTGGATCTGCTGACGCCACACCCTGCAGTCGTTGGTGGCATGGGAGACCGAGTTATGCCATTTGCAGTATGGCTTTCCGTTCAGCTCCTGTACCGTGGGGATTTTGAGGCCTTCGGGTATCTTCAACTGCTTCTCCTTGAGTAAGAGGTCGAAGATTTGCTCAGTTTTGGTCACGTCAAAATCGAACCCTCTGGGCGGACCTGGTGGCTTAACCCATTTGCAGGACACGGGGGTTGCCCCCCGAGTCCATTCAGCCACTGCTACCTCTTGATCTCCCGCAGAGCCTTCGTCTTCATCTGCCTCAACCAGGACTACCGCCCGCTTGAATTTGTCCTGGTACAAGTCCGGATGGCGCTGTTCATATGCTGACAGTTTCTGAACCATGTGCGCCAGTGAAGGGTAGTCTGCTTGGGAGGCCATATCCTTGATTTGTGATGCAAGGCCCACCACTGCCAACTCGACTGCTTCTTTTTCAGTCACACGAGCCGAATAACATCGGTTCCTCAGATTTCTGAAGCGCTGGACGTATTCCGCCACAGTTTCCCCACGCTTCTGACGTATCTGCGCCAGATCGGCAAGGCCAGACTCGGAAGCCTCTGAGTGGTACTGCATGTGGAACTGTTCTTCCAACTGCTTCCAAGTCCGGATCGAGTCTGGTGGCAATGAAGTGTACCACCCGAAAGCCGATTCCGTGAGGGACTGTGCGAAGAACCTCACGCGTAGTGGATCCGACGCTGAGGCCGTTCCTAGCTGTGCCAAATATCGGCTCACATGCTCGATGGAGCTGGAACCATCTGATCCACTGAATTTGGAGAAATCAGGGAGCCGATATTTGGGTGGTAGCGGGACCAATTCGTACTCATCGGGGTACGGCTTGGAATAGCCGATTGTCCTCCTTTTCGGCACCATGCCGAACTGATATCTCGTGATAGTATCGATTTGATCCGCGGTGTGCCGGCAGGAGTCGAACTCTAAAGATTCGCCGGGGTGGCGTACTTAGCCAGCCATGCTTGCTTTTCCAGCTCTGAGCCAACTGCAGGAGCTGAGCTCTGGAGGTTCGTCGGAGTGGCATACTTAGCTAGCCACGTCTGCTTCTCAAGATCTGTCGCTGACGTTCCTCCCGCTTTTCCAAGTCCTGCTGCCGCGGCCTGGTTTGTGAGCGCCCAGTTACCGCAGTCTGGCACATATGTGCACATGTACCCGTGAGGGATCTCCTTAGGCGCCTCATGCAAGAACTGGCAGTCACTAGGGTCACCACCGATCTTGTAGACGACGAATGCTGGTGAATTCAGCACTTCTGGTGCTGCCAACGCAAATGGCAGCGGTGGACGGGACTGGAGTGGCATCTCTCCTTGGTATGTCCCGAGAGCTGGTCCTGACGGAGAGTACTGGTGCCTCATGATCTCCTGGATCACCCGAAGAGCGACACGCTCCAAAGTGTTCACCAGGTTCTCAGAGTGGCGGTGCAGCGAGTGAGCCACCATGTAGTTAATCTCCGACGCAGGGACCTGGTGCGTTCCTCTGACGGGGCGGACAGGTCTATTCCATCGAGCGCACCATCAGGCGAGAACCCTTTCCACCTGATGCCATGTGAACGGGTTCTGTGAAAAGAGCCGATGAGGTCGGCCTCGAGGATAGCTTTGACCTCGTCATACTTCTTCTTGAGCTCGTCGGTCAGATCCTCGTACGTGACTGGGGTGCCGTCCGCCATCTCAGATGTAGATGGCGATGTGGTTGATGTCGAAGATGGTTCCACCGGGCGTGCCAGAATGTGTTGCGGTCAGAAACCCACCGGCGAGCAGCGACGGGCAACACAGTAGAGCCGGGAACAACTTAGGGCTGCGGCTGGCCCTGGTCCCTCCGAGCGATGGCCCGCAAAGCCTCCGGCACGCACGTCCGATGCTGGTGCAAGGGCGTGCCACCTGACCTATACCTGGTCAGGAAGGTGATGGAGATGCCTCGCTTAGTTTCCTGCATGGCATACACGTAAACATTAAATACGAGCCTCGATCGGCTCTCAGGTTATCCTGTGAATCGGCTCAAGGAGCCGATCCACCCATGATTCGCACAAGGTGTACGAATATATGGTGGTCCTGCTTGATCAAGATAAAGCTAAAACGATCTACGACGATTTAGGGTTTTCACCGCATAATCGGATCATCCTACTCACGATTGGGCCTCGCGGTCACGTACGGTGATCGTAAGCCGATCCTAGACAAGGCCTAAAAACCAACACGAGGTTGATCCCCGGAACATCCTGTCTAGGGCTAGCAAACTACACCCTACGCGTCGCTGGATCCTCCAACCCTTTGTAAGGCCTAACTATTGCAGATATTAAACTAATCCTTGAAGAACAAGGAGCAACCGTAACGGATCGGATCTACTAAATAATAATCAAGCGGGGTGCCACCCCTACACCTAAGATAGGTGTAAGGGCGGCTAGATGTCTAAGGGTTGCACTACGACAGCATATGATACGAAGAACAATGCTAACCCTAACACATCTAAGATAACTACGTTGCTCGCCATCAAAAAGGCTTCAGTACGAGCAACGCATGGCAACGAATAAACTTGTACTGCCTAGATCGCAAGATGCGATCTAGGCAGCATGATGCTTACCCGGAAGAAACCCTCGAGACGAAGGAGTTGGCGATGCGCCTAGATTGATTTGTGGTGAACGATGATTGTTGTTTATTTCATAAACCCTAGATACATATTTATAGTCCGGGGGACTTTCTAACGTGGGAATAATCCCAACCGTGCACGAGGCAAACTCTAACTAACCGACACGTAATCTACTATGTTACAGATACACGGCAAACTAGCCCAAACTTTGCACATAAGGCTGATTCATGTATATTCTTCCATGTATAATCTTTAAGCCCATCTTGATCGCGGCCCACCTCTGACTCGGTCAAATTCTGGTGATAACAAGAGGAGATCGCCGCGCGCGCCCGACGGTTCGAAGAAGAAGAAGAGAAGTGAACCGCCAGGCGGCGCGCGCGAAATATATAGCAACGACCTTCAGTCGCGGTTGGTGTGGCCAACCGCGACTAAAGGGTACCCTTTAGTCGCGGTTGGCCATTTTTCGCCGGAATTCTCGTTCCCGCGGAAAATACCCTTTAGTCGCGGTTGGCCAGGCCAACCGCGACTAAAGGTTATTTTCAAAATACTTTTAATTTTCAAAATTCTTAAAAATACAAATAATATATCAAAAAATTCAGGAAAATAAAACTAATTTATTTCAAAATTTTAAAAATACAAATAATATATCAAAAAATTCAGGAAAATAAAAACTAATTCATTTCAAAATTTTAAAAATACAAATAATATATCAAAAAATTCAGAAAAATAAAACTAATTCATTTCAAAATTTTAAAAATACAAATAATATATCATAAAATTCAGAAAAATAAAACTAATTCATTTCAAAAATACAAATAATATATCAAAAATTCAGAAAAATAAAACTAATTCATTTCAAAATGTTAAAAATACAAATTATATATCAAAAAAATCAGAAAAATCCAAGTAATTCATTTCAAAATGTTAAAAATACAAATAATATATCAAAAAATCAGAAAAATCCAATTTCTTCCCTCATCTGTCTTCTCGCCCCCGCTTCCCACCAGTTCTTCCCGGCCGCCTCTATCTTCCCACAAGTTCTTCCCGGCCCGTCTTCCCACCAGTTCTTTCCCGCCTATGTCTTCCCTCCATTTCTTCACGCCTCTGTCTTCCCGCCTCTGTCTTTCATGGGCTTGCAGGAAAAAAATTCCGAGGCGCAACTTCCGAAGATGCCGTAGGGCGTGTAAACCAACGACATCTTCGAGAAGCTGCACCACGGGAGATTTTCCAACCCTTTACCCAACACTGTTAGAGGAGATGGAGTCTTTCACGGGCTTGCAGGAAAATGTTCCCGAGGAGCAACTTACGAAGATGTCGTAGGGCGTGTGCACCGATGACATCTTCGAGAAGCTGCGCCATGGGAGATTTTCGAACCCTTTACCCAACACTGTTAGAGGAGATGGAGTCTTTCACGGGCTTGCAGGAAAATTTTCCTGAGAAGCAACTTCTGAAGATGCCGTAGGGCGTGTGCACCGACGACATCTTCGAGAAGTTGCGCCATAGGAGATTTTCCAACCCTTTACTCCATCCATGGGGATGAAACTCTCCCTACCTGCTAGGTTGGCTTGTTGGTCTGCTTGCCAAGGCGTATCGATGCTCCTTTTATAGGCACGGCGCCGCTGCTGCTTTGTCTTGTTCCTCCGACAGGGCGTCGTGCGCTACATGCTTTATCTCATCGAGCAGTGCGTCCACCCACGCGTCCTTATCCTGCCGACAGCTTTAGTCACGGTTGCACCCTCCAGCCGGGACTAAAGCTTACCCAAACGTCCTTATCCCACCGACAGTTTTCTTAGATGACACAAAAACCACATTTAGTCCCGGTTGCACCCACCAGCCGGGACTAAAGCTTACCCAGACGTCCTTATCCCACCGACAGTTTTGTTAGATGATACAAAACCACCTTTAGTCCCAGTTGCACCCACCAGCCGGGACTAAAGGTTAGATGACCAGCTCTGGATTCCTCTTCTTCCCGCCATTTCTTCCCTGTCTTCCCTCCTCTTTCTTCCCGCCACTTTGTATTGCGCACCGGACGTGCCGGTCCCTCCCGTCCCTCAGGGTACTGCGCGCCGGGCGGCCATCACGAACCACTACTACCTCGACCTCACGCCGGAGCAGCGGATGAATCCCCGCTGGCATCCCGATAACCAGCATACTTGGGACGCCTTCTTCATCAATCGGCGTGACAGGACGCTCGCCAGGTATGAGGAGGACGGTCTGCCTCCTGGGAACTTCCACGAGGCCTGCCGTTGGCTATGGTGGTACGGCCGGACTCTACAGAGCATCATGGACTACATCACGGCCGGCGATATCCCCCGCCTGCGCTACCCTCAGTTCGAGCCACGAGCGCCGCCTGACGACAGCGACGACGACGGCAGCGATGACGACGGCGGCAACTTAGAAGGCGACGACTACCAGTACAATGGCGTCGACTATGAAGACTACGAGTATGCATATTATACGCTGAGGCAGGAGTATGACTAAGTCAATCCAAATTTCATGTATCATCAGTGGTATTTATGGCATGGCCAATCAATTTCGGCAATGCTAGATCCACCAAATCCCATGCAATTACGGCTCCTCTAGTCCTTTTCCCATCATGCATGGATGCGTTCTTATTTCTATCTCATCGATGATAACCTGATTGGCAGACGCGTCCATATGGATCATCCTGCAGCTTCTTGTATGCATATTATACGCCTAGGCAGGAGTATAACTAAGTCACTCCAAATTTCATGTATCATCAGTGGTATCTCAAATCAATCGAATCATTCGAAAATGGACACCAAACACATCACAGATAATATAATTCACATGATCCATTCAACAAAGTTTGGTACAATAAATTATTACACATCATTTCTTCCCTTGTGTCCCTGCTTGCTTACGATTGGGCCGTATCCATGGAGCATCCTCATCATTTAACTTAATGCTTGGGTCGGTGTTCACTTTGAAGGGCGGAATTTCACCAAACATATTATAATCTTCTGACATGTCTGTCTTGTCCTCCACTCCCACGATGTTTCTTTTCCCTGAAAGAACAATGTGGCGCTTTGGATCATCGCATGATGTACTGATCGTTTTCTTATCTTTCCGTTTCCTCGGTTTGCTACTCATGTCCTTCACATAGAAAACCTGAGCGACATCTTTGGCTAGGACGAATGGTTCGTCAAGGTAACCAAGATTGTTGAAATCCACCATTGTCATTTCGTATTGCTGGTCCACCTTTACCCCACCTCCTGTTAGCTTGAACCATTTGCACCGGAACAAAGGGACCTTAAAGGAGGGTTCATAGTCAAGTTCCCATATCTCCTCTATGTAACCATAATATGTGACCTTTCGCCCATTCTCGATTGCTGCATCAAAGCGGACACCACTGTTTTGGTTGGTGCTCTTTTTATCTTGGGCGATCGTGTAAAATGTATTCTCATTTATCTCGTACCCTTGGAAAGTCGTTATAGTCAAAGATGGTGTCTTGGCCAACATGTACAGCTGATCTCCAACATCATTGTCATTCATTAAATGTTTTCTCAACCAACTGCCGAAAGTCTCCATGTGGGCCTTTCTAATCCAGGATTCAGGCTTCCCCGGGTTGTCCGAGCGTAAAATATTCTTGTGTTTCTCAAAGTACGGAGCCACCAAGCTGGAATTGGTCAGAACTGTGTGGTGTGCTTCAGTCATAGAATGGCCATCCATACATATCGTTGATTTCCTTCCGATTGTTCCTTTTCCACTTAGTCTCCCCTCGTGCCGCGATCGAGGAAGACCAATCGGCTTAAGGTCAGGAACAAAGTCAACACAAAACTCAATTACCTCCTCATTTACATAGCCCTTGGCAATGCTTCCTTCTGGCCTAGCACAGTTACGAACATATTTCTTTAATACTCCCATGAACCTCTCAAAGGGGAACATATTGTGTAGAAATACAGGACCGAGGATGGAAATCTCTTCGACTAGGTGAACCAGGAGGTGCGTCATAATATTGAAGAAGGATGGCGGGAACACCAACTCGAAACTGACAAGACATTGGACCACATCATTCTGTAGCCGTGGTAGATCTTCTGGATTGATTACCTTCTGAGAGATTGCATTGAGGAATGCACATAGCTTCACAATGGATACTCGAACATTTTCCGGTAGGAGCCCCCTCAAAGCAATCGGAAGCAATTGCGTCATAATCACGTGGCAGTCGTGAGACTTCAGGTTTTGGAACTTTTCGTCTGCCATGTTTATTATTCCCTTTATATTCGACGAGAATCCAGACGAGACCTTCATACTGCTTATTGATACGTCTCCGACGTATCGATAATTTCTTATGTTCCATGCTTGTTTTATGACAATACCTACATGTTTTGTTCACACTTTATGTCATATTTATGCATTTTCCGGAACTAACCTATTGACGAGATGCCGAAGGGCCAGTTCCTATTTTCTGCTGTTTTTGGTTTCAGAAATCCTAGTAAGGAAATATTCTCGGAATTGGACGAAATCAACGCCCAGCATCTTAGAATTCCACAAAGCTTCCAGAACACCCGAGAGCCACCAGAGGGGGGCCCTGTGGGCCCCACACATGTAGGCGGCGCGGCCAGGGCCTGGGCCGTGCCCCCCTATTGTGTCGCCGCCTCGTCAGCCCTCCGACTCCGCCTCTTCGCCTATTTAAAGGTCCCTGACCTAAAACTTCGATACGAATAAGCCACGGTACGAGAAACCTTCCAGAGCCGCCGCCATCGCGAAGCCAAGATCTGGGGGACAGGAGTCTCTGTTCCGGCACGCCGCCGGGACGGGGAAGTGCCCCCGGAAGGCATCTCCATCGACACCACCGCCATCTCCATCAACGCTGCTGTCTCCCATGAGGAGGGAGTAGTTCTCCATCGAGGCTAAGGGCTGTACCGGTAGCTATGTGGTTCATCTCTCTCTCTCTATGTACTTCAATACAATGATCTCATGAGCTGCCTTAAATGATTGAGATCCATATGATGAGCTTTGTAATCTAGATGTCGTTATGCTATTCAAGTGGATTTTACTTATGTGATCTCCGGAGACTCCTTGTCCCACGTGTGTAAAGGTGACAGTGTGTGCACCGTGTGGGTCTCTTAGGCTATATTTCACAGAATACTTATTCACTGAGTTATGATTTGAGTTAGATGTTATCTTGCCAGATAGTAATTCAGAATAGCATAGTGAAGTGCTTATTTATATTCCTTTATGATTGCAATGAGCTTTGTATCACTATTCATCTATGTGCTACTCTAGTGATGTTATTAAAGTACTCTATTCCTCCTTCATGATGTAATGGTGACAGTGTGTGCATCATGTAGTACTTGGCGTAGTTTATGATTATGATCTCTTGTAGATTATAAAGTTAACTATTACTATGATGGTATTAATGTGATCTATTCCTCCTTTCATAGTATGAAGGTGACAGTGTGCATGCTATGTTAGTACTTGGTTTAATTGTGTTGATCTATCATGCACTCTAAGGTTATTTAAATATGAACGTCGAATGTTGTGGAGCTTGTTAACTCCGGCATTGAGGTGCTCTAGTAGCCCTACACAACTAGTGGTGTTCATCATCCAACAAGAGAGTGTAGAGTGGTTTTATTATGTGATCAATGTTGAGAGTGTCCACTAGTGAAAGTACGATCCCTAGGCCTTGTTTCCAAATACTGCAATCATCGCTTGTTTACTGTTTTACTGCATCTCTACTTCCTGCAATATTACCACCATCAACTGCACGCCAGCAAGCACTTTTCTGGCACCGTTACTACTGCTAATATTCATTCATACCACCTGTATTTCACTATCTCTTCGCCGAACTAGTGCACCTATACATCTGACAAGTGTATTAGGTGTGTTGGGGACACAAGAGACTTCTTGTATTGTGGTTGCAGGGTTGCTTGAGAGGGATATTTTTTACCTCTTCCTCCCTGAGTTCGATAAACCTTGGGTGATCCACTTAAGGGAAACTTGCTGCTGTTCTACAAACCTCTGCTCTTGGAGGCCCAACACTGTCTACAGGAAAAGAAGCGTGAGTAGACATCAAGCACTTTTCTGGCGCCGTTGTCGGGGACCAGAAAGCTACACAACAGGGATTTCCTCCCTCGTCAACCACGCGCCAGACCTGGACAACAAGCACTTTTCTGGCGCCGTTGCCGGGGGGGTAAGGTAAAAGGTATTCACATCCTCCGACTACTATGCTATTTCCTAGCGCTGTTGCCGGTGTGTGAGTGCTCGAAGCTATTTCCTTTAGATCCTGCAATTGCATCTTTTTGTTTCTTGTTTTACACTAGTTAGGCATAATGGAAAACAAATGTGAGCTTTTTAATCTATTTCCTGAGTTAAGACATGGATTGTTTGATGCAAAAATTAAAAAACCTATGGAACCTTATTTGCATGCTAGTAGCAATGATATTAGTATGAACGCTTTGAACACCATTGTTGCTAATGCTATGGAAAATTCTAAGCTTGGGGAAGCTGGTTTTGATGAGCATGATATTTTTAGTCCCCCAAGAATTGAGGAGAAAATTTTCTTTGATGATACTTTGCCTCCTATTTATGATGATTATAATGATAGTGGTCTTTTGGTGCCGCCTACTATGGAGAGTACATTTTATTATGATTATACTATGCCTCCTACACTTGATGAGAAGAATAATGATAGCTACTTTGTTGAATTTTCTCCCACTATTACTAATAAAATTGATTATGCTTATGTGGAGAGTAATGATACTTTTATGCATGTAGCTCATGATAAGAATGTTTCATGTGATAGTTATATTGTTGAGTTCATTTATGATGCTACTGAAAATCTTTATGAGAGATGAAAATATGGTTGTAGAAATTTTCATGTTACTAAAACACCTCTCTTTTTGCTGAAAATCTTGAAGCTGCACTTGTTTTATCTTTCTATGCTTGTTGCATTATGCTTCATGAACTTGTTTATTTACATGATTCCTTTTCATAGGAAGCATGTTAGGCTTAAATTTGTTGAATTTGCCTCTTGATGCTCTCTTTTGCTTCAAATACTATTTCTTGCGAGTGCATCATTAAAACTGCTGAGCCCATCTTAATGGCTATAAAGAAAGAACTTCTTGGGAGATAACCCATGTGTTTATTTTACTACAGTACTTTGTTTTATTTTTGTGTCTTGGAAGTTGTTACTACTGTAGCAACCTCTCCTTATCTTTATTTTATTGCATTGTTGTGCCAAGTAAAGTCTTTGATAGTAGAGTTGATACTAGATTTTGATTGCTGCGCAGTAACAGGTTTCTGTCTGTCATAAATTTGAGTCACCCTGTCTGTAGGTAACTCAGAAAATTATGCCAATTTACGTGCGTGATCCTCAGATATGTACGAAACTTTCATTCAATTTGAGCATTTTCATCTGAGCAAGTTTAGTGCCCCATAAAAATTCGTCTTTACGGACTGTTCTGTTTTGACAGATTCTGCCTTTTATTTCGCATTGCCTCTTTTGCTATGTTGGATGGATTTCTTTGTTCCATTAACTTCCAGTAGCTTTGTGCAATGTCCAGAAGTGTTAAGAATGATTTTGTCACCTCTGAACATGTGAATTTTGATTATGCACTAATCCTCTAATGAGTTTGTTTTGAGTTTGGTGTGGAGGAAGTTTTCAAGGGTCAAGAGAGGAGGATGATATACTATGATCAAGAAGAGTGAAAAGTCTAAGCTTGGGGATGCCCCCGTGTTTCATCCCTGCATATTTCAAGAAGACTCAATCGTCTAAGCTTGGGGATGCCCAAGGCATCCCCTTCTTCATCAACAATTTATCAGGTTTCTTCTCTTGAAACTATATTTTTATTCGGTCACATCTTATGTACTTTACTTGG
Organism: Lolium perenne; assembly: GCF_019359855.2. Lineage (NCBI taxonomy): Eukaryota > Viridiplantae > Streptophyta > Magnoliopsida > Poales > Poaceae > Lolium > Lolium perenne. The sequence continues at coordinate 42,873,751 of NC_067245.2, read as the reverse complement.
AGCGTCTGGTTGTTTCTATTTTTGTTTTTGTTTGAATAAATGCATGCTTGTGTGGGAGAGAGACACGCTCCGCTGGTTCATATGAACACATGTGTTCTTAGCTTTTAATGTTCATGGCGAAGGTTGAAACTGCTTCGTTCATTGTTATATGGTTGGAAACAGAAAATGCTACATGTGGTAATTGGTATGATAGATCATGTTTAAGCTCTTGCATCATATACTTTGCACCTATTAGTGAAGAAATACTGTAGATCTTGTTAAAATTTGGTTTGCGTAATTGGTCTCTTGAATTCTAGATATTTTCTGGTAAAGGTGTTTGAACAATAGGGAAGACAGTGTAGAGTCTTATAATGCTTGCAATATGTTCTTATGTAAGTCTTGCTGCACTAGTTCATACTTGTGTTTGCTTCAAACAACCTTGCTAGCCTAAGCCTTGTATTGAGAGGGGGATTACTTCTCGTGCATCCAAAATCCTTGAGCCAAAAACTATGTCATTTGTGTCCACCATACCTACCTACTACATGGTATTTTCTGCCATTCCAAGTAAATACTTCATGTGCTACCTTTAAACAATTCAAAATTTACTATCTCTTATTTGTGTCAATGTTTTATAGCTCATGAGGAAGTATGTGGTGTTTTATCTTTCAATCTTGTTGGGCAGCTTTCACCAATGGACTAGTGGCTTCATCCGCTTATCCAATAATTTTGCAAAAAGAGCTGGCGCGGGGTTCCCATCCCCCAATTAATTAACTTCATTAATAATTCTCTTCACATGTTTTGCTCTGATTCATCAGTAAGAAACTTAATTTTGCAAATAGACACTCCTTCGTGGTATGAGATTGTTGGAAGGCACCCGAGGATTCGGTTAGCCATGGCTTGTGAAAGAAAAGGTTGGGAGGAGTGTCACCCATAAATAAAAACTAAAGTACATGTGTAAACAAAAGAGAAGAGGGATGATCTACCTTGCTGGTAGAGATAACGTCCTTCATGGGAGCCGCTCTTTGAAAGTCTGCCTGGCAAGGGGGTTAGAGTACCCACTACCATTCGTTGACAACAACAAACACCTCTCAAAATTTTACTTTTATGCTCTCTATATGATTTTAAAACTTGAAAAGCTCTAGCACATGATTTATCCCTGCTTCCCTCTGCGAAGGGCCATTCTTTTACTTATTGTTGAGTCAGTTTACCTACTTCTTTCTGTCTTAGAAGCAAACACTCGTGTTAACTGTGCATTGATTCTTACATGTTTACCTATTGCACTTGTTATATTACTTTATGTTGACAATATCCATGAGATATACATGTTACAAGTTGAAAGCAACTGCTGAAACTTATATCTTCCTTTGTGTTGCTTCAATGCCTTTATTTAGAATCTATTGCTTTATGAGTTAACTCTTATGCAAGACTTATTGATGCTTGTCTTGAAAGTACTATTCATGAAAAGTCTTTGCTATATGATTCAGTTGTTTACTCATTATCTTTACAATTGCTTTGAATCACTTCATTCATGCTTTACAATAGTATGATTAAGATTATGTTGGTAGCATGTCACTTCAGAAATTATCTTTGTTATCGTTTACCTACTCGGGGCGAGTAGGAACTAAGCTTGGGGATGCTGATACGTCTCCGACGTATCGATAATATCTTATGTTCCATGCTTGTTTTATGACAATACCTACATGTTTTGTTCACACTTTATGTCATATTTATGCATTTTCCGGAACTAACCTATTGACGAGATGCCGAAGGGCCAGTTCCTGTTTTCTGCTGTTTTTGGTTTCAGAAATCCTAGTACGGAAATATTCTCGGAATTGGACGAAATCAACGCCCAGCATCTTAGAATTCCATGAAGCTTCCAGAACACCCGAGAGCCACCAGAGGGGGGCCCTGTAGGCCCCACACATGTAGGCGGTGCGGCCAGGGCCTGGGCCGCGCCCCCCTATTGTGTCGCCGCCTCGTCAGCCCTCCGACTCCGCCTCTTCGCCTATTTAAAGGTCCCTGACCTAAAACTTCGATACGAATAAGCCACGGTACGAGAAACCTTCCAGAGCCGCCGCCATCGCAAAGCCAAGATCTGGGGGACAGGAGTCTCTGTTCCGGCATGCCGCCGGGACGGGGAAGTGCCCCCGGAAGGCATCTCCATCGACACCACCGCCATCTCCATCAACGCTGTTGTCTCCCATGAGGAGGGTGTAGTTCTCCATCGAGGCTAAGGGCTGTACCGGTAGCTATGTGGTTCATCTCTCTCTCTATGTACTTCAATATAATGATCTCATGAGCTGCCTTACAAGTTTGAGATCCATATGATGAGCTTTGTAATCTAGATGTCGTTATGCTATTCAAGTGGATTTTACTTATGTGATCTCCAGAGATTCCTTGTCCCACGTGTGTAAAGGTGACAGTGTGTGCACCGTGTGGGTCTCTTAGGCTATATTTCACAGAATACTTATTCACTGAGTTATGATTTGAGTTAGATGTTATCTTGCCATAGAGTAATTCAGAATAGCATAGTGAAGTGCTTATTTATATTCCTTTATGATTGCAATGAGCTTTGTATCACTATTCATCTATGTGCTACTCTAGTGATGTTATTAAAGTACTCTATTCCTCCTTCATGATGTAATGGTGACAGTGTGTGCATCATGTAGTACTTGGCGTAGTTTATGATTATGATCTCTTGTAGATTATAAAGTTAACTATTACTATGATGGTATTAATGTGATCTATTCCTCCTTTCATAGTATGAAGTTGACAGTGTGCATGCTATGTTAGTACTTGGTATAATTGTGTTGATCTATCATGCACTCTAAGGTTATTTAAATATGAACGTCGAATGTTATGGAGTTTGTTAACTCCGGCATTGAGGTGCTCTAGTAGCCCTACACAACTAGTGGTGTTCATCATCCAACAAGAGAGTGTAGAGTGGTTTTATCATGTGATCAATGTTGAGAGTGTCCACTAGTGAAAGTACGATCCCTAGGCCTTATTTCGAAATACTGCAATCATCGCTTGTTTACTGTTTTACTGCATCTCTACTTCCTGCAATATTACCACCATCAACTGCACGCCAGCAAGCACTTTTCTGGCACCGTTACTACTGCTCATATTCATTCATACCACCTGTATTTTACTATCTCTTCACCGAACTAGTGCACCTATACATCTGACAAGTGTATTAGGTGTGTTGGGGACACAAGAGACTTCTTGTATTGTGGTTGCAGGGTTGCTTGAGAGGGATATCTTTGACCTCTTCCTCCCTGAGTTCGATAAACCTTGGGTGATCCAATTAAGGGAAACTTGCTGCTGTTCTACAAACCTCTGCTCTTGGAGGCCCAACACTGTCTACAGGAAAAGAAGCGTGAGTAGACATCAAGCACTTTTCTGGCGCCATTGCCGGGGACCAGAAAGCTACACAACAGGGATTTCCTCCCTCATCAACCACGCGCCAGACCTGGACAGCACTCATGCATTCAAAAAAGATGAGCGTAGCTGGCACGACCTTGAAACCATTCCGGATGCCGGTCATCAGGGTCTTTCAAACGTTGCTGGTCCTGCCGTGCTTCCTTTGTATCATTTGTCTTCCCATACACGCCCAAGAAGCTTAGCAGGTTCACGCAAATATTCTTCGTAACATGCGTCACGTAAATTGCAGAGCGGACATCTACGACTTTCCAATATTCTAGCTCCCAAAATATAGATTTCTTCTTCCACATGGGTGCGTGCCCGTCAGCTCCCCGCGGAACTGATTGTCCGCCAGGACCCTTTCCAAAGATGACTTTCAAATCCTTGACCATATCAAATACCTCCGCACCAGTACGTTCCGCAGGCTTCGGCCGGTGATCTGCCTTGCCGTTAAAATGCTTACCTTTCTTTCTTACGTTATGATGTCGGTGAAGAAATCGACGATGCCCCAGGTACATGTTCTTCTTAAAATTTGGCAAATACACACTTTCAGTCTCATGTAAGCAGTGCGTGCATGCATTGTATCCCTTATTTGTCTGTCCCGATAGGTTACTAAGAGCAGGCCAATCGTTGATGGCTACGAAAAGCAATGCTCGTAGGTCAAATTCCTCTTTTTTGTGCTCATCCCACACACGTACACCAGGTCTGCCCCACAACTGTAAAAGTTCATCAACTAATGGCCTTAGGTACACATCGATGTCGTTGCCGGGTTGCTTCGAACCTTGGATGAGCACTGGCATCATAATGAACTTCCGCTTCATGCACAACCAATGAGGAAGGTTGTAGATGCATAGAGTCACGGGCCAGGTGCTATGGCTGGAGCTCTGCTCGCCAAAAGGATTCATGCCATCTGTACTTAGACCAAATCTTATGTTCCTTGCGTCAGCTGCAAAATCTTTAAACTCTCTGTCGATCTTTCTCCATTGCGTTCCATCAGCGGGGTGTCTCAACTCCCCGTCCGACTTACGGTCCTCTTTGTGCCATCGCAACAACTTGGCATGCTCTTTGTTCCTGAAAAGACGTTTCAACCGTGGTATTATAGGAGCATACCACATCACCTTGGCGGGAACCCTCTTCCTGGGTTTCTCGCCCTCAACTTCGTCACCAGGGTCATCGCCTCTGATCTTATAACGCAATGCAGTGCATACCGGGCATTCATTCAAATTCTCGTATTCACCGCGGTAGAGGATGCAGTCGTTAATGCATGCATGTATCTTCAGAACCTCTTAACCTAGAGGGCAGACAACCTTCTTTGCTTCGTACGTACTGGCGGGCAACTTGTTATTCTTTGGAAACATATTCTTCATCATTTTCAGCAAATTTTCAAATCCCGAGTCAGATAGACCTTCCTGTGCCTTCCATTTCAGCAAATCCAGTGTGCAGCCCAGCTTTTTCAGACCATTATCGCATCCGGGGTAGAGCGACTTTTTGTGATCCTCTAACATGCGATCCAAATTCTTCCTCTCCTTTTCAGTTTCGCAGCCTCTCCGTGCATCAGCAATGGTCCGACCAAGATCATCAGCGGGCTCATCACGTGTCTCTTCTTCACCTTCCCCTTCCCCACCTTCAGCATCCTCCATGAAAGTATCACCAAAATGATCAAGATAGTTGTCATTGATGAAATCATCCCCTTCTTCATCTTCTTCCATTATAACCCCTCTTTCTCCATGCTTGGTCCAACAATTATAGCTTGGCATGAAACCCTGCCGAAGCAGGTGCAGGTGAACGTCTGTTGAGGAAGAGTAACCCTTCTGATTCTTACAGCCAACACATGGACAGATAACAAAACCCCCATGCTTGTTCGCATTAGCCACTACGTGGAAATCTTTCAAACCCGTAATGAACTCGCCGGAGAGTCGGTTACCGTACATCCATTGTCGATTCATCTGCATTATTATTATATAAAATATATAATTAACCATCATGCATTTGTTAAACTAACTAGCTACAAATAATAGAAATTAAACAATGAACTACACACATGCATATTTTTATCAATGACACATGAAAGGTTCAAGTTGCTAACCGCGATCGAGGAGGAAAAAATAAATGAGAAAGCTCAAGTGTGGCTCGGACACTTCATATCATGTTTGTTTCATGCTCTTGGGCATTTCATCAAACACCTTGTGTGCATAAGAGGAACCAAAAGCAAACCTAACACCCCCTTGTGAAGTTTGTGAAGAGAAGTGGCACCAAATGGCTAAGTGAAGTGAGCTGAGCTGCCTTTTATAGGGATGGGCCTTTAGTCCCGGTTGGCCTAGCCAACCGCGACTAAAGGCCTTCGAGCCAGGCCTGAGGACCTTTAGTCGCGGTTGGCCAGGCCAACCGCGACTAAAGCTCCCCCCGTCCACCAGCTGGCCACCGAGCGCACTGGGCCCAGGTCTTTAGTCGCGGTTCGCCTCCCGAACCGCGACTAAAGACCCCTTTAGTCACGGTTCCTATATTTTCATGACTAATGGGGGTGGACGGAAGCCTCTTTTTCTACTAGCCAGATCCAGCCGGTAGGTCAGTAGAGTGGTCCTGGACCTTTTGGTCATACTCAGCCAGAACAGTATCATCAGTACTCTTGGCTGCATCCTGGGCCGCCTGAGTAGCATCAGGGGCAAGGGCAACGGGGGTCGGTGCAATAGGCGTCGTAGGAGCAACGGGGCGCGGTGGACAAGAGACCTCGCCAGTAGCCCGGTCGCCGCCTGTCGTCCGCCGCCGGCCGCCGCTCTGATACCATGTAAAGGTTCATGCACTAGCCACTTGAACCAAAAGTCCGAATGATGGAAATGGCTAGGCAATCTACTTAAACACTTCAACACCCCCTCTCACGTGTGACGGGAAAACGTGTAGAGAGGCAAAGAGGCAGCGGGAGACCGGGCGCGGCATGAGGCTGCAAGAAGAGGGGGGAGAAGAGATAATTTTTAGAATAAATTGTGAAAGCCAGGATTTGAACTCGAGACCTGGGGCTTTGATTCCATGTTAGGGAAATATGCTTGTTGTATTACCAGGGGACCAAAGGCCACAATATATAGTACATGTACATGTGCAAATATGCAGGAAGCCCCCTAACATATGAAGAAACTACAATATATAGATATATACATCTAACACAGATTTCATCTTAGACATATGATGTCTACGCACGCTTCTATTCATGTAGACAGTGTTGGGCCTCCAAGAGCAGAGGTTTGTAGAACAGCAGCAAGTTTCCCTTAAGTGAATCACCCAAGGTTTATCGAACTCAGGGAGGTAGAGGTCAAAGATATCCCTCTCAAGCAACCCTGCAATTACGATACAAGAAGTCTCTTGTGTCCCCAACACACCTAATACACTTGTCAGATGTATAGGTGCACTAGTTCGGCGAAGAGATAGTAAAATGCAAGTGATATGGATGAATATGAGTGGTAATAACAATCTGAAATAAATATGGCAGCAAGTAAACATGCAGAAGAACAGTAAATAAACGGTGATTCGATATTTGGAAACAAGGACTAGGGATCGTACTTTCAATAGTGGACACTCTCAACATTGATCACATAACCGAATAAATAAATGCTACTTTCTACACTCTCTTGTTGGATAACAAACTGTAGCGACCCAAACCTGGTAGGGTTCGAATCTCTGTGCTTACAGTGCTATCCCCAGATCATAGCTAGCACACACAGTAACAAATGAATATCAAGATATAACATACGTCATTTTATTAATGAAACGATGAATCCAGAGTTTAATTACATCCTTGCACAACTTAGTAGCTGGCTCACATTACAGCGGAAACATAAAGGTACGCCTTGGGCTTCATCAACGCCACCGGGCTTGTTGAGTATAGGCCCGTGATCCTATCGTCCTTACTCGTCATCTGCAACAAGTAAAGTTACAGCCAAAAACATTTGGTCAATACTTTGAATGTATTGGCAAGTTACACAAGTTGCAAAGTGGTTTATATTTTTATACATGCAAAGGTATGTCAAAGGAAGGCTCAGGGTTTATTTTGCGTAAAGTCAATTTTGTTTCGTGAAAATCTTTTTGGAAACTTTCCTTGTCTTTATATATTTTTTTTAGAAAAATAATATAGGGTTGGACAAACACAAGGAATCCACCAAGGTTCACCATCCTACATCCCATCCCCAAAACAGGCTAAACTAACTCCAGAGCCACTCACTGGATAGAGTTAGCATGCATTAAGTTTTTAGGCAACACTAAATTCAGAGCCACTCACTGGATGAAAGTAGTAGTTGCAAAACAGTTCGGACAATCCTAAGTTCAGAGCCACTCACTGGATAAACTTAGCATGCCAAAACAATTTTTGAAAAGGTTTTAAAACATAGGAGATCCTTCATCCGCTTCAATCTTCAGTTGCTCAAATTGCTCATATCCGGGAGCACGGCTAATCGATTAGATCATACACTCTGCAGAGGTCGTACACTTTCCCCACATGTCACAATCCATCCTTTTTGTTGTATCCTTCTTTTGGCTTAACCGGGCATGGATCATGACGAAGTTTTCCATAGAAGCCCCCTATACATAATCCCAGTCCGCCCGCAACTATGATCCGAAGACCCCTCTCCAATGGCGGTACCGATGCAAGGGTTTCCCTCTATGTACGACTAAGCCAGAGCCCATATAGCATGTGGTTGTACTGGAAGCTTCTTTAACTGAAACTTTGAAGATCTCTTTGACCCTGGGCGACGGTCCCCACCAAAACCTGAGTCTGCAGAGCCACTCACTGGATGCAGCTCTTGTAGACGCTCCCAACATACCACTCCGCCCAGAGAAAACATTTTGATAAGTTTTTATTTTAGAAATATTTTCACCATACAACCCCAAAATGGGCGCATGTCAATTTTCATAAAAGGTTTTGTTCTTTGAAAACCCATGTCCCGCGTCTACCAAGCAATTGGCTAAGCACTCATACATTATACGTATTTTAATAAAAGGGCTACAAGGAACATGGTAAGAAATCCTATGGCTCTCTACTAGGATAGCAAAGCATAATTTCCCTACACATGCATTTCTACGAAAATATTTGTAAAACATGCATATCAAAAATAGTAGGACAAAAGATCATGTGTAACTTGCCTTCGGAACAACAGCAACAAGGACCTTCTTCTTGACAAAATTCCTCACTACACTCCGTGCAATCTATCGCGAAAGTAAAGAAATAAAATAAAATCAACACACGATTGCAAGACAAACATACATATCAATATGCAATATGGCGACATGCATGAAACTCCAAATAAAACATCGAATCATTCCACATCAGCCAAAAATAAACTAGGTACCGATAAGCTATTTTTTTCAATTAGTTAAATCCAAATTTAACCATATGAAACTAGGGTGATACAAGTTAGTCAAATTAAGTTATTAGTATTAGTTAAAACAATTTGAGATAACACTAACAAATGGTCATAATATTTCCATACGTTTTATAGAAAGAACAACATTAAAACTGTTTATAGAATTTAAACTATGACTAAACTATTTCGAAATTTACCTCAAAAGTTACCGAACGAAAATCTGTCAAAAATGAAATCTAGGGTTTCCATAATATTCTACTCCTTCCAAGGTTTTCAAAATGATTTTATTTACAGATTTTGGCCAAATAGAACTATAGTTACGAAGTGCTGAAGTTTTACGTACAGACTGTTTTAAACTGAAACTACTAACGTGAGAACAGGTTTCGCTCTGAATCAGGGTGTAGCTCACCTACGGAAATTTATCAAAGAGGAAAACTAAGTGTGCCAAAGTATTCTACGCCGTCCAAGCTTTCCAGAAACATTTTATTTGCGAAATTTGGCCGTGTAGAACTAAACTTATAAGTTTCTAAAGTTGCATGTACAAACTGTCCCGAACGAACTTTACTGAAGCTACCTATACGATGAAAGGTTCAGACTAAATCGTCCTAACCTGAAAGTGCAGCTAGGGAAGGGAATTTGGTCGCCAGAAAGCTGCTTGATGCAGCGGTTCGGTTGGAGCTGGTGTCGAGGATGTGGGGTTCCCGGGAGAACACGCAGTGAACGTCGCTCCTCCCTTCACGCTGGAAAAGATGCGGTGCTCACCTGGCGAAGCTCCTGGAGATGGCGGCGGACGGCTACATCGATGTTGGCGTCGGGTGTTCGTCGTGGGTGGCCTCCGGCTAGGAATTGAATCACATGGAGGCATCAGTGAGATGCGCGACGGCTAGAGAGAAATAAAGGAGGAAGAATCAGGGCCTGAGTCCCTCTATACCCGGAGAATTTGACGAGACGTCGTGGCGGCCGTCGGAACTCCGGCGAAGAAATTCGTCCTCCACAGGAGCAGCCTGGGGGCGTGGAGTGGTGGAGGGGTGGGATATGCAGTGGGGAAACTCGGTGTGGCTTTATACAGAGGGGGAGGGCGTGGAGCAACGGGAGGCAGCGTTAATGGTGGCGAACGTTTCCTGCAACGCCATGGCTATTATGGCTCGATTAAAAGCGCAATAGCGCGGGGAGACGAAGGGAAAAGGGGTAGAGGAAGGTTCTAGACGAGCCTCAGGTCCAGGGTGAGGAGGGGGTGCAGTGGGGTGCGTCGGGGCGGGCAGTTTCTGCCGTTTCCGTTCATGGCGTGAGGTTGAAGACGACTTTCACGTTCGTAAAGAAAAGAGAACGACCTGGGCAGCTTGTGTATGTTTTTTTTTTCTTCCTGGAAGAGAGATAGGTCCTGGCTGTGGTGATTGGGTCCGATCGGTTGGTCTGGCTCTTTTTTTTTTCTAAACTCTTTCTATTATATTTCTTTCAGATTTAGGACTAAGCTCAAACAAAATCCAGAAATTCCAATAAAAACAAAATAATTATATTGGACTTGAGGAAATGTATTTCCAGTCCCTTTTATAAATAAATAATTTATTTTTGGTGAATCAATTAACCTGCACATGTATTATATTTAAATCATTTCCAACTCTATATTTGAGGATGTCATGTTATCCCCGTCTCGTAATACTTTGTTTTATGTTGGAAATGAAATAAGATATATATATAAAATGCAATAAATGTAAAATAACACCACAAATCGAATACTTCCGAGACCATTTATATATTTTGGAAATGTCATGTTATTTCCTCTCTCTTGGGAAAGTCATATTATTCCCTCTCTAAATAATTCAACATGGTTTGGACAAATATTTTAAATGACGCTCAAATCAAATGATTGGAAACAAGACAAATACACACAAGTTGGATTTGTATAAAATTTACTCAACCAAGATTTATACTTTTGGATAGTCATATTAATCCGCTCATGTATAATCTTTTGATCAAGGTTGACAAAAGTTTAAACAAGTCCTCAAAAGTTTCAATTTCCTCAGAAATTTCAACAAAGACAAGAAGTTCAATTAACATACTTTATTTTATTTAACATTCCAAATTTGAAATTTTTTGGGATGTTACACAAACACCATTCATTGTGTAGGGCTAAAAAAGCACACCTCAAGCCGGAGTAAACAAGCTTCACAACATCCGGAGTTCATATTAAAGTAACCTCTAGAGTGCATAATAGACCGTTGCAATTTAGACCGAGTACTAACATAGTATACACACTATAAACAATAGCTATGAAAGGGGGAATAGATCGCATCAATACTATCATAGTAATAGTTAACTTCATAATCTACAGGAGATTACAATCATAACCTACACCAAGTACTACATGATGCACACACTGTTAACATTACATCATGGAGGAGGAATAAACTACTTAAATAACATCACTAGAGTAGCACATAGATTAATTGCGGTGACCCAGCATACCACTGCATGTTGTAGTATACAAGTCGTTGATATGATCTTTGTGAAGGGACTTCTTCACAATTTGCCATATCCCTCAGAGTTGTACAACAGAAACATTGCAGGTCATAACACTCCATACTTTATTACAAACATTGTCTTAACAAGTTGGGATTCTCACAGGTCCTATGAGAACACCCTAAGATACTACTTAAGTACGATTACAACTCATAACAAATATAAAGAGCTCAACAACTTATTTAGGTAAGTTCTACGTTGCTCGGCTCCATGATGCTAGGGTATGTCACTACTCCTCCACCTCCGTGTCATCTGATCCGTAGACTATCCCATAGTCTACGCCTTCCACTCCGCCGGTAAGATCAGGTTCTTCGTAGACCAGCTCGTAACTTCCTTCTGGTGCTCCATCGTTGATGGCCTCCACTTCCGGATCATAGTCTAGCAAGGGTGTCGAAAGAAAGTGAGTACGGAGGTACTCAGCAAGTTCTAAAAGAGTAAAAAGGTGTTTGATGCACTAGCTACGACCATTGATCAGAAAATCGTAGGTCAATGCATGTTTTTGAAATCATTTCTTCAAAAGGTTGCTTTTATTATGAAAACTATGCCCGTCAGTCTTCACAGGTTGACTAGAACTTCGTGGAGTTCCTTTCTGCCGCTGTCATAGCTCCCTTCCCGGAACAAGGAGTGACAAACACAATTTGATACACTCTGCAGAGGTGCGTTACTTTTCCCACAAGAGATCTCACCCTTTTTGCCATCCGCAGGGACTTGCCCCCGTTCACACTTCCTTTGGTGTGAGGCCAGGTATAAAGATCCAAGCCCACACCGCCTTCTCCGCGACTGCAAACCCACCCTTTTGTCCAACCGTACACCTCCAGTAGACTTCCCCCGATAATACGTCTTTACTCATGGTGTACTCCGGACAATCCTTCATAGATCGTAGAGCCATCATCACTAATGGATGGGGATTTAAAAAGGCTATCCCAACCTACGACAGTGCCTCCAACACCCCGCCGGCTCTACCAATCCGTTGGCGTGCAGAAGGGAAAAGATACGACTGGCTTCCCCAGAGCCATTATAGATCTCATGGTCAACGTGATTTGTACGGCGCTAGAATCACTGGACGGCATTGGTAATTTAATCCTAGGGTGATATAACCCATTGCAATGGAACCTTTGCCATATCAGCACATACCATGGTTCCATTGCCATCCACATAGTCATATTCATAGTTGGAAAGTAACATTTTATTTGCTATGCAGGAATGATAAGTATATAGCTTTGCATTAAAGTAGTAGAAAATAATCAAGTTGACATGAGCAAGGGTGAACTTGCCTGTGGACTGCGAGATAGTGCAGTTCAATGCAGTTGATGGAACCTGGACCTCGGGTTACTCAGAGAAGCATCATTGTCCGGTAAGGACAATGTTATAAAATCCAAATAATGCAATCATGGATGTATTATTTTATGTTAAATCCCTTTACCCCGCTGAATTATATCAATTTAGGGTTGCGTTTAAGATTTATGTCTTTGACAGTAATTTACAATTGATTTAAAAGTATAAACCATTTTAATTCACACAAAGTACAACAATTCAAAGTAAACTATTTATTTGGTGATTCCTTTAATCATTCCAAAAATAATTGAAAATTATAGAGTTACCTCTATAGTTTTTGGAAATAAAAGGAGTATAGTATTTTTCTGGGAAAAATACCCTTTTTCAAAAGAAATGACTTGGAATATTAGAATTTCATTTTGAAATGTTTGAAAATAAGTATTTGAACTTATTTGAGATTTTTCCTTGAATTTTAAATACAAGGAAATAATAATTTTAAATTCCAAGTTATTATTTAAATTCTTAAAATTTATAATTTTGAATTTGTTTCATAAATTTCATTTCATATTTTATTCTTATTAAGATTTATTTTTCATTCATTAATCCAAATTTTAATGGATTTTTAGAGTTGTTTTTGATTTATGAAAATTTGGTGAAGTTTTGGTCTTTTATTAAATGTAAAAAGACCAAAATACCCCCTGGACCCATATTGGGCCCAGCCCATTTACCTAAACCTAGGGATGGCCCAATAAGGCTAATCCCCTTTTGGGTTCGGTGGCGCCGAAGCGGCCCACCTTACTCTCACTCACTCGGCCCTCTCACTCGCTCGACCTAACCCTAACCTCTGGCGACACCCGTGGCGATGGCGTCGCCGCCATCGCCGCCGCCTCGCTCCGGCCATCGCCGTGCTTCTCCGCCGTAGCCACCTACCGAACCTGAACCGCCGCGTGCAGATCTATCGATCTGTCCGCGCAGTTTTCCCCTTCTCGTCCTCTCCTGGCGAATCGCCTCCGTCCTGGACCTCGTGGAGATTCGCCTCGACGAACTCCGGCGAGATCTTGTCCTTGCCGACGATGGGTACGCGCCTGGGGTTGACCTGGCGCGGGTGCCGCTCGCAGTACTCGTGCCGTCGCCTCAGGTGCTTGCTACGGTGGTGCTGGTTCGTGTCTGGGTTCGCCGGCGTAACATCGGCGCCTTCCCTGGACTCGCAGCTGTTAGGGCCGCGCGAGCACTGCCTCGCCATGCCCTAGCCTCTGCTTCCAGGCGCAAGTAAGTGTTGCCTCTCCACCTTCTCTTCTGTGCGCCTCCCCTTGTTACTGTTCTTCTTCCTCCTCATGCTATGTTGCTCTCTGGTGGTCCTGTGATCACGCAGAGCCATGCTATTGCTGCGCAATCTTCCTGTGCTTATGTCTACTGCAAGCTCATGGCCCAATTACCAGTTACTGGTACTGGCACATGCTGCTTTGCTTGCTATTCATGCTGTGCTTGCTTCTCTGCTGCTCCTAGCATGCTCTGTACTTGCCCTGCTCTACTATGTTTGGTCAACAGCTATCTATGCTATGCTATGCTTGGTTATGACTTGCTTGTGCTTACTGGTATATCATGCTTGCTTGTCTAGGTGTACTTGTGATGCATCTATGACACTTGTGTGTGTGCCAGTGGTGCCTGTGATATGCTTCAGTGCTTCTTATGCAAGCCAATGATCCATTGGGTCATTCCTTGCTTGTTGGCTAACCTCTCTGTATAACTTGGCTTGCTATAATTGATCCATTTGATCAATTCATTTATCAGTGATAGCTTACTGGTTAATACTGTGACTGAATGATTCACTTATCTTGTGATGCTGATGCTCAAGCATCAGTATGATGTTGCTTACTTGTGCTGTTGCCCATCTTATGTATCTAGATTTGCTCTAGTGGCTATGGATTAAACTGTGTTGCTTAACAGTATGCTACTGTCAATGCTTAGCATGGATCTGTGATAAATTCATGCTTGTATTACTTAAATTATAATGAACTGCTTATGCAGTGATGATTGAATTACTTGCTTGTGTCTGAATTTGCTATTCATGATTCTTTTACAAGCAATTAGAGTCTGAATCCATTTCTGGATAATGATGTGATATATTTGGCTTGGCCTTGGGATGGTTCTAAGTGTGATGTGACCTCAGTAGCCTTGCTACTGACTGGTTGCTCACATGGTTGGTTGGATCTTGTTGGCTACTCATCTTTGCTTGCCTATTTGGGAATCATAATAAATATGAATGCCAATATGCTTGCCTGTGAAGAAATCTAGGGTTTCTGATGGTTGTATGCTTAGGATTTACTGTGTAGTCTTAGCTGCTAATCTTTGCCATCTACTGGTGCTATCTATGCATCTAATCTGGCTAGTGTGTGCATCTGTGCATATGTGCTAGTTTCTGTGTATAAGATCTGTACCTAGATGCTTTTTATTTTAGTGGCTTTTGACTGGCAGTATTCCTTGGTGAAAACCAAGTGATGACCTACCCATATGAGCATCAGCTCATCCCATGCTTATTTCATGTATATGTGATGGATTAGATCCATTGGATCTGTCCAGGTATTTGGTATACCTTGTTCCATCTCCTAGAAAGAAATGTTTTGTTGATGCAGACTTGGGTTTGTGTCACAGCCCTTCACCTCCAGGTCTTGGATGAGCTTCTCAGGTCACCATGATTTCTGGTGGTTGAGTGGTTGTGTGTGTTGGTTCTGTTCTTGAGCAAGAACTGGATGAACTGTGTTGTGCTACCTTCACCTTACCTTGTGAATCCTTATCTGGTCGACTGGTGACTATTTCTAGGGTTTGTGTCCCTTTTATATGAACTCTGCTTCTGTTCTGGCATTGACACACAAGCCTGGCTTGCTTTGGTGACTAAGCTGGTGTCTTGCCTTGCTGTGGCCTGCCCAGCACACATGAGCTGTGTGCTCTCATATGCTGAAACTTGAGCCCCTGGTGGTGCTCAGGTTTGGTCTGCTGCTGCCCTTATCTTGTGCTGTCTTTGGTTTTGGACAAGCACAAGTGTGCATGACACTTGCTTCTGTCCAAACTGAACTTTGTGTTATTTCAACTAACTGTCCAAACTGAATCTGGTTAACACTTGTATTCTGGTTAGTACTTGTTCTTTGTTTTGCAGGTTTTGAAAATGAATATGACTAGAAGATATTCATCAAGGCATTTAGTCTAGGTTTTAGTTTAGGAACAATATTGTAATCTTCATTTTCATTTCTGTTTATTATTCATCAATTCTTGTATCAAGAATATTGTAAAGACAATGTAATCTGTGTTGTGATATCAATAAAGCTCAAATTTTACTTATGAGCTTTTGATTTGTGTAATGTGTATATTCTGAAATAAATGTTGTATTTATTATTCACTTTGGAATTCAAAGTTATTTGAATTCATAATTTGTTTTTGAATTGTGATTTCAATTTCCACATTCACTTATACTTAATGTTTGATATTCCAAATGCATCTTACTTGTCAAATGAAATTAATTCCCCAATTCAACAAGATACAAAAGAGATCATGTCGAAATTTCCCTAACTCACATTGCCTAACCCTAAGTGCAAAATGAGAGAGAACCTCGATCCCTCTTAGGTTTAGTTGCAATAAAGCGCGAAAATTTCCCCCGTTTTGCGATGAAATGCACATCCCATTTCTAAATCTACCCTTCGTTGTTCCTATGTTCTGGGTTATTACAGCCTCTCCCCCTTAACAGAAACTTCGTCCCGAAGTTAAGATTGGTACCTGAACATCTCGGGGTAAGACTTCCTTAATTCTTCTTCCGTCTCCCAAGTTGCTTCTCGCTCAGGATGATGTTGCCATTTCACTTTACAGTATTTGATTGCCCTATTTCTTAACTTCTTCCACTGTACTTCTAAGATCTTTTCCGGTCTTTCCACATACGTTAAGTCAGATTGCAATTCTATTTCTTCATATGTTATGGGATCATCTGGTGCCTTTAAACACTTTCTGAGTTGTGAAACATGAAACACATTATGAACTTGACTTAGTTGTGCCGGTAACTCCAACTCAAAAGCTGTTCCTCGATTCTGACTGAGTATCTTAAATGGTCCAATATATCGAGGACTTAACTTTCCTTTCACTCCGAACCTCTTAAGTCCTTTCATTGGGCTAACCTTTAAATAGACCATGTCTCCCACTTTCGGTTCCCAATCTCTTCTCTTTAAGTCAGCGTAACTCTTCTGACGACTCTGAGCTATTTTGAGTCTATCCCGGATCACCTCGATGACTTCTTGTCTCTCCTTGATGTAGTCCGGTGTAAACTCCTTGTTTTCTCCGGTCTCAAACCAACAAATTGGTGATCGACACTTTCTTCCGTACAATGCTTCGTACGGTGCCATCTGGATGCTACTCTGATAACTATTGTTATATGAGAACTCCGCTAAAGGTAAATGGTCTTCCCATGAGCCTCCAAAGTTCAGAGCACAGGCTCTAAGCATGTCCTCAAGTATCTGATTGGTCCTTTCGGTTTGTCCTCCGGTTTGTGGATGATATGCTGTACTGAAATCCAATTTGGATCCCAAAGCTTCTTGTAGTCGTTTCCAGAATGCTGATGTGAAAATTGAACCTCTATCTAAGACTATCTTCTTTGGTACTCCATGCTTACTC
This sequence comes from Lolium perenne, assembly GCF_019359855.2. Lineage (NCBI taxonomy): Eukaryota > Viridiplantae > Streptophyta > Magnoliopsida > Poales > Poaceae > Lolium > Lolium perenne. The sequence continues at coordinate 42,856,553 of NC_067245.2, read as the reverse complement.
ACAATTTCCTTCACATATATATCCACAAGCTTTTCTGCAGTATCTTTTGTGTTTACGGCTATGAAATGAGCACTCTTGGTAAGTCTGTCCACTATTACCCATATCATATCCTTCTTCTTACTAGTCATTAGTAGACCAGTAACAAAATCCATTCCGATTTCATCCCATTTCCATTCCGGTATCTCTAGTGGTTTGAGTAATCCCGCAGGACTCTGATGCTCTACCTTCACTCGTTGACATGTATGACATTCCGAGACATATTGTGCTATTTCTCTTTTCATGTTGTTCCACCAGAACATCTCCTTCAAATCCATATACATCTTAGTACTTCCCGGATGTATTGAATAAGGGGTTTCATGTGCTTCCTTTAATATGATTGACTTCACTTCTGGGTCATCTGGTACACAGATCCTTTTCTGGAAGTATAAGGAATCAAAATCCCCTAGATGAAATTCCGATGGTTTTCCTCCTCCAATCCTGAGTACATCTCATCCATAATCCTCATGGTTGCTATACTTCCTTTGACATTACCTTGAATAAAAAAAATCTGAGCATCCTCTAACTCTTTCCGAAGTTCCTTTGGAATCTCCCATTCCGTAGGTTGATTCTCCGTACTCTTCCTACTTAGGGCATCTGCTACTACATTAGCTTTGCCTAGTGTATAGTTGATCTTAAGGTCGTAATCCTTAATCAACTCTAACCATCTCTTCTGTCTCATGTTTAATTCTTTCTGGGTGAAGAAATATTTCAAACTTTTGTGATCGGTGTATAACTCACACTTGGATCCATATAGAAATTGTCTCCAACTCTTCAAAGCATACACAACTGCCGCTAACTCGAGATCATGTACTGGGTAGTTGTGTTCATGTGGTTTCAACTGTCTTGATCCATAAGCTATTACCTTCCGATCTTGCATAAGAACACATCCAAGTCTATTCTTGGAAGCATCACAATACACCGTATAATCCTTTCCAGGTTCAGGAACTGCTAATACCGGTGCTGTGGTTAACTTATCTTTGAGTGTTTGGAAGCTGGCTTCACACTCATCAGTCCACACAAATGGAGTATTTTTCTTAAGTAACTTGGTCATTGGTCCTGCAATCTTCGAAAATCCCTCTATGAATCTCCGATAATAGCCTGCCATACCAAGAAATCCTCGTATCTCCTTAGCATTTTTAGGTGATTTCCATTCCAATACGGACTGAACCTTGCTTGGATTCACCGCTATGCCTTCTTTGGTTATAACATGTCCAAGAAATTCAACACTATCTAACCAAAATTTGCACTTGCTAAACTTCGCATATAGCTGATGTTCCCTCAAAGTTTGCAGAACTATCTTCAAATGCTTGGCATGTTCTTCTTTATCTTTGGAATAGATTAGAATATCATCTATGAACACTATCACAAACTTGTCCAAGTACTTCATGAATATCTTGTTCATCAAATTCATGAAAATTGCTGGTGCATTTGTTAGTCCAAATGGTACAACCAAGTATTCATGGTGTCCATACCTTGATATGAACGCTGTTTTTGGTACATCCTCCTTCTTGATCTTGATTTGATGATATCCTGACCTTAAATCTATCTTGGAGAATACTCCCGCTCCTTGAACTTGATCAAAAAGGTCTTGAATTCTAGGTAAAGGATACTTATTCTTGATAGTGACATTGTTCAAATTTCTGTAATCTCCACACATCCTCTTTCCTCCATCTCTTTTATCCACAAAAATAACTGGTGTACCCCATGGTGACACACTTTCTTGAATGAATCCCTTCTGTTCTAACTCATCAATCTGAGCTTTCAGTTCCACTAATTCCTTTGGCCCCATCTTATATGGTGGTTGTGCTATTGGTGCTGTGCCTGGAATCAGATCGATTGTGAATTCTATCTCCCTATCGGGTGGCATTCCCGGTAGTTCCTTAGGAAATACATCCTTAAACTCATTCACTACAGGAATATCTTCAATTCTCACCTCCTTCAGGCTATTAAGTTCTAATCCGATCTCCAACTCACTGTACTTATCTCCTTGGAACACTATTCGACCTCCGATGGAGTTGCGAAGTGATACTGTTTTGTCTCCACAGTTAATCACCGCTCTATTTTCTATCAACCAATCCATCCCTAGGATGACTGATATGTCCTTCATGGGTATGATCAATAGGTCCGCGAAATACACACAGTCACATATGGTTAGGACTTGTGCTTCTTTCACGTGGGTTACTAAGATCGTTCCCCCCGCGGATAGAACAGTTATAGGGGTTTCTAACTTAGAACATCTAAGCCTGAACTTTTCCACAAATTCCAATGCAAGAAATGATGTGGTTGCTCCAGTATCAAATAACACTTTGCCAGGATGAGTAAGAATGCTTAGCGTACCTAAGACTGTTTGATCCGACTCTTCCGCTTGTTCCAAAGATGTGCAATTCAGCTTTCGATAAGGCTTTCCCTTCTTGTTGTTGTAGTTGTAGTTGCGGTTGTTGTTGTTGTTGTTGTTGCGGTTTTTGTTGTTGTTGTTTCCACCTCGTCCTCCAGAGCTCTGTCCGCTCCAAGACACCTTGTTTGGACACTCTGGCTTGATGTGTCCTTCCTTCCCACAACCATAACAAATGATTCTGGGTTTCTGACAATCCTTCTGCAAATGACCCTTTAGGCCACAATTGTTGCAGATGATTTGGCTGATTGGATTCTGATTCTGACCTCCCCGGTTGTATTGATTACCAGTAGTAGGTCTGTATCGGGGTTTGAAACTCCGATCAGGTGTTGGTTTACTGATTGGGTACTTCCTTGGCTCTATACGAGCCCTCTTCCTCCTGTCCTCTTGGACTTGCCGGTAATCATCCTCGAAAGTGATTGCCGAGTCAATCAGTTCCTGGAATTCGGCAGTCCTTGCCAACCTCAGTTGCATTTTCATGTATGGATTCATGCCTTTCATGAACCGCTTCTTCCACTTCTCCTCTGTATCTACATCCTCAGGTGCATACCTGGATAACCTGTTGAAATCCCGAACATACTGCATGATGGGTGCAGTATTCTGTCTTAGTTCTTCAAACTCCCTCTTCTTCAGCTCCACCACGCTGTCCGGAACATGAGCATCCCGAAACTTCTTCTTGAACTCCTCCCAGGTGAATACCTTATCTGGAGGGTGTACTGCTACAAGGTTCTCCCACCATGACGCTGCTGGTCCTGACAACAGATAAGTAGTGTATCTGATCTTTTCCTCATCGTTGCAACCAACGGTCTTCAGCTTCCTTTCCGTATCCATAAGCCAATCTTCAGCGTCCATTGGTTCTGGAGCTGATGTAAATGGTAGTGGTCTTGCATTTTGGAAGTCCGATAGAGTTACTCCCTTGCCTTCATTACCCCTATCATTGATGACGTGGGTAAAGAAATCTTGCATGTTCTTGCTCTGGCTTTCCTGGTAACGCCTCCTATCTTCCTCCATTGACCTCATATACTGTTGGAAGTCTGGGTGCATCATTGGGTGTGGTGGTGGTGGTGCGTTCTCTGCTCTAGCTGCTGCATCTGCCTCCTCTTTCTCTCTGGCTTCCCGCTCTCTGCGAGCCTCTTCGGTTTCTACTAACGCCATTTCCCCCTAGTCCTGTAACAAAGAGTGATTACTCATAATTACACCATGCAAATGCTTTCTGAGCTCAACTCAATGCCCAGAACTAGTCACACAATGAAATCAAGAAGCAAATACAAAACAAACATTTATTATGCATATACTTTATATAATACATAACACACTCACAAACTTATATTACATGTGGTACATATAAACCACTTATTTGGCTCAAAGCCCAAGCCAACGGGAATTTAAAATATGCTCTATTACAATACCACCTAGATTACTTTATTCTTCCTCAGAGCTCTACTCCTCATCATCATAGCTCGCCTCCGCGTACATTCCTGGGGTCCATCCGGTACAGCGGTCTGTCCTCCGAACACCGTCCGGAATGAAGGTTCTTCCCGTAGGTACGTAGTCTGAATCGGACGAAGTGCCGAGACAGAGATCTGTCATGCCAAAGTAACTAGATAAAGACTCATACATATCCCCAGTGGAATACAGCTCATCTTCTCCTGTCATCCATGGAGGATTCCTATTCACTTGACCCCTCATCTTCTTCTTCTTCTTCTTTTTCTTTGTTCCAGAACTCTCACCTACGACGTAGTGGGATGTTTTGGGTAACCCCATCTCCAAATCTAAAGAAATGGAGTTGGTGTCTTTCTCTTCCTGCCCAAAGCTTTGGTTAACATTCTGGTTAACCGCGCCTCCTTCATCATCTGACTCACAAGTGATGGGTTCTCCTTCATCTCCAAATGGTTCCCCGAAACGCCAACCAGTCGAATTCTCGATTGGTGACTGCGAGCAGTTTAGGTTCCTGGAATCATCTCCCCCATATCCAGACTCATATGATGCTGACACATGTGGATAATGTGGAACAAAGTTGGGTGTAAGTGGATCTCTCTTGGACAACTGGTCACTCAAATCTACATAGCTGTCTAGGCTAAAGAAAGGTGTAGTATGTTGTGGTTGTGCCCTCAAATCACGCAACCGAGTTTGGACTTTATCAGGGTCCGTGAACTCAGCTAGCATGTGGTCAATCTCACCTCTCATCTTCATGTGTAAAAGGTACATCGTGGTCAATAAAGACTTACAGCTATCCATGTGCTGTAATGCAGCTTCAGGACTTCTGTGTGCTAACACCAAATGATTTAGAGTGGGATCCTCATCTTCCTCGACATGAGGTATATGAGAAAATTCTGAACATAACAGTTCTACTGACTTATGCTGCCTTATCTCAAGGATTGCCTTGAATAGGCCCATATGGTAGGCTGTGGTGATAGTTTTGGCTTCTCCGTATGGCATTATACGACTCATCAGCAGTTTTTCCGGTAGTTGGACCGATACTCTGCACTTGGCTAAGATTTCCCCATCATAGTAGGTATACTTGATAACAGGTATCCGTGGATCACAATGAAGTTCCTTCAGCATCCCACACAGGAGAGCTGTTATTGGTCCATCATAATCACCAAGCCAACCCTCAACCTTCCTCAAAGTCCTCTTAGGAAAAGTGTTCGCCATTATGGCTGTATACAAAAGCAGAATATTAGTAGTAATAATGCATCATAATAGCTGTAATAAAGAATTATCGCACTAAAGTATATGGTTTTGCTATTCTCAAGTGAATAATCACCATATTTCTAGAGAATTCTTTACTATTTCTACTAGACTCCTACAGGTTTCTTCCCTATACTAGGTTTTTCCAACCTAAGGTCACAACATTTGCTCTGATACCAGCTGCGGTGACCCAGCATACCACTGCATGTTGTAGTATACAAGTCGTTGATATGATCTTTGTGAAGGGACTTCTTCACAATTTGCCATATCCCTCAGAGTGGTACAACAGAAACATTGCAGGTCATAACACTCCATACTTTATTACAAACATTGTCTTAACAAGTTGGTATTCTCACAGGTCCTATGAGAACACCCTAAGATACTACTTAAGTACGATTACAACTCATAACAAATATAAAGAGCTCAACAACTTATTTAGGTAAGTTCTACGTTGCTCGGCTCCATGATGCTAGGGTATGTCACTACTCCTCCACCTCCGTGTCATCTGATCCGTAGACTATCCCATAATCTACGCCTTCCACTCTGCCGGTAAGATCAGGTTCTTCGTAGACCAGCTCGTAACTTCCTTCTGGTGCTCCATCGTTGATGGCCTCCACTTCCGGATCACAGTCTAGCAAGGGTGTCGAAAGAAAGTGAGTACGGAGGTACTCAACAAGTTCTAAAAGAGTAAAAAGGTGTTTGATGCACTAGCTACGACCATTGATCAGGAAATCGTAGGTCAATGCATGTTTTTGAAATCATTTCTTCAAAAGGTTGCTTTTATTATGAAAACTATGCCCGTCAGTCTTCACCGGTTGACTAGAACTTCGTGGAGTTCCTTTCCTGCCGCGTTCGCAGTTCCCTTCCCGGAACAAGGAGTGACAGCCACAATTTGATACACTCTGCAGAGGTGCGTTACTTTTCCCACAAGAGATCTCACCCTTTTTGCCATCCGCAGGGACTTGCCCCCGTTCACACTTCCTTTGGTGTGAGGCCAGGTATAAAGATCCAAGCCCACACTGCCTTCTCCGCGAGTGCAAACCCACCCTTTTGTCCAACCGTACACCTCCAGTAGACTTCCCCCGATAATACGGCTTTACTCATGGTGTACTCCGGACAATCCTTCATAGATCGTAGAGCCATCATCACTAATGGATGGGGATTTAAAAAGGCTATCCCAACCTACGGCAGTGCCTCCAACACCCCGCCGGCTCTACCAATCCGTTGGCGTGCAGAAGGGAAAAGATACGACTGGCTTCCCCAGAGCCATTATAGATCTCATGGTCAACGCGATTTGTACGGCGCTAGAATCACTGGACGGCATTGGTAATTTAATCCTAGGGTGATATAACCCATTGCAATGGAACCTCCGCCATATCAACACATACCATGGTTCCATTGCCATCCACATAGTCATATTCATAGTTGGAAAGTAACATTTTATTTGCTATGCAGGAATGATAAGTATATAGCTTTGCATTAAAGTAGTAGAAAATAATCAAGTTGACATGAGCAAGGGTGAACTTGCCTGTGGACTGCGAGATAGTGCAGTTCAATGCAGTTGATGGAACCTGGACCTCGGGTTCTGTAAGAAGCATCATTGTCCGGTAAGGACAATGTTATAAAATCCAAATAATGCAATCATGGATGTATTATTTTATGTTAAATCCCTTTACCCCGCTGAATTATATCAATTTAGGGTTGCGTTTAAGATTTATGTCTTTGACAATAATTTACAATTGATTTAAAAGTATAAACCATTTTAATTCACACAAAGTACAACAATTCAAAGTAAACTATTTATTTGGTGATTCCTTTAATCATTCCAAAAATAATTGAAAATTATAGAGTTACCTCTATAGTTTTTGGAAATAAAAGGAGTATAGTATTTTTCTGGGAAAAATACCCTTTTTCAAAAGAAATGACTTGGAATATTAGAATTTCATTTTGAAATGTTTGAAAATAAGTATTTGAACTTATTTGAGATTTTTCCTTGAATTTTAAATACAAGGAAATAATAATTTTAAATTCCAAGTTATTATTTAAATTCTTAAAATTTATAATTTTGAATTTGTTTCATAAATTTCATTTCATATTTTATTCTTATTAAGATTTATTTTTCATTCATTAATCCAAATTTTAATGGATTTTTAGAGTTGTTTTTGATTTATGAAAATTTGGTGAAGTTTTGGTCTTTTATTAAATGTAAAAAGACCAAAATACCCCCCTGGACCCATATTGGGCCCAGCCCATTTACCTAAACCCAGGGATGGCCCAATAAGGCTAATCCCCTTTTGGGTTCGGTGGCGCTGAAGCGGCCCACCTCACTCTCACTCAATCGGCCCTCTCACTCGCTCGACCTAACCCTAACCTCTGGCGACACCCGTGGCGATGGCGTCACCGCCATGGCCGCCGCCTCGCTCCGGCCATCGCCGTGCTTCTCTGCCGTAGCCACCTACCGAACCTGAACCGCCGCGTGCAGATCTATCGATCTGTCCGCGCAGTTTTCCCCTTCTCGTCCTCTCCTGGCGAATCGCCTCCGTCCTGGACCTCGTGGAGATTCGCCTCGACGAACTCCGGCGAGATCTTGTCCTTGCCGACGATGGGTACGCGCCTGGGGTTGACCTGGCGCGGGTGCTGCTCGCAGTACTCGTGCCGTCGCCTCAGGTGCTTGCTACGGTGGTGCTGGTTCGTGTCTGGGTTCGCCGGCGTAACATCGGCGCCTTCCCTGGACTCGCAGCTGTTAGGGCCGCGCGAGCACTGCCTCGCCATGCCCTAGCCTCTGCTTCCAGGCGCAAGTAAGTGTTGCCTCTCCACCTTCTCTTCTGTGCGCCTCCCCTTGTTACTGTTCTTCTTCCTCCTCATGCTCTGTTGCTCTCTGGTGGTCCTGTGATCACGCAGAGCCATGCTATTGCTGCGCAATCTTCCTGTGCTTATGTCTACTGCAAGCTCATGGCCCAATTACCAGTTACTGGTACTGGCACATGCTGCTTTGCTTGCTATTCATGCTGTGCTTGCTTCTCTGCTGCTCCTAGCATGCTCTGTACTTGCCCTGCTCTACTGTGTTTGCTCAACAACTATCTATGCTATGCTATGCTTGGTTATGACTTGCTTGTGCTTACTGGTATATCATGCTTGCTTGTCTAGGTGTACTTGTGATGCATCTATGACACTTGTGTGTGTGCCAGTGGTGCCTGTGATATGCTTCAGTGCTTCTTATGCAAGCCAATGATCCATTGGGTCATTCCTTGCTTGTTGGCTAACCTCTCTGTATAACTTGGCTTGCTATAATTGATCCGTTTGATCAATTCATTTATCAGTGATAGCTTACTGGTTAATACTGTGACTGAATGATTCACTTATCTTGTGATGCTGATGCTCAAGCATCAGTATGATGTTGCTTACTTGTGCTGTTGCCCATCTTATGTATCTAGATTTGCTCTAGTGGCTATGGATTAAACTGTGTTGCTTAACAGTATGCTACTGTCAATGCTTAGCATGGATCTGTGATAAATTCATGCTTGTATTACTTAAATTATAATGAACTGCTTATGCAGTGATGATTGAATTACTTGCTTGTGTCTGAATTTGCTATTCATGATTCTTTTACAAGCAATTAGAGTCTGAATCCATTTTTGGATAATGATGTGATATATTTGGCTTGGCCTTGGGATGGTTCTAAGTGTGATGTGACCTCAGTAGCCTTGCTACTGACTGGTTGCTGATGGCGTGTAACTCACATGTTCGTTGGGAACCCCAAGAGGAAGGTATGATGCGCACAGCAGCAAGTTTTCCCTCAGAAAGAAACCAAGGTTTATCGAACCAGGAGGAGCCAAGAAGCACATTGAAGGTTGATGGCGGCGGGATGTAGTGCGGCGCAACACCAGGGATTCCGGCGCCAACGTGGAACCTGCACAACACAACCAAAGTACTTTGCCCCAATGAAACAGTGAGGTTGTCAATCTCACCAGCTTCTTTGTAACAAAGGATTAACCGTATTGTGTGGAAGATGATTGTTTGCGAGAAAACAGATGAACAAACAGATTGCAGTAGATTGTATTTCAGTAAAGAGAATTGGACCGGGGTCCACAGTTCACTAGAGGTGTCTCTCCCATAAGACAAACAGCATGTTGGGTGAACAAATTACAGTTGGGCAATTGACAAATAAAGAGGGCATGACCATGCACATACATATCATGATGAGTATAGTGAGATTTAATTGGGCATTACGACAAAGTACATAGACCGCCATCCAACTGCATCTATGCCTAAAAAGTCCACCTTCAGGTTATCATCCGAACCCCCTCCAGTATTAAGTTGCTAACAACAGACAATTGCATTAAGTATTGCGCGTAATGTAACTAGTGACTACATCCTTGAACATAGCACCAATGTTTTATCCCTAGTGGCAACAGCACATCCGTAATCTTAGTGGTTCTTGTCACTCCTCCAGATTCACGGAGACATGAACCCACTATCGAGCATAAATACTCCCTCTTGGAGTTACTAGCATCAACTTGGCCAGAGCATCTACTAATAACGGAGAGCATGCAAGATCATAAACAACACATAGATATAACTTTGATAATCAACATAACAAGTATTCTCTATTCATCGGATCCCAACAAACGCAACATATAGAATTACAGATAGATGATCTTGATCATGTTAGGCAGCTCACAAGATCCGACAATGATAGCACAATGGGGAGAAGACAACCATCTAGCTACTGCTATGGACCCATAGTCCAGGGGTAGACTACTCACACATCACACCGGAGGCGACCATGGCGGCGTAGAGTCCTCGGGAGATGATTCCCCTCTCCCGGCAGGGTGCCGGAGGCGATCTCTGGATCCCCGAGATGGGATCAGCGTTGGCGGCGTCTCTGGAAGGTTTTCCGTATCGTGGCTCTCGATGCGGGGTTTCGTCACGGAGGCTTTAAGTAGGCGGAAGGGCAAGTCGGGAGGGGGCACGGGGGCCCCACACCATAGGCCGGCGCGGCCAAGGGGGGCCGCGCCGCCCTAGGGTTTGGGCACCACTGTGGCCCCACTTCGTTTCGTCTTCGGACTTCTGGAAGCTTCGTGGCAAAACAGGCCCCTGGGCGTTGATTTCGTCCAATTACGAGAATATTTCCTTACTAGGATTTCTGAAACCAAAAACAGCAGAAAACAGCAACTGGCACTTCGGCATCTTGTTAATAGGTTAGTTCCAGAAAATGCACGAATATGACATAAAGTGTGCATAAAACATGTAGATAACATCAATAATGTGGCATGGAACATAAGAAATTATCGATACGTTGGAGACGTATCAGCATCCCCAAGCTTAGTTCTGCTCGTCCCAAGCAGGTAAAACGATAACACACAGATAATTTCTGGAGTGACATGCCATCATAATCTTGATCATACTATTTGTAAAGCATATGTAGTGAATGCAGCGATCAAAACAATGTATATGACATGAGTAAACAAGTGATTCATATAGCAAAGACTTTTCATGAATAGCACTTCAAGACAAGCATCAATAAGTCTTGCATAAGAGTTAACTCATAAAGCAATAATTCAAAGTAAAAGCATTGAAGCAACACAAAAGAAGATTAAGTTTCAGCGGTTGCTTTCAACTCATAACATGTATATCTCATGGATATTGTCAACATAGAGTAATATAACAAGTGCAATAAGCAAGTCTGTAGGAATCAATGCACAGTTCGCACAAGTGTTTGCTTCTTGAGGTGGAGAGAAATAGGTGAACTGACTCAACATTGAAAGTAGAAGAATTGTCCTCCATAGAGGAAAAGCATCGATTGCTATATTTGTGCTAGAGCTTTGATTTTGAAAACATGAAACAATTTTGTCAACGGTAGTAATAAAGCATATGTATCATGTAAATTATATCTTACAAGTTGCGAGCCTCACGCATAGTATACTAATAGTGCCCGCACCTTGTCCTAATTAGCTTGGACTACCGGATCATCACAATGCACATGTTTTTACCAAGTGTCACAAAGGGGTACCTCTATGCCGCCTGTACAAAGGTCTAAGGAGAAAGCTCGCATTGGATTTCTCGCTATTGATTATTCTCAACTTAGACATCCATACCGGGACAACATAGACAACAGATAATGGACTCCTCTTTTATGCATAAGCATGTAACAACAATTAATAATTTTCTCATTTGAGATTGAGGATATATATCCAAAACTGAAACTTCCACCATGGATCATGGCTTTAGTTAGCGGCCCAATGCTCTTCTCTAACAATATGCATGCTTAACCATAAGGTGGTAGATCTCTCTTACTTCAGATAAGACGGACATGCATAGCAACTCACATGAAATTCAACAAAGAGTAGTTGATGGCGTCCCCAGTGAACATGGTTATCGCACAACAAGCAACTTAATAAGAGATAAAGTGCATAATTACATATTCAATACCACAATAGTTTTTAAGCTATTTGTCCCATGAGCTATATATTGCAAAGGTGAATGATGGAATTTTAAAGGTAGCACTCAAGCAATTTACTTTGGAATGGCGGAAAATACCATGTAGTAGGTAGGTATAGTGGACACAAATGGCATAGTGGTTGGCTCAAGTATTTTGGATGCATGAGAAGTATTCCCTCTCGATACAAGGTTTAGGCTAGCAAGCCTTATTTGAAACAAACACAAGGATGAACCGGTGCAGCAAAACTCACATAAAAGACATATTGAAAACATTATAAGACTCTACACCGTCTTCCTTGTTGTTCAAACTCAATACTAGAAATTATCTAGACCTTAGAGAAACCAAATATGCAAACCAAATTATAGCATGCTCTATGTATTTCTTCATTAATAGGTGCAAAGCATATGATGCAAGAGCTTAAACATGAGCACAACAATTGCCAAGTATCACATTACCCAAGACATTTATAGCAATTACTACATGTATCATTTTCCAATTCCAACCATATAACAATTTAACGGGGAGAAACTTCGCCATGAATACTATGAGTAGAAACCAAGGACATACTTGTCCATATGCTACAGCGGAGCGTGTCTCTCTCCCATAAAGTGAATGCTAGGATCCATTTTATTCAAACAAAACAAAAAACAAAAACAAACCGGCGCTCCAAGCAAAGCACATAAGATGTGATGGAATAAAAATATAGTTTCAGGGGAGGAACCTGATAATGTTGTCGATGAAGAAGGGGATGCCTTGGGCATCCCCAAGCTTAGACGCTTGAGTCTTCTTAGAATATGCAGGGGTGAACCACCGGGGCATCCCCAAGCTTAGAGCTTTCACTCTCCTTGATCATGTTGCATCATACTCCTCTCTTGATCCTTGAAAACTTCCTCCACACCAAACTCGAAACAACTCATTAGAGGGTTAGTGCACAATAAAAATTAACATATTCAGAGGTGACACAATCATTCTTAACACTTCTGGACATTGCATAATGCTACTGGACATTAGTGGATCAAAGAAATTCATCCATCATAGCAAAAGAGGCAATGCGAAATAAAAGGCAGAATCTGTCAAAACAGAACAGTTCGTATTGACGAATTTTAAAATGGCACCAGACTTGCTCAAATGAAAACGCCCAAATTGAATGAAAGTTGCGTACATATCTGAGGATTATGCACGTAAATTGGCTTAATTTTCTGAGCTACCTACAGGGAGGTGGACCCAGATTCGTGACAGCAAAGAAATCTGGAACTGCGCAGTAATCCAAATCTAGTACTTACTTTTCTATCAACGGCTTAACTTGGCACAACAAAACACAAAACTAAGATAAGGAGAGGTTGCTACAGTAGTAAACAACTTCCAAGACACAAAATAAAAACAAAGTACTGTAGGTAAAAACATGGGTTGTCTCCCATAAGCGCTTTTCTTTAACGCCTTTCAGCTAGGCGCAGAAAGTGTGTATCAAGTATTATCAAGAGACGAAGTGTTCTCAGCGGGGTGTGAATTGTTCTCAACTATGCATATTATATTTTCTATGTGAGTTTCAGAGGTTCCCTTTTCATTAGTCTTGGGCTTGCTACTCTCATCAAACAAATCTTCAGGAACAATCCAATCAAAATTCTTTTCTAGTGCCTCACACATTCCCAAGAGCTTGCAAGGTATTGATGTTTTAATATCCCCCTCATAATTAACTTTATTAGTGTACTTTTGTCTATCCTTTTCCATCTTCTCAAGGGTACTGGCAAAGTTGGTATAAGAACCTAGCATATTATATTTAGTGAAAACTTTTCTAGCTTCTCTCGCTATTCCCCCAAATTCTTTAAGAAGGGTTTCTAATACAAAATCTTTCTTTTCTCCTTCTTCCATATCACTGAGTGTAAGAAACATATGTTGAATCACAGGATTAAGATTAACAAATCTAGCTTCTAATGCGTGTACTAAAGAAGCAACAGCAATTTCATAAGTGGGGGCAAGTTCTACCAAGTGTCTATCTTCAAAATCTTCGACCGTACTAATATGAGTGAAAAAATCTTCTATATTGTCTTTCCCAAGGATAGACCCTCGACCTACCGGTACATCTTTAAGAACAAACTTAGGAGGAAACATGATGAAATAAGTAAAGTAAATGCAAGTAACTAATTTTTTTGTGTTTTTGATATAGCAAACAAGATAGCAAATAAAGTAAAACTAGCAACTAATTTTTTTGTATTTTGATTTAGTGCAGCAAACAAAGTAGTAAATAAAACTAAGCAAGACAAAAACAAAGTAAAGAGATTGAGAAGTGGAGACTCCCCTTGCAGCGTGTCTTGATCTCCCGACAACGGCGCCGAGAAAAAGAGCTTGATGGCGTGTAACTCACACGTTCGTTGGGAACCCCAAGAGGAAGGTATGATGCGCACAGCAGCAAGTTTTCCCTCAGAAAGAAACCAAGGTTTATCGAACCAGGAGGAGCCAAGAAGCACATTGAAGGTTGATGGCGGCGGGATGTAGTGCGGCGCAACACCAGGGATTCCGGCGCCAACGTGGAACCTGCACAACACAACCAAAGTACTTTGCCCCAACGAAACAGTGAGGTTGTCAATCTCACCGGCTTGCTGTAACAAAGGATTAACCGTATTGTGTGGAAGATGATTGTTTGCAGAAAAAGAGAACAAGTATTGCAGTAGATTGTATTTCAGTAAAGAGAATTGGACCGGGGTCCACAGTTCACTAGAGGTGTCTCTCCCATAAGACAAACAGCATGTTGGGTGAACAAATTACAGTTGGGCAATTGACAAATAAAGAGGGCATGACCATGCACATACATATCATGATGAGTATAGTGAGATTTAATTGGGCATTACGACAAAGTACATAGACCGCCATCCAACTGCATCTATGCCTAAAAAGTCCACCTTCAGGTTATCATCCGAACCCCCTCCAGTATTAAGTTGCTAACAACAGACAATTGCATTAAGTATTGCGCGTAATGTAACTAGTGACTACATCCTTGAACATAGCACCAATGTTTTATCCCTAGTGGCAACAACACATCCGTAATCTTAGTGGTTCTTGTCACTCCTCCAGATTCACGGAGACATGAACCCACTATCGAGCATAAATACTCCCTCTTGGAGTTACTAGCATCAACTTGGCTAGAGCATCTACTAATAACGGAGAGCATGCAAGATCATAAACAACACATAGATATAACTTTGATAATCAACATAACAAGTATTCTCTATTCATCGGATCCCAACAAACGCAACATATAGAATTACAAATAGATGATCTTGATCATGTTAGGCAGCTCACAAGATCCGACAATGATAGCACAATGGGGAGAAGACAACCATCTAGCTACTGCTATGGACCCATAGTCCAGGGGTAGACTACTCACACATCACACCGGTGGCGACCATGGCGGCGTAGAGTCCTCCGGGAGATGATTCCCCTCTCCGGCAGGGTGCCGGAGGCGATCTCCTGGATCCCCCGAGATGGGATCGGCGTTGGCGGCGTCTCTGGAAGGTTTTCCGTATCGTGGCTCTCGGTACTGGGGGTTTCGTCACGGAGGCTTTAAGTAGGCGGAAGGGCAAGTCAGGAGGGGGCACAGGGGCCCCACACCATAGGCCGGCGCAGCCAAGGGGGGCCGCGCCGCCCTAGGGTTTGGGCACCCTGTGGCCCCACTTCGTTTCGTCTTCGGACTTCTGGAAGCTTCGTGGCAAAATAGGCCCCTGGGCGTTGATTTCGTCCAATTCCGAGAATATTTCCTTACTAGGATTTCTGAAACCAAAAACACCAGAAAACAGCAACTGGCACTTCGGCATCTTGTTAATAGGTTAGTTCCAGAAAATGCACGAATATGACATAAAGTGTGCATAAAACATGTAGATAACATCAATAATGTGGCATGGAACATAAGAAATTATCGATACGTTGGAGACGTATCAGTTGCTCACATGGTTGGTTGGATCTTGTTGGCTACTCATCTTTGCTTGCCTATTTGGGAATCATAATAAATATGAATGCCAATATGCTTGCCTGTGAAGAAATCTAGGGTTTCTGATGGTTGTATGCTTAGGATTTACTGTGTAGTCTTAGCTGCTAATCTTTGCCATCTACTGGTGCTATCTATGCATCTAATCTGGCTAGTGTGTGCATCTGTGCATATGTGCTAGTTTCTGTGTATAAGATCTGTACCTAGATGCTTTTTTATTTTAGTGGCTTTTGACTGGCAGTATTCCTTGGTGAAAACCAAGTGATGACCTACCCATATGAGCATCAGCTCATCCCATGCTTATTTCATGTATATGTGATGCATTAGATCCATTGGATCTGTCCAGGTATTTGGTATACCTTGTTCCAGCTCCTAGAAAGAAATGTTTTGTTGATGCAGACTTGGGTTTGTGTCACAGCCCTTCACCTCCAGGTCTTGGATGAGCTTCTCAGGTCACCATGATTTCTGGTGGTTGAGTGGTTGTGTGTGTTGGTTCTGTTCTTGAGCAAGAACTGGATGAACTGTGTTGTGCTACCTTCACCTTACCTTGTGAATCCTTATCTGGTCGACTGGTGACTATTTCTAGGGTTTGTGTCCCTTTTATATGAACTCTGCTTCTGTTCTGGCATTGACACACAAGCCTGGCTTGCTTTGGTGACTAAGCTGGTGTCTTGCCTTGCTGTGGCCTGCCCAGCACACATGAGCTGTGTGCTCTCATATGCTGAAACTTGAGCCCCTGGTGGTGCTCAGGTTTGGTCTGCTGCTGCCCTTATCTTGTGCTGTCTTTGGTTTTGGACAAGCACAAGTGTGCATGACACTTGCTTCTGTCCAAACTGAACTTTGTGTTATTTCAACTAACTGTCCAAACTGAATCTGGTTAACACTTGTATTCTGGTTAGTACTTGTTCTTTGTTTTGCAGGTTTTGAAGATGAATATGACTAGAAGATATTCATCAAGGCATTTAGTCTAGGTTTTAGTTTAGGAACAATATTGTAATCTTCATTTTCATTTATGTTTATTATTCATCAATTCTTGTATCAAGAATATTGTAAAGACAATGTAATCTTTGTTGTGATATCAATAAAGCTCAAATTTTACTTATGAGCTTTTGATTTGTGTAATGTGTATATTCTGAAATAAATGTTGTATTTATTATTCACTTTGGAATTCAAAGTTATTTGAATTCATAATTTGTTTTTGAATTGTGATTTCAATTTCCACATTCACTTATACTTAATGTTTGATATTCCAAATGCATCTTACTTGTCAAATGAAATTAATTCCCCAATTCAACAAGATACAAAAGAGATCATGTCGAAATTTCCCTAACTCACATTGCCTAACCCTAAGTGCAAAATGAGAGAGAACCTCGATCCCTCTTAGGTTTAGTTGCAATAAAGCGCGAAAATTTCCCCCGTTTTGCGATGAAATGCACATCCCATTTCTAAATCTACCCTTCGTTGTTCCTATGTTCTGGGTTATTACATTAATAGTGATACAAAGCTCATGATCACATAAAGATCACATGGGAGAGAGAGATGAACCACATAGCTACCGGTAGAGCCCTCAGCCTCGGGGGAGAACTACTCCCTCCTCATCATGGGAGACAACAATGGCGATGAAGATGGCGGTGGTGTCGATAGAGATGACTCCGGGGGCAATTCCCCGTGCCGGCGGCGTGCCGAACAGAGACTTCTGTCCCCCGAAACGGAGTTCCGTGATGGCGGCGGCGTCCCTGGAGTCTTTCTGGAGTTTCGTCAATTCGTATCGCGTTTTTAGGTCACGAGGGACTTTATAGGCGAAGAGGCGGAGTCGGAGGAGCCACGGGGCCCCCTCCTCATAGGCTGGCGCGGCCAGGGGGCCACCCGCGCCGCCATATGGTGTGGGCCCCCTGCTGCCCGCCTCCGACTCTCCTTCGGTGTTCTGGAACCTTCCGGGGAAAATAAGATATTTGGCCTTTGTTTTGTCGAATTCCGAGAATATTGCCCGAACAAAACAAAAAACAACAGAAAACAGGAACTGGCACTGTGGCATCTTGTTAATAGGTTAGTTCCGGAAAATGCATAAAATCATTATAAAGTGTGAGCAAAACATGTAGATATTGTCATAAAACTAGCATGGAACATCAGAAATTATAGATACGTTGGAGACGTATCAACATCCAAGGTAAAAAAAAGACAAACTTCACCTGATCAAATACAGAAGGAACAATGTTATTTATTTTTTATTTATGTTTTCAAACCCAAATAAAGATTAGAATTATTTGAACTGTTCGATATGTAATTTATGGCTAGAATTTAGCGAACAACTGTGAACTTCATTGTGGGCCTATGTCTAGCATGTACATTGTATCCAAACAATCTTTGCCACGTCAACACCTTTACGGCTGAACTTATTTGTTTTACTTCTATTGGTGCACTCAGCTGATCATGTTGTAATGCTATATTCATAGAGTTGTGTTTTTGTAATAGGTGACACATGACTGAATAAAGTTTTCATTTTTGGCTTGTCTAGCAAAATATAATTTTGCGATCAAATGTATGTGGGTGCCTTCACCAGGGGATTTTAGGAGTACTAGCCTCTGGCTAAACATTCACAAAAATACGAATATAAATTACATCTTAGACATAATCTTTCCCAAGCTTAGAACTTTGCAAGAACCAAACCCAAGAAAATTACAAAAGAAAAGAGAAAATATAGTTATGAAGAGAGATTGTGAGAAGTGGTTACTCCCCAAGCATAGTTAAAAATAAGTGTAATACACTTTTACAAATAACCTCTCCTTCAATTGACATGTTTTTTTTTTGCTTCAATGAATACTAGATCATTAAAGCGCGTTTCGCTACGCCCATCCATCCTTACTTAGCCAATGAGTAATGATTAATTAAGAAAAAATGGAATATAAAAACATTTGGGAAAATTTGTTGGATTCAAATCACAATGTCTTGGTATAGATGATGAGGCATATATAATTGCCAACACTTAGGACTGATCCCGCTAATCTCCAAATGTTTTTGTTTTCACATTTTTTTCCTTTATCATACTCACAGAAGTGATGGGGTAGTGAGAAATAGGCATAAAAAATATTTACAACAGTGTTTCTTGTAGAGGCTAGGCATTTCTGTTCCTGCACATATTGAACTCTCCAGGATGACTTTTTCTGTAGAATACCGTTCCGAAATTCCTTCTATAAAATGGTCTAGCTAAAAGTCATGATGTAGCAGGCATAGCACAATCAGGGTTCTAGGGTTCCATCACAATTTTACCTCATGAAAAAGAACCTGAAGAGATATTTTTTTATCTCCATCTAGTAAGGGGAAATACTTGTGTACACCCACGCATCTAGTAAGGAGTGGATTTTGTACACCCACACATGGGTGTGGGTGTTTCCGTCACCGTTCATTGTGCTTTGAGATTCGGATAAATAAAGGAGAGAGAAAATAATCTTTCCATCTACCATGGTGAGCACGAACTCGAGGAATAAATGGATGGTGATGGAAACACCCACACCCATGGGTGGGTGTACAAAAGTATTTCTCTCGTCTGGTAAGTAGCTATCGGATCCCTCCTTCACCAACATCGTCCTAAGCCTGAGATAGTCAATAACCAAACAAATTTGCAACATGATAAACTAAGTGACAAGCACAAAAGAGCATCTGAGTGTCAACATGATATACCATATGAGAATCGAACTGAAAAATCTATATGTCTAGAAAATTCAAGGTTTGTTCCAGCAATAGTGAGAAATAAACATGTAGCCTCTTACATAAATTACTCCCATATGGGTCTTAAATATTCATCCACATGAGTAAAGCCACACCCTCACCTAAACTCCGAAATTGCATTCATTATTTAAATTGAGGAAGTGAAAACAAGTTATGTGTCAACTGTGGGAAAATAAGGTATTATCTGCAGTTTAGAATGGTCCTTAATAATGTCTCAACTTTGAGAAAATAAGGTATTTCATATGGACGCAAAGTGGTAAGGGAAACAACGACGGGAATAAGATATTCTTAAACTTTGATCCGCATACGTTACTTTTGTAGCATGATAGAATAAAGTGCAAAGTCAGTATATATGTGGCACTCTGTGCTTATGATCTGTATCTGTTCAGAACAAAGAAAAGGAAATTTTCGTTATTAAATTCAGAAAAAGATAAAACAACTTGAAAGAAAGGGTATTCTCTGCAGTTTAAAGAGGTATCTTAATTGTTTCTTGATGGCGTGATGATATATGTCATGGATTTAAAGTGATGGAGCAAATAATGACAGGAATAAGCACTTTGAATCCCATAACACGTTTCTGTAGCTTGAGAAAGAAATATGCAGAGTCAGTATGCGTGTCACTGTGTGCTTGAGATGTGTACATGTTCAGAACCAGAAAGAAAAGAAAATAATTAATTGCCCTGTTCTTACTGTATTATAAGATGGATAGAAATTTTGCACCGGCTACTCTTAGTCATGTGCTAGGAGAACATTTGTCACAAAAAGTGACAAGATACAAGAATGATAGAAATATAATTTGCATTGTGTAATTGTATTAGTGCTCTAGAAAATAATATATTCACCAAATTCCATCTAAAGCAGTAAGCATCCCAAAATTTAAATAATACCTCACAGATGATAGCTGCATAACTTCTCAGTGCAATAAACTAAACTAAACTAAATCGAGCACTGTAGCTAAAGTTTAACAAAAATATTTCCACATGCTTTGCAAATCCCTTAAATATGTTCTTCATTCACCAACTTCAACTGATTCAATAAATAGGTGGATAAAGAAAATAGACAGAATACCAAAGAAATATCTCATAGAGAAAGATATATTGTAACTGACGTAGATATATATCCAATGCCATGAAACCATCCATCACTCGGTGAAGAAACAAAGATCCACAAGATAGTATCTTCTCTTCTGCATGCAAAAGCGTCGTGAGAAAACTGAAATTCACAAGCTTTGCCACACTATTACCAGCAACGATTCCTGTGATATCCTCGAAAATAACTGCACGTGTCAAACAGAATGGCCACTTGCCTTTAAGTAGCAGTAAACGGCATGTGATTTTCATGACGAAATAAATCATCGAACCATAAGAGGATCTGAGTGAGAAACTAAATCATGTTGGATTAAAATTCTAGAGAGCCCCAATGATCAACGATAATGGAAGGAGAGTCGATCAGGATCAGGATTTACCTGATCGATGTGGGCATCATTGGTACGCCATCAAGGATGCAACCCCAGAAATCGTACCTGCCTCCTGTTTCTCTTTTTTTTTTATAAAGGAGCTCTGCATCAATAGATGCACACGGCTTCTTTATTAACCTTGCTTTATTAACCAAAGTATCAACTCACAAAAAGTTCATCGTCACTTATTACACTCATGAAAAAACTAAGGTCGATACATGAATCAACCAGCTAACACTAGTAGAAAAAGAGGCTTCCGTCCAGCCCCATTAGTCCCCAAAATATTCGAACCGCGACTAAAGGGGGTCTTTAGTCGCGGTTCGGGAGGCGACCCGCGACCAAAGGTCTGGGCCCAGTGGGCTCAGGCCAACCGCGACTAAAGGTCCTCAGGCCTGGCCCGAAGGCCTTTAGTCGCGGTTGGCCAGGCCAACCAGGACTAAAGGCCCATCCATATAAATGTAGCTCAGCACAATTCACTTAGCCATTTGGTTCCACTTCTCTTCACAATCTTCACAAGAGGGTGGTGGATTTCCTTTTGGTTCCTCGTATGAGGAGGACGGTCTGCCTCCTGGAAACTTCCACGGACGACGACGGCGGCAACTTAGAAGGTGGCGACTATCAGTATAACGGCGGCGACAATGATATGGTCAAGGATTTCCTTTTGGTATTTGATATGGTCAAGGATTTGAAAGTTATCTTTGGAAAGGGTCCTGGAGGACAATCAGTTCCGCAGGGAGTTGACGGGCACGCACCCACGTGGAAGAAGAAATCTATATTTTGGGAGGAATGATAGGGCAATGTCGGTTACCCGAAGGGTAATGCCCACGTCAGCTAGAATATTGGAAAGTCCTAGATGTCCGCTCTGCAATCGACGTGATGCATGTTACGAAAAATATTTGCTTGAACCTGCTAAGTGATGTCTACGCATGCTTCTATTCTTGTAGACAGTGTTGGGCCTCCAAGAGCAGAAGTTTGTAGAACAGCAGCAAGTTTCCCTTAAGTGGATCACCCAAGGTTTATCGAACTCAGGGAGGAAGAGGTCAAAGATATTCCTCTCAAGCAACCCTGCAACCACAATACAAGAAGTCTCTTGTGTCCCCAACACACCTAATACACTTGTCAGATGTATAAGTGCACTAGTTCGGCGAAGAGATAGTGAAATACAAGTGGTATGAATGAATATGAGCAGTAGTAACGGCACCAGAAAATAGCTTGCTGGCGTGCAGTTGATGGTGGTAATATTGCAGGAAGTAAAGATGCAGTAGAACAGTAAATAAGCGATGATTGCAGTATTTGGAAACAAGGCCTAGGGATCATACTTTCACTAGTGGACACTCTCAACATTGCAATCATAATGGAATATAAATAAGCACTTCACTATGCTATTCTGAATTACTCTCTGGCAAGATAACGAACACTAATTCATCATGTAGGCAAACCTTAAAGATGTATTCCCAAGTACTAATAAACACCCCACGCTGTCACTGTGAGCATTCATAGGAGGTACTAACACACCACAATTTCATAGAGACATCTAACTCAAATCATAACTCAGTGATTAAGTATTCTATGAAATATAGCCTAAGAGACCCACACGGTGCACACACTATCACCTTTACACACGTGGGACAAGGAGTCTCCGGAGATCACATAAGTAAAATCCACTTGAATAGCATAACGACATCTAGATTACAAGAGGGCTAAAATTGATCACATAATAAACCCACTCTACACTCTCTTGTTGGATGATGAACACCATTAATTGTGTAGGGCTACAAGAGTGATGCGTGTAGTTGACACGTCCGTTGGGAACCCCAAGAGGAAGGTGTGATGCGCACAGCGGCAAGTTTCCCTCAGTAAGAAACCAAGGTTTAATTGAACCAGTAGGAGTCAAGAAGCACGTTGAAGGTTGATGGCGGCGGGATGTAGTGCGGCGCAACACCAGAGATTCCGGCGCCAACGTGGAACCTGCACAACACAACCAAAGTACTTTGCCCCAACGAAACAGTGAGGTTGTCAATCTCACCGGCTTGCTGTAACAAAGGATTAGATGTATAGTGTGGATGATGATTGTTTGCAGAAAACAGTAGAACAGTATTGCAGTAGATTGTATTTCAGTAAAGAGAATTGGACCGGGGTCCACAGTTCACTAGAGGTGTCTCTCCCATAAGATAAACAGCATGTTGGGTGAACAAATTACAGTTGGGCAATTGAAAAATAGAGAGGGCATGACCATGCACATACATATTATGATGAGTATTGTGAGATTTAATTGGGCATTACGACAAAGTACATAGACCGCTATCCAGCATGCATCTATGCCTAAAAAGTCCACCTTCAGGTTATCATCCGAACCCCCTCCAGTATTAAGTTGCTAACAACAGACAATTGCATTAAGTATTGCGCGTAATGTAATCAGTGACTACATCTTTGAACATAGCACCAATGTTTTATCCCTAGTGGCAACAGCACATCCGTAACCTTAGTGGTTCTTGTCACTCCTCCAGATTCACGGAGACATGAACCCACTATCGAGCATAAATACTCCCTCTTGGAGTTACTAGCATCAACTTGGCCAGAGCATCTACTAATAACGGAGAGCATGCAAGATCATAAACAACACATAGACATAACTTTGATAATCAACATAACAAGTATTCTCTATTCATCGGATCCCAACAAACGCAACATATAGAATTACAGATAGATGATCTTGATCATGTTAGGCAGCTCACAAGATCCGACAATGAAGCACAATGAGGAGAAGACAACCATCTAGCTACTGCTATGGACCCATAGTCCAGGGGTGAACTACTCACTCATCACTCCGGAGGCGACCATGGCGGCGTAGAGTCCTCCGGGAGATGAATCCCCTCTCCGGCAGGGTGCCGGAGGCGATCTCCTGAATCCCCCGAGATGGGATTGGCGGCGGCGGCGTCTTAGTAAGGTTTTCCGTATCGTGGCTCTCGGTACTGGGGGTTTCGCGATGGAGGCTTTAAGTAGGCGGAAGGGCAGGTCAGGAGGTGGCACGAGGGGCCCACACCATAGGGCCGCGCGGCCAAGGGGGGGGCCGCACCGCCCTAGGGTTTGGCCACCTCGTGGCCCCACTTCGTCTCCTCTTCGGTCTTCTGGAAGCTTCGTGGCAAAATAGGACCCTGGGCGTTGATTTCGTCCAATTCCGAGAATATTTTGTTACTAGGATTTCTGAAACCAAAAACAGCAGAAAACAGCAACTGGCACTTCGGCATCTTGTTAATAGGTAGTTCCAGAAAATGCACGAATATGACATAAAGTGTGCATAAAACATGTAGATAACATCAATAATGTGGCATGGAACATAAGAAATTATCGATACGTTGGAGACGTATCAGCATCCCCAAGCTTAGTTCTGCTCGTCCCGAGCAGGTAAAACGATAACAAAGATAATTTCTGGAGTGACATGCCATCATAACCTTGATCATATTATTTGTAAAGCATATGTAGCGAATGCAGCGATCAAAACAATGTATATGACATGAGTAAACAAGTGAATCATATAGCAAAGACTTTTCATGAATAGTACTTCAAGACAAGCATCAATAAGTCTTGCATAAGAGTTAACTCATAAAGCAATAATTCAAAGTAAAGGTGTTGAAGCAACACAAAGAAAGATTAAGTTTCAGCGGTTGCTTTCAACTTGTAACATGTATATCTCATGGATATTGTCAACATAGAGTAATATAACAAGTGCAATATGCAAATATGTAGGAATCAATGCACAGTTCACACAAGTGTTTGCTTCTTGAGGTGGAGAGAAATGGGTGAACTAACTCAACAATGAAAGTAAAAGAATGGTCCTCCATAGAGGAAAAGCATCGATTGCTATATTTGTGCTAGAGCTTTGATTTTGAAAACATGAAACAATTTTGTCAACGGTAGTAATAAAGCATATGTATCATGTAAATTATATCTTACAAGTTGCAAGCCTCATGCATAGTATACTAATAGTGCCCGCACCTTGTCCTAATTAGCTTGGACTACCGGATCATCACAATGCACATGTTTTAACCAAGTGTCACAATGGGGTACCTCTATGCACTTTGTACAAAGGTCTAAGGAGAAAGCTCGCATTGGATTTCTCGCTATTGATTATTCTCAACTTAGACATCCATACCGGGACAACATAGACAACAGATAATGGACTCCTCTTTTATGCATAAGCATGTAACAACAATTAGTAATTTTCTCATATGGGATTGAGGATATATGTCCAAAACTGAAACTTCCACCATGGATCATGGCTTTAGTTAGCGGCCCAATGTTCTTCTCTAACAATATGCATGCTTAACCATAAGGTGGTAGATCTCTCTTACTTCAGACAAGACGAACATGCATAGCAACTCACATGATATTCAACAAAGAATAGTTGATGGCGTCCCCAGAAACATGGTTATCGCACAACAAGCAACTTAATAAGAGATAAAGTGCATAAGTACATATTCAATACCACAATAGTTTTTAAGCTATTTGTCCCATGAGCTATATATTGCAGAGGTGAATGATGGAATTTTAAAGGTAGCACTCAAGCAATTTACTTTGGAATGGCGGAGAAATACCATGTAGTAGGTAGGTATGGTGGACACAAATGGCATAGTGGTTGGCTCAAGGATTTTGGATGCATGAGAAGTATTCCCTCTCGATACAAGGTTTAGGCTAGCAAGGTTTATTTGAAACAAACACAAGGATGAATGGCGCAGCAAAACTCACATAAAAGACATATTGTAAACATTATAAGAACCTACATCGTCTTCCTTGTTGTTCAAAACTCAATACTAGAAATTATCTAGACCTTAGAGAGACCAAATATGCAAACCAAATTTTAGCATGCTCTATGTATTTCTTCATTAATAGGTGCAAAGTATATGATGCAAGAGCTAAAACATGAGCACAACAATTGCCAAGTATCACATTACCCAAGACATTTATAGCAATTACTACATGTATCATTTTTCAATTCCAACCATATAACAATTTAACGAAGAAGAAACTTCGCCATGAATACTATGAGTAGAAACTAAGGACATACTTATCCATATGCTACAGCGGAGCGTGTCTCTCTCCCACAAAGTGAATGCTAGGATCCATTTTATTCAAACAAAACAAAAACAAAAACAAACCGATGCTCCAAGCAAAGCACATAAGATGTGACGGAATAAAAATATAGTTTCAGGGGAGGAACCTGATAATGTTGTCGATGAAGAAGGGGATGCCTTGGGCATCCCCAAGCTTAGACGCTTGAGTCTTCTTAGAATATGCAGGGGTGAACCTCCGGGGCATCCCCAAGCTTAGAGCTTTCACTCTCCTTGATCATGTTGCATCATACTCCTCTCTTGATCCTTGAAAACTTCCTCCACACCAAACTCGAAATAACTCATTAGAGGGTTAGTGCACAACAAAAATTAACATGTTCAGAGGTGACACAATCATTCTTAACACTTCTGGACATTGCATAAAGCTAATGGACATTAATGGATCAAAGAAATTCATCCAACATAGCAAAAGAGGCAATGCGAAATAAAAGGCAGAATCTGTCAAAACAGAACAGTTCGTATTGACGAATTTTAAAATGGCACCAGACTTGCTCAAATGAAAATTCCCAAATTGAATGAAAGTTGCGTACATATCTGAGGATCACTCACGTAAATTGGCATAATTTTCTGAGTTACCTACAGAGAATTTAGCCCGGATTCGTGACAGTAAAGAAATCTGAAACTGCGCAGTAATCCAAATCTAGTATGAACTTTTCTATCAACGATTTTACTTGGCACAACAAAACACTAAACTAAGATAATGAGAGGTTGCTACAGTAGTAAACAACTTCCAAGACACAAAATAAAAACAAAGTACTGTAGGTAAAAACATGGGTTGTCTCCCATAAGCGCTTTTCTTTAACGCCTTTCAGCTAGGCGCAGAAAGTGTGTATCAAGTATTATCAAGAGACGAAGTGTCAACATCATAATTTGTTCTAATAATAGAATCAAAAGGTAACTTCATTCTCTTTCTAGGGAAGTGTTCCATACCTTTCTTGAGAGGAAAT
This sequence comes from Lolium perenne, assembly GCF_019359855.2. Classification (NCBI taxonomy): domain Eukaryota; kingdom Viridiplantae; phylum Streptophyta; class Magnoliopsida; order Poales; family Poaceae; genus Lolium; species Lolium perenne. The sequence goes on along the minus strand of NC_067245.2, from coordinate 42,829,752 downwards.
TGATATTTTATATTACCTTCCTTCATATCAATAGTAGCACCAACAGTTCGAAGAAAAGGTCTTCCCAATATGATGGGACAAGATGCATTGCATTCAATATCCAAGACAACAAAATCAACGGGGACAAGGTTATTTTTAACGGTAATGCGAACATTATCAACTTTCCCCAAAGGTTTCTTTGTAGAATGATCAGCAAGATTAACATCCAAATAACAATTTTTCAGCGGTGGCAAGTCAAGCATATTATAAATTTTCTTAGGCATAACGGAAATACTTGCACCAAGATCACATAAGGCATTACAATCAAAATCTTTAACCTTCATCTTAATGATGGGCTCCCAACCATCCTCTAGTTTTCTAGGAATAGAGGCTTCGCGCTCTAGTTTCTCTTCTCTAGCTTTTATGAGAGCATTTGTAATATGTTGCGTGAAAGCCAAATTTATAGCACTAGCATTAGGACTTTTAGCAAGTTTTTGCAAGAACTTTATAACTTCAGAGATGTGGCAATCATCAAAATTCAAACCATTATAATCTAAGTCAATGGGATCATCATCCCCAATGTTGGAAAAAATTTCAGCAGCTTTATCACAGGCAGTTTCAATGAGTTTAGCGATTTCAGGGCGGTTTCTCGCTTTGAATTAGAAGTGGAAACATTGCTAACACCAATTCTTTTATTATTAATAGTAGGAGGTGCAGCAACATGTGTAGCATTAGCATTACTAGTGGTGGTAATAGTCCAAACTTTAGCTACATTCTTCTCTTTAGTTAGTTTTTCATTTTCTTCTCTATCCCACCTAGCACGCAGTTCAGCCATTAATCTTATATTCTCATTAATTCTAACTTGGATGGAATTTGCTGTAGTAACAATTTTATTATGATGATTATAATTAGGCATAACTTTCGATTTCAAAAGATCAACATCAGCAGCAAGACTATCGACTTTAGAAGCAAGTATATCAATTTTCCCAAGCTTTTCTTCAACAGATTTGTTAAAAGCAGTTTGTGTACTAATAAATTCTTTAAGCATGGCTTCAAGTCCAGGGGGTGTGTTCCTATTATTATTGTAAGAATTCCCATAAGAATTACCATAGCCGTTGCCATTATTATAAGGATATGGCCTATAGTTGTTACTAGAATTGTTCCGGTAAGCATTGTTGTTGAAATTATTATTTTTAATGAAGTTTACATCAACATGTTCTTCTTGTGCAACCAATGAAGCTAACGGAACATTATTAGGATCAATATTAGTCCTATCATTCACAAGCATAGACATAGTAGCATCAATCTTATCACTCAAGGAAGAGGTTTCTTCGACAGAATTTACCTTCTTACCTTGTGGAGCTCTTTCCGTATGCCATTCAGAGTAGTTGATCATCATATTATCAAGAAGCTTTGTTGCTTCACCAAGAGTGATGGACATAAAGGTACCTCCAGCAGCTGAATCCAATAAATTCCGCGAAGAAAAATTTAGTCCTGCATAGAAGGTTTGGATGATCATCCAAGTAGTCATTCCATGTGTTGGGCAATTTTTAACCAGAGATTTCATTCTTTCCCAAGCTTGAGCAACATGTTCAGTATCTAATTGTTTAAAATTCATTATGCTACTCCTCAAAGATATAATTTTAGCAGGGGATAATATCTACCAATAAAAGCATCCTTGCATTTAGTCCATGAATCAATACTATTCTTAGGCAGAGATAGCAACCAATCTTTAGCTCTTCCTCTTAACGAGAAAGGGAACAATTTTAATTTTATAATGTCACCATCTACATCCTTATACTTTTGCATTTCACATAGTTCAACAAAATTATTAAGATGGGCAGCAGCATCATCAGAACTAACACCAGAAAATTGCTCTCGCATAACAAGATTCAGTAAAGCAGGTTTAATTTCAAAGAATTCTGCTGTAGTAGCAGGTGGAGCAATAGGTGTGCATAAGAAATCATTATTATTTGTGGTTGTGAAGTCACACAACTTAGTATTTTCAGGAGTACCCATTTTAGCAGTAGTAAATAAAGCAAACTAGATAAAGTAATTGCGAGTAACTAATTTTTTTGTGTTTTTGATATATTAAACAAGATAGCAAATAAAGTAAAACTAGCAACTAATTTTTTTGTATTTTGATTTAGTGCAGCAAACAAAGTAGTAAATAAAACTAAGCAAGACAAAAACAAAGTAAAGAGATTGGGAAGTGGAGACTCCCCTTGCAGCGTGTCTTGATCTCCCCGGCAACGGCGCCAGAAATTTGCTTGATGCGTGTAGTTGACACGTCCGTTGGGAACCCCAAGAGGAAGGTGTGATGCGCACAGCGGCAAGTTTCCCTCAGTAAGAAACCAAGGTTTAATCGAACCAGTAGGAGTCAAGAAGCACGTTGAAGGTTGATGGCGGCGGGATGTAGTGCAGCGCAACACCAGAGATTCCGGCGCCAACGTGGAACCTGCACAACACAACCGAAGTACTTTGCCCCAACGAAACAGTGAGGTTGTCAATCTCACCGGCTTGCTGTAACAAAGGATTAGATGTATAGTGTGGATGATGATTGTTTGCAGAAAACAGTAGAACAGTATTGCAGTAGATTGTATTTCAGTAAAGAGAATTGGACCGGGGTCCACAGTTCACTAGAGGTGTCTCTCCCATAAGATAAACAGCATGTTGGGTGAACAAATTACAGTTGGGCAATTGACAAATAGAGAGGGCATGACCATGCACATACATATTATGATGAGTATTGTGAGATTTAATTGGGCATTACGACAAAGTACATAGACCGCTATCCAGCATGCATCTATGCCTAAAAAGTCCACCTTCAGGTTATCATCCGAACCTCCTCTAGTATTAAGTTGCTAACAATAGACAATTGCATTAAGTATTGCGTGTAATGTAATCAGTGACTACATCCTTGAACATAGCACCAATGTTTTATCCCTAGTGGCAACAGCACATCCGTAACCTTAGTGGTTCTTGTCACTCCTCCAGATTCACGGAGACATGAACCCACTATCGAGCATAAATACTCCCTCTTGGAGTTACTAGCATCAACTTGGCCAGAGCATCTACTAATAACGGACAGCATGCAAGATCATAAACAACACATAGACATAACTTTGATAATCAACATAACAAGTATTCTCTATTCATCGGATCCCAACAAACGCAACATATAGAATTACAGATAGATGATCTTGATCATGTTAGGCAGCTCACAAGATCCGACAATGAAGCACAATGAGGAGAAGACAACCATCTAGCTACTGCTATGGACCCATAGTCCAGGGGTGAACTACTCACTCATCACTCCGGAGGCGACCATGGCGGCGTAGAGTCCTCCGGGAGATGAATCCCCTCTCCGGCAGGGTGCCGGAGGCGATCTCCTGAATCCCCCGAGATGGGATTGGCGGCGGCGGCGTCTCAGTAAGGTTTTCCGTATCGTGGCTCTCGGTACTGGGGGTTTCGCGACGGAGGCTTTAAGTAGGTGGAAGGGCAGGTCAGGAGGCGGCACGAGGGGCCCACACCATAGGGCCGCGCAGCCAAGGGGGGGGCCGCGCCGCCCTAGGGTTTGGCCACCTCGTGGCCCCACTTCGTCTCCTCTTCGGTCTTTTGGAAGCTTCGTGGCAAAATAGGACCCTGGGCGTTGATTTTGTCCAATTCCGAGAATATTTCGTTACTAGGATTTCTGAAACCAAAAACAGCAGAAAACAGCAACTGGCACTTCGGCATCTTGTTAATAGGTTAGTTCCAGAAAATGCACGAATATGACATAAAGTGTGCATAAAACATGTAGATAACATCAATAATGTGGCATGGAACATAAGAAATTATCGATACGTTGGAGACGTATCAAAGAGCACCTCAATGCCGGAGTTAACAAGCTCCACAACATTCGATATTCATATTTAAATAACCTTAGAGTGCATGATAGATCAACACAACTATACCAAGTACTAACATAGCATGCACACTGTCACCATCATACTATGAAAGGAGGAATAGATCACATCCATACCATCATAGTAATAGTTAACTTCATAATCTACAAGAGATCACAATCATAAACTACGCCAAGTACTACATGATGCACACACTGTCACCATTACATCATGGAGGAGGAATAGAGTACTTTAATAACATCACTAGAGTAGCACATAGTAATAGTGATACAAAGCTCATCATATGGATCTCAATCATGTAAGGCAGCTCATGAGATCATTGTATTGAAGTACATAGGAGAGAGATTAACCACATAGCTACCGGTACAGCCCTTAGCCTCGATGGATAACTACTCCCTCCTCATGGGAGACAGCAGCGTTGATGGAGATGGCGGTGGTGTCGATGGAGATGCCTTCCGGGGGTACTTCCCCGTCCCGGCGGCGTGCCGGAACTGAGACTCATGTCCCCCAGATCTTGGCTTCGCGATGGCGGCGGCTCTGGAAGGTTTCTCGTACCGTGGCTTATTTGTCTCGATGTTTTAGGTCAGGAAGGCTTTTATAGGCGGAGAGGCGGAGTCGGAAGGGTTACGGGGGCACCACACAATAGGGGGGCGCCCCCCCTTGGGCCGCGCCGCCCTACTGTCTGGTGGCCCTGTGGCTCTCCTCTGATCCCTCCCGGGTGTTCTGGAAGCTTCGTGGAATTATAAGATGCTGGGCGTTGATTTCGTCCAATTCCGAGAATATTTCCTTACTAGGATTTCTGAAACCAAAAACAGGAGAAAACAGGAACTAGCACTTCGGCATCTCGTCAATAGGTTAGTTCCGGAAAACGCATAAAATCATCATAAAGTGTGAACAAAACATGTAGGTATTGTCATAAAACAAGCATGGAACATCAGAAATTATAGATACGTTGGAGACGTATCAGCATCCCCAAGCTTAGTTCCTACTCGTCCTCGAGTAGGTAAACGATAAAAGATAATTTCTGAAGTGACATGCTACCAACATAATCTTGATCATACTATTGTAAAGTATATGAGATGAATGAAGTGATTCAAAGCAATGATAAAGACAATGGTTAAACAACTAAATCATATAGCAAAGACTTTTCATGAATAGTACTTTCAAGACAAGCATCAATAAGTCTTGCATAAGAGTTAACTCATAAAGCAATAAATTCTTAGTAAAGGCATTGAAGCAACACAAAGGAAGATTAAGTTTCAGCGGTTGCTTTCAACTTTCAACATGCATATCTCATGGATAATTGTCAACATAAAGTAAAATAATAAGTGCAATAAGCAAGCATGTAAGAATCAATGCACAGTTAACACAAGTGTTTGCTTCTAAGATGGAAGGAAGTAGGTAAACTGACTCAACATAAAGTAAAAGAAAGGCCCTTCGCAGAGGGAAGCATTGATTGCTATATTTGTGCTAGAGCTTTTATTTTGAAAACAAGAAACAATTTTGTCAACGGTAGTAATAAAGCATATGTATTATGTAAATTATATCCTACAAGGTGCAAGCCTCATGCATAGTATACCAATAGTGCCTAATTAGCTTGGATTTACATGGATTATCATAGTATAACAAGGTGCATAGTATACCAATACCTTGTCCTAATTAGCTTGGATTTACATGGATTATCATTGCATAACATATGTTTTAACCAAGTGAAAAGGTATCAACTTGTCAATGCCTACAAGTAGTAGACTAGGGTTTCGTTGGATGTAGAGGGCAAGTAGATCTCGAAGGTTTCAGCCGAAAAGTACTCGACGATTGTAAAACTAAGGTTTAGAAAACAATGATTCGATCCTTTCTTTGTCCCTCGACTCCCCCTTATATAGGAGGCAGAGCCGAGGGATTCGTGATGTACAAGTTTACAGAGTTCGAGAGGGTTTCTGACCCGTCCCGTAAGATTACACTTTACACTTCCTATTACAACTCTATCTTTCCATAACAACATATTGGGCTTCCAAATCTTCTTATCTTTCGGGTCGTGGGCCTTGAATAAATCCCGGGTACTATCTTCGGCAGGCCCATTGGGGATGCCTATGTCAGTAGCCCCCGAGATTTTATTTGAATCGTAGAGTCAAGAAAAATCTCGACCTTTATATTTATTCAACAACTCTGATCTTTATCACATGCCTTTGCATATGACTTTCTATATTGTACAGGGATAATGGTAATTGGGGCTAGTTCATCTGACGGATCAGGTACTAGTTAACTGCTCTAGTGGCAATCCGCAAAAACCTACTTCGAGATCACGTCCCCGGACATGATCTCGGGATACTGGTGTAAACTTCGACAGGTGCCGCTTAAGGTCTTACCATTCTGTCGAGTCCCAGTCATATTTATCGGGTACCTAACGCGTCCGTTAGGATTTTTCTTCGTATCTGTTGATACGAAAAAAAGTAGCAAACCGACGTCAGAGACGGTGCCACGCCGCACAGAATGTATCTGGGGTCTTACCTTCGCAAAGTTTTGCGGCATTCAGAAATTGTTCGCAACTTTGGCGTTCTGAGAATATATTGTCGAGTGCGTATTCGGCTGTTGGAATAGCACATTTTATTGAGTCAACAGATGACTTTATATTGTTCTCCCGATGGGAGTATATGTAGAGTTATTTTCATAACTCCAAATATGCTTCCTTTTCCTTATTTTTCTCTCTCTTTTTATAATTTAATCGGGCACGCGAACAGCGTTCCCGATGGGAGTAGCCCCCGAGGCTACAGCCAAGAACTAGTGCTTGGTTGTAGGCTCAACATTTTATTGCATCGTGTCGCTATATTGTCATTCTTTCTCGAGCTTTTCATATCTATCGGGTGCGCGAACAGCGCTCCCGATGGGAGTAGCCCCCGAGGCTATGAACAAATGCTTGCGTTTTGATCATAGGCTCCCGCAATTTCTATATTGTCATACTCAAATTTTACTTTTTTCAAAGTAGCCCCCGAGCATTTGGGCAAAAACTTGTATTTGATCAAAGGCTCCCGAAGTATTCAATAATTTTTCCCTGTCACCAATCCTCTTTTATTTTCCCTGTCGAATTTTCCTTCCTTGGTCAAAGTGACCTCATAACTAACGATAGCCACGACCGTTGCATCCAGAAAGCTTGAGTACTATTCTCTCTCTGCCTTGTGGGTCCTCTTTTCCTGCCACGTTGACACGTCGTGCAAGTGGGGGACACACGTCCTCCGCTTTTCCTGGCGCACGTACTGTAGCGCCTGTTCAGTTCCATCCCAGTAAAAATACTTTTTTACCCTCCAGTTACAAGATCATTTTCCACCGTACGATTTCTCCATCCAACGGTGTATTGCTTCGCCAAATCCCTATATAAACCCTTCTTCCACCTCCGTTCACACCTTCGCTCACGCCGCACCTCTGCTCCCCTTTGCAAAAAACCTCCATTGCGCCCAATTCTCTCTGAGCTCACCCACGCACAAACTTTGCTCCTTCGTTGCTGTTGATGCCACCACGCGCGCGACTTACTCGCCACAGCACTCCTGAATCCAAGATGGCCGCTGAAGACCTCGAGTGGGAGAGATCCAAAATCTCCAACCAGGATGCGAACATGCTGAAGAGGCTGGGACTAATGGAGAAGGAGGGCGCCATCCGCTTCCCCAGCGAAGAAAGCTACCCCACTCCGCCAATCGAGTATCGGGTTAGTTTTGTCGACCACCTCATCCGCGGTCTTTCCACCCCTATCCATGATTTCCTCCGCGGCCTTCTTTTTGTCTATGGGGTCCAGCTGCACCAGCTGACCCCCAACTCCATCCTCCATGTCGCAATTTTCATCACCCTCTGCGAGTGCTTCCTCGGAATCCCTCCTAACTGGGCTCTGTGGAAGCGCATTTTCTGCCTTCGCCGCAATGGCTCCCACAACGCCACCTACAATATAGGCGGCGTTGTTATCTATGTCCGTTCCGACGTCGAATACTTCAACGTCAAATTTCCTGACTCTGTCCAAGGGTGGCGCAAAAGATGGCTCTATATACACGAAGAAAGCGCCAATTCTGTCGAGCACAACATAACCCCTTTTGACAGAAGCGCCAAGATTCTTCGCCGCCGTTCCTGGGATGCTGAAGCTACCGAAGAAGAAAAAACGGCGACAGAGGCACTCATGTCCCGTATTCACGAGCTTCAGAATACCCGAGGCAAGGAATTGTCGGGTATCCAAATCACAGCCTACTTCCTTAGGATTAGAGTGCAGCCGCTACAGGCTCGCAAAAATCCCCTTTGGACTTACGCTGGTGCAAACGATGCCAATAGGCTCTCCAAGGATCTCTCTGTGAAGGACTTGGAGAAGCTTATTCGAAGAATTTCCTCGCTCAGCAAGAAGGATCCTATTCCATCATCTTGCCGCGTGGAACCATACAGTGCCACAAATCCTCTCCCCCAGGTATTTTGTCTTCTCGACTTTTGTCTTTCCTCGCACTTTTCCTGCTTTTGCCGACTGCTAAGTTTTTATTGACACCTCTGTAAATTTCCTTGTCCCTATTTTTCTGCAGAACCATCCAATTCTAGCTTCCCTTCCTCCTCTTCCTGTAGATGGAGAAGTCGAAGAACAGGCTGTTGTCACTGAAGACAACCAGGGTACTTCTCTCCCTGAGAGTGAAGCTGCAGGTTCTCGTAAATCTGCAGTTTCCTCTGAAAAAGTTGAATCTGAAGCCAGCGAGTCAACACAATCCCTTCCTCCTGCTGTTTCCCCAAGAAACAAAAGGAAAAGGCTTGAAGTTATCAACACTGGCACCTCCAAAGCTGCCGAAGAAGTTGCTCCCACTGAAGGAGGGACAACTTTAAACCCTTATGAAGCTGCCCTTATCAGCTCGTAAGTTTCCTTTTAATATTTGTTCTCGAAATTTTTCTACATTGTCTCTTTTATACCTTAACTTGCTTATTGCAGTGATGAAGAGGGAGATAATCCCGCCATTGTTGTGACTGCTCGAACGAGCACATCTCGCACTTTGGTTGTTTCGGAAGCTCAACCAGATGGAGATGAAACTTCGACACCTCAACAAGGTATCGAACTTATTGCTCCAGCTGCAATCCCCCGAGCCCCTTCATCGAAGAGAGCAAGGGTTGAGCCAGTCAAAGAACCCACCCAACTAAGTGGTGGTTTCACGACTTCTTCATTAAATGACGTAAGTTTCTTCCCTTCTTTTTCTTCGCACCTCTATTTTGACTTGTAGCTTTCGAACTTTTTTCCTCGCACTATTTTGATTTTTCGTTCTCTGGTTCTCTCCTCAGCCTTTGATGAAAGAATTTTTCCACCTTGGTACCCAATTTGTCGGGTACCGCGATCTTTCGGACTCGCTGAAAGGTACTATCTTGCTATTTTTCTCCTGATTGTATCTTCTGTATCATGATTGTTGACACGACAATTGTTATTGTCGACTGTTTTTTCAGCTGACCTTGCAGAAGCCAACCAACGTGCTAATGCTCTTGCTCTAAAATTAGAACAGAGCGAAAAGGCTCGAAAGAAGGCTGAATCCAGCGCCGCCCTTGTTGAAGATCTTTGAAAAAGACTTCTCAACGCGGAAACATCTCTGAGTGACCACATTGCCCAACAAATAGCTCGAGAGAAAGAAATTATCTCGCGCTTATCATCGCAGAGTCGACGTTTCGTTAGTAAGTGCTCTTAACTCTCTTTGTTCATTGGATATCATGCTTTTCTTTGTGTTCCTTATTTTGACAAGCTATGTTTTCCACCAACAGGGATGACGCGTCAACCCTATGAACTCGAACTTCCTGAAAATGACCCCCTCCTCGACGCGCTCTCCCTTCTTGAGATTCACGGAGATGAAGCGCGCCAAGGTATGGAATATGCTGACTCAGGCTTGGTGAAGCTATTTCCATACTTCTTCCCGAAGAAAGAAGAGCCAAAGACCTTCAGCGATCTAGCCAAGTGCTTCAATGGTGAAGAGGATCTTGGGCACAATCTTCGACAAGAAGGCTTGAAGGTTGGTGTTGGAGGTACTATTGCCTTGGTTGCTAGCAGCCAACAAAACGTCGACTGGGCCAAGGTTGGTGACGTGCCGAAAATGGAAACGAAGACATGGGTGTCTTTGATCAAGGCCGCCAAGCCCAACTCAAAGAAAATCCTTGCTTTCCTCAGATTCAAACCAACTCCAGCTCCAAGTTCATCGAAGCCGGAGGTCAAGTAGATCGCCTTGTCTTTCCTCCCCTCTCTTTTTCCCTTTTCTTTTTTCCTTTTGATGCTGTCGCCAAAGTAGCTTTTGGCGACACTTTTCCCGCTAGCTTCCTTGTAATGTCTTTGTAATTATTCTGAAGATCAATGGAATTCTATTTTGCTTGATGATTGATGTCGAATTTTTTTAATTTCAGTTGATATTTGATAACTATACTCCAACTCATGCTCCTTCCGATATTTTGCCTACTTCTCACTCGAAGAAAGTTCTCATTAATACTGAACTTGGTGAAAATCCTTCGAGTGAGAGTTTGTCGCAAGATTTGGAAGAACTTCGACAGCAGCTCCAGTATGCAAAGAGGCAAACACTTGTAATGATGGAGAAATCTCGCAAGGCCTCCGAAGCTGAAAAAATTGCTCTTCAACAAGCTCAAGAGGCTATGGCTACCAAAGAAGCCGCCGTTTCTGAAGCTGAGAAAGCAACTTCTCGAGAGAATTCCATGCTTGAGTTAATGAATGAGGCCGCTGCCGATATATCTGGTATTTTATTTCGAACCAAAGCCCCTTCTATTTTTCTGTTGTATCCTTTTTTGAGATCTTCATGCTGTCGTCAAATAGGTTCCTTTCTCGATGCTGCGGCTGAAGATGACAGGGTAAACACGAGGACCAACTTGCTCGTCGATCTCTCCCTTGACCATGGCTGTTTGTTCTGGGCTACTCCAGAAAGGACCCGACAAATTGTCAGATTTCAAGACCGTGCCTGTCAGGTTCGCGATTTCCTGGATTTCTGTACTAGAACCTTGTCTTTGGTTTACAAAACAATGTTTCCTCGGAACGAAACACCCGATACTCTTCTTGGCTTGATGGAGAAGTTTCGAGATGCCCCGAAGATCCATGACTTTGTTCGGGCGCAGCTCTCTGCTGGTGCCAGGTTTGCTATGATCATGATCAAAATCTGCCATCCTAAGTTTGATATGAGCCGAATTGTCCCCAAGTGCTTGGCGAAGATGGCGAAAAAGAAAAGGGATGTTAGCAAGATTGACGATTATGTAACCCCTGTAGCCGAAAATATGATGGACGAACTTCTTCGGATAGATTCTGAGTTCTTCGTGAGAGGCAGCTATGCTGAACATAGCACTCGTTCTTCAAATCGGATGACCATAGATAATATACTGGGCCATCATTGACTTCTATTTTTCTTTGAATTTTTCTCAAGAATTGTCTCTTGTATATTGTAAATATGTTATATATTGTAGAGCCCATAAATTTCCTTATCACTCCTCCAGGTGTTGTGGTGGCGAATTTCTATATTGTACGTGCGAGGTTTTGAACCAAAGCAGCTAAGCTATATTGAGTATGCTATATTTGCGGTTATGAGCCCCCTTGCCTCTGTTGTTGATCACTATCTTGTATCTATGTTTATTTTGCGAGGTGTTTGTGCACCAAGGCGAAATATTTTTCGGAAATATATATATTGCAAGTCTGAGGCGTAACCCCCGAGCCTGTCGAAGAAATGTATATCTCAACTATCTTTATTATATTGCAGCACCGCGAGCCCGCCTCATTAAAAACCTTTCCCGGCCCCACTCGGTGCCCCGAAAAAGGAAAAGAGTGCGTCTGAAAACTCGCGGGTGTTTCAGTACATTGTTTTTTTTACAAGGACTATATTTCGACTCTAGGCGTAGAACCGCCTGAGTTACGCCACGTTCCAGGGGTTTTGCTCGACCACCCCTGTTTTCTTGTCCTTTATCCTGTATGCTCCTCCTCCGATTACTTCTGTGACGATGTAAGGGCCAAGCCATGGCGACTCGAGCTTTTCATGACTTTTTTGCGTGAGCCGAAGAACTAGGTCTCCCACCTGAAAGGATCTTGGTCGTAAACGTCGGCTGTGGTAATTCTTCAGGTCCTGCTGATATTTGGTTACCCGTGAAAGTACTTCATCTCGCGCTTCGTCGAGTGCATCGACGTCATCCTCTAGTGCTTTTCTCGATACTTCTTCATCATACTCCACGACTCGTGGAGAATCGTGTTCTATTTCGATTGGCAACACCGCTTCCGCTCCATGGACCAAGAAAAACGGCGTTTCTTGTGTCGCTGTATTTGGTGTTGTTCGTATACTCCATAACACACTGGGCAGCTCCTCTGGCCAGGTGTGTCGAGCTTTCTCCAGTGGTGCTAACAAGCGCTTCTTGATGCCATTGCAAATGATGCCATTGGCTTTCTCGACTTGGCCGTTAGTTTGTGGGTGCGCAACCGACGCAACGTGTAGTTTGATACCCACATCTTCACAATAATCCTTGAATTCATGGGATGTGAAGTTACTACCATTGTCCGTGACGATGCTATGAGGCACTCCAAACCTGAAGACGATGCTTTTTATGAACTTAACGGCAGATGCCCCATCTGGTGAGTTTATCGGCTTTGCTTCTATACATTTTGTGAACTTGTCGACAGCTACGAGCATATACTCCTTTCCTCCTGGCCAGGACTTGTGTAATTTACCCACCATATCTAGACCCCATTGAGCAAAGGGCCAGGACAATGGTATTGGCATCAGCTCTGTTGCCGGGGAGTGGGGTTTCGCGGCAAATCTCTGACACGCATCGCAAGTTCGTACTATCTCCTTCGCATCCTCGATTGCTGTTAGCCAGTAAAATCCAGCTCGAAAGACCTTGGCTGCAATAGCTCGACTGCTCGCGTGGTGACCACAAATTCCCTCGTGTACATCTTTCAAGATCATCCTTCCTTCCTCGGGTGTGACGCACCTTTGTAGTACTCCCGAAATACTCCGTTTGTATAACTCCCCTTTGACCACAGTGAAAGCTTTAGATCGTCTAATAACTCGCCTTGCTTCAACTGGATCGTCAGGTATCTCTTTCTTTAGGATGTATGATATGTACACCTGCATCCATGGTATCTGTACCATCATAACCAGGTCATGTTCCTCTTCTTCTTCTTCCTCTGGTGCTTCTTTGATAGCCCCCGAGGGTTTCTTGTCCTTCTCCTTCTTCTTTGGTTTTGTTGACTTCGTAGACCTCTCTGCTATTTCTTCCCAAAATACGCCAGGAGGGATTGCAAGGCATTGTGACCCGATGTTTGCGAGAACGTCAGCTTCATCATTGCTCAGCCTGCTGATATGATTTACTTCGCATCCATCAAACAGCTTCTCGAGCTCATTGTAAACTTCCTTGTATGCTATCATGCTATCGTTGACTGCATCGTATTGGTTCATGACTTGCTGTGCTACCAATTGCGAGTCGCCAAAGATTTTTAATCGAGCTGCGCCACAAGCTTTCGCCATCTTCATCCCGTGTATGAGGGCTTCGTATTCTGCTTCATTGTTGGATGCGTTAGGGAACTTCATCCTTAAAACGTACTTCAGCTTGTCGCCCTCAGGTGATATTAGTATCACGCCTGCTCTAGCTCCTTCTAGTCTCTTGGACCCGTCGAAGTTCATAGTCCAAGTTCTCGATAAATCTGGTGGTCCTGTGGTTTGTAGCTCCATCCACTATGCGTTGAAGTCTGGTAGAATCTGTGACTTTATTGCCTTTCTTTTTTCATACGTGATGTCCTGAGGGGAAAGTTCGATTCCCCAAAGGGAGACACGACCCGTAGCTTTTGGATTGTTGAGTATATTGGACAAGGGTGCCTCATTGACCACTATTATCGGGTGTGCCGAAAAATAGTGTCGCAATTTTCTTGCTGTTGTAAGCACTCCATATGCTAGCTTTTGATACTGAGGATACCTCTGTTTTAAAGGCGATAAAACTTCGCTGACGAAGTATACTGGCCTCTTGATGGCGTGTAACTCACACGTTCGTTGGGAACCCCAAGAGGAAGGTATGATGCGCACAACAGTAAGTTTTCCCTCAGAAAGAAACCAAGGTTTATCGAACCAGGAGGAGCCAAGAAGCACGTTGAAGGTTGATGGCGGCGGGATGTAGTGCGGCGCAACACCAGGGATTCCGGCGCCAACGTGGAACCTGCACAACACAACCAAAGTACTTTGCCCCAACGAAACAGTGAGGTTGTCAATCTCACCGGCTTGCTGTAACAAAGGATTAACCGTATTGTGTGGAAGATGATTGTTTGCAGAAAACAGTAGAACAAGTATTGCAGTAGATTGAATTTCAGTAAAGAGAATTGGACCGGGGTCCACAGTTCACTAGAGGTGTCTCTCCCATAAGATAAACAGCATGTTGGGTGAACAAATTACAGTTGGGCAATTGACAAATAAAGAGGGCATGACCATGCACATACATATCATGATGAGTATAGTGAGATTTAATTGGGCATTACGACAAAGTACATAGACCGCCATCCAACTGCATCTATGCCTAAAAAGTCCACCTTCAGGTTATCATCCGAACCCCCTCTAGTATTAAGTTGCAAAGCAACAGACAATTGCATTAAGTATGGTGCGTAATGTAATCAACAACTACATCCTTAGACATAGCATCAATGTTTTATCCCTAGTGGCAACAGCACAACACAACCTTAGAACTTTCTGTCACTGTCCCAGGTGTCAATGTAGGCATGAACCCACTATCGAGCATAAATAGTCCCTCTTGGAGTTACAAGCATCTACTTGGCCAGAGCATCTACTAGTAACGGAGAGCATGCAAGATCATAAACAACACATAGATATAACTTTGATAATCAACATAACAAGTATTCTCTATTCATCGGATCCCAACAAACGCAACATATAGAATTACAGATAGATGATCTTGATCATGTTAGGCAGCTCACAAGATCCGACAATGATAGCACAATGGGGAGAAGACAACCATCTAGCTACTGCTATGGACCCATAGTCCAGGGGTAGACTACTCACACATCACACCGGAGGCGACCATGGCGGCGTAGAGTCCTCTGGGAGATGATTCCCCTCTCCGGCAGGGTGCCGGAGGCGATCTCCCGGATCCCCCGAGATGGGATCGGCGTTGGCGGCGTCTCTGGAAGGTTTTCCGTATCGTGGCTCTCGGTACTGGGGGTTTCATCACGGAGGCTTTAAGTAGGCGGAAGGGCAAGTCAGGAGGGGGCACGAGGGCCCCACACCACAGGCCGGCGCGGCTAAGGGGGGGGCCACGCCGCCCTAGGGTTTGGGCACCCCGTGGCCCCACTTCGTTTCGTCTTCGGACTTCTGGAAGCTTCGTGGCAAAATAGGACCCTGGGCGTTGATTTCGTCCAATTCCGAGAATATTTCGTTACTAGGATTTCTGAAACCAAAAACAGCAGAAAACAGCAACTGGCACTTCGGCATCTTGTTAATAGGTTAGTTACAGAAAATGCACGAATATGACATAAAGTGTGCATAAAACATGTAGATAACATCAATAATGTGGCATGGAACATAAGAAATTATCGATACGTTGGAGACGTATCAGCATCCCCAA
Organism: Lolium perenne; assembly: GCF_019359855.2. Lineage (NCBI taxonomy): Eukaryota > Viridiplantae > Streptophyta > Magnoliopsida > Poales > Poaceae > Lolium > Lolium perenne. The sequence continues at coordinate 42,814,282 of NC_067245.2, read as the reverse complement.
GCTTAGTTCTGCTCGTCCCGAGCAGGTAAAACGATAACACAGATAATTTCTGGAGTGACATGCCATCATAATCCTTATCATACTATTTGTAAAGCATATGTAGTGAATGCAGTGATCATAACAATGTATATGACATGAGTAAACAAGTGAATCATATAGCAAAGACTTTTCATGAATAGCACTTCAAGACAAGCATCAATAAGTCTTGCATAAGAGTTAACTCATAAAGCAATAATTCATAGTAAAAGCATTGAAGCAACACAAAAGAAGATTAAGTTTCAGCGGTTGCTTTCAACTTATAACATGTATATCTCATTGATATTGTCAACATAGAGTAATATAATAAGTGCAATAAGCAAGTATGTAGGAATCAATGCACAGTTCACACAAGTGTTTGCTTCTTGAGGTGGAGAGAAATAGGTGAACTGACTCAACATTGAAAGTAAAAGAATGGTCCTCCATAGAGGAAAAGCATCGATTGCTATATTTGTGCTAGAGCTTTGATTTTGAAAACATGAAACAATTTTGTCAACGGTAGTAATAAAGCATATGTATCATGTAAATTATATCTTACAAGTTGCAAGCCTCATGCATAGTATACTAATAGTGCCCGCACCTTGTCCTAATTAGCTTGGACTACCGGATCATCACAATGCACATGTTTTGACCAAGTGTCACAAAGGGGTACCTCTATGCCGCCTGTACAAAGGTCTAAGGAGAAAGCTGGCATTGGATTTCTCGCTATTGATTATTCTTCAACTTAGACATCCATACCGGGACAACATAGACAACAGATAATGGACTCCTCTTTTATGCATAAGCATGTAACAACAATTAATAATTTTCTCATTTGAGATTGAGGATATATGTCCAAAACTGAAACTTCCACCATGGATCATGGCTTTAGTTAGCGGCCCAATGTTCTTCTCTAACAATATGCATGCTTAATCATAAGGTGGTAGATCTCTCTTACTTCAGACAAGACGGACATGCATAGCAACTCACATGAAATTCGACAAAGAGTAGTTCATGGCGTCCCCAGTGAACATGGTTATCGCACAACAAGCAACTTAATAAGAGATAAAGTGCATAATGACATATTCAATACCACAATAGTTTTTAAGCTATTTGTCCCATGAGCTATATATTGGAAAGGTGAATGATGGAATTTTAAAGGTAGCACTCAAGCAATTTACTTTGGAATGGCGGAAAATACCATGTAGTAGGTAGGTATGGTGGACACAAATGGCATAGTGGTTGGCTCAAGTATTTTGGATGCATGAGAAGTATTCCCTCTCGATACAAGGTTTAGGCTAGCAAGGCTTATTTGAAACAAACACAAGGATGAACCGGTGCAGCAAAACTCACATAAAAGACATATTGAAAACATTATAAGACTCTACACCGTCTTCCTTGTTGTTAAAACTCAATACTAGAAATTATCTAGACCTTAGAGAAACCAAATATGCAAACCAAATTTTAGCATGCTCTATGTATTTCTTCATTAATGGGTGCAAAGCATATGATGCAAGAGCTTAATCATGAGCACAACAATTGCCAAGTGTCACATTACCCAAGACATTTATAGCAATTACTACATGTATCATTTTCCAATTCCAACCATATAACAATTTAACGAAGGAGAAACTTCGCCATGAATACTATGAGTAGAAACCAAGGACATACTTGTCCATATGCTACAGCGGAGCGTGTCTCTCTCCCATAAAGTGAATGCTAGGATCCATTTTATTCAAACAAAACAAAAAACAAAAACAAACCGACGCTCCAAGCAAAGCACATAAGATGTGATGGAATAAAAATATAGTTTCAGGGGAGGAACCTGATAATATTGTCGATGAAGAAGGGGATGCCTTGGGCATCCCCAAGCTTAGACGCTTGAGTCTTCTTAGAATATGCAGGGGTGAACCACCGGGGCATCCCCAAGCTTAGAGCTTTCACTCTCCTTGATCATGTTGCATCATACTCCTCTCTTGATCCTTGAAAACTTCCTCCACACCAAACTCGGAACAACTCATTAGAGGGTTAGTGCACAATAAAAATTAACATATTCAGATGTGACACAATCATTCTTAACACTTATGGACATTGCATAATGCTACTGGACATTAATGGATCAAAGAAATTCATCCAACATAGCAAAAGAGGCAATGCGAAATAAAAGGCAGAATCTGTCAAAACAGAACAGTTCGTATTGACGAATTTTAAAATGGCACCAGACTTGCTCAAATGAAAATGCCCAAATTGAATGAAAGTTGCGTACATATCTGAGGATCATGCACGTAAATTGGCTTAATTTTCTGAGCTACCTACAGGGAGGTAGACCCAGATTCGTGACAGCAAAGAAATCTGGAACTGCGCAGTAATCCAAATCTAGTACTTACTTTTCTATCAACGGCTTTACTTGGCACAACAAAAAACTAAACTAAGATAAGGATAGGTTGCTACAGTAGTAAACAACTTCCAAGACACAAAATAAAAACAAAGTACTGTAGTAAAATAACACATGGGTTATCTCCCAAGAAGTTCTTTCTTTATAGCCATTAAGATGGGCTCAGCAGTTTTGATGATGCACTCGCAAGAAATAGTATTTGAAGCAAAAGAGAGCTTGAAGAGGCAAATTCAAAACACATTTAAGTCTAACATGCTTTCTATGAAGAGGAATCTTGTAAATAAACAAGTTCAAGAAGCATAATGCAACAAGCATAGAAAGATAAAACAAGTGTAGCTTCAAAAATTTCAGCACATAGAGAGGTGTTTTAGTAACATGAAAATTTCTACAACCATATTTTCCTCTCTCATAATAACTTTCAGTAGCATCATGAGCAAACTCAACAATATAACTATCACATAAAGCATTCTTATCATGAGTCTCATGCATAAAATTATTACTCTCCACATAAGCATAATCAATTTTATTAGTTGTAGTGGGAGCAAATTCAACAAAGTGGCTATCATCATATATAGGAGGCATATTGTAATCATAAAAGAAAATTTTCTCCTCAATGCTTGGGGGACTAAAAAGATCATTCTCATCAAAGCCAGCTTCCCCAAGCTTAGAATTTTCCATAGCATTAGCAACAATGGTGTTCAAAGCATTCATAGTAATAACATTCCCATTAGCATGCATATAAAGTTCCATGGGTTTTTTAATTCTCTCTTCAAACACATCATGTCCTAATTCAAGATAAAGTTCATAAAGATCTCTCATATTTTTGTTGTTTTCCATTATGCTTAACTAGTGAAATAAAAACATGCATGATATTAAGTAAAGTAAAACAAGTAACTAATTTTTTGTGTTTTTGATATAGCAAACAAGATAGCAAATAAAGTAAAACTAGCAACTAATTTTTTTGTGTTTTGATTTAGTGCAGCAAACAAAGTAGTAAATAAAACTAAGCAAGACAAAAACAAAGTAAAGAGATTGAGAAGTGGAGACTCCCCTTGCAGCGTGTCTTGATCTCCCCGGCAACGGCGCCAGAAAAAGAGCTTGATGGCGTGTAACTCACACGTTCGTTGGGAACCCCAAGAGGAAGGTATGATGCGCACAGCAGCAAGTTTTCCCTCAGAAAGAAACCAAGGTTTATCGAACCAGGAGGAGCCAAGAAGCACGTTGAAGGTTGATGGCGGCGGGATGTAGTGCGGCGCAACACCAGGGATTCCGGCGCCAACGTGGAACCTGCACAACACAACCAAAGTACTTTGCCCCAACGAAACAGTGAGGTCGTCAATCTCACCGGCTTGCTGTAACAAAGGATTAACCGTATTGTGTGGAAGATGATTGTTTGCAGAAAACAGTAGAACAAGTATTGCAGTAGATTGAATTTCAGTAAAGAGAATTGGACCGGGGTCCACAGTTCACTAGAGGTGTCTCTCCCATAAGATAAACAGCATGTTGGGTGAACAAATTACAGTTGGGCAATTGACAAATAAAGAGGGCATGACCATGCACATACATATCATGATGAGTATAGTGAGATTTGATTGGGCATTACGACAAAGTACATAGACCGCCATCCAACTGCATCTATGCCTAAAAAGTCCACCTTCAGGTTATCATCCGAACCCCCTCCAATATTAAGTTGCAAAGCAACAGACAATTGCATTAAGTATGGTGCGTAATGTAATCAACAACTACATCCTTAGACATAGCATTAATGTTTTATCCCTAGTGGCAACAGCACAACACAACCTTAGAACTTTCTGTCACTGTCCCAGGTGTCAATGTAGGCATGAACCCACTATCGAGCATAAATACTCCCTCTTGGAGTTACAAGCATCTACTTGGCCAGAGCATCTACTAGTAACGGAGAGCATGCAAGATCATAAACAACACATAGATATAACTTTGATAATCAACATAACAAGTATTCTCTATTCATCGGATCCCAACAAACGCAACATATAGAATTACAGATAGATGATCTTGATCATGTTAGGCAGCTCACAAGATCCGACAATGATAGCACAATGGGGAGAAGACAACCATCCAGCTACTGCTATGGACCCATAGTCCAGGGGTAGACTACTCACACATCACACCGGAGGCGACCATGGTGGCGTAGAGTCCTCCGGGAGATGATTCCCCTCTCCGGCAGGGTGCCGGAGGCGATCTCCTGGATCCCCCGAGATGGGATCGGCATTGGCGGCGTCTCTGAAAGGTTTTCCGTATCGTGGCTCTCGGTACTGGGGGTTTCGTCACGGAGGCTTTAAGTAGGCGGAAGGGCAAGTCAGGAGGGGGCACGAGGGCCCCACACCACAGGCCGGCGCGGCCAAGGGGGGGGCCGCGCCGCCCTAGGGTTTGGGCACCCCGTGGCCCCACTTCGTTTCGTCTTCGGACTTCTGGAAGCTTCGTGGCAAAATAGGACCCTGGGCGTTGATTTCGTCCAATTCCGAGAATATTTCGTTACTAGGATTTCTGAAACCAAAAACAGCAGAAAACAGCAACTGGCACTTCGGCATCTTGTTAATAGGTTAGTTCCAGAAAATGCACGAATATGACATAAAGTGTGCATAAAACATGTAGATAACATCAATAATGTGGCATGGAACATAAGAAATTATCGATACGTTGGAGACGTATCACCTCTGCACTCCATGGAGTTTTCCTTCTTCTTCTCTTTCCACGACAAGAACTGTACTTACCACCTGAGGTGTGGCCGCAATATATAGCAACAAAGGTTCCTTCTCTTTCGGCGCCACCAAGATTGGAGGTGTCGAAATTTTGCGCTTGAGATCCTCAAAGGCTCTGTCTGCCTCTTCGTTCCACTGGAACTTCTCTCCCTGCTTGATCAAGGCGTAGAACGGTAACGCTTTTTCTCCCAACCTGGCGACGAATCTGCTTAAAGCTGCGACTCGCCCGGTTAACTGCTGTATTTCTTTCAACTTTGTTGGCTTCCTCATCGTTACGATGGCCTGGATTTTTTCTGGATTTGCTTCGATCCCTCTTGCTGAAACTAAGAACCCGAGAAGTTCTCCTGCGGGGACACCGAAAGAGCACTTTGTCGGGTTCAACTTGAGACAGAACTTATCGAGATTGTCGAAAGTTTCCTTCAAATCCTCGATTAACGTGTCCCCCTTTTTTGTTGTTATGACGACGTCATTGATGTATACTTGTACGTTCTTCCCAATCTGTGTTGCCAAGCACTTCTGCATCATCCGCTGATATGTTGCTCCCGCGTTTTTCAAACCGAAGGGCATTGTTCGATAGCAGAACACGCCGTACGGTGTGATGAACGCTGTTTTGACCTCGTCTTCTTCTTTCAATCTGATCTGGTTATAACCAGAGTATGCATCCAGGAAGGAAAGACGTTCACATCCTGCCGTGGAGTCGATAATTTGATCGATCCTTGGGAGGGGAAAGTGATCCTTTGGACAATGTTTATTGAGACACGTGAAGTCGACGCACATGCGAATGACTTTTGTGTTTTTCTTCGGCACCAGCATTGGGTTAGCTACCCACGTGGCTTCTGTATGTAGTTCCTTGATAAAACCAGCTTCTCTGAGTCTATCGATTTCCGACAGCATAGCCTTGCGGTTTGGTTCCGAAAAACGCCGCAGAGGTTGTTTTATTGGTTTCGCAATTGGATCCAAGTTTAGGTGGTGCTCGGCAAGTTCCCTGGGTACTCCTGGCATGTCAGCTGGACACCATGCGAAGATTTTCCAGTGCTCACGGAGGAACTCGACAAGCGCGCTTTCCTATGCGAGGTCCATGTTTGTTGCAATGGACGTCGTTTTCTTCGGATCTGTCGGGTGGATCTGTACTTCCTTGGAATCCTTTGCAGTGTTAAAGGTTGATTCTTTATTAGGCCTCCCTACGTCTGGTAGTACGTCGTAGTCAGTCATGAGCCTTGACGCCATGTATTCTGCTTGCATCCCGAAGGTTTCTGAAAGTCGATGGAAATCCTTATCGCATTTATCGGCTAGCGCGAAACTTCATTTAACTGTGATTGGCCCCTTAGGCCCAGGCATCCTCCACAACAAGTATGTGTAATGTGGTACTGCCATAAACCTGGCATATGCTGGGCGCCCCAACAGAGCGTGGTATTGTGATGGGAAATCCACGACTTCAAACTCCAGCCTCTCTATCCTGTAGTTTTCTCGAGTGCCAAACTGAATGTCGAGATTGATCTTCCCCAATGGGTAACTTGGCTTTTCTGGTGTAATGCCGTGGAAACGTGTGTCCGTTGGCTTGAGGTTTGCCAAGGATATATTCATTTTCCTTAGTGTATCTGCGTACATAAGGTTTAGACTGCTGCCTCCATCAATGAAAACTCGAGATACATCAAATCCTGCGATCACTGCTGGTAGAATTAGTGCTGACTGCCCTGGTCGAGGAACTTGCTGCGGATGATCCGCAATTGTGAAGCCAATATCCTGTCCTGAACAATTGAGGTACTCGACTGTTGGTGGAGGCATCTTTTCTGCCATGAACACCTGTCGCGAGATTACTTTCTGAGCTCTATTGGACGGTCTGCCTTTCTGAATCATCGAGACCACTCCATGGGAGTTGGGATCAACATAAGGTGGTGGTGCTGGTGCTGCCGCTATTCTGAGCTGATGTCGATTCTCGTCCGTAATTGCGGGAGGGGGTGGCAGGTGGATCTCACTCCTAGGTCCTTGAGGATTTCGACTTGCTGCCTGAGCATTGGCTTGCCCGGCGAACCTCATCATTGCTTGAAAATTTCGGCAATCTTTCTGTAAACGTCCCGACTGCCTCTTCCCATTATTATCGACATAGAAATGCATCTGACACGGGCCGTTCATCATATCTTCAGGGGACACGAAGGGCCTCTGGAACCTAGGCCCATTATTTGGCCTGTTGTTTTGGGAATCATCTCTGTTGTCGCCTCGCTGCTCGTTGCTTCGTTGATAATTATCTCTATTTTCCTCCAGTGCTTGCTTGAAACCCAGCCGAAATTTGTCCTGGTGGATCATAACTCGAAAATCAAGAAAACCGTCGTATATTTTGAAAATTTCGACTGCGGTCCTCCTCCGGTGACCTGTGTCGTTTATTATGCACAGCATCCTCGCCATCTGCCCATCTGTTCGCTATTTCCATTAATGCTGATACTGTTCTTGGGTTGGTTCTTCCCAAGTCCTCCACAAAATCTCCTCGTCGAACTCCTGCCACAAACGCATCTATTGCTCTCTCATCCGATATGTTTTCTGCCGAGTTTTTGATGATGTTCCACCTTTGGATGTACTTCCTCATTGATTCATCATGTTTTTGTCGACATGATCGCAATTCCTCGAGTGTCGCAGGCTTTTTGCAGCTGTCGATGGAACCTGAAGGAAGCTTCTTTATCCAAGATCTTGCAGCTCCGCTCAAGTGCACCTGAATACTTTGCATCGCCGTTGCCCTTGTTCCGCCTATTAACTTTACTGTCTCGACATAATCTACCAGCCAATCCTCAGGATCCTGCAATCCGTCGAATTGCTTGAAATTATCAGGCAACTTGAACCCCGAAGGCACCCAAGTTTTTCGGACCCTCCTTGTAAAACATGGTAGCCCACACATGTCCTCTTCGGCTATCTCTGGAGAATGTCGATTCTCCCTTCTATGTTGTCGTGCTCTGTCTACCCTTGCTTGGATTTCCGTATCCCTTGCTTCACCTGTTCTCTCTGGAACTTCCTCTACGACAACAGGACGTGGACTGTTTTGCCTTGCTGATACTTCGGGAGGTGAATTTACAAATGCTGCTCCCATGGCTCCAACTCCCGCTATAGCCATGTTGTACAGTGCCTCTTTTGGATCTCCGGCAGGTGGTTTGGACGCAAGGATGAAAGCTTGCGTTGCCATGTACCCCGCTTCTGGTGTTTTCGGGATAATGTTTCCCCTTGTGTCTATCGACATAAAGGACATGTCGAGATTTTATACTAGGTTCTCCCTCTCTGCTTCAGGTATATTGTTTAATCGAGACCTTGCCCTGTTGCGAGCTTCTCTGTGACTGCTTCCCGAAGTTCCTGATTGTCGGCTCAATGCTGCTCTTCGCCTACTCGACGCCGATGCTGCTTCTTGCCTTTTATCGAGCTCTATTTTTTGTTTCTCGAGTTCTCGCCTGGCGCGCGCGAGCTTATATTGGTATGCCTGTAACTCCTCTGGTGTTGCCGCGACAGTCATTGGTTCTATCCCATTGATAGCTCTCTCCACTCGATCCCATACTGCCTGCGGAAATCGCACCATCTCCCGTGTTGCCGTGCCGATATATTTTGTCCCCAGTCCTCGCGTAAGGTCCGTAGGATCAACGAACGGATTGCCCGCCTCGTCGAAGTTTTCATATGTCTATTCTTGAGGTCTGCTTGAATCCCCGATCGCGTAGATCTGATGATATTTTATTTTTTCTATTTTTTCGAGATCGGTGACACCATCATATAGACTGGCGAAGACCTTTCCCACAGTAGTAGATTTGTCGATAAAGTCGAAGCTGTCGACGCTATCGGAATCGCTGCTTATATAGGAGTCCGCAGACGACTCGAAAGACATGTCACTGAAGATCTTGGCGAGTTTTTCGCTTGCCTTGGTGCTGATGAAGCGTGGCGAGGAGATTCCTTCGTCGCCTGACTCGACCGATGATGCCGAGCTTGAAGATTCAGTATGGACCACTGAAAACCTCGAGAAGGTCGGAATTTCGAGACGATACGTTCCTTCCTTCCCGACGTGAAAGTGGAACCTTCCGAACGTCATCTCCATGGGCTCCTCCAGATACGCATATGCATCCAAACAGGAGGGCGGGTGAGGTACAAAATCAACGAGACCAGTTTCGACCTGTTTACCTCTGTCCATGATGTTGCTTGCTGCCGACGAAATCGACGATCCTGAACGTGCCATCGAGATCAGCTCCTTGTCACCTCTAGATCCCACAGACGGCGCCAATTGACAAGGTATCAACTTGTCAATGCCTACAAGTAGTATACTAGGGTTTCGTTGGATGTAGAGGGCAAGTAGATCTCGAAGGTTTCAGCCGAAAAGTACTCGACGATTGTAAAACTAATGTTTAGAAAACAATGATTCGATCCTTTCTTTGTCCCTCGACTCCCCCTTATATAGGAGGCGGAGCCGAGGGATTCGTGATGTACAAGTTTACAGAGTTCGAGAGGGTTTCTGACCCGTCCCGTAAGATTACACTTTACACTTCCTATTACAACTCTATCTTTCCATAACAACATATTGGGCTTCCAAATCTTCTTATCTTTCGGGTCGTGGGCCTTGAATAAATCCCGGGTACTATCTTCGGCAGGCCCATTGGGGATGCCTATGTCACCAAGTGTCACAAAGGGGTACCTCTATGCCGCCTGTACAAAGATCTAAGGAGAAAGCTCGCATTGGATTTCTCGCTTTTGATTATTCTCAACTTAGACATCCATACCGGGACAACATAGACAACAGATAATGGACTCCTCTTTAATGCATAAGCATTCAACAACAGATAATATTCTCATAAGAGATTGAGGATTAATGTCCAAACTGAAACTTCCACCATGGATCATGGCTTTAGTTAGCGGCCCAATGTTCTTCTCTAACAATATGCATACTCAAATCATTTGATCATGATAAATCACCCTTACTTCAGACAAGACGAACATGCATAGCAACTCACATGATATTCAACAAATGTGTAATAGTTGATGGCGTCCCCAGGAACATGGTTATCGCTCCACAAGCAACTTATAAGAAGTAATAAACATAAGCGACATATTCAATACCACAATAGTTTTTAAGCTATTTTTCCCATGAGCTATATATTGCAAAGACAAAGAATGGAATTTTAAAGGTAGCACTCAAGCAATTTACTTTGGAATGGCAGAGAAATACCATGTAGTAGGTAGGTATGTGATAACCCACAAGTATAGGGGATCGCAGCAGTCTTCGAGGGAAGTAAAACCCAAATTTATTGATTCGACACAAAGGGAGGTAAAGAATACTTATAAGCCTTAACAACTGAGTTGTCAATTCAGCTGCACCTGGAAAAGCACTAGCAACAGGGGTGATGTGAAAGTAGCAGTAATATGAGAGCAGTAGTAACAGTAACACAGTAGCAGTAATAGTAACACAGAGGTAATGGCACCAGAAAATAGTTGATACTACTTCCAATGACATAGAGAACGAGTATATGATGATGAGAGATGGACCGGGGTTCCCAGCGATCTACACTAGTGGTAACTCTCCAATAACAAGTGACAAGTGTTGGGTGAACAAATTACAGTTGGGCAATTGATAGGATTGATAAAGCATTAAGAAAGAACATCAATTCATTAATCATGTAGGCATGTTTTCCAATTATAGTCGTACGTGCTCGCAATGAGAAACTTGCACAACATCTTTTGTCCTACCAGCCGGTGGCAGCCGGGCCTCAAGGGAATCTACTGGATATTAAGGTACTCCTTTTAATAGAGCACCGGAGCAAAGCATTAACACTCCGTGAAAACATGTTATCCTCACATCACCGCCATCCCCTCCGGTTGTCCCGATTTCTGTCACTTCGGGGCCTTTGGTTCCGGACAGTGACATGTGCATACAACTTGTAGATACAATCTAAGTAATAATTATAGAGCTTAAATCTAAGATCATGCCACTCGGGCCCTAGTGACAAGCATTAAGCATAACAAGATTGCAGCAACAATAACTTCACAAACTTTATAGATAGACTAATCATAATGTATCAATCCATCGGATCCCAACAAACACAACACCGATTACATCAGATGGATCTCAATCATGTAAGGCAGCTCATGAGATCATTGTATTGAAGTACATGGGATAGAGAGTACCAACTAGCTACTGCTAGAACCCGTAGTCCATGGGGGAACTACTCACGGAGCATGATGGAGGCGGTGGCGTCGATGGAGATGGCTTCCGGGGGCACTTCCCCGTCTCGGCAGGGTGCCGGAACAGAGACTTCTGTCCCCCGAATTGGAGTTTCGCGATGGCGGCGGCGCCCCTGGAGTCTTTCTGGAGTTTCGTCAATTGGTCTCGCGTTTTTAGGTCGAAAGGGCTTATATAGGCGAAGAGGCGGCGCAGGAGGGGCAACAGGGTGCCCTCCCCATAGGCCGGCGCGGCCAGGGGCTGGCCCGCGCGGCCCTATGGTGTGGGGGCCCCAGGCCTCCCCTCTGACTCCCCTTCGGTGTCCTGGTCCGTCTCGGTGAATTATGATGTTTGGTCTTCGTTTCGTCGAATTCCGAGAATATTGCCCGAACAGCCTTTTACGGAACCAAAAACAGCGAGAAAACAGGAAGCGCCTTTGTGGCATCTTGTTAATAGGTTAGTTCCGGAAAACGCATAAAAACATTATAAAGTGCAAGCAAAACATGTAAGTATTGTCATAAAACAAGCATGGAACATCAGAAATTATGGATACGTTGGAGACGTATCAGCATCCCCAAGCATAGTTCCTACTCGTCCTCGAGTAGGTAAACGATAAAAAGAATAATTTCTGTAGTGACATGCTACTTACATAACCTTGATCATACTATTATAAAGCATATGAGATGAATGAAGTGACTCAAGGCAATGATCTATAGTTGCTAACAAATAGATAACATATAGCAAAACTTTTCATGAAGAGTACTTTCAAGACAAGCATCAAAAGTCTTGCACAAGAGTTAACTCATAAAGCAATATATTCAAAGTAAAGGCATCGAAGCAACACAAAGGAAGATATAAGTTTCAGCGATTGCTTTCAACTTTCAACATGCATATCTCATGGATAATTGTCAACATAAAGTAATATGATGAATGCAAATAAGCAAGTATGTAAGAATCAATGCACAGTTAACACAAGTGTTTGCTTCTAAGATGGAAGGAAGTAGGTAAACTGACTCAACATAAAGTAAAAGAAAGTCCCTTCGCAGAGGGAAGCATTGATTGCTATATTTGTGCTAGAGCTTTGGTTTTGAAAACATAAAGAGAGCATAAAAGAGTAAAATTTTGAGAGGTGTTTGTTGTTGTCAACGAATGGTAGTGGGCACTCTAACCCCCTTGCCAGACAAACCTTCAAAGAGCGGCTCCCATTTTATTTTATTTTTGGGTGGCACTCCTTCCAACCTTTCTTTCACAAACCATGGCTAACCGAATCCTCGGGTGCCTGCCAACAATCTCATACCATGAAGGAGTGCCTTTTTATTTTAGTTTTATTATGATGACACTCCTCCCAACCTTTGCTTACACAAGCCATGGCTAACCGAATCCTTCGGGTGCCGTCCAACAATCACATACCATGGAGGAGTGTCTATTTTGGTTAATTAATTTGGGACTGGGAATCCCATTGCCAGCTCTTTTTGCAAAATTATTGGATAAGCGGATGAAGCCACTAGTCCATTGGTGAAAGTTGCCCAACAAGATTGAAAGATAAACACCACATACTTCCTCATGAGCTATAAAACATTGACACAAATCAGAGGTGATAAATTTTGAATTGTTTAAAGGTAGCACTCAAGTAATTTACTTTGGAATGGCAGGAAATACCATGTAGTAGGTAGGTATGGTGGACACACATGGCATAGGTTTTGGCTCAAGGTTTTGGATGCACGAGAAGCATTCCCTCTCAGTACAAGGCTTTGGCTACCAAGGTTATTTGAAGCAAACACAAGTATGAACCGGTACAGCAAAACTTACATAAGAACATATTGCAAGCATTATAATACTCTACACTGTCTTCCTTGTTGCTCAAACACTTTTACCAGAAAATATCTAGACCTTAAGAGAGACCAATCATGCAAACCAATTTTAACAAGCTCTACAGTAATTCTCCACTAATAGGTTTAAACTACATGAAAAAAACTTAATCATGATCTACTTGAGAACTCAAAACAATTGCCAAGTGTCAAATTATCCAAGATATTATGAGGCATTTTCTGTTTCCACCCAAATAACAATAAATGCTATAGCTTCCAACTTTTATCATTGAACATTAAAAATAAAACGAAGAACAAGTGTTCATATGAAAAAGCGGAGCGTGTCTCTCTCCCAAACAAGGATTGCTAGGATCCGAATTTATTCAAACAAAAACAAAAATAAAAGCACACAGACGCTCCAAGTAAAGCACATAAGATGTGACCGAATAAAAATATAGTTTCAATAGAAGAAACCTGATAAGTTGATGAAGAAGGGGATGCCTTGGGCATCCCCAAGCTTAGACGCTTGAGTCTTCTTGAAATATGCAGGTATGAACCACGGGGGCATCCCCAAGCTTAGACTTTTCACTCTTCTTGATCATATATCATCCTCCTCTCTTGACCCTTGAAAACTTCCTTCACACCAAACTTCTCATAAACTTCATTAGAGGGGTTAGTACTCAAAAAACTTGAATCCACCTTGGTCCTGTAGTGACACATTGCAAGAACTCAATAAAACATTAGCTACAGCTCTCCACGTCTAGAAAAGCTCGCTTAAAGTCCACAAGAGACAATGCAAAAAACAGAGACAGAATCTGCCAAAACAGAACATCCAGTAAAGACAAATTTTAAAGAGGTACTTCCGTTGCTCAAATCAGAAAACTCAAAACTAATGAAAGTTGCGTACATATCTGAGGAACAAGCACGTAAATTGGCAGATTTTTCTGAGTTACCTACAGAGAATACAGCCCAGATTCGTGACAGATAGAAATCTGTTTCTGCCCAGAAATCCAAATCTAGTATCAACCTTCGATTAGAGGCTTCACTTGGCACAACATGCAATAAAATAAAGATAAGGAGAGGTTGCTACAGTACTAACAACTTCCAAAGCACAACAAAACAGTAGCAAAATAAACACATGGGTTATCTCCCAAGAAGTGCTTTCTTTATAGCCATTAAGATGGGCTCAGCAATTTTAATGATGCACTCGCAAGAAATAAGAGTTGAGGCAAAAGAGAGCATCAAAAGGAAAATTCAAAACACATTTAATCCTAACATGCTTCCTATGAAAAGGAATCTTGTAAATAAACAAGTTCATGAAGAGCAAAGTAACAAGCATAGGAAGATAGAACAAGTGTAGCTTCAAAAATTTCAGCACATAGAGAGGTGTTTTAGTACCATGCAAATTTCTACAACCATATTTTCCTCTCTCATAATAATTTTCAGTAGCTTCATGAACAAACTCAACAATATAACTATCACATAAAGCATGTCTTTCATGATCCATAAACACATAATTTTTATCAAGTTCAAAAATAGTGGGATTAAAACTTTCAAACACACTTTTATTAATAATATAACAAGATGAATGATCAATCTCAAGAGATATGGGACACATAGATAATGTCAAGAACTCTCCAATCCCATTTTCATTAGTAGTACAATTAATATTATCAAGTAACATAGGACCATCATCTAGAGCTTTATCATAATCATTTGCTAAGCAAAATTCTTTAGTACCATGCATTTTGACATCAGGCACAAACAAAGCATTATCATAAGATTTATCAAAGTAGCATGGATTATAATATATAACAGTAGCATAATTATTCTCACAAGTTTTACTCATAGGTACTATTTCAAGAGAATCCACAGGAACATAACATTCAACCTCTTTCGGTAAGCATGGAGGACAATCAAATAGTGTAAGAGATAAAGAGTTACTCTCATTAGAAGGTTGACATGGGTAGCTAATCCATTCTTCCTCCTTTTGTTCGTCGCTCTCCTCTTCTTTTTCATCCAATGAGCTTTCAGGTTCATCAATTTCTTCTTCCACAGGTTCCTGCAAATTGTGAGTGCATTCTTGTGCATTAATGAGTCTCTCTTTATAATCAATGATATAAGGATTATCAGTGTAACTTTCATTGTAAAAATTAAGGATAGAAGAGACATAATCTTTAAGGTCCTTACAAACAACACAAGTTTCATAATTCTCAACCATGAAGGATTCTATCTCAGAGGCTCCCATAAATAAAACAAATTGTTCTACCTCTTCGAACCCAAGATGAATATAGTTATTCCAATTATAGTTCTTAATTAAAACTTCTTCACTAAAGCCACATTGAAATTTAAGATGTTTAGTATCCTGTTGAGAGCAACAATTTATATCATGGCGTTTAAGCAAGATTTTAGCAATTGTATTCAATTTTTCTATCACAGCACTCATTACTTTACCCGTTCTTGATTCTCTATAATTATTATAAAATTCTATAAGCTCCAAATAAGTTGTAGGTTCTCCCATAATAGCAGTTTTTAATTTTTTGGTTTTTCAAATTTTTATGGATTTTTGGGTATATGAGAAAAGTAAAACAAGACAAAAAGAAACTAAGCAAAAGTAAACTAAGCAAAACAAAATAAAATAAAATAAAAACAGAGAGAGAGGTAGAGTGTACTCCCCAGGTGAACTTATGAGTAGAGCTATGCCTCCCCGGCAACGGCGCCAGAAAACAGTCTTGATAACCCACAAGTATAGGGGATCGCAGCAGTCTTCGAGGGAAGTAAAACCCAAATTTATTGATTTGACACAAGGGGAGGTAAAGAATATTTATAAGCCTTAACAACTGAGTTGTCAATTCAGCTGCACCTGGAAAAGCACTAGCAACAGGGGTGATGTGAAAGTAGCAGTAATATGAGAGCAGTAGTAACAGTAACACAGTAGCAGTAATAGTAACATAGAGGTAATGGCACCAGAAAATAGTTGATACTACTTCCAATGACATAGAGAACGAGTATATGATGATGAGAGATGGACCGGGGTTCCCAGCGATCTACACTAGTGGTAACTCTCCAATAACAAGTGACAAGTGTTGGGTGAACAAATTACAGTTGGGCAATTGATAGGATTGATAAAGCATTAAGAAAGAACATCAATTCATTAATCATGTAGGCATGTTTTCCAATTATAGTCGTACGTGCTCGCAATGAGAAACTTGCACAACATCTTTTGTCCTACCGATCGGTGGCAGGGCCTCAAGGGAATCTACTGGATATTAAGGTACTCCTTTTAATAGAGCACCGGAGCAAAGCATTAACACTCCGTGAAAACATGTTATCCTCACATCACCGCCATCCCCTCCGGTTGTCCCGATTTCTGTCACTTCGGGGCCTTTGGTTCTGGACAGTGACATGTGCATACAACTTGTAGATACAATCTAAGCAATAATTATAGAGCTTAAATCTAAGATCATGCCACTCGGGCCCTAGTGACAAGCATTAAGCATAACAAGATTGCAGCAACAATAACTTCACAAACTTTATAGATAGACTAATCATAATGTATCAATCCATCGGATCCCAACAAACACAACACCGATTACATCAGATGGATCTCAATGATGTAAGGCAGCTCATGAGATCATTGTATTGAAGTACATGGGATAGAGAGTACCAACTAGCTACTGCTAGAACCCGTAGTCCATGGGGGAACTACTCACGGAGCATGATGGAGGCGGCGGCGTCGATGGAGATGGCTTCCGGGGGCACTTCCCCGTCCCGGCAGGGTGCCGGAACAGAGACTTCTGTCCCCCGAATTGGAGTTTCGCGATGGCGGCGGCGCCCCTGGAGTCTTTCTGGAGTTTCGTCAATTGGTCTCGCGTTTTTAGGTCGAAAGGGCTTATATAGGCGAAGAGGCGGCGCAGGAGGGGCAACAGGGTGTCCTCCCCATAGGCCGGCGCAGCCAGGGGCTGGCCCGCGCGGCCCTATGGTGTGGGGGCCCCAGGCCTCCCCTCTGACTCCCCTTCGGTGTCCTGGTCCGTCTCGGTGAATTATGATGTTTGGTCTTCGTTTCGTCGAATTCCGAGAATATTGCCCGAACAGCCTTTCTGGAACCAAAAACAGCAGAAAACAGGAACTGGCACTGTGGCATCTTGTTAATAGGTTAGTTCCGGAAAACGCATAAAAACATTATAAAGTGCAAGCAAAACATGTAAGTATTGTCATAAAACAAGCATGGAACATCAGAAATTATGGATACGTTGGAGACGTATCAGTATGGTGGACACAAGAGGCATAGTTTTTGGCTCAAGGATTTGGATGCACGAAAAGTATTCCCTCTCAGTACAAGGCTTAGGCTAGCAAGGTTATTTGAAGCAAACTCAAGTATGAACCGGTACAACAAAACTTACATAAGAACATATTGCAAGCATTATAAGACTCTACATTGTATTCCTTGTTGTTCAAACCCTCACCAGAAAATATCTAGACTTTAGAGAGACCAATCATGCAAACCAAATGTCAACAAGCTCTACAGTATTTCTTCATTAATAGGTGCAAAGTACATGATGCAAGAGTTTAAACATGATCTATATGAGCACAACAATTTAAAGTATCAAATTATTCAAGACATTATACCAATTACCACATGTAGCATTTTCTGTTTCCAACCATATAACAATGAACGAAGCAGTTTCAACCTTCGGCATGAATATTAAAAGCTAAGAACACATGTGTTCATATGAACCAGCGGAGCTTGTCTCTCTCCCACACAAGCATGAATTTATTCAAACAAAACAAAAATAAAAACAAACAGACGCTCCAAGTAAAGTACATAAGATGTGACCGAATAAAAATATAGTTTCAAGAGAAGAAACCTGATAAATTGTTGATGAAGAAGGGGATGCCTTGGGCATCCCCAAGCTTAGATGCTTGAGTCTTATTGAAATATGCATGGATGAACCACGGGAGCATCCCCTAGCTTAGACTTTTCACTCTTCTTGATCACATTATATCATCCTCCTCTCTTGACCCTTGAAAACTTCCTCCACACCAAACTCGAAACAAACTCATTAGAGGGTTAGTGCATAATCAAAAATTCACATGTTCAGAGGTGACACAATCATTCTTAACACTTCTGGACATTGCACAAAGCTATTGGAAGTTAATGGAACAAAGAAGTCCATCAAACATAGCAAAACAGGCAATGCGAAATAAAAGGAAGAATCTATCAAAACAGAACAGTCCGTAAATACAAATTTTTCGGGGGCACTAAACTTGCTCAGATGAAAATGCTCAAATTTAATGAAAGTTGCGTACGTATCTGAGGATCACGCACGTAAATTGGCATATTTTTCTGAGTTACCTACAGACGGGGCGACTCAAATTCGTGACAGATAGAAATCTGTTTCTGCGGAGTAATCCAAATCTAGTATCAACTCTACTATCAAAGACTTTACTTGGCACAACAATGCAATAAAATAAATATAAGGAGAGGTTGCTACAGTAGTAACAACTTCCAAGACACAAATATAAAACAAAGTACTGTAGTAAAATAAACACATGGGTTATCTCCCAAGAAGTTCTTTCTTTATAGCCATTAAGATGGGCTCAGCAGTTTTAATGATGCACTCGCAAGAAATAGTATTTGAAGCAAAAGAGAGCATCAAGAGGCAAATTCAAAACAAATTTAAGCCTAACATGCTTCCTATGAAAAGGAATCTTGTAAATAAACAAATTCATGAAGCATAATGCAACAAGCATAGGAAGATAAAACAAGTGTAACTTAAAAAATTTCAGCAAAAAGAGAGGTGTTTTAGTAACATGAAAATTTCTACAACCATATTTTCCTCTCTCATAAAGATTTTCAGTAGCATCATGAACAAACTCAACAATATAACTATCACATAAAGCATTCTTATCATGAGCCTCATGCATAAAATAATTACTACACCCAACATAAGCATAGTCATTCTTGTTAATTGTAGTGGGAGCAAATTCAACAAAGTAGCTATCATTATTATTCTCATCAAGTGTAGGAGGCATAGTATAATCATAATAATCCTCCATAGTAGGTGGCACCAAAAGACCACTATCATTATAATCATCATAAATAGGAGGTAAAGTATCATCAAAGAAAATTTTCTCCTCAATGCTTGGGGGACTAAAAATATCATGCTCATCAAAACCAGCTTCCCCAAGCTTAGAATTTTCCATATCATTAGCAACAATGGTGTTCAAAGAGTCCATACTAATATCATTGCTACTAGCCTGCAAATAAGATTCCATAAGTTTTTTAATTTTCGCAGCAAACAATCCATGTCTTAACTCAGGAAATAGCTTCAAAAGCTCACTGTTACTTTCCATTATGCCTAACTAGTGAAATAAAAACAAGAAACAAAAAGATGCAATTGCAGGATCTAAAGAAAATAGCTTCGAGCACTTACAGTGGTACCAGAAAATAACTTAGTTACCTGGGACCAAAGTGTGAGTGCCTTTTACCTTTCCTCCCTGGCAACGGTGCCAGAAAAGTGCTTGATGCCCAGGACTGGCACGTGGTTGACGAGGGAGGAAATCTCTGTGTGTAGCTTTTCGTTCCCCGGCAACGGCGCCAGAAAAGTGCTTGATGTCTACGCACGCTTCTATTCCTGTAGACAGTGTTGGGCCTCCAAGAGCAGAGGTTTGTAGAACAGCAGCAAGTTTCCCTTAAGTGGATCACCCAAGGTTTATCGAACTCAGGGAGGAAGAGGTCAAAGATATTCCTCTCAAGCAACCCTGCAACCACAATACAAGAAGTCTCTTGTGTCCCCAACACACCTAATACACTTGTCAGATGTATAGGTGCACTAGTTCGGCGAAGAGATAGTGAAATACAAGTGGTATGAATGAATATGAGCAGTAGTAACGGCACCAGAAAATAGCTGGCTGGCGTGCAGTTGATGGTGGTAATATTGCAGGAAGTAAAGATGCAGTAGGACAGTAAATAAGCGATGATTGCAGTATTTGGAAACAAGACCTAGGGATCATACTTTCACTAGTGGACACTCTCAACATTGCAATCATAATGGAATATAAATAAGCACTTCACTATGCTATTCTGAATTACTCTCTGGCAAGATAACGAACACTAATTCATCATGTAGGCAAACCTTAAAGATGTATTCCCAAGTACTAATAAACACCCCACGCTGTCACTGTGAGCATTCATAGGAGGTACTAACACACCACAATTTCATAGAGATATCCAACTCAAATCATAACTCAGTGAATAAGTATTCTGTGAAATATAGCCTAAGAGACCCACACGGTGCACACAGTGTCACCTTTACACACGTGGGACAAGGAGTCTCCGGAGATCACATAAGTAAAATCCACTTGAATAGCATAATGACATCTAGATTACAAGAGGGCTACAATTGATCACATAATAAAACAACTCTACACTCTCTTGTTGGATGATGAACACCATTAATTGTGTAGGGCTACAAGAGCACCTCAATGCCGGAGTTAACAAGCTCCACAACATTCGATATTCATATTTAAATAACCTTAGAGTGCATGATAGATCAACACAACTATACCAAGTACTAACATAGCATGCACACTGTCACCATCATACTATGAAAGGAGGAATAGATCACATCAATACCATCATTGAATGGATCGTAGCGAACAAGAGGGGGGGTGAATGGCGCTACGACAAGTTTTAGTCTTTTCCAATTTTTATGCAACGGAAGGTAAAGGTGTGAACTTTAGCAATAGGGGTGATCCTACAATGAACATTGGGCGAGTGCAACAAGTAAAGGAATCAACAAGATAACGAGAGTAAGGAGCGAGACAACCGGGGGGGGGGGGGCGCGAGGCGAGTCGAGGTTTGTTTCCCGCAGTTCCTTCCACTAAAGGAAGTACGTCTGCGTTGAGGAGGTGCTAGTCTCACACAAGAGACTAGGCGGCCATACCACGAAGGAAGGCCTCACCTTCTTCCTCGAGAGAGCTCCACGAAGGTGCTCTCCCTCTTCCACTAAGGCACCGGTCGAGGTGGTGATTCCTTCACAAGGTTGGGGCGAGCTCCACACACAAGGATGCTCCCAACACCCTATGGATCTAGTACATCACCAAGCTAGACTCCATAGCTGCACATCTCCAATGCTCCACCATAGGAACCCATCACCAATGCTCCACCAAAGGAACTCTCCCAATGCTCCACCAAAGGAACTCTTCTCCAATGCCCCACCAAGGAACTCTTCCAATGCTCCACCAAAGGAACTCTTCTCCAAGATCCACCAAAGGAACCCTACCACCAAGATCCACTAAGGAATAGCTAGTATTGGTGAAATCTCTCTTGGTAGAACTATAGATCGGGGTCTCCTCTACCTATCCTCAAAGTTTGGACAAGATTGGTTGGATGGGGAAGGAGATCCTCAAGGATTAAGCTCAGCAACAATGGAGGAGAGAGAGGGGGAAGAGATAAAATCGTGTTGGGGAAGAAGGGGCCCTTAAATAGGCTCCTCCAAATCCAACCGTTATGTCCAGATTTGGCCTAAGCGGTACTACCGCTTGGGGCAAGCGGTACTACCTCTCTGAGTTTGAAATCTTCCCAGATTTGGTCAAAGGACGCAGAGCGGTACTACCGCTCGAGGTACCGCAACAGGGTCCAAACCTTACTGGACTCGAAGCGGTACCAGGGTGGTACGACCGTAACTCGGTTACGGTACCTAAGCGGTACCGTGAGCGGTACTACCGCTCGTGAGCGGTACTACCGCTCCAGGTACTGCAGGGGTACCGCAGCGTATTCTGGGAGACGAAATCAGCGCAGACTCAGAGCGGTACCGAGGGCGGTACCTATAGGGGTAGCGGTACTACCGCTACAGGTACCGGTAGTACCGGCCTGGCTAAATCTGGTTTTCTTCCCTTTTTCTCTCCAACCATGTTACCTCGCTAAACACACACAAAACCAGAAAACATATCAACTACGCTTCGGTCTTCCGATCTTGACGCGTCCGGCGAGGTCACCGTGTCCTTGCAAATCTAACAATGATACTCAAGGCACACGGTGAGATTACTCAAGTGTTGTCATCAAACACACAAAACTTGGGGTGTGAATTTTTCTCTTACAATCTCCCCCTTTTTGGTGTTTGATGACAACACAAGAGTTGACAATAATATATGATATTATGATGAGATCATTAGATTTGCAAAAACGCGATGGAGCTCCCCCTACACATGTGCATATCATGAATATGTGATTGAATACAAATACACATGTTATAGAGACAACACTCCCCCTAGTTTTTACAAACCAAGCACATATGCAACATAGATAGATGACATGTTCAAGTAGCACATGCACAAAATGGAGGCAACATAAGGTCATGCATAGAGATTTGGGTGAAGTTATCATACCATAGCATGCATAGAGATTTGGGTGAAGTTATCATACCATAGCCTTGAGAATACCCAAACTCACAATAAGATGCCTCCATAGGGTTGTTGATGTAGCCACAAGACAAGATAAGCAACTAGAACCAAACGGCTACACACAACAAAGTTCCCCATCCACCTAGGAACTTCTCCCCCTTTGGCATCGGAACACCAAAAAGGAGGGTAATGAAACTAGAGAGATGGAGAAAAAGAACATACAACCAAGCTTGCAAAAATCACGAGAAAAACAAGCTTGAAGGAGGTTCTCAAAAACAAGAAGAAGAAAGCAAAGAAGAAAGACAAAACAAGGTCACGAAGAACCGAAAAACCTCAAAGAGGGGTTGGTGGTGGCCGAAGCCACCGTGTAAGAGTATAGTAGTTGTGAGGTCGCGTAGATGTATCTAGGACTCACGGACTACAACTCAACATGAAGCTCATAGGTCACTTAGTTGACAAATAGCAAATATTTTGGATTTTTTATGCATTATGGGGGGAGGGATAGCTCAATGGATTTAAACCGCACCCCCCTATGTCCATGCATGCCTTTCATCTAGATATGCCGGTAAGATTGGTATGTGCGCACAACGGTCAAGCAAAGTTCGATGGATCAATGATATTTAGCTCATGCCTCAACTCAATAAAGCGCTTCTCATCCAAGGGCTTCGTGAAGATGTCCGCCAATTGCTCCTTGGTCCCAATATAGGATAGTACAATATCTCCGCGAGCAATGTGGTCCCGGATGAAGTGGTTCCGTATCTCAATGTGCTTCGTCTTGCCATGAAGAACCGGATTGTAGGCGATCTTGATTGCGCTCTCATTGTCACACAAAACAGGCACCTTGCTATACTCGAGTCCATAATCCCGCAAGGTTTGCCTCATTCATAAGATTTGAGCACAACTACTTGCCGCGGCAATATACTCGGCTTCCGCGGTGGAGACGGAGACACAATTTTGCTTCTTCGAGGACCAACACACCAAAGATCTTCCAAGAAAATGACATGCTCCGGAGGTAGACTTCCTATCAATCTTGTCGCCCGCCCAATCGGAGTCGGTGAAACCAACCAAAGCAAAGTCCGTGTCCCTTGGGTACCATAGTCCGAAGTGTGGGGTATCAACTAAATATCGAAGGATCCTTTTGACCGCCACAAGGTGGCTTTCCTTCGGACTCGCTTGAAACCGTGCACACATACCAATCTTAACATTATATCTGGGCGAGAGGCACAAAGGTAAAGAAGCGAACCTATCATCGAACGATAGAGCTTGGTATCCACCGCCTTGCCGGCCTCATCAAGAGTGAGTTGACACTTGAGTTGCATCGGAGTTCCAATCCCCTTGGCATCCTTCATATCAAAGCGCTTGAGCATGTCTTGGAGGTACTTCGCTTGATTGAGGAAGGTGCATTGTCGCATTTGCTTGATCTCAAACCCAAGAAAGTACTTGAGTTCACCCATCATTGACATCTCAAACCTATTTGTCATCAACATAGTAAACTCATCATTGAATTTTGTGTTAGTAGAGCCAAATATGATGTCATCTACATAGAGTTGGCATACGAAAAGCTCCCCATTGACCTTCTTAGTAAAAAGAGTGGGATCGATTTTCCCCACTTCGAAACCACGGTCTTCAAGCAACTCCTTGAGATGCTCATACCAAGCTCTAGGAGCTTGTTTGAGACCATATAGGGCCTTTTTGAGCTTGAAGACATGGTCCGGGAAATGGGGGTCCTCAAACCCCGGGGGTTGCTTCACATATACTTCCTCATGTAGAGGACCATTAAGAAAAGCACTCTTAACATCCATTTGTTGCAACTTAAAGCCATGATGTGAGGCAAAGGCCAAAAGGATACGGATGGACTCGAGCCTTGCAACGGGTTCAAAGGTTTCACCAAAGTCCACGCCTTCAACTTGAGAGTAGCCTTGTGCCACCAATCTTGCTTTGTTGCGGATGACCGTGCCACTTTCATCTTGCTTGTTCTTGAAGATCCACTTGGTGCCTATAACATTGCGGCAATGATCGGGTCGCTTCATGAGAGTCCATACATCATTCCTCTTGAAGTTGTTGAGTTCCTCTTGCATTGCATTCAACCAATCAGGATCGTTGAGAGCATCATCAACTTTGAGTGGTTCCACCCTAGAGACAAAGGCATGGTGCGCACAAAAGTTTGCAAGTTGCCTCCGAGTGGTGACATTTCTCTTTAGATCACCAATGATGTTTTGCAAGGAATGAGACTTGAGATGCAAATGTCTTGTAGTGGGGTCTTCACGGCGAGTGTCGGCTAAAGGAGATGATTCTTGTGAGTCCTCTTGGCCTTCATCACGGTTTAGGTCCTCGCCTTGACCTCCATTGTCGTTGAAAGAGGCAACTTTGTCATGAGATCCGGATGGCTCGGGGGTATAGGGAATATCATTGTCCATGAGGATTGTCCCCGAACCACTCGGAGAAGAACTTGAAGCTTGACCTTGGTCACTTGATGTTGAGTGTTGTGGTAGACGAGCTTGCGGTGTATGTTGTTCTTGAGCTTGTTGAGGTGAACTTGGACTTGATTGTTGTTGTAGATGTCGAGGTTGATCTTGAGGTTGGGGTTGAACTTGAGGTTGTTGTAGAGGTTGACTTGCATTTGTTAGATCAACGGAAGAAGCTTGGCCTTGTGGTGTAGATGGCTCCACTTGGGTGGAACTTGGTCCTTCCCCGGTACTCATAGAAGGTAGCTTTTGAGGTAGACGAATGCCAACACCCATCCTTCCTATGGTATCCGGGGGAATTGCATCTCCTTTCTCACAAGAAGCACTTCGCTCCTCCAAAGATCTATCATCTTCATCGAATGTCACATCACAAGACTCTACAACTCGTCCATTTGACTTGTTGAAGATTCTATAGGCGTGAGAATCCGTAGCATAGCCAACGAAAATTCCTTCTTGAGCTCTTGAATCAAACTTGGATAGGCGTGTGTCCTTGACAAGTATGTAGCATTTGCATCCGAAGACCTTGAAGTATGACACATTAGGCTTGTTGCCGGTGAGGATCTCATACGGTGTCTTCTCAAGACCTTTGCGAAAGTAGAGGCGATTAGTAGCATGGCATGCGGTAGAGATAGCTTCCGCCCAAAAATTGTAGTTGGACTTGTATTCCATCATCATGGTTCGAGCGGCTTCGATCAAGGTTCGATTCTTCCTTTCGGCGACCCCATTTTGTTGGGGAGTATATGGCATAGAGTATTGGTGTTGGATTCCTTCTTCGCCGAGGAAGTCATCCAATGTGTAGTTCTTGAACTCCGTTCCATTGTCGCTCCTTATTGCGAGGATCTTTTTGTCGTACTTGCGTTGAACTTGGTTGGCAAACTCCATCATGGTCCGTTGAGTCTCACTCTTGTACTTGAAGAAGAATACCCAACAATAGCGTGAATAGTCATCAACGATGACGAGGCAATACTTCTTTCCTCCAAGACTTTCATGAGATGGTGGGCCAAAGAGATCAACATGTAGGAGCTCCAAGCATCTTGTGGTAGAGATGATGGTCTTGGCCTTGTGAGGAGCTCCATGCATTTTTCCTTGTACGCAAGCCCTACAAACACGATCCTTGCAAAAAGAGACATCTTCTTTTAGTCTGAGAATGTGGCCACCCTTGTGGAGACTTTGCAAAGTCCTCATGTTGACATGGGCTAGTCGGCAATGCCATAACCAACCCTTGTCACCTTTGGCGAATAGGCAAAGAGCGGAAGACGTTGTCTTTCCGGAGAAATCAACAACATACAAACCGTTCTCTACATATCCAACAAAAGCTACATTGAGTGTCTTGCTCCACAAGAGGACCACCATATGTTCATCAAAGAATGTGCATAAACCCATACGAGCAATTTGATGAACGAAGAGTAAGTTGTAACCAAGGGTCTCGACAAGGAGGACATTCACAAGTGAGATGTCGGGTGTTACCACCACCTTGCCAAGACCCAATACCTTAGAGCATGTGTTGTCGCCATATGAAATGGTAGAGAGAGAAGGCACGAGGTCGACAACAATATCCTTGCTTCCGGTCATATGACTTGTGGCTCCACTATCAACCACCCATTTAGCGCCACCGGAAGCATAGTCCTACAAGGAATCAAGTCTTGGATTTAGGTACCCATTTTTCAATGGGTCCTAGCATGTTAGTAACAAGGGGTTTGGGAACCCAAATAGTCCAATCAACATTGTCCTTTTGAGAACCAATAAAGCGAGCACGAATATGTCCATAGTAATCAACAAAAAGAACATGAGAAGGGTTCTTAGAGCCGACGAAACCCGTAGAGGCGGAGTTGGGTACTCCATCTCTTTTTGAGCTAGCATAGCTCCCTTCAAGGTTGGTCTCCATGTTCTCCTTGTCCTTCTTCTTCTTGGTCCTCCTCTTCCTCTTTCTCTTAGGCGTGGTAGCCACTCCTCCTTCATTGCACGAGCCCTCTTTCGCTCCATCTTTTGCTTCAATGATTCCTTCCAAGTATTTGGCTTGAACTTGGAGTCTATCAACCTTGGCCTTCAAGAGATTGACTTCATCTTCATGCTCCGGGTGTGGATGGCAAATATTAAACACTTGGACCTCCTTTGCCTTGTTCACCCGGAAGTGTTCCATCAAAGCTTCTTCTTGGAGAGCATTCAACTTCATGAGCAAGCGCTTGTCATTCTCCATCTTGACAATGTCGCTTTCATGAGTGCAACATGCACGGTCCTTGCTCAAAGGAAAGTACTCCTTCAAGGTTTCTTCTTGCATGGAGTTGACCTCCATGAGCTTGGCTTCCCTTCTCTTCAAGGCGGCTATTTCCTCCTCATGATCGCAACATGTATCCTTCTCCTTGCTCATGCGGAGACACTCCTCCAACGACTCTTCTTGCTTGCTACTCAAACTCAATAGCTTGGCCTTGGTGATCTCAAGAGCGGCAATTTCTTCTTCATGGTTGCAACATGAGGTCTTCTCTTTGAACAAGCGGTAATATTTATCCAAGGCTTCTTCTTGAAGAGCATTGACTTCCAAGAGAAGAGCATTGTGCCTTCTCAAAGAAGTGACTTGATCCACAAGCTCATCATGGCAAGAATTGGGGTCTTCATCATCTTTCTCTTTGTTGGCTTCCTCGAGCGAGAGCATCTTCTTCTTGAGGTCACCCACCAACTCAAGAGCATGGTCTCGATCCTTGGTGAGTCGTGAAACAATAGCTTCATTCTTGTCTTCAAGAACGATGACACTAGCTTCAAGAGACATGCGAAGATTCCGTTCATCATCAAGCTCCTCCTTGAGATCGGCAAGCTCAAAGGCCGCTTCCCTTTCCAACTTCTCCCTCTTCTCAATAAGATCTTGTGCCGCACCAAGTTGGGCTAAGAGAGCCCCAACATGAATCTTGGTATCCCCCTTCATGTTAGTGAAAAAAGAATCCGAGGAATCCAAACCCATAATCTCATGTTTAACGGTGAGACTAGTGGCATCATCAATATATATGGCATTAGTAGAAGATGATGGTTTGGAAGGAGATTTTACCTCCGTGGATACCTTTGCCATAAGGCACCAAGCATTGTTGGTGACGACGTTCTCATTAGGAGAGTCGAAGAGAGAGTTGGAGGGAGTGGAAATGGCGATGGCGGCCACTCCCTCTCCTTCCTTGTTGGAGCGCTTGTCCTCATGCTCCCCATCTTCATCGGAGGTACGAATGATGAAGGCTCTAGGCTTCTTGTTGGAGGAGACCTTGTCGTCATCGGACCTTGGGGAGAACTTGGAGAATCCCTTGGAGAGTGGCTTATACCTATCCTTTGGGATAAGTTTGCCACCATGATCTTCTCTTCTCTCAAACATACACTCCACGACAAAATGATTCTTGTCACCGCAATTGTAGCATGTTCTTCCCCTTGTCCCTTCTCTTGGGCTCTTGGAGAGTCTTCTTGGAGAATCACGTGATCTTCTTGGTCTTGTGTTTCGGGTCATGTTTCCATCCCAAAACTTCTTGGCGGCGAGAGCCATGTGCTCATGGTAGTTGACCTTGAGTTCATCCGATCCCCACTCAACGGGATCCTCATCGCTTTCACTAGCTTCATGTACCGTCATCTTCAATGCAAGGTTGGGCTTGCGGGAGTTGTGGGCGCGAGCAACAAGATCCTCCGCATTCTTCTTGGAGATGTCCAAAGCGATGACTTCGCTAAGGACTTCATCGGATGTCATAGCACGGAAGGAGGAGTTTTGGCGGATGGCCGTCAACTTCACTTCCTCATAAGGGAGGAGAGCGTTGTAGAACTTGCGCTTGATCCAATGGTCATCCACGAACGTTGCTCCAAGATCTTGCATTTGTACGGCAAGAGCGATGAGGCGTCTATACATTTCTTCGGGGGTCTCTCCTTCAATCATGACAAAGTTGTCGGCCATGTTGTTCACTTCATCAAAGAGGGAGCTTTGGATGCTTGCATTGCCGAGGAAGAGCTTCTCAAGTTTGTCCCATGCTTCCTTGGCGGTCTTGAGCGAGCGGATATGAGCGCGGTCCTTGGGGGTGATGGCCATATGAATCATGTTGATGGCGGAGGCGTTGAGTTGGTCATCCACCACATCTCTCCTTGTCAATTTCTTGGGATCTTGTGGAGAATAGCCCACCTCAATGATACGCCATAGCTCGGTAGAAGCGCTGTGCACATGTGAACACATTAGGAATTGCCAATTCTCAAAGTTGTTTGACTCAAGAGACGGTGGTGAACCATGCGACAAGATATGCGGCATCGGTATCAGAACGTTGATGGTGTAATCATTTGGTGGTGGCACCGCATGATAACCCCCTTGACATTCCGCGACCGGTGTGTCATCATCCTTCCCTTTTGTTGAAGTGCCGGTATCCCCAAGCCCTTCCTTTTGTGGATCTCTTGTTGCTTCCGCGGCAAAATCCACAAGAGGAAAGGTGTTAGCTTTTGGTGGTGGATCCTCGGCACTTGCTTTTGGTGGAGGGTTTGGTTTTTGTACTACCAACTCCATCATCATCGCCTTCATTTGGGCAACGATGGATGACTCCAATTTCTTGAGGTCATCCAACGTAGCCGTCGTGGAATCGATGGGAGATGATGGAGCGGGTGGCACAAGGGAAGGTGACCCATTCTTATCTGCCTCTTGTTCGGCCATTTCTTTGGCGGTAAAGCCCGAGCAAGAAAACCTTGCTCTGATACCACTTGAATGGATCATAGCGAACAAGGGGGGGGGGTGAATGGCGCTACGGCAAGTTTTAGTCTTTTCCAATTTTTATGCAACGGAAGGTAAAGGTGTGAACTTTAGCAATAGGGGTGATCCTACAATGAACATTGGGCGAGTGCAACAAGTAAAGGAATCAACAAGATAACGAGAGTAAGAAGCGAGACAACCGGGGGGGGGGGGGGCGCGAGGCGAGTCGAGGTTTGTTTCCCGCAGTTCCTTCCACTAAAGGAAGTACGTCTGCGTTGAGGAGGTGCTAGTCTCACACAAGAGACTAGGCGGCCACACCACGAAGGAAGGCCTCACCTTCTTCCTCGAGAGAGCTCCACGAAGGTGCTCTCCCTCTTCCACTAAGGCACCGGTCGAGGTGGTGATTCCTTCACAAGGTTGGGGCGAGCTCCACACACAAGGATGCTCCCAACACCCTATGGATCTAGTACATCACCAAGCTAGACTCCATAGCTGCACATCTCCAATGCTCCACCATAGGAACCCATCACCAATGCTCCACCAAAGGAACTCTCCCAATGCTCCACCAAAGGAACTCTTCTCCAATGCCCCACCAAGGAACTCTTCCAATGCTCCACCAAAGGAACTCTTCTCCAAGATCCACCAAAGGAACCCTACCACCAAGATCCAGTAAGGAATAGCTAGTATTGGTGAAATCTCTCTTGGTAGAACTATAGATCGGGGTCTCCTCCACCTATCCTCAAAGTTTGGACAAGATTGGTTGGATGGGGAAGGAGATCCTCAAGGATTAAGCTCAGCAACAATGGAGGAGAGAGAGGGGGAAGAGATAAAATCGTGTTGGGGAAGAAGGGGCCCTTAAATAGGCTCCTCCAAATCCAACCGTTATGTCCAGATTTGGCCTAAGCGGTACTACCGCTTGGGGCAAGTGGTACTACCGCTCTGAGTTCGAAATCTTCCCAGATCTGGTCAAAGGACGCAGAGCGGTACTACCGCTCGAGGTACCGCTCGAGGTACCGCAACAGGGTCCAAACCTTACTGGACTCGAAGCGGTACCAGGGCGGTACGACCGTAACTCGGTTACGGTACCTAAGCGGTACCGTGAGCGGTACTACCGCTCCAGGTACTGCATGGGTACCGCAGCGTGTTCTGGGAGACGAAATCAGCGCAGACTCAGAGCGGTACCGAGGGCGGTACCTATAGGGGTAGCGGTACCACCGCTACAGGTACCGGTAGTACCGGCCTAGCTAAATCTGGTTTTCTTCCCTTTTTCTCTCCAACCATGTTACCTCGCTAAACACACACAAAACCAGAAAACCTATTAACTACGCTTCAGTCTTCCGATCTTGACGCGTCCGGCGAGGTCACTGTGTCCTTGCAAATCTAACAATGATACTCAAGGCACACGGTGAGATTACTCAAGTGTTGTCATCAAACACACAAAACTTGGGGTGTGAATTTTGTTCTTACAATCTCCCCCTTTTTGGTGTTTGATGACAACACAAGAGTTGACAATAACATATGATATTATGATGAGATCATTAGATTTGCAAAAACGCGACAGAGCTCCCCCCTACACATGTGCATATCATGAATATGTGATTGAATACAAATACACATGTTATAGAGACAACACTCCCCCTAGTTTTTGCAAACCAAGCACATATGCAACATAGATAGATGACATGTTCAAGTAGCACATGCACAAAATGGAGGCAACATAAGGTCATGCATAGAGATTTGGGTGAAGTTATCATACCATAGCATGCATAGAGATTTGGGTGAAGTTATCATACCATAGCCTTGAGAATACCCAAACTCACAATAAGATGCCGAAGAGCCAATTGCTGTTTTCTGCTGTTTTTGGTTTCAGAAATCCTAGTAAGGAAATATTCTCGGAATTGGACGAAATCAACGCCCAGGGTCCTATTTTTCCACGAAGCTTCCAGAAGACCGAGGGAGAAACGAAGTGGGGCCACGAGGTGGCCAGACACCAGGGCGGCGCGGCCCAGGACCTGGCCGCGCCGGCCTGTGGTGTGGGCCCCCCGTGGCACCTCTTGACCTACCCTTCCGCCTACTTAAGCCTTCGTCGATAATAGCCCCAGTACCAAGAGCCACGATATGGAAAACCTTCCAGAGACGCCGCCGCCAATCCCATCTCGGGGGATTCAGGAGATCGCCTCCGGCACCCTGCCGGAGAGGGGAATCATCTCCCGGAGGACTCTACACCGCCATGGTCGCCTCCGGATTGATGTGTGAGTAGTTCACCCCTGGACTATGGGTCCATAGCAGTAGCTAGATGGTCGTCTTCTCCTCATTGTGCTATCATTGTTAGATCTTGTGAGCTGCCTATCATGATCAAGATCATCTATCTGTAAAGCTACATGTGCGTTTGTTGGGATCCGATGAATAATGAATACTATGCTATGTTGATTATCAATCTATCTATGTGTTGTTTATGATCTTGCATGCTCTCCGTTGCTAGTAGAGGCTCTGGCCAAGTCATTGCTTGTAACTCCAAGAGGGAGTATTTATGCTCGATAGTGGGTTCATGCCTCCATTAAATCTGGAGGAGTGACAACAACCTCTAAGGTTGTGGATGTGTTGTTGCCACTAGGGATAAAACATCAATTCTATATCTAAGGATGTATTTGTTGATTAAATTACGCACCATACTTAATGCAATTGTCTGTTGTTTGCAACTTAATACTGGAGGGGGTTCGGATGATAACCTGAAGGTGGACTTTTTAGGCATAGATGCATGCTGGATAGCGGTCTATGTACTTTGTCGTAATGCCCAATTAAATCTCACACTACTCATCATAACATGTATGTGCATTGTTATGCTCTCTTTATTTGTCAATTGCCCAACTGTAATTTGTTTACCCAATATGCTAATTCTTATGGGAGAGACACCTCTAGTGAACTGTGGACCTCGGTCCATTCTTTTACATCGAATACAATCTACTGCAATACTCGTTTTACTGTTCTCTGCAAACATCATCTTCCACACTATACATCTAATCCTTTGTTACAGCAAGCCGGTGAGATTGACAACCTCACTGTTAAGTTGGGGCAAAGTACTTGGATTGTGTTGTGCAGGTTCCACGTTGGCGCCGGAATCCCTGGTGTTGCACCGCACTACACTCCATCACCAACAACCTTCAACGTGCTTCTTGGCTCCTACTGGTTCGATAAACCTTGGTTTCTTACTGAGGGAAAAATTGCTGCTGTACGCATCACACCTTCCTCTTGGGGTTCCCAACGGACGAGTGCTTTACCGTCACAAGGAAGCTACTACGCCCACGTTAACTGTACGCTAGCAGCTCTTTTTCTGGCGCCATTGCCGGGGAGATCAAGACACGCTGCAAGGGGAGTCTCCACCTCCAATCTCTTTACTTTTTTTTTTGTCTTGCTTTACTTTTATTTATTACTTTGTTTGCTGCACTAAAACAAAACACAAAAAAATTAGTTGCTAGTTTTACTTTTTTACTATCTTGTTTGCATTCTCTATCAAAAACACAAAAAATTAGTTACTTGCATTTACTTTACTTATTTCATCATGCTTCCTCCTAAGTTTACTCTTAAAGATATACCGGTGGGACAAGGGTCTATAATTGGAAGAGATAATATAGAAGAATTTTTCACCCATGTTAGTATGCATGAAGATCTTGAAGATATACCCCTTGCAAAAGCTATCCCTATTTATGAAGATGCCTCTGTCTGTTTGGTACGCATGATGGAAACTAGATTTATTAGTCTCAACCCCATGATACAACACATGTTTCTTACACTTTCTAATATGGAGAGGGGAGAGAAGAGAGATTTTGTTTTAAAAGTCCTTGTGCGAGAATTTGAGGATATAGCCAAAGAAGCTAGAAAAGTTTCTATTAAGCATAAGAGGCTTGGTATGTTCACCGATTTTAAAAGAACACTTGAAAAGATGGATCTGGATAGAACTAAGAGCACTAATAATGTTAATGATGGTGGGGAGATTAAAGCACCAATACCTTGTAAGCTCCTAGGAATGCATGAAGCTCTAGATGATAATTATGCTTGGCTTGTTCCTGAAAATTTGTTTGATGAGAGTAGCAAGCCCAAGACTAATGAAAAGGGAGCCTCTGAAACTTATGTATACAAAATACAATGCATGGTTGAGAAAACTCCAAACCCCGCTGCCAATGCTTCATCTCTTGATAACACTTGATACACACTTTCTGCGCCTAGCTGAAAGGCGTTAAAGAAAAGCGCTTATGGGAGACAACCCATCATTTTACTACAGTACTTTTTGTTTTATATTTGAGTCTTGGAAGTTGTTACTACTGTAGCAACCTCTCCTTATCTTAGTTTTATTGCATTGTTGTGCCAAGTAAAGTCTTCAATGATAAAGTTGATACTAGATTTGGATTACTGCGCAGAAACAGATTTCGTGCTGTCACGAATTTGTACAGTAGTCTCTGTAGGTAACTCAGAAAATTATGCCAATTTACGTGCGTGATCCTCAGATATGTACGCAACTTTCATTAGTTTTGAGTTTTCTCATTTGAGCAAGTCTGGTGCTCCAGAAAAATACGTCTTTACGGACTGTTCTGTTTTGACAGATTCTGCCTTTTATTTCGCATTGCCTGTTTTGCTATGTTAGATGGATTTCTTTGTTCCATTAACTTTCAGTAGCTTTGTGCAATGTCCAGAAGTGTTAAGAATGATTGTGTCACCTCTGAACATGTGGAATTTTTGGTTATGCACTAACCCTCTAATGAGTTTGTTTCGATTTGGTGTGGAGGAAGTTTTCAAGGGTCAAGAGAGGAGGATGATACAATATGATCAAGGAGAGTGAAAGCTCTAAGCTTGGGGATGCCCCGATGGTTCACCCCTGCATATTTCAAGAAGACTCAGGCGTCTAAGCTTGGGGATGCCCAAGGCATCCCCTTCTTCATCGACAACATTATCAGGTTCCTCTAGTGAAACTATATTTTTATTCCATCACATCTTATATGCTTTACTTGGAGCGTCTTTATGTTTTTGTTTTTGTTTTGTTTGAATAAAGTTTGATCCTAGCATTCATTGTGTGGGAGAGAGACACGCTCCGCTGTTGCATATGGACACATATGTCCTTAGGCTTTACTCATAATATTCATGGCGAAGGTTGAACTGCTTCGTTAAATTATTATATGGTTGGAAACGGGAAATGCTACATGTGGTAATTGGTATAATATCTTGAATAATGTGATACTTGGCAATTTTTGTGCTCATGTTTAAGCTCTTGCATCATATACCTTGCACCTATTAATGAAGAAATACATAGAGCTTGCTAAAATTTGGTTTGCATAATTGGTCTCTCTAAGGTCTAGATATTTTTCTAGTAAAGGTCGAACAACAAGGAAGACGGTATAGAGTCTTATAAAGCTTACAATATGTCTTTTATGTGAGTTTTTCTGTACCGGTTCATACTTGTGTTTGCTTTAAACAACCTTGCTAGCCTAAACCTTGTATCGAGAGGGAATACTTCTCATGCATCCAAAATCCTTGAGCCAAACACTATGCCACTTGTGTCCACCATACCTACCTACTACATGGTATTTCTCCGCCATTCCAAAGTAAATTGCTTGAGTGCTACCTTTAAAATTTCCATTCTTTATCTTTGCAATATATAGCTCATGGGACAAATAGCTTAAAAACTATCGTGATATTGAATATGTACTTATGTGTCTTATTTCTTATAAGTTGCTTGTTGTGCGATAACCATGTTCCCGGGGACGCCATCAACTATTTCTTTGTTGAATATCATGTGAGTTGCTATGCATGTTCGTCTTGTCTGAAGTAAGGGCGATCTACCATGAGTTGAATGGTTTGAGTATGCATATTGTTAGAGAAGAACATTGGGCCGCTAACTAAAGCCATGATTCATGGTGGAAGTTTCAGTTTTGGACAACTATCCTCAATCTCATATGAGAATATTATTTGTTGCTAAATGCTTATGCATTAAAGAGGAGTCCATTATCTGTTGTCTATGTTGTCCCGGTATGGATGTCTAAGTTGAGAATAATCAAAAGCGAGAAATCCAATGCGAACTTTCTCCTTAGACCTTTGTACAGGCGGCATAGAGGTACCCCATTGTGACACTTGGTTAAAACATATGTATTGCGATGATAATCCAGGTAATCCGAGCTAATTAGGACAAGGTGCGGGCACTATTGGTATACTATGCATGAGGCTTGCAACTTGTAGGATATAATTTACATGATACATATGCTTTATTACTACCGTTGACAAAATTGTTTCTTGTTTTCAAAATAAAAGCTCTAGCACAAATATAGCAATCCATGCTTCCCTCTGCGAAGGGCCTTTCTTCTACTTTTACTTGTTGAGTCAGTTTACCCATTTCCTTCTATCTTAGAAGCAAACACTTGTGTTAACTGTGCATTGATTCCTACATACTTGCATATTGCACTTATTATATTACTTTATGTTGACAATATCCATGAGATATACATGTTACAAGTTGAAAGCAACCACTGAAACTTAATCTTCCTTTGTGTTGCTTCAATACTTTCTACTATGAAACTATTGCTTTATGAGTTAACTCTTATGCAAGACTTATTGATGCTTGTCTTTATAGTACTATTCATGAAAAGTCTTTGCCATATGATTCAGTTGTTTACTCATTACATTAACCATTGCTTCAGATCATTGCATTCATTACATGTGCTTACAATAGTATTGATCAAGATTATGATAGCATGTCACTTAATAAATTATCTTTGTTATCGTTTACCTACTCGGGACGAGTAGGAACTAAGCTTGGGGATGCTTGATACGTCTCAAACGTATCTATAATTTCTTATGTTCCATGCTACTTTTATGATGATACTCACATGTTTTATACACATTATATGTCATTATTATGCATTTTCCGGCACTAACCTATTAACGAGATGCCGAAGAGCCGATTCTTTGTTTCTGCTGTTTTTGGTTTCAGAAATCCTAGTAAGGAAATATTCTCGGAATTGGACGAAATCAACGCCCAGGGTCCTATTTTTCCACGAAGCTTCCAGAAGACCGAGGGAGAAACGAAGTGGGGCCACGAGGTGGCCAGACACCAGGGCGGCGCGGCCCAGGCCCTGGCCGCGCCGGCCTATGGTGTGGGCCCCCCGTGGCACCTCTTGACCTACCCTTCCGCCTACTTAAGCCTTCGTCGATAATAGCCCCAGTACCGAGAGCCACGATACGGAAAACCTTCCAGAGACGCCGCCGCCGCCAATCCCATCTCGGGGGATTCAGGAGATCTCCTCCGGCACCCTGCCGGAGAGGGGAATCATCTCCCGGAGGACTCTACACCGCCATGGTCGCCTCCGGATTGATGTGTGAGTAGTTCACCCCTGGACTATGGGTCCATAGCAGTAGCTAGATGGTCATCTTCTCCTCATTGTGCTATCATTGTTAGATCTTGTGAGCTGCCTATCATGATCAAGATCATCTATCTGTAAAGCTACATGTGCGTTTGTTGGGATCCGATGAATAATGAATACTATGCTATGTTGATTATCAATCTATCTATGTGTTGTTTATGATCTTGCATGCTCTCCGTTGCTAATAGAGGCTCTGGCCAAGTCATTGCTTGTAACTCCAAGAGGGAGTATTTATGCTCGATAGTGGGTTCATGCCTCCATTAAATCTGGGGGAGTGACAGCAACCTCTAAGGTTGTGGATGTGCTGTTGCCACTAGGGATAAAACATCAATTCTATATCTAAGGATGTATTTGTTGATTACATTACGCACCATACTTAATGCAATTGTCTATTGTTTGCAACTTAATACTGGAGGGGGTTCGGATGATAACCTGAAGGTGGACTTTTTAGGCATAGATGCATGCTGGATAGCGGTCTATGTACTTTGTCATAATGCCCAATTAAATCTCACACTACTCATCATAACATGTATGTGCATTGTTATGCTCTCTTTATTTGGCAATTGCCCAACTGTAATTTGTTTACCCAATATGCTATTTCTTATGGGAGAGACACCTCTAGTGAACTGTGGACCCCGGTCCATTCTTTTACATCGAATACAATCTACTGCAATACTCGTTTTACTGTTCTCTGCAAACATCATCTTCCACACTATACATCTAATCCTTTGTTACAGCAAGCCGGTGAGATTGACAACCTCACTGTTAAGTTGGGGCAAAGTACTTGGATTGTGTTGTGCAGGTTCCACGTTGGCGCCGGAATCCCTGGTGTTGCGCCACACTACACTCCGTCACCAACAACCTTCAACGTGCTTCTTGGCTCCTACTGGTTCCATAAACCTTGGTTTCTTACTGAGGGAAAACTTGCTGCTGTACGCATCACACCTTCCTCTTGGGGTTCCCAACGGACGAGTGCTTTACCGTCACAAGGAAGCTACTACGCCCACGTTAACTGTACGCTAGCAGACGTGTATGGGAAGACAAATGATACAAAGGAAGCATGGCAGGACCAACAACGTTTGAAAGACCCAGATGACCGGCATCCGGAATGGTTTCAAGGTCGTGCCAGCTACGCTCTTACCAAAGAAGAGAAGGTCATATTTTTTGAATGCCTGAGAAGTATGAAGGTCCCGTCTGGCTTCTCGTCGAATATAAAGGGAATAATAAACATGGCGGACAAAAAGTTCAAAAACCTGAAGTCACACGACTGCCACGTAATTATGACGCAATTGCTTCCGATTGCTTTGAGGGGGCTCCTACTGGAAAATGTTCGAGTCGCCATTGTGAAGCTATGTGCATTCCTCAATGCAATCTTTCAGAAGGTAATCAATCCAGAAGATCTACCACGGTTACAGAACGATGTGGTCCAATGTCTTGTCAGTTTCGAGTTGGTGTTCCCACCATCCTTCTTCAATATTATGACGCACCTCCTGGTTCACCTAGTCGAAGAGATTTTCATTCTCGGTCCTGTATTTCTACACAATATGTTCCCCTTTGAGAGGTTCATGGGAGTATTAAAGAAATATGTTCGTAACCGTGCTAGGCCAGAAGGAAGCATCGCCAAGGGCTATGGAAATGAGGAGGTAATTGAGTTTTGTGTTGACTATGTTCCTGACCTTAAGCCGATTGGTCTTCCTCAATCGCGGCACGAGGGGAGACTAAGTGGAAAAGGCACGATCGAAAGGAAATCAACGATATGTATGGATGGCCATTCTATGACTGAAGCACACCATACAGTTCTGACCAATTCCAGCTGGGTGGCTCCGTACTTCGAGGAACACAAGAATATTTTATGCTCGAACAACCCGGGGAAGCCTGAATCCTGGATTAGAAAGGCCCACATGGAGACTTTCGGCAGTTGGTTGCGAAAACATCTAATGAATGACAATGATGTTGGAGATCAGCTGTACATGTTGGCCAAGACACCATCTTCGACTATAACGACTTTCCAAGGATACGAGCTAAATGGGAATACATTTTACACGATCGGCCAAGAGAAAAAGAGCACCAACCAAAACAGTGATGTCCGCTTTGATGCAGCAACCGAGACTGGGCAAAAGGTCACATATTATGGTCACATAGAGGAGATATGTGAACTTGACTATGGACCCTCCTTTAAGGTCCCTTTATTCCGGTGCAAATGGTTCAAGCTAAGAGGAGGTGGCGTAAAGGCGGACGAGCAATACGGAATGACAATGGTGGATTTCAACAATCTTGGTTACCTTGACGAACCATTAGTCCTAGCCAAAGATGTCGCTCAGGTTTTCTATGTGAAGGATATGAGTAGCAAACCGAGGAAACGAAAAGATAAGAAAACGATCAGTACATCATGCGATGATCCAAAGCGCCACATTGTTCTTTCAGGGAAAAGAAACATCGTGGGAGTGGAGGACAAGACAGACATGTCAGAAGATTATAATATGTTTGGTGAAATTCCGCCCTTCAAAGTGAACACTGACCCAAGCATTAAGTTAAATGATGAGGATGCTCCATGGATACGGCACAATCGTAAGCAAGCAGGGACACACGGGAAGAAATGATGTGTAATAATTTATTGTACCAAACTTTGTTGAATGGATCATGTGAATTATATTATCTGTGATGTGTTTGGTGTCCATTTTCGAATGATTCAATTGATTCGAGATACCACTGATGATACATGAAATTTGGAGTGATTTAGTCATACTCCTGCCTAGGCGTATAATATGCATACTCGTAGTCTTCATAGGCGCCGCCGTTATACTGATAGTCGCTACCTTCTAAGTTGCCGCCGTCGTCGTCGCTGCCGTCGGGCGGCGCTCGTGGCTCGAACTGAGGGTAGCGCAGGTGGGGGATATCGCCGGCCGTGATGTAGTCCATGACGCTCTGTAGAGTCCGGCCGTACCACCATAGCCGACGGCCGGCCTCGTGGAAGTTCCCAGGAGGCAGACCGTCCTCCTCATACCTGGCGAGCGCCCTCTCACGCTGATTAATGAAGAAGGCGTCCCAAGTATGCTGGTTATCGGGATGCCAGCGGGGATTCATCCGCTGCTCCGGCGTGAGGTCGAGGTAGTAGTGGTTCGTGATGATCGCCCGGCGCGTAGTACCCTGAGTGACGGGAGGGACCGGCACGCCGCCGGTGCTTAGGCTCCAGCCGGCGGGGACGCTGTAGCCCGGTGGGCAAGGGTAGTTCGAGGCGCAAAGCTCCTCCACCTGCTGGTAGGTTAGAGTGGGTACAGTGGAAGCCATGAGAGAGTGATGATAGATTGTAGACATGTGATAATGCTGGCCAAGCCGGACTACATATTTGTAGTGAGAAATGGCGGGAAACATGGGAGCGGGAAGACAGGAGGCAGGAAGAAAGTGGCGGGAAAAATGGGAGTGGGAAGACAGGAGGCAGGAAGAAAGTGGCGGGAAAAAAGAGGCAGGAAGAAAGAGGCAGGAAGAAAGAGGCGGGAAGACAAGGAAGAAATGGCGGGAAGAAGAGGAATCCAGAGCTGGTCATCTAACCTTTAGTCCCGGCTGGTGGGTGCAACCGGGACTAAAGGTGGTTTTGTATCATCTAACAAAACTGTCGGTGGGTTAAGGACGTCTGGGTAAGCTTTAGTCCCGGCTGGTGGGTGCAACCGGGACTAAAGGTGGTTTTTGTGTCATCTAAGAAAACTGTCAGTGAGATAAGGACGTTTGGGTAAGGTTTAGTCCCGGCTGGAGGGTGCAACCGTGACTAAAGCTATCAGCAGGATAAGGACGCGCGGGTGGACGCACTGCTCGATGAGATAAAGCATGTAGCGCATGACGCCCTGTCGGAGGAACAAGACAAAGCAAAAGCGGCGCCGTGCCTATAAAAGGAGCATCGACACGCCTTGGCAAGCAGACCAACAAGCCAACCTAGCAGGTAGGGAGAGTTTCATCCCCATGGATGGAGTAAAGGGTTGGAAAATCTCCCGTGGCGCAGCTTCTCGAAGATGTCGTCGGTGCACATTGATGACCCACAAGTATAGGGGGTGTATCGTAGTATCTTCAATAAGTAAGAATGTCGATCCCAACGAGGAGCAGAAGGTGTTGACAAGCAGTTTCGATGAAGGATTCACTGTAAATGCTCACAGACAAGTATTCAGGGGGTTTTGATGTAACAGATGAATAAAGTACGAGTAAGTAAAGTGCGAGAGTAACAATTGCAGCGAGTGGTGATACGTCTCAAACGTATCTATAATTTCTTATGTTCCATGCTACTTTTATGATGATACTCACATGTTTTATACACATTATATGTCGTATTTACGCATTTTCCGGCACTAACCTACTAACGAGATGCCGAAGAGCCAGTTGCTGTTTTCTGCTGTTTTTGGTTTCAGAAATCCTAGTAAGGAAATATTCTCGGAATTGGACGAAATCAACGCCCAGGGGCCTATTTTCACACGAAGCTTCCAGAAGACCGAAGAGGAGACGAAGTGGGGCCACGAGGTGGCCACACCACAGGGCGGCGCGGCCCAAGCCCTGGCCGCGCCGACCTAGTGTGTGGGCCCCTCGTGTGGCCCCCTGACCTGCCCTTCCGCCTACTTAAAGTCTTCGTCGCGAAACCCCCAGGACAGAGAGCCACGATACGGAAAACCTTCCAGAGACGCCGCCGCCGCCAATCCCATCTCGGGGGATTCAGGAGATCGCCTCCGGCACCCTGCCGGAGAGGGGAATCATCTCCCGGAGGACTCTACACCGCCATGGTCGCCTCCGGATTGATGAGTGAGTAGTTCACCCCTGGACTATGGGTCCATAGCAGTAGCTAGGTGGTCGTCTTCTCATTATGTGCTTCATTGTCGGGTCTTGTGAGCTGCCTAACATGATCAAGATCATCTATCTGGAATGCTATATGTTGTGTTTGTTGGGATCCGATAGATAGAGAATACTATGTTATGTTGATTATCAATCTATTACTTATGTGTTGTTTATGATCTTGCATGCTCTCCGTTATTAGTAGAGGCTCTGGCCAAGTTTTTACTCTTAACTCCAAGAGGGAGTATTTATGCTCGATAGTGGGTTCATGTCTCCATTAAATCTGGGACAGTGACAGAAAGTTCTAAGGTTGTGGATGTGTTGTTGCCACTAGGGATAAAACATTGATGCTATGTCCGAGGATGTAGTTATTGATTACATTACGCACCATACTTAATGCAATTGTCTGTTGTTTGCAACTTAATACTGGAAGGGGTTCGGATGATAACCTGAAAGTGGACTTTTTAGGCATAGATGCATGCTGGATAGAGGTCTATGTACTTTGTCGTAATGCCCAATTGAGTTTCACAATACTCATCATGTCATGTATCTGCATTGTCATGCTCTCTTTATTTGTCAATTGCCCAACTGTAATTTGTTCACCCAACATGCTATTTATCTTATGGGAGAGACACCTCTAGTGAACTGTGGACCCCGGTCCATTCTTTAATCGAATACAATCTACTGCAATACTTGTTTTACCGTTTTCTGCAAACAATCATCATCCACACTATACATCTAATCCTTTGCTACAGCAAGCCGGTGAGATTGACAACCTCACTGTTTCGTTGGGACAAAGTACTTTGGTTGTGTTGTGCAGGTTCACGTTGGCGCCGAAATCCCTGGTGTTGCGCCGCACTACACTCCGTCCCCAACAACCTTCAACATGCTTCTTGACTCCTACTGGTTCGATAAACCTTGGTTTCTTACTGAGGGAAAACTTGCTGCTGTACACATCATACCTTCCTCTTGGGGTTCCCAACGGACGAGTGCTTTACCGTCACAAGGAAGCTACTTTCTGGCGACGTTGATCCCACGTCAACTCCCACGTCAGCAGCTCTTTTTCTGGCGCCGTTGCCGGGGAGATCAAGACACGCTGCAAGGGGAGTCTTCACAATCCAATCTCTTTACTTTGTTTTTGTCTTGCTTTATTTTATTTACTACTTTTGTTTGCTGCACTAAATTAAAACACAAAAAAAAAAATTAGTTGCTAGTTTTACTTTATTTACTATCTTGTTTGCTATATTAAAAACACAAAAAAATTAGTTACTTGCATTTACTTTACTTATTTCATCATGTTTCCTCCTAAGTTCACTCTAAAAGACATACCGGTAGGACAAGGGTCTATTATTGGGAGAGATAATATAGAGGAATTTTTCACTCATATATGTTAGTATGGTTGAAGATTTTGAAGATAGACACTTGGTAGAACTTGCTCCTACTTATGAAATTGCTGCTGCTTCTTTAGTACACATGATAGAAGCTAAATTTGTTAATCTTAATCCTATAATGCAACATATGTTTCTTACACTAGGATATATGGAAGAAGGAGAAAAGAAAGATTTTGTTTTAGAAACCCTTCTCAAAGAATTTGGAGGTATAGCAAGAGAAGCTAGAAAAGTTTTTACTAAATATAATATGCTTGGTCTTATACCAACTTTGCTAGTATATCCTTGAAAAAATGGATATGGATAGAATAAGGTACACTAATAATGTTAATGATAGTGGAGAGATTAAAGTACCGATACCTATTAAGCTCCTGGGAATGCATGAAGCATTAGAAAAGAATTTTGATTGGATTGTTCCTGAAAATTTGTTTGATGAAAATAGCAAGCCCAAGACTAATGAAAAGGGAACCTCTGAAACTTACATAGATAAGATACAATGCATAGTTGAGAAAACCCCGAACACCGCTGTTGATGCTCCACCACTTGATGACACTTGATACACACTTTCTGCGCCTAGCTGAAAGGCGTTAAAGAAAAGCGCTTATGGGAGACAACCCATGTTTTTACTACAGTACTTTTATTTTATATTTGAGTCCTGGAAGTTGTTTAATACTGTAGCAACCTCTCCTTATCTTAGTTTTATTGCATTGTTATGCCAAGTAAAGTCTCTAATAGAAGGATGATACTAGATTTGGATTACTGCGCAGAAATAGTTTTCTTTGCTGTCACGAATCTGGGTCTAATTCTCTGTAGGTAACTCAGAAAATTATGCCAATTTATGTGAGTGATCCTCAGATATTTACGCAACTTTCATTAGTTTTAATTTTTCTCATCTGAGCAAGTCTGGTGCCTGT
This sequence comes from Lolium perenne, assembly GCF_019359855.2. NCBI lineage: Eukaryota > Viridiplantae > Streptophyta > Magnoliopsida > Poales > Poaceae > Lolium > Lolium perenne. The sequence goes on along the minus strand of NC_067245.2, from coordinate 42,770,074 downwards.
TAAAAATACGTCTTTACGAACTGTTCTGTTTTGACAGATTCTGCCTTTTATTTCGCATTGCCTGTTTTGTCATGCTTGATGGATTTTTCGATTCCATTGACTTTCAGTAGCTTTGTGCAATGTCCAGAAGTATAAAGAATGATTGTGTCACCTCTGAATATGTGAATTTTTATTATGCACTAACCCTCTAATGAGTTTGTTTTGAGTTTGGTGTGGAGGAAGTTTTCAAGGATCAAGAGAGGAGGATGATCTACACTATGATCAAGGAGAGTGAAAGCTCTAAGCTTGGAGATGCCCCGGTGGTTCACCCCTGCATATATCAAGAAGACTCAAGCGTCTAAGCTTGGGGATGCCCAAGGCATCCCCTTCTTCATCGACAACATTATCAGGTTCCTCCCCTGAAACTATATTTTTATTCCATCACATCTTATGTACTTTGCTTGGAGCGTCTGTTTGTTTTTGTTTTTGTTTTGTTTAAATAAAATGGATCCTAGCATTCAATGTGTGGGAGAGAGACACGCTCCGCTGTTGCATATGGACAAATATGTCCTTAGGCTTTACTCATAGTATTCATGGCGAAAGTTTCTTCTTCGTTAAATTGTTATATGGTTGGAATCGGAAAATGCTAGATGTAGTAATTGGTAAAATGTCTTGAATAATTTGATACTTGGCAATTGTTATGCTCATGTTTAAGCTCTTGCATCATATACTTTGCACCAATTAGTGAAGAAATACATAGAGCATGCTAAAATTTGGTTTGCATAATTAGTCTCTCTAAGGTCTAGATAATTTCTAGTATTGAGTTTGAACAACAAGGAAGACGGTGTAGAGTCTTATAATGTTTACAATATGTCTTTTATGTGAGTTTTGCTGCACTGCTTCATCCTTGTGTTTGTTTCAAATAACTTTGCTATCCTAAGCCTTGTATCGAGAGGGAATACTTCTCATGCATCCAAAATCCTTGAGCCAACCACTATGCCATTTGTGTCCACCATACCTACCTACTACATGGTATTTTTCCGCCATTCCAAAGTAAATTGCTTGAGTGCTACCTTTAAAATTTCCATTCTTTATCTTTGCAATATATAGCTCATGGGACAAATAGCTTAAAAACTATCGTGGTATTGAATATGTACTTATGCACTTTATCTCTTATTAAGTTGCTTGTTGTGCGATAACCATGTTTCTGGGGATGCCATCAACTACTCTTTTGTTGAATATCATGTGAGTTGCTATGCATGTCCGTCTTGTCTGAAGTAAGGGAGATTTACCACTCATTTAATGGTTAGAGCATGCATAATGTTAGAGAAGAACATTGGGCCGCTAACTAAAGCCATGCATCATGGTGGAAGTTTCAGTTTTGGACATATATCCTCAATCTCATATGAGAACATTAATTGTTGCTACATGCTTATGCATTAAAGAGGAGTCCATTATCTGTTGTCTATGTTGTCCCGGTATGGATGTCTAAGTTGAGAATAATCAAAAGCGAGAAATCCAATGCGAACTTTCTCCTTAGACCTTTGTACAGGCGGCATAGAGGTACCCCTTTGTGACACTTGGTTAAAACATGTTTATTGCGATGATAATCCCGGTAATCCAAGCTAATTAGGACAAGGTGCGGGCACTATTAGTATACTATGCATGAGGCTTGCAACTTGTAGGATATAATTTACATAACTCATATGCTTTATTACTACCGTTGACAAAATTGTTTCTTGTTTTCAAAACCAAAGCTCTAGCACAAATATAGCAATCAATGCTTCCCTCTGCGAAGGGCCATTCTTTTACTTTTATTGTTGAGTCAGTTCACCTATCTCTCTCCACCTCAAGAAGCAAACACTTGTGTGAACTGTGCATTGATTCCTACATACTTGCATATTGCATTTGTTATATTACTTTGCATTGACAACTATCCATGAGATATACATGTTACAAGTTGAAAGCAACCGCTGAAACTTTATCTTCCTTTGTGTTGCTTCAATACCTTTACTTTGAATTATTGCTTTATGAGTTAACTCTTATGCAAGACTTATTGATGCTTGTCTTGAAGTACTATTCATGAAAAGTCTTTGCTTTATGATTCAATTGTTTACTCATGTCATTTACCATTGTTTCAAATCGCTGCATTCATTACATGTGCTTACAATAGTATTGATCAAGATTATGTTGGTAGCATTGTCACTAAGAAATTATCTTTGTTATCGTTTACCTACTCGGGACGAGTAGGAACTAAGCTTGGGGATGCTTGATACGTCTCAAACGTATCTATAATTTCTTATGTTCCATGCTACTTTTATGATGATACTCACATGTTTTATACACATTATATGTCGTATTTATGCATTTTCCGGCACTAACCTACTAACGAGATGCCGAAGAGCCAGTTGCTGTTTTCTGCTGTTTTTGGTTTTAGAAATCCTAGTAAGGAAATATTCTCGGAATTGGACGAAATCAACGCCCAGGGGCCTATTTTCACATGAAGCTTCCAGAAGACCGAAGAGGAGACGAAGTGGGGCCACGAGGTGGCCACACCACAGGGCGGCGCGGCCCAAGCCCTGGCCGCGCCGACCTAGTGTGTGGGCCCCTCGTGTGGCCCCCTGACCTGCCCTTCCGCCTACTTAAAGTCTTCGTCGCGAAACCCCCAGGACAGAGAGCCACAATACGGAAAACCTTCCAGAGACGCCGCCGCCGCCAATCCCATCTCGGGGGATTCAGGAGATCGCCTCCGGCACCCTGCCGGAGAGGGGAATCATCTCCCGGAGGACTCTACACCGCCATGGTCGCCTCCGGATTGATGAGTGAGTAGTTCACCCCTGGACTATGGGTCCATAGCAGTAGCTAGATGGTCGTCTTCTCCTTATGTGCTTCATTGTCGGGTCTTGTGAGCTGCCTAACATGATCAAGATCATCTCTCTGTAATGCTATATGTTGTGTTTGTTGGGATCCGATGGATAGAGAATACTATGTTATGTTGATTATCAATCTATTACTTATGTGTTGTTTATGATCTTGCATGCTCTCCGTTATTAGTAGAGGCTCTGGCCAAGTTTTTACTCTTAACTCCAAGAGGGAGTATTTATGCTCGATAGTGGGTTCATGCCTTCATTAGATCTGGGACAGTGACAGAAAGTTCTAAGGTTGTGGATGTGCTGTTGCCACTAGGGATAAAACATTGATGCTATGTCCGAGGATGTAGTTATTGATTACATTACGCACCATACTTAATGCAATTGTCTGTTGTTTGCAACTTAATACTGAAAGGGGTTCGGATGATAACCTGAAAGTGGACTTTTTAGGTATAGATGCATGCTGGATAGCGGTCTATGTACTTTGTCGTAATGCCCAATTGAATCTCACAATACTCATCATGTCATGTATGTGCATTGTCATGCTCTCTTTATTTGTCAATTGCCCAACTGTAATTTGTTCACCCAACATGCTATTTATCTTATGGGAGAGACACCTCTAGTGAACTGTGGACCCCGGTCCATTCTTTTAATCGAATACAATCTACTGCAATACTTGTTTTACTGTTTTGTGCAAACAATCATCATCCACACTATACATCTAATCCTTTGCTACAGCAAGCCGGTGAGATTGACAACCTCACTGTTTCATTGGGACAAAGTAATTTGGTTGTGTTGTGCAGGTTCCACGTTGGTGCTGGAATCCCTGGTGTTGCGCCGCACTACACTCCGTCACCAACAACCTTCAACGTGCTTCTTGACTCCTACTGGTTCGATAAACCTTGGTTTTTTACTGAGGGAAAACTTGCTGCTGTACACATCATACCTTCCTCTTGGGGTTCCCAACGGACGAGTGCTTTACCGTCACAAGGAAGCTACTTTCTGGCAACGTTGATCCCACGTCAACTCCCACGTCAGCAAGTGGCCCAATCCTTTTTAGCACAAAGGACAAGCCGGTTTGTTTACTTATAATGACCAAACGTTCCTGAGGACACACGGGATTTTAGTCTAGTGCTTTCGCTACATACGGCTAATTAATCTTCATTGTTTTGATAAGTGTTGTGTGGGTGAACCTACGCTAATGTACCGCCCTTCCTAGGACTAATACATACTTGTGATTATACCCCTTGCAAGCATCCGCAACTACAAGAAAGTAATTAAGATAAATCTAACCACAGCCTTAAACTCTGAGATCCTGCTATCCCTCCTGCATCGATATACCAACGGGGGCTCAGGTTTCTGTCACTCCGGCAACCCCGCAATTGGCAAACGAGTACAAGATGCATTCCCCTAGGCCCATAAAGGTGAAGTGTCGTGTAGTCGACGTTCACACGACACCACTAGAAGAATAACACCACAACTTAAATATCATAACATTGAATATTACTAAACCATACTTCACTACTAACATTTAGACTTCACCCATGTCCTCAAGAACTAAACGAACTACTCACGAGACATCATATGGAACATGATCAGAGGTGATATGATGATGAATAACAATCTGAACATAAACCTTGGTTCAACGGTTTCACTCAATAGCATCAATAACAAGTAGAAATCAACACCGGGAGAGTTTCCCCTATCAAACAATCAAGATCAAACCCAAATTGCTACAGCGGTGACGATGTGCAGCGGTGGATACGGCGGTGATGATGATGAAGATGATGATGATGGTGATGGAGATGATGTCCAGCTTGATGACGGTGACGATGGCGTCGATTTCCCCCTCCGGGAGGGAATTTCCCCGGCGGAACTCAGCCTGCCGGAGAGCTCTTTTCTCTCTGGTGTTCTCCGCCTCGCAGAGGCGCGGCTGTGACGCTCTGCGACTATTTCCCTGGGGCTTAGGTTTTCGGGACGAAGGCGTACGCGAAGAAAAGGAGGCGAGAGGGGGCTGTGGGCCCCCTCCTCACAGGGCAGCGCGGCCAGGCCTTGGGCCGCGCCGGCCTATGGGGTGGGCCCACCTCGGGTCCCCTCTTCTCCCCCTTCTGACTCCCTTCGTCATCTGGAAAAATAGGAGTTTTCATATAATTTCCGTCAGCTGTTGATCTTCCGAAGTATTGCATTCTGATGGTGCTTTTTCCAGCAGAATCCTGGCTCCGGTGCGCGATCCTCCAATAATCATGAAACATGCAAAATAGATGAAATAACATAAGTATCATCTCCAAATATGAAATATATCAATGAATAACAGCAAATTATGATATAAAATAGTGATGCAAATTGGACGTATCAACTCCCCCCAAGCTTAGACTTCGCTTGTCCCCAAGCGAAACTGAACTCGGTAAACAGGACCACATGTTTATGGAGTAAGGAGTCGATAAATAAAATACGGACAAGAAGCTTCACATTCATTCACACAAGATATTTTAGTAAACAACTTTCTCATATAATTCAACTTCAAACAAGTATAAGGTAATCACAAATAAAGGTGCATAAGAAATCATAGTTGGTGATGGCAAACTTCGTTCTTGGTCAAAGAACAGTTAATAGATTATACTTATCTATTGAGCAGCGATCTCATGTTAAAGTTTATATGGCACAACTTGCATACTCAATCATAATAACCTCCTCATGATCATTGATAACTTGCAAAGCTATATTCATTCAGATAAAACTTGTACTAAACAAGGAAGAATAAAAACATGATGAAGCAAATCACAATATAATGGTTTGATCACAACAACTCAAATGCTTGCTTAAGATGGAGGGAAATAGGTTTACCAACTCAACATAGAGTAAAAGACAGGCCCTTCGCAGAGGGAAGCAGGGATTAAATCATGTGCTAGAGCTTTTTCAGTTTTGAAATCATATAAAGAGAATGAAAGTAACATTTTGAGAGGTGTTTGTTGTTGTCAACGACTGGTAGTGGGTACTCTAACCCCCTTGCCAGACAAACTCCCGAAGAGCGGCTCCCATAAAGTTTTATTTTTGGTTGGCACTCCTTCCAACCTTTGCTTACACAAACCATGGCTAACCGAATCCTCGGGTGCCTGCCAACAATCTCATACCATGAAGGTGTGCCTTTTTATTTTAGTTTTATTATGATGACACTCCCCCCAACCTTTGCTTACACAAGCCATGGCTAACCGAATCCTTCGGGTGCCGTCCATCAATCACATACCATGGAGGAGTGTCTATTTAGGTTAATTAACTTGGGACTGGGAATCCCATTGCCAGCTCTTTTTGCAAAATTATTGGATAAGCGGATGAAGCCACTAGTCCGTTGGTGAAAGTTGCCCAACAAGATTGAAAGATAAAACACCACATACTTCCTCATGAGCTATAAAACATTGACACAAATAAGAGGTAATAAATTTTTGAATTGTTTTAAAGGTAGCACACGAAGTATTTACTTGGAATGGCAGGAAATACCATGTAGTAGGTAGTTATGGTGGACACAAATGGCATAGGTTTTGGGTTAAGGTTTGGATGCACGAGAAGTATTCCCTCCCAAGATGTGTCTTTGGCTAGCAAGGTTAATTAGCAAGCATAAGAGTCGAGGGAAACAAACAAATATACATGTGATAGAAACAATCATGCAGCTTCCTTGTAAGCACCAACAATTTTAACTTCAGAATAATAAGCTATGAGCTAACAAGAAAGAAAGATAATGAAACAACTACATGTATTTCTCTTTTCTACTTAAAACTCAAAGTTTTGTTGCTATTGACCAATGCTAAGTTTGCCAAAACCAAATAGATTTATTTTGCGCTCCCAAAGTGGTACCAATACTAATAACAAGATCAATCATATAATAAGGATTGCAAACTAAAATAAGATGTGCAATATGTAAATGATAAGACTTCTCATTAATATTCCATAACGATAACTCACACCAAGGGATACATAGACAACCAACTAAAGGAGAGATACTTCCACACTGCAACTCATCTTATATGATAACTTCCCTACTCATGATATGACACTACTTGATAGTAAAAAGTAAAAGATAGTGATGATGTGATACCGCGGCACTCCCCCAAGCTTGGAACAAACCAAGGGGATGCCAATACCAATGATGAATTACTCCTTCGGCGATGGTGGTGATGAATTCCTCCCGCGCTTCTTACAGATCTCCTTCAGCTTCAGCTTCTCAGCTTGGCAACTCTGCACTAAGACTCGAAGAGATTCATTGTTATCTGAAGTTGGCGGCGGCGACCTTGTGATGGGTATCGAGTAATATTCCAGCATTCTACGGAGTGGGTAATTCTCCTCCTGGAGTATCTCCACTTCTCTTCTTAATGCCCGATATTGACCACAAAACTCATCAGTAGTCCGCAGAGCTTCTTCCAGCACAGGGAAAGAGTCGAGGCCAAGAGCAGATGGTAAGGGTCCCTGCAAGTTATGAGAGAAAGAACGTCGAGTGTCAACAGATCCCACGAAGATTTGCTTGCTCCCAACAGCTTGTTGCTCTTGTTTTGACGACACCCTTTTCACTTCTTCCTTCGAAGGCCCTTTGCCCTTGTTGTCGGAGGCCATGGTGCTTTAGATCAAAGACAGATCCTGGCAGAAACAGCTCAAAACAAAACACATCGAGAAAATGATCTACGGACCTCCAGGGGTCCGGCGGATTATATAGAATAAATTTTTATGTCATAAGGAAAGTACCAGGTCGAACCAGAGTCGGAAAGAGGCGACGAGGCGGCTAGCTCATAGGGCGGCGCGGCCTGGCTGGGGCCCGCGCCGGCATATGGGGGCACGCCCTCGTGCGTCTCCTCCACTCCGTTTCGATCTCGTAATTTTTCATATTTTCCAAAAACAGCAAAAACATTGTTCGGAAAGTAAATCGCGAACTTTTTATTACCAGTACTGTTACCTATTCAAAGTCGAGTTCTGGCGGACTGTCAATTTGTCCTTTGATGAAAGCCTCCGGTGTTTCCACTCGAATAACATCAACATCTACATTGTAAGAATCACCTGAGATATAATGCTTGAGTCTTTGTCCATTTACCACTTGTGTGACATTGCCTTGGAGAGAGCTAATTTTTATTGCTCCTGAACGATACACCTCCTCATCAACATATGGTCCTTCCCATTTCGAGAGCAATTTCCCTGCAAAGAATCTGAGACAAGACCGATACAATAGGACTTTATCCCCAATATTAAATTCTCTTTTGATAATCCTTCTATCATGCCATTTTTTAACTTTCTCTTTAAAGAGTTTAGCATTTTCATAAGCTTCACTTCTCCATTCATCTAGAGAACTCAATTGCAGCAACCTCTTATTACCAGCTAGTTTAGGATCTTTATTTAATTCTCTAACAACCCAATAAGCTTTGTGCTCTAGTTCTAAAGGTAAATGACAAGCTTTTCCATAAACCATTTTATAAGGTGACATTCCCATGGGATTTTTATAAGCAGTTCTAAAAGCCCATAGTGCTTCCTTCAATTTACTAGCCCAATTCTTTCTAGTTTTATTAACAGTCTTTTGCAAGATAGATTTAATTTCTCTATTTGATAGTTCTACTTGCCCACTAGTTTGAGGATGATAAGCGGAAGCAATTCTATGATTAATGCCATATTTAGCAAGAGTTTTTCTAAAACCACCATGAATAAAATGAGAACCTCCATCAGTCATAATATATCTAGGAACTCCAAATCGAGGAAAAATAATATCTAAAAGCATTCTTAAAGAGGTCTCACCATCAGCACTTTTTGTAGGTATGGCTTCCACCCATTTAGTAACATAATCAACAGCAACAAGTATATGAGTGTTACCTTCTGAAGAGGGAAAAGGTCCCATGAAGTCAAATCCCCAACAGTCGAACGGTTCAATAACAAGAGTATAATTCATAGGCATTTCATTGCGTCTGGAGATATTACCAACCCTTTGGCATTCATCACAAGATAAAATAAACTTCCTTGCATCTTTGAAGAGAGTTGGCCAATAAAAACCTGATTGTAGAACCTTTTGCGCGGTTCTATCTCCCGTGATGTCCTCCATAAGCACTCCCATGACATTTACTCAATATCTCCTGCTGTTCATATTCGGGAACACATCTTCGCAGAATACCATCCACTCCTTCTTTATATAAGTGTGGGTCATCCCAGAAATAATGCCTCAAGTCATAAAAGAATTTCCTCCTTTGCTGAGCTGAAAAGGTCGGAGGCAAGTACTTGGAAACAATAAAGTTAGCATAATCAGCATACCAAGGACTGTCTCGCGAGCTCACCTTTATTACAGCCAATTGTTCATTTGGAAAACTATCATTGACAGGAACAGGATCATAAGCAATATTTTCCAATCTAGACAAATTATCAAGAACAGGATTATCAGACCTTTCCTATCTACAATATGTAAATCAAATTCTTGCAACAGAAGCACCCATCTAATAAGCCTTGGCTTAGCATCTTTCTTTTGCATAAGGTATCCGATTGCAAAGCATGATCAGTATGAATAGTAACTTTTGAATCAACAATATAAGATCTAAACTTATCACAAGCAAAGACTACAGCTAACAATTCTTTTTCAGTAGTAGCATAATTTCTTTGAGCAGCATCAAGAGTTTTACTAGCATAATGAATAACATTCAATTTTTTATTTACTCGCTGTCCAAGAACAGCGCCTACAGCAAAATCACTAGCATCACACATAATTTGAAATGGTAAGTTCCAATCAGGAGGTTCAACTATAGGACCAGTTGTTAAGGCTTTCTTTAGAGTTTCAAAAGCTTCCTTACAATCATCATCAAAAACAAAAGGTACATCTTTTTGAAGAAGATTAGTAAGAGGCTTTGAAATCTTAGAGAAGTCTTTAATAAACCTCATATAAAACCCAGCATGACCAAGAACACTACGAATACCTTTAACATCCCTAGGATAGGGCATCTTCTCAATTGCTTCAACTTTAGCTCTATCAACTTCAATACCTCTCTCGGAAATTTTATGTCCCAATACAATTCCTTCATTAACCATAAAGTGGCATTTCTCCCAATTAAGAACAAGGTTAGTTTCTTCACATCTCTGCAAAACTTTATCAAGGTTCCGCAAACAATTGTCAAAAGAATTCCCATAGACAGAAAAATCATCCATGAATACCTCTACAATACTCTCGCAAAAGCCATGAAAAATAGCAGACATGCATCTTTGAAAAGTAGCAGGAGCATTACATAAACCAAAAGGCATACGTCTATAAGCATAGGTTCCATAGGGACAAGTGAAAGTGGTTTTCTCTTGATCCTTAGTTTTAACAGCAATTTGTGAAAACCCAGAATAACCATCAAGAAAGCAAAAATGAGTATTTTTGGATAACCTTTCTAACATTTGATCAATAAAAGGCAAAGGATAATGATCTTTCTTAGTAACTTTATTAACTTTACGAAAATCAATGCACATTCTATAACCTACAACTACTCTTTGAGGTATGAGCTCATCATTATCATTAGGCACAACAGTCATTCCTCCTTTTTTAGGAACACAATGCACAGGACTGACCCATCTACTATCAGCAATAGGATATATAATACCAGCTTCAAGAAGTCTTAATACCTCATTTCTTACCACATCCTTCATCTTAGGAATTAAACGACGCTGAGGTTCAACAAATGTGCTTTGCATCATCTTCCATATTAATGGCGTGTTGGCAAATAGAGGGAGAAATCCCCTTCAAGTCATCAAGAGTGTAGCCAATAGCACCTCGGTGTTTCTTCAATATTTCCAATAACCTTTCTTCTTCAAACTATGTAAGCTTAGAACTAATAATAATAGGATATATTTTCTTATCATCAATATGAGCATATTTAAGATTATCAGGTAATGGTTTTAAATCAAAGACAGGATCTTCCTTTGGTGGCGGTGTTGTACCCAGATCTTCTACCGGTAAATCATGCTTAAGAATAGGTTGACGGAGAAAAATTTCATCAAGCTCATTTCTTTCTTCCCTAAAAACTTCACTCTCACTATTCTCCAAATGTTGCTGCAAAGGGTTATTAGGAGCGAGAGCAATAGATGCACACTGTTCAACTCTATAATCATTATTAGGTGAATCAGCTTTATAAGGAGTTTTGGTAAATTTAGAGAAGTTAAACTCATAAGATTCACCAGCAAATTTAGTCAAAATTTTCTCTTTCTTGCAATCTATAATAGCTCCACAAGTATTTAGAAAATGTCTACCAAAAATGATAGGACAATATTTACTAGCAGCAGAACCAAGTACCAAAAAGTCAGCAGGATATTTAATCTTACCGCATAAAACTTCCACATCTCGAACAATACCAATTGGAGAGATAGTCTCTCTATTAGCCAGCCGAATTACCACATCAATATCTTCAAGTTCACAAGAACCAATTTCGTGCATAATCTCCGTGTAAAGCTCATAAGGAATAGCACTAATGCTTGCACCAATATCACATAAACCATAATAACAATGATCTCCAATTCTAACAGATAGCATAGGAACACTAGCTTTCTTAGACTTATTAGGATGTGAAACAATATTAGAAGCATCTTCACAAAAAATAATATGACCATCCTCCACATTTTCAGTCACAAGATCTTTAACTATTGCAACAGCAGGTTCAACTTTTATTTGTTCTTCAGGTTCTATAGGTTTCTTTTCACTTTTATGAACCGCACTATTTATAACAGAGTACTCCTTCATTTTAGCAGAGAAAGGAGTTTTTTCAATATAAGCTTCAGGAATAACATGATCCACAGTTTCAACTACAACACATTTATTTATAGATGAATCAATTTTATCTTTATACGGTTCATGAAACTTATCAAAATTCTTCTTACGCAATTCATAATGAGAGGCAAAAGCTTTATAAAGATTTGCAGCAACTTGAGAATCAAGACCATAAGTAGCACTCATATTACGAAATTTATCAGTATCCATAAAAGCTTCAATGCATTTGTAATCACAATTTATACCTGATTCTCTATCTTTGTCGTTCTCCCATCCTTCAGTATTTTCCTGGATCCGATTAAGAAGGTCCCTTTTAAACTCTTCTTTGTTGCGCGTGAATGATCCAGAACAAGAAGTATCCAGCAAGGTCTTGTCTTCAAAAGAAAGTCTTGCATAGAAATTATCAATAATAACATTACCAGGAAGCTCATGAATGGGGCATTTGAGCATTAAAGACTTCAATCTCCCCCACGCTTGGGCAATACTCTCTCCATCATGAGGCCAAAAATTATATATGCGGTTCCGATCCTTATGAATTTCACTTGGAGGATAGAACTTAGAATAAAACCGGGGCACAATATCATTCCATTCAAGAGAATCCCCATTATGCAGTAATTTATACCAATGCGCCGCTTTACCAGACAACAATATAGAGAATAGTTTCTTCCTCACTTCATCCATAGCAATACCTGCACACTTGAATAAACCGCATAATTCATGTAAGAGCAGTAAATGATCTCCAGGGTGGACAGTTCCATCCCCTGTATAACGGTTATCCACTACACGTTCAATAATTTTTATAGGTATTTTGTATGGTATCTCTTCCTCACCTGGCGCCTTATCCACTACCTTTGCAGTAGTAGTAGATTTTTGAAACAAACATTCAAGAGAAGATCTCTCCATAATGAATTATAGCAGCAGGCAGAAATAAAATCAGCACTAACAGTAAAAGTTTCCCTTACCAATTCCACTTACCAATAGCGCTTCACTCCCGGCAACGGCGCCAGAAAATAGTCTTGATGACCCACAAGTATAAGGGGTGTATCGTAGTATCTTCAATAAGTAAGAATGTCGATCCCAACGAGGAGCAGAAGGTGTTGACAAGCAGTTTCGATGAAGGATTCACTGTAAATGCTCACAGACAAGTATTCAGGGGGTTTTGATGTAACAGATGAATAAAGTACGTGTAAGTAAAGTGCGAGAGTAACAATTGCAGCGAGTGGCCCAATCCTTTTTAGCACAAAGGACAAGCCGGTTTGTTTACTTATAATGACCAAACGTTCCTGAGGACACACGGGATTTTAGTCTAGTGCTTTCGCTACATACGGCTAATTAATCTTCATTGTTTTGATAAGTGTTGTGTGGGTGAACCTACGCTAATGTACCGCCCTTCCTAGGACTAATACATACTTGTGATTATACCCCTTGCAAGCATCCGCAACTACAAGAAAGTAATTAAGATAAATCTAACCACAGCCTTAAACTCTGAGATCCTGCTATCCCTCCTGCATCGATATACCAACGGGGCTCAGTTTCGTCACTCCGGCAACCCCGCAATTGGCAAACGAGTACAAGATGCATTCCCCTAGGCCCATAAAGGTGAAGTGTCGTGTAGTCGACGTTCACACGACACCACTAGAAGAATAACACCACAACTTAAATATCATAACATTGAATATTACTCAACCATACTTCACTACTAACATTTGGACTTCACCCATGTCCTCAAGAACTAAACGAACTACTCATGAGACATCATATGGATAATGATCAAAGGTGATATGATGATGAATAAAAATCTGAACATAAACCTTGGTTCAACGGTTTCACTCAATAGCATCAATAACAAGTAGAAATCAACACCGGGAGAGTTTCCCCTATCAAACAATCAAGATCAAACCCAAATTGCTACAGCGGTGACGATGTGCAGCGGTGGAGATGGCGGTGATGATGATGAAGATGATGATGATGGTGATGGAGATGATGTCCAGCTCGATGACGGTGACGATGGCATCGATTTCCCCCTCCGGGAGGGAATTTCCCCGGCGGAACTCAGCCTGCCGGAGAGCTCTTTTCTCTCTGGTGTTCTCCGCCTCGCAGAGGCGGCTGTGACGCTCTGCGACTATTTCCCTGGGGCTTAGGTTTTCGGGACGAAGGCGTACGCGAAGAAAAGGAGGCGAGAGGTGGTTGTGGTCCCCTCTTCTCCCCCTTCTGACTCCCTTCGTCATCTGGAAAAATAGGATTTTTCATATAATTTCCGTCAGCTGTTGATCTTCCGAAATATTGCATTCTGACGGTGATTTTTCCAGCAGAATCCTGGCTCCGGTGCGCGATCCTCCAATAATCATGAAACATGCAAAATAGATGAAATAACATAAGTATCATCTCCAAATATGAAATATATCAATGAATAACAGCAAATTATGATATAAAATAGTGATGCAAATTGGACGTATCACACATGCCCTACGACATCTTCGGAAGTTGCTCCTCGGGAAAATTTTCTTGCAAGCCGGTGAAAGACTCCATCTCCTCTAACAGTGTTGGGTCAAGGCGGGAAGACAGATGAGGGAAAAATTGGATTTTTCTGAATTTTTTGACATATTATTTTTATTTTTAAGTTTTTGAAATGAACTAGTTTTATTTTTATGAATTTTTCGATATATTATTTGTATTTTTAACATTTTGAAATGAATTAGTTTATTTTTTGAATTTTTTGATATATTATTTGTATTTTTAACATTTTAAAATGAATTAGTTTTATTTTTCTGAAATTTTTGATATATTATTTGTATTTTTAACATTTTGAAATGAATTAGTTTTATTTTTCTGAATTTTTTGATATATTATTTGTATTTTAAAGATTTAGAAATGAATTAGTTTTATTTTTCTGAATTTTTTGATATATTATTTGTATTTTTAACATTTTGAAATGAATTAGTTTTATTTTCCTGAATTTTTTGATATATTATTTGTATTTTTAACATTTTGAAAATGAAAAGTATTTTGAAAATGACCTTTAGTCGCGGGTATTTTCCGCGCGAACGAGAATTCCGACGAAAAATGATCTTTAGTCGCGGTTGGCCACACCAACCGCGACTAAAGGTCGTTGCTATATATTTCGCGCGCGCCGCCTGGCGGTTCACTTCTCTTCTTCTTCCTCGAACCGTTAGGCGCGCTCGGCGATCTCCTCTTCCCCGACGTACGCGGCAGGCTGCTCGACGCCGGCCCGCCGCCTAGCCCTCGACGCCGACGCGCCCTCGACCGCCTCGTACGTCGCCGTCGTCGACCGCCGCACCCCTTTCTCACTTCCCGCGTGGCACCGTATCGTCGCCGTTCCGCGCGCGCCGCCGTATCGTCGCCGCCGCTGCACGGCCACCACGCGCACGACCGACCGCCGCACGGCCACTACGCGCGCGCGCCGGCCTGCTGCCTCCGCCGCCGCCCACCGTGCACCGGCCGCGCCGCGGGAGAGAGAGGGCGGGGCGCCCCTGCAGAGAGAAACGAAGATATGGGGGCCGGGGCGACGCGCCGTTTTTTTCTTCTTTTTTTCGTTTTAATTCTTGTTAATTTTAATTTAAAACAAAAAATAAATATAACTAATAACTAAAATTGACTTAATAGTTTGTCTAAAAAAGAACTAAAATTTGACTTATAAAAAACTAAAAATTGACTTAAAAATTTTGTCTCAAAAAAGAACTAAAATTTAACTTAAAAAGAACTAAAATTTGACTTAAAAGTTTGTCTCAAAAAAGAACTAAAATATCACTTAAAAGTTTGTCTAAAAAATGAACTAAAATTTCACTTAAAAAAACTCAAATTTGACTTAAAAATTTTGTTTTAATTTTTTGGACTTAACTAAAATTTAACTTAACTAAAATTTGACTTAAAAGTTTGTCTAAAAAAGAACTAAAATTTCACTTAAAAAAGAACTAAAATTTGAATTAAAAATTTTGTCTTAAATTTTTTGACTTAACTAAAATTTGACTTAACCACCGCGCGTATACGGAGGGGGCAGCGAGCCCCTCGTCAGCCCTCCGTATACGCGCGGTGTTTTTTTTTGGGATCAAGAGGGGGCGGCGAGGGTTATGTGCGTTGGGGATATACCGGCGCGGAACGGCCACGCCGATCACCCAGTCACGCGGTTTGTACGTGCCGATCACCCAGTCCCGCCGTCGTCTGCCGCCCCGTCTCGCGCTCTTCCGTGACACCCTCTCCCACCCCTTCCTCGCCCCTCCTACGTAGTACCCTCGCTCCACCTCCTCGGACTCCCCTTTTGCCACCGCCCTTTCGCCACCGCCACCGCCCCCTTCTTTACTTAATTAATTAGTTTTTACAACATGTTTTCAGGACTGACATATGGCGGACGATAGAGGTGACCCGATTATGGCCAACTATGATCCGGATGCTGAAGAACATATAATGGGCATCATAAATGGCGATGTTCCTTATGTGCCGACCGAACAAGATGAAGAAGAGGATATCTCTTCTTATCTGAACTTTGACGGTGAAGATGAAGGTCGTCAGCGAGGTGATGTCGATGGAGGTCAACCGTCGATGATCGACGATCTTCAATTGCAAGTAGCAACCACCTCCGGTGAGGTATATATATACATTGAGCCTCTGGTGATACAAACTTACTGATTCGAATAAATATGTGTACTAACGCGCGTGACTCTCTTTCTTATTTTAGCCCTCGGTCGGATCGTCGAAACAATCGAGTACGTCGTCAAAGCGTGGCGCAACCAAGATGCTGAAACAAGGAGAAACATTTACCATCGAGGTTGTCAGTGCAACCGGCAAGCCGCTGGAGCCCCAAAAGAACTCCACCAAGTTTATCAACCAATGTGGAGCCGTTGTTAGAGACAACGTCACGATCACCATCCAGGAGTGGAATGAGCCAAAGAAGGCACGTCTTGGTTTCAGTTTTGTCGACAAGAGAACAAAAAAAGATTGCTGGAAAAAGCTTATGAAACATTTCGTTCTACCTCCGGAATACAACAAATTCGATGAATTCGGTAACGAGATTCAGGGTGGACGTGAGAGGAGGAGGCTAGTCAAACAGTTCGCTCTTCATAAGATGGCCGACGCATTCCGGAAATTCAAGCAAAATCTAGCCCGTGACTATGTCAACAAGAACAAGACTCCAGATTTCAAAGGACAATATGAGAAACTGAAAGATGATTGGCCAGAATTTGTGAGGCAAAAGAAATCGGAGCAGTTCATTGAAATATCGAAAAAAATAAGGAAAATGCGGCTAAGAAAGAGTACAATCATATTATGGGGCAGGAGGGTATCGCCTTTCGGAGCCTAAGTGGGAGAAGATGAAGAACGACCTAAGGGCGCGAGGAATCCCTCTAGGTACAGAGGGATGGGACCCAAGGGCCAAAAGCTGGTGGTACGGGCATGGGGGATCGCTAGACCCGGAGACAGGGGTGTGTGTTCACCGGAAGAAAGCGTTTAAACCCACCAAAGCCCTTATTGACGCAATGACAGCTGCTCAAGAGGGGAAGATCAAGTTCAACAGAGAGAACGACGCGCTGACAAAAGCCCTCGGGAATCCTGAACACGGAGGACGTGTACGAGGCATGGGGGCCATTCCGTGGAAAATAGGGTTTTCCCAGGACGATGACCCGTACGGTTACAAAAGCCGTAAGAGAAAGACAGATCGGGATGCAGATGTTGTGGCGCGGTTGGCATCGGAATTCGATGAGATGAAGAAAACCCTAAATATACTAGTACAAGAAAGATCGGCAGCTGGGATGCATGAAGATCATCCAGCGGATCTCGGAAGCCAGCAACGGAGAAGCAGCGTGGCTTCCACGGAGGCCCCGCCGGCTAGTGCTAATGCACCGACGATCAATATTACTGCACCGGAGCCTCCTCGCTACCCCGTGGACGATGTAAAGGAGATGAAAGAATGTCATCTGCATTATCCAATTGGGAACATGTCCATGAAGGTAGCCATCGGCAGTGCTTTACCATGTTTACCTGGAGCACTCCACCACAACAACCCCATTCAAGATGGCTATGCTCGTGTCACGGTGGAGGACATAGTCCAAGGGTTTGAGGACCTGGAGATTGACTATGCTACACCCGAAGGGGATAGAAGACTTGGAGATGTCAAGCGCCAATTCATTCTATGGAACAAGAAGTTTATCAAGTTTCCAGGCGAGGCGCCAAGACAAACAAGTCCCCCCCCCCTCCGGTGGCGGTGGCGGCGGCGGTGGTGGTTCACCTACACCTCCTTCACGTCAGCCGACGCCGCCCCCCAATCCACCTCCGGCCGGTAAGCAGACACCGCCCCCCAGTCCGCCTCGAGCGGGAACGCCGCCCCCCAATCCACCTCCGGCGAAGAAGTAGAAGCAGTCCTGGACTATTAACCTGGACACTTATGTACCTAAGACCACAAAGGTACCGGAGCCATCACTGAAGCCTCTCCTCCCAAGGCCTTGGGAACTAAGTGAAGAGCAAACCAACTTGGCCGCGGCTGCTGATTATGAGAAATGGAAGGCGGATATGAAGGCGAAAAGAGAGCCTGAGCCCAAGCCAGTATTTTCTGACAAGGAAAAGAAGTGGGCTAAGTCATTTTTGAGCACACCGTCCCAAGCCGAGAAGCATATGCCTGACGACTATGCACGTGAACTTCGTAGGAAAGCACTCATGTTGAAGGAGAAGAAAGACTTGGCGGAGAAGCAGGAGAAGAAAGCCTTGGAGGAGGCCGAGAAAGAATTAGAAAGTAAAAAAAGCGGGAAACGAGGTGCCCAGCTCGGGGAACAAAGTAAACAATCGATCCCCCCGCTCATAGTGAAAGTCGCCGGTCCGGATGCTGAACTAATGGACCCCACAATCATAGCAGCTGCGGGAGCACAGGGAATGACTGTAACGGGTGCCAGAGAACAAGCGGCCAAGATCGGTATGACTCTTCGTGCAGTGTTAGGCCTTGAGGAGGCGCTAATGAGTGAGGTAGCATTTACATATGTGCCGAATGGGCCTCTCGTCGAGCCTGCGCAGGAAGAGGATCTACCTCCACAAATGCTAAATCTGCTACGTTGGTACAAGGGTTACATAAAAACTAACGCCGGCAAAGAATATATTTATGCGGAAGTTAGATATGAGCATCACTTCAAACATTACTATGTAACAGTTCATCTGAGTGAATTGTTCCAGCTGTTCAATCTGCGCGAGCTCGACAAATCTATCATCAGTTGCTACGTTTTGTAAGTGATTTATTTCTACCCCATCTCGTTCATTGCCTGCACTATATATATTATATTGTCCTAACTATATTGTTGTGTACGCTATTATGCAGAATGAAGATTAGGGAATGCAGAATAAGGAACATCCATGATGTTGGGTTCATTGACCCGCACATCGTTAATGGATATGTGTTAGAAAAACACCCCCACGACGTGGAGCAAGACCCGTTTGATTTTCTTAGAAAGCAGCAGCTCAAAAGTGAAATTCTATTTCCTTCCCATTTTGGGTGAGTGTTTCTTTCTTGAGCACATTCTCTTTTGTTTACTCCATGCATGGTATGTCTAATCGATGAGTTATGCATGACTGTGCATTGTATCGTGTCCGCAGGTTCCACTGGATTCTGCTCGTAATTGAATTTCACACCTCCAGAGTTCTCGTCCTCGACTCTCTGAATATGTATCCAAAGCTTTGGATCGACATGAGAAGAATGCTGCAAAAGTAATTATTTTCATTCATTTGCGCTCTATATCGATCGGCCTCTTTCGTTCATTTCCTAATATCAAGTAACTAATAACTCTCTTGTTCATTTAATTTTCTTTGCCTCGTAGGGTTTGGAGACGGTTCACAGATGAAACGGTCGGTGAATTCAAAAAAGAGCTAGAATTTAGAAGGTCACTGGCTGGGGATATTCAGCCACCGAGGACCAATCTATGTGGATACTATGTTTGTGAGTTCATCTGGAGATACACCTCTGAGCGGAAGTCGTCGGAGAATAACGTCAAGAGGAATAACTTCCGGAAGACGCTTAGTCCAGAAGCTCGCTTCCGACCAATTCAAGAGGAACTAGCATGATGGTTCATGAGGGAAGTCCTCCATCCTAAAGTAGAACACTATTACGAGGACGTAGACACTACTAGGAAAAGGCCTAGCCGTAAGATTGACATCAGTGGCGCACCATGGTGGCCGTGCGCCACTACTACTTAGCAGTGGCGCACCAAAAAATGGTGGGCCACTGTTACAAATGTAGTAGTGGCGCACCTTGTTTGTGGTGCGCCATTGCTAAATACTGGCAGGAGGTCAGCTCCTACC
Source organism: Lolium perenne (assembly GCF_019359855.2). Classification (NCBI taxonomy): domain Eukaryota; kingdom Viridiplantae; phylum Streptophyta; class Magnoliopsida; order Poales; family Poaceae; genus Lolium; species Lolium perenne. Next base: position 42,750,187 of record NC_067245.2, on the reverse strand, counting down.
CCAACCTAATAGTGGCGCACGCCTGAGTGGTGCGCCACTGCTACTTCGCTTACCTATGGCGCACGACGTCGTGGTGCGCCACTGCTAGGAGGTGACCAGGGCACCTTTAGAGATGAGGTCCTCAGCAATGGCGCACTTCCGTGGTGCGCCACTAGTAGCTATGGCGCACCACCAACAGGGTGCGCCACTGCTAAGTTGGGCAGGGGCGCGTGGTGTAGGTACCAGGTGAGCAGTGGCGCATCACATAGCAGTGCGCCATTGATATCTCACCCTAGCAGTGGCGCACGGCTAGGTGGTGCGCCACTGCTAACCTGGGACCATTTCCTGCTTTTAACCCCTCCACTCACATGTGCCACCCACTTTCCCCAAACACTCTCCCACCAAATCTGGATCTGGTCGTGTTGCCCCTCCTTCCCACCTCATTTTCACCTCTTCATTCACCAAAATTAAGTTGGTAAACTTAATTTTCTTCATAGGTAAGTAATGGTGAAGCTTTCTTAGCTCAATACCCTACGTGTGTGTGCACATATGTTATGTGCGAAGCTCGATGATCATGTGTGTTGTGCGCATGCGCGAAAAGCGTCACGTGCATGTGTGTTGTATGCGAAGCCTCCGGATCCACATGTGTTGTATATGCGAAGCCTCCACACATGTGTTGCATGTGTTTTTGTTTGCAGGGATTTGAAATGCGATGGAGTTGCCAATATTTTGCCGAAACGTTGATTCATTTCCGTTTCGGCGAATGTTGGGCATACTACGCATATACATATGTCCTATTTTTAGGGAAGGTCGTGCCAAAATTTTCTTTTGGTATGCTAAGATATCCATTTTCTCTATACCCGCAGGCGACCATGGTCCGCATGATGAGCGAAGGCGTTGTGGCTAGGTTTTTGAAAGCCGCGACAGCCGAGATGATTAGAAATAACCAAAAGGAGATAAGATGTCCGTGTCGAAGATGCAAGCTGACGAGCCTTATGGACCCTAAAGCCGATATGGTGCGGGGCCACCTTCTCATGCGTGGTTTCATGGATGGCTATCGGAGGGAAGGCGACGAAGATGATTATGAATTTGTCCATGGGATTTCAACAACAAATAAGGAAGGAGATGATCAGGATGTAGAAGATCTCGGACATGATCAGGATGTAGAAGATCCCGGAGATCATCATGATCACAATGTAGGAGATCCTGGACCTAATGATGAGGAAGATCAAGATGGAGGTCATCATGACGATCATGAAGATGAAGACGATGGACCATCGTCGATGGACTGGGTGCAGGACCCTTATCTTCAAGAGCTGCTTCTCAAGCAGACGAGTAACGCAAGAGCTGCCGCCCGAGAGAAAGCCAAGATGGATCAACTGGAGGTAGAGGCGGTTACTCCATTGTATGAAGGATGCAGGCCGGAGGATACCCGCCTGAAAGTAACGCTCATGACTCTGGAGATGAAGGTAAAGCACAGAATGACGGACACATCCTTCAACGACAACATGTTATTCTGGCAGGAACGTCTTCCCAAAAGTAACACGTGTCCGACTAGTATCGAGGAGGCCAAGAAAATCGTGTGTCCTCTGGATTTACCGCATGTGAAATACCATGTGTGCTTGAACGATTGCATCATTTATCGGAACGAGCACGCGGAGTGTACCATATGTCCGGTGTGCGGCGTCAGTCGGTACAAGAAGGGGAAGAAAGCTCCTCGGAAGGTGGTGTGGTACTTTCCGATCACTCCTCGTCTGCAGCGGTATTTCGCGGATCCTAAGCAAGCAAAGCTAATGCGCTGGCACGCGGAGATGAGGAAGGGAGAAGATGACGCAGATGATCCGAAGAAAAAGAAAAAGGACAGGATGTTGAGACACCCTTCGGATGCTAGCCAGTGGAATGCGTTGAACCTCGAGTACCTAGAATTTGGGGACGATCCTAGGAACATAAGGCTGGGCGCGAGCACCGATGGAGTCAATCCGTTTGGCAGCCAGAGCAGCACGCATAGCACCTGGCCCGTGTTTGTGTGGATGTACAACCTCCCCCCTGGTTGTGCATGAAGAGGAAGTACATTCAAATGAGTATGCTAATTGAAGGGCCGAAACAACCAGGGAACGACATCAATCTGTATATGGGGCTTCTGAAAGAGGAGCTAGCCACGCTATGGGACGCGCCTGCCAACACGTGGGACGCCGCCGCAGAAGAATATTTCCCTATGAGAGCCGCGTTGCTCACGACGGTGCACGACTTTCTCGGTTACGGATATGTCGCGGGGCAGGTGGTCCACGGATTCAATGCATGCGTCAGGTGCATGGACGACACAACGTACCGCCAGCTAGATAGAGATCCTGGGTCCTCGAAAACGGTGTTCATGGGACATCGAAGGTGGCTTCGCGAGGACGACCCATGGAGGAAACGCAAGGATCTGTTCGATGGTCAAGACGAACCACGAAGACGGCCACGTACGAGAAGCGGCGAGCAAATAGACGAGCTATTGAAAAATTGGAAAGAGTGCCCACCGCCGGGAAAGAAGCGAAAGGCGCCGGAGCCGCTGCTTAAGGTATGGAAGACGAGGTCTGTTTTCTGGGACTTGCCGTACTGGAAGATCCTCCGTGTGCCTCACAGCCTTGATGTCATGCACATCACGAAGAACGTGTGCGAGAGTCTGCTTGGTACCCTCCTCAACATGCCAGAGAAGACCAAAGATGGGCCGAAAGCAAGGTACGACTTGCAATCAATTGGGATCAGGGAGGAGCTTCACGCGGGACGCCCTAATGATGATGATGATGATGATGACGATGACGATGATGAGGCGGAGGACACGCAAAGTCGTCGCAAGGGCAAAAAGGCCAAAAAGATCGAATATTTTTTTTTTGAGAGAAACTGTGAGGCAAAGCCTCACAGCAATTTATTTATTTATAAACAAAGTTACAAAGTTACCAATGTACAACTAAGGTCAAAACAACTAGGGTAAAGCATCAATCCATGCCTGCAGCTGAGATACATGTTTCTGTTTGACCCTATGCTTATGCAGAGATACTTCATGGATAAAAAGATCGAATATTACTGCCCCCCCCCCCCCGCGTGCTTCACTCTAAGTCAGAAGGAGATCGAACAGTTTTTTGACTGTCTCCTAGGAGTAAAACTTCCTTACGGTTACGCGAGGAATATAAGCAGGTACCTAGACAAAGCGAAGCAGAGGTTCAGCGGGATGAAGTCTCACGACTGTCACGTGCTGATGACGCAGATACTTCCGGTTGCAATCCGTGGGATCATGGACGCGCACGTCCGTGAAACGCTTTTTGGCCTATGCAACTTTTTTGACGTCATCTCTCGGAAGTCTGTTGGCGTGAGGCAACTTAGAAGGCTACAGGAAGAGATCGTGGTGATACTGTGCGAGCTTGAGATGTACTTCCCGCCCGCATTCTTCGACGTTATGGTGCATCTGCTGGTACATATCGTGGAGGATATCATCCAACTGGGGCCGACGTTCCTGAACAGCATGATGCCGTTCGAAAGGATGAATGGTGTCATCAAAGGGTACGTTCGCAACAGGGCACGTCCAGACGGAAGCATAGCCAAGGGCTTTTTGACCGAAGAGTGCATCTCCTTCTGCACGAGTTATCTAGAAATCGAGAATCCCGTCGGTCTGCCCGTAAACAGGCACCTCGGGAAGCTCGCTGGATGGGGTCACCGCGAGGGTAGCCGCGAAATGCATGTCGACTTCAAGGGTCGAATCAACGACTTTGAAAGAGCAAACCTAGTCGCGCTACAACACATAGACGTGGTCGATCCTTGGGTGGTAGAGCACAAAACCTTCATCGCCACGACGTACAATGATCAGGGCCAACAGAGGATGGACAGAGATATAATCAAAGAGCACAACTCAACCTTCACGCGGTGGTTCAAGGACAAGATGCTGACGTACCCTATAGACGAGGATTCTTCTGCGGAAGAAAAACTCATCTTCGCCTTGTCACAGGGCGCCGAACACAACCTGATGACATTTCAGGTGTACGATATCAACGGCTACACATTCTACACCGAGGAAAAGGACATGAAGACCGATTATCAGAACTCCGGGGTAACGATGGAGTCCTACACCGGTGACATCAAGCAGAGATACTACGGAAAGATCGAGGAGATCTGGGAGCTGAGCTACGCCGGAGAGAATGTGCCGATGTTCCGTGTCAGGTGGGCCAAGAACGTCGTAAAAGAAGACCGACATTTCACCACCATGGTTATACCCGAAGCCAAATCCAAGACAGCGGGAGCAAAGGTCACCGCGAAATATGAGCCATGGGTACTAGCTTCCCAAGTGGACCAATGCTTCTTCATTACCGACCCGCAAAAGCCCAGCCGTGTTGTCGTGAGGAGAGGCAAAAGGAGCATCATCGGAATGGATGGAGCCACCAACGAGCTAGACTTTGACCAGTACGGCGATCCGAAGATGGAAGATGACGACGACGATGATGAAGAACCATACACAACAAGAAGAAGCAGGACCACCCTACCTAAAGGCCGTCCATTCAAGAGAAGAAGTCTAGGAGTTCCGGGGCTAAATTATTCAACCGCGAGAAAGAAGGGCAAGAAGATTGTGAAAAGATAATTATGTATCATTTACTTGTATGAATAATGGATGTCATATTGTTAATCTACACATTGTACCGATCAAAATAGACATATAATTTATATTTTTGGATATTTTCTAGATTCTATAGTATTTTAAATATTATACATAATTATAATTATTTATGCCTTTTATTTTGGTGTATTGTGCTATTTTGGATGTTTATGATAGTGTTAAATCAATTTAAAAAGAAAAGGAAAAAAATGGGGCCGCCAGGGTTCGAACCTAGCCGGCTGGGTTTGGCACAAACCAACCAGGGACAGAGCCAGTGTGGTACTAATCGGAATATGTCAATAGCCCCCGCGTTTTTCTTTTGACCCAGACATAAAGTGGTAGTGGCGCACCCCTAGAGGTGCGCCATTGTTAAGCCTCATAGTGGCGCACCACTAGAGGTGCGCTATTGCTAAGGGTGTCTGGGACTTAGCCAAAATCCCCCGTCCATTCCCCACTGTGGCCAGATCGAGATTTCCCCACTCCCCGCCGGCGACTGCCACTCCCCGCCGGCGACTGCCACTCCCCCTCGGATCCCCGCCGGCGACCACCTCTCCCACCGCTGGTGCCCCATTCTCTGCCTCGTCGCATGCCGCCTGCGACCTCGTCCTCGACCACACCGCTGAGGAGCCACACGCCCTCGACCTCACCGCGGAGGAGCACCCTCATCAGCCTACCTCAACCACGCGTGCACCCTCCTCAGCCTCGCCGTCAAGCACATCGACCTCGCCGTCGTCGTCCTCTCCAGGTTCCGTCCCCTCCCTCCCTCTCTGACCTAGCGGCGTCCCTCCCTCTACTCTCCAGGTTCTTCATCGGCACTAGTGGTGCGTATGCAAGTTGCTGGGTGGTGATGGAGGTCGCCGCGCCGCCGGGGTAGAAATCGCTGGTGGAGGTCCCCGCCCGAGATTGCTTAATTTGGTCTTCGTTGCCAGGCTTACATCGATGTTCCTATCTTCGCAACTATTGTAATCGATCGTCTATGCCATCAACCAATACTGTACTTGGGATTTTGCTCGGGGGAGCAACTGCATTCAACTTGCTCGTTTTTAATTAAGACGCATCTCTTGAGCCGACAGGTTGACCCTCCTTTTTACACCTCTTTCGGCGCTTCCGGCTCTAATGCAATTCGGGACAAGCACTTCTCACAGTGGCTATCAGTTTGACAATATGCTAACTCAATCCATATCTACCTATTACTTCTACATTTTTCATGACCTCCAGTATACACGTTTGACAGAAATGAAATGTGATAGAGGTATCTCTGATTCAAAATCTGATTGATTGGCATAACTTGCTTGTTTGAAATATTATTCATGCAGATTGAGGATTAATTTACCTTGTTTGGTCACTTTAGTTGTTGGCATGTTTTAGACAACATCAAAACTGAAGCAAACTTTGTGTATAATTGTGAAATGTAACACAAACGCTACTTGTTGTAACCTACAGGGATATTAATTTGTAGCTTGTGTTGAGGTGTAACAGTGGAAGTTTGATTTTCGATGCTCTGTATGCACTATGCAATGATGCTCTGTATGCATCACTAGGTGCTGCTGCTGTTAGGTTACATATCCTCTATTTTTTAGAACAAATGCATTGAAAAATCATTCATTTTGTTATAGAGCCCATTGGCAAACCTTCAAAATGCCAAGTGGTTTGTGATCATGATGAATGTATCATGTATTATGGTTTAGATGTCACATTGGGTATGATGTATGTAGAGAGTGAGAGAGAGTTATTGTAACAAGTGTAAAAAAAATTCAGTAATCATGATGCATATGTGTTTGCTAGCTTGCTACTGCTAGTTGCTATGTGCCCATTGGCAAACCTTCAAAATGCCAAGTGGTTTGTGATCATGATGAATGTATCATGATGCATATGTGTTTGCTAGCTTGCTACTGCTAGTTGCTATGTGCTTGCTAGTTGCTAGGTTGTTAGTTGCTAGGTACCTCCTCTGCTGCTGCTCGGTGCTCCCTCTCGAGCCGGTGCTACTCCTGCTGCTGCTTGCTGCTTGGTGGTGCTGCTTGGTGGTGCTGCTGCTTGATGCTGCTGTTAGGTGCTGCTGCTGTTAGGCTGTTAGGTGCTGTTAGGTGCTGAACTGAAATTCATATTAGGCTGTTAGTTGATCTGTCTACGAAAAAAAATGTTCCTTGTTAGCATGGTGAGGTGCTGCTAGGTGAGGTGCTGCTAGGTGCATTGGCTTAATTTGAAGGAAAAACATATAGATAAATGGCTATGTGCACCGACCAGTGAGCATTTCCTTCATAAAAAAAATAAAGAGCTACCCTTTTAGAGTGAAATAGGCCAAATCTAAACTAACTTGTTAGCAGTTTCATTTAGTTTAGGTGGCAGTAGCAAATTTTGGTTCAGGAAATTTAGGTTTAGGTGGCAGTAGCAAATTTAGGTTTAGGAAATTTAGGTTTAGGTGGCAGTAGCTTAGGTTCATCCACTGCTGCTGCTACCTAGTTGCTCCTCAGTAGCTTAGGTTCATCCACTGTGCTATGTGCTTGCTTGTTGCTGCTCCTATGTGCTTGCTTGTTGCTGCTGCTATTTTGGGAAGTCTATGGTTTTCCCTTACAACATACTACTGCTGATTTAACTGCAAAAGAATTAGTAATGAAGAAGAAGCATGGCACTATATTGATGCTCATAGTGTTCATTTTGATGTTTACAGCACTAGTTGTTGCACGCCGCGCCGCCCTGACCTCCACTCGCACCTTGGAGCAGCAGCTGGAGAAGCACGCCGCGCCGCCCTCGACCGCTGACGCCGCCGCAGAGGACCGCCGCCGCACTTGCAGACAGGTAGCTTGTTGTTGATGCATGCTGCTAGCTAGGTGCTGCTGCTAGCTGTTGATGCATGCTGCTAGCTGTTGCTGCTACTAGCTGCTGCTAGCTTGCTACTGCTTGCTGTTGATGCATGCTGCTAGCTGCTGCTGCTACTAGCTGCTACTAGCTGCTGTTGCTGCTGCTGCTAGCTGCTGCTGCTTGCTGTTGATGCTGCTGGTGTATATGGTGTCATATTCTTGTGCATGTGCCATGGTGCTCAGCTGGTGTATATGAGGAACAATTGTACATGTGCCATGGTGCTCAGCTGGTGTATATGATGACATATTCTTGTGCAGGGATCGACAGAGTTGCCCATTATCGCCGAAATGTTGATTCATTTCCGTTTCGGCGAAAATGGGGCACTCATATGTACATAAATTAGCATAGGTCATGCCCAATTTTGTTAGTGGAATGGATTGTAATATGGTTCAAAAATGTAAACATGTAGGATGGCCGGTCCCGGTGGCCGGCGAGGCGGTCGAGGCCGCGGTCCTGGGCGCCCCCGGGGCCGGGGAAGGGGCCGCCGCGGTGGAGCAGCAAGGGCCCCACGGTCACCGTCACCTGCATCCTCCTCGTCTTCGCATGAGGAACGCTGCTTCGAGTTCCTCCTCCGCATCGACGACGACCCACTCGGCATCAAGAGGCTACCGGACAAGTTCGCCGAGTTCGTCGACGGCGTCGAGCCGGCGCACTTGCAGCTACGGGAGGCTAGCTGCAACTTCTGCCGCTGGCCCGTGGAGGTCCTGTTCGACGGGCAGGGCAAGATGTACCTGCACACGGGGTGGGACAAGTTCGCCCGTGACCTCCACCTCGAGCCCGGCTGCCAGCTCACCTTCCTGTACGAGGGGGACGGCGAGATGATCGTCAAGGTGTTCGATGACACCGCCTGCCGTGTGCACTACCCCCACACCGGCGAATCCGGCTCGGACACCGATAGTTAGAACTTAGAGTGTTGTCAACTCTATCTTCGTTGCTTCGTGTTGTTTGAATTCTATCTTAAATTGTATGAAGCTACGATGTTAGGTATGATGATGTTATGTCCATGATGTGTGTACGAATTGGCTGTTTTCCATGATGTGTGTACGAAATGTTTGGTCAACAGAGGACCCCGGGGTGACGCAAGTGAGCCTGGTGCGATGGCACAAGTATCAATCTCTTGTGCATCCTACCTGGCCTCACTTACGCCATCCCGGGATGTTCATATTTGTTTGGACCAACAATGTATGAGGCCATCGTCATTCCATTTGCTTTGGTTTTTCAGAATGCCGATGATTAGAATGTTTGGTCACCTATACACTTGGAGGAGGGGCCAGTGAACCTGGTGCGATGACACAAATATCAATCTCTTGCGCATCCTACTTGGTTTCGCTTACCCCTTCTCTAAATGTTAATATTTTTTCCGACCAACAAAATATGAGGCATTCCATTTAGTTCATACTAGCTACTTGTCTCTTATTTGAGTTTGCACTTCTTAATTGCATTGGCCGATGATTAAATTTTGTGGTCACTACACTCCGGGGTGACGCTAGTGAGCCTGGTGTGATGGCACAAATATCAATCTCTTGTGCATCCTACCTGGCCTCACTAACGCCATCCCGGGATGTTCATATTTGTTTCGACCAACAATGTATGAGGCATTCCATTTAGTTCATACTAGCTACTTGTCTCTCATTTGAGTTTGCACTTCTTAATTGAATTGGCCGATGATTAAATTTTGTGGTCACTACACTCCGGGGTGACGCTAGTGAGCCTGGTGTGATGGCACAAATATCAATCTCTTGTGCATCCTACCTGGCCTCACTAACGCCATCCCGGGATGTTCATATTTGTTTCGACCAACAATGTATGAGGCCATCGTCATTCCATTTGCTTTGGTTTTTCAGAATGCCGATGATTAGAATGTGTGGTCACCTATACACTTGGAGGAGGGGCCAGTGAACCTGGTGCGATGACACAAATATCAATCTCTTGTGCATCCTACTTGGTTTCACTTACCCCTTCTCTAAATGTTAATATTTTTTCCGACCAACAAAATATGAGGCATTCCATTTAGTTCATACTAGCTACTTGTCTCTTATTTGAGTTTGCACTTCTTAATTGCATTGGCCGATGATTAATATTTGTGGTCACTACACTCCGGGGTGACGCTAGTGAGCCTGGTGTGATGGCACAAATATCAATCTCTTGTGCATCCTACCTGGCCTCACTAACGCCATCCCGGGATATTCATATTTGTTTCGACCAACAATGTATGAGGCATTCCATTTAGTTCATACTACTTGGATTGTTTTTGAGTTTGCTCTTATTCGTTGCAAACATCTATGAGCGTGCACTAATGTTTCTTTGGCTTGTTCATATATGTGCAGATATGACGTGGTATGTCGTGTACAAGGGCAAGGTTCCCGGAGTCTACAACGACTGGGAGGAGTGTCGGAGACAGGTTCACCGTTTTAGCGGTAACAGCTACAAAGGATACACCACTAGAGCGGAAGCCGAAGACAGATACGCACGCTATCTGGCGGGAGAGAGGACGGAGCGGAGGAGGAACCGGATGAAGACCACTTTCATCGGGACGGTGCTAGTAGTGACTCTAGCTCTCTTCTATGTGATGCTAGTTTAGATGATCGACCTTGTGTAACCACTAGCTCATTTGTGACTTGTAACACCGTAACACTTATCTAATATTTGAAATCTTGTGAATCATGGAGGCTAATGTGAAGGACTATGTATTGGTATACTGTGCTAGCTGCTTATATGTGTTATATATACTGTATTTGTGTTGTTATAGTGTGATATACAACCTGTACAAATACCTGCCAGGAATACAAAAAATAAAAACGAAATACTAGAAGTGGCGCACTAGAGGACCATCAGTGGCGCACGACCAGTAAGTAGCAGTGGCGCACTAGTTTGGACCTTGTGGCGCACTACTCTCTGATCCCCTTGCGAAAGTAGCAGTGGCGCACCGCTGCTGCCAGCAATGGCGCACGTCTGAGAGACTGCAGTGGCGCACTTGTACAGGCAGCAATGGCGCACCAGAACGCCATAACAGTGGCGCACCTCAGGAGGTAGCAGGAGCGCACCGACACCATAGAGTTGTGGCGCACTACTGCAGAACAACAGTGGCGCACCCCTTTGGGGTAATACTGGCGCATCACTGGACTTGTCAATGGCGCACCACGTAGTGCGCCACTGTTACTTAGGGTAGTTGTGGCGCACCACTAGTGCGCCACTACTAAAACTTAGCAGTGGCGTGATAACAGCGGCGCACCACTAGTGCGCCACTGATGGGTAAAAGTGGTGCGCCACTGATTGCCCTTTTCCTAGTAGTGAGAACTTCTGATGCCGTAAATTATGTATGGAAACTTGTTCAAAATTATATATGGTCATCCGATATTGAATATATATTGTATATTCCTCTTGAATTCTTCTTGGTTCTAATTTCAAATTTGTTTGAAATTGTACATTCATATGCATGTATATAGTACCGTAGAATATGTGTACTAAAACTTCTTCAAAATTAAAATTAAACACAAAATAAAATATGAAAAAATAAAACAATACAAACTAAAAAGAAACCAGATTTAGGGGGGGCTAAAACCCTAAACCTGCGGAGGCCTTTAGTCGCGGTTGGCCAGGAGAACCGCGACTAAAGGTCCTCCGCTCCGACGGTCGCCTGGCGCCCACGTGGACGTGCCTTTAGTCGCGGTTCGTAAGCAACCGCGACTAAAGGAGGGGCCTTTAGTCGCGCTTCATTGGTCCCGGTTGCGCAATCGTGACTAATGGCAGTTGCGAACCGGGACTAAAGCCCCTTTTTCTACCAGAGGGAACCTTCATCTCATGGGGCAGACCGACAAGATGGGACGCAAACATGCCACCGTATTGAAGAACTTGAGGGTGAGCTCTTGCAAGCACACAAAGTGGTCACTGCGCTTTTTCAGGCGAATGATAAGGCGCAACTAGGTGTTGCATCGTCCTCTCAACACAGGAAACAACTAACACTACTAGGAAAATGGCTATAGGTGAAGAAAACATTGTCGGCGCACCAAGATTCTGCCGCGCCGGTGGCAAGTGGTGCCGGCGCACCACTTTGTCGCCACGCCGGCGACGACCGCACACTGCCGGCGCACCAGCCGAAATCCTGCGCTGGCGAAATACAAATTGTGTGAATGAAATATAAACTATAACATTGGCATATTTAAAAGACAATTCCAACGGTGTAATTTTTATGGTTACCTCCTTCAGATGGTGATAATACCACCCCAATTAGTTAATGTGATGAAAAATAAATCGGGTACAATTTGTTTTGAATATCAAACCAAAATAAATTTTCAATAATCCATAGAATCTACAACAATTGTTATTATAGCGAAGGAAACACGTTGAGTTATAAACAGAATCTGCACAATATGATGAATTCTCCGCTGAATCTGTATGAGAAACATTAGAAATTTGGTGACCTGTATATGGTGAACATCAAGTCTGACACAAAGATAAAGTTCAGCAATAATATGAAACCTATTGGGGAATGCCATTCATCACACGTCGCACCTAATACAGTTAAACCTATATCTACTGCATGCTGCTTGCTAGCTAATTCAACAAAAAAAAGAGTATCTAATTCAGATAGTAGATCAGTGAGGCACTGAGCACAAGGAGATACAAAACAGCATGACGATCCTCCACAGGCACCGGCTGTGCCTGCTGCCTGCTGGTTGGGCCTGATGTTGCTCGCTGGCTGCTGCTTGTGCCTGCTGTTGGAGAACGTCCCTGACTGCTAGTGCCTACTCAATGCACCAGTTCCACTCCAGGCCGTCACCTTGTCCGACTCAGGCGAATAATTCCACGAACTCCGTATTACCCTGAGGGAGTATGTAAATTTAAATTTAGGGAAATTTCAACACCAAGGAATCAATTTATGGAACACACATAGCTATATAAACAGATCTTATTAATATGCAAGGATATACCAGAAAGCATAGTGCAAGTTGCAAACTTCCTTAAATTTCTGAAAACTGCTATTTGCAACGTGTGTAGCTGAGCACATCCCTTGCTCCCTAGCTAGCTTATTCTTCTCACGTACAAACCAATTTTAAAAACAATGTTAAGTTAGTGCTGGTGATTAGCATCCACTATTTCAGAAAAAAATGTGTCAGTGCGCCGAGTGAAAGTAAAGTATAATTCTTATGCTAATGTTTGAGTTAACGAAATATGAATTCTAGATTCCTTTGAAATTCATATGGCATAGGCTATTGTGTAAGAAATTTGGAGGATCGGGTACAGTGTCATGTTTTCGCCTTTTTGTGTCTTCGCGCATTGCGCTTTTCCAGCAACATTGACACTTCTGAAAATCTCCTATTCTTATGCTACCGTTTGAGTCAAAGAAATATGAATCTTAGATTCCTTTGAACTTCATATGATATTGTTTATTATACTCCGTAGAATTTTTTATAAAAACAAACATGGATACTATGTCTTGTTTTCAACTCTTTCTGTATACACTTCATTTGCTTTTGACATCTAAGCGGCACTTCCGTATAAAAAAATAGAGCTCTGTGGTACAAAGATTATTACATACGGTGTGTTTATCAACCGTACCTGTGAATCTGAGATTGCTGCATGGGGCGTGAAGGCTAGGACAGCATCGGAGGCGGCGCTGAATCGTGACTCCGGAAGAGAGCTATCCTGTGTGATGGATTCCTTTACATTGCATGATCCAGCCTGAGCCATCGATCCAAACCTCTTCGTGGACTTCACACATCATCTCTTGTTGCTAGATTGGTATCGCCATAGCCGGAAGGGAGTCGTCGAATACCTTCATAGCCGGAAGGGGTTAATCAGCTTCCATGTCGCGAGATTCGTTGTTCCCTCGAGCTAGATTCATCGGTGCGGGATTTTTACTGTCAGCTGATCGGAGATCTCAGATCAACACGACGCGAGATTGTTGTTCCACCGGAGCTAGCTTCATCAGCGTGAGATCGTCATTGTCGTCTCGTTCTCATTAGAGATCTCCTCCCGGTGTCCACACGGCGCGAGATTGCTATTTCCTCGATCTAGCTTTGCCAGATCATCATCGTCGTCTCGAGCTCATCGGAGACCTGCGCGATCAGCCATCGTAATATACTAATTAAGGATCGGTGCTAACTAATCATCCGTGGTGCACAACTTCCAGGCTGAAATCGCGGAACAACACCAGCCGTCGACATATACTAATCATCCGTGGTGCACAACTTCTAGGCTGAAATCGCGGAACAACACCAACGGCGGCTTATATGGGGCAAAGAGATAAGACTATTTTTACGTACAGATGAGAGTTTTTGCTGAGAAAAATACAGATCTGATCAATGCATTACGTGTTGGATTCCATATTGTCCACGGCGTAATCTTTTTTTTAGCAAACCACGTGCATGCCTTTGACGTGGGATCCACATCTCAACCATTGGGATTTTATGACTTTGGTTTGCTAAATCTCCACCATTGGTTGTCTTGTGTCTTATAATTATATAATAGACTAGTAAAAATGCCTGTGCATTGCCACGGGTCCTCAAATTTCATTTCTCAATGCACATATAAAATTTACAACTCAATATGAAAATTCAAAATAAATCAGTGATATATAATGTACTATAACATGATAATACCGAGCAGGATAAATGATATCATTGTTGTGCATCTACGTTGTTTCAAGTTCTAGGTCTTCTTGTTATTCTTCCGCGGCAAGTCTCAAACGTGTGTTCTTGGCCATCATAATTGTCACCTCAACAACCAGGGACGGAGTCAGCAGGGGGCTGGCTGGGGCCATGGCCCCCCTCGTGGTGGAAATTTTTGTGAAAACCCCCTTACTAATATGTTGATTTTACTTGTAATTTCACCTAACTTTAGCTATATGACCCCCTCCAAGAAATTTTGCATGTAGTTAGCCCCCCTTGTGTCACTTTCCTGGCTCCATCCCTGTCAACAACCTCTTTTTTTTATGTATTATTGTCTTACAAAACATGGATGCTGCAAACATAGGAGAAATACTTCTTTTCTGATTAGTGCAAACAACACATGTATAACTGAAGAAGACAAGTCTGGATCGTAGCCTTGTGTATCATCAGTTGGCATATAAGTATCTAGTGTGAGAATGAATCTGTTTATGTCAACATTAATTAGCTAAAATTCATAGTTGAGATGGAGGTATGCAGAGAGCAAAGCTCTAAACTGATCAACCGCGAAATAAATTCCATTCTCTATCAATTTCGTATACATTATTAGCATAATAATCCATTGCTGGCCATATCAACAATCTGATGTACTAATGAGTGCGCACTGCTAGGGAGAACAAATCGTCGCCATATTATGACACTTGACTTGCCTACATTGAGAATGAAAATAATTGGAAACAATTGTCAAATTTTCTACAAATAACCTAACAACAAAAATGACATAGGACAAGAACATTCCAGGTAAGTTTTACTACAATAACATTACCACCAAAATTATAATATAGTATTTTGCCACCTAAAAAATAGCCGAATCATTTTCACGATACATGTTTACAATCAGCTAACATAAAAGTTCAAAAAAAATGTGCCAGTCTACTAAAATAAGGAAACATCAAAGTGCAAACTCCAGAAACAAATGCGAAACCATTTCTCATTCTCAGAATTTATTTACCGACAAATTATAAATGTATGTAGTACATCAGTTGAAATGCTCATGTAGATAAGAAGGTTGCGAGAGTGAAATGTACAACGAAAATCAAGCAGTGTATATTTCAGTTTCACGGCAGACGATCAGGCACATAAAATATTTAATAGATCAATCATTTATAGCACAAGCAGACTGGCCTTCTATAAAATGATCAAAATTGGTAAAGATCAAATATTAATCAACATCAATGAAGTTCAAATAATCATAGGCAACTGAAGCAGCCACAGCTAGACGGACACTTCCCTTCACACGTGAGCTATCACATGAGCAGGTTCATTAATCTTTATATAAGAACATACAGATTTAGGAGAAATTGAAGCCAGCAGCTGGCGAAGACTAAGTGCGGTCACTACAGACAATATGAAGATATTCAAAATGCTACATTGCAGACTTAATTGCACACATAATTGAGGTATGTTAGGCAATCTAATTATTTAAGCCATGTCCGTAGTTTCACAATGGGGCAGGGAGTAAGTAGCAGCCAAAATCACATGACCGGCATTCACTGCTCAACCTAGAGGAAATGAAAAAAGAGATATTAAAACCTATGGCATCATGAATAATATAAAAATGAGAACATTTCTGCAGGAAATGTGTACATACCTTTGTGAATTATCAAGTCTGTGATTTTTTAAGTTCCATCACCGTCAGTTTCACAAAGAACTGCAGTAGGAGGTAACCGGGAACACGGATATATACATGGTGAAAAGGAATCAGAATTTCCAGTAGTAATAAATTATAAGCTCGAGCAAGTATTACTAATTCAGATATCGTCAATACAAAAATCAAATCACAAGTCATAAATAATAGGGTTAGCCTATAATCACAACATCTGAATAGTTAGATGTGAGAAAATTGAAATAGTTAACTACAGTTAGTTCAGGTTTTGTATATAAGAAATAGCAACCTTAATGCATTTTGGAAGGGTGGCTTAGTAGATGCTTTTCAACCAAAGCATAGTTGGAGCGCATTGTGCAGCTATTAAGTGGTTACTGATCCAACCTGAACATTCAGATTTCTCCAACCTGTATAACCGAAACATCAAAATAAAAATCACTTCTGATGATTCTACGCAGTGATATGTTCCGCAATTAGAAAGTATCAGAATCTCTACCTAATATTAAAAACCATATACCCTTATACAGAAAAATAGGTAGAAGTTACCAGTGTGCAGACAAATTTTTATGATCTCCATCAAGATCTGCAGGCCTTTCTCTTCTCTTCTCTTCATCTTCTCTTCTATTTTTCAGTGGAGTCCTCAAGCAGCAGCAACAACCACGTTCCTCTCTGGGTTAGCCTGTAATCACAAACGAAACATCAAAATTTGAGCTGTTGATATGCATCTGCCACCTTTTTATACTGAACTAAAGAACATTGTTCATACTGCATCTACCTAATATTTCAATAGTAAAATATCCTGCACACCTTGTTATAACATATTTCTAATTTTCATATACAGAAAAATTATTGCATTCACTATTTATACATATATGTCTTAGACCACGTGCTTAAAAAGTATTGCATTCACTATTATTATAGTGATATGTCTTAGACCCTCGGGATCTCACATCCTAGAAACTAATTACATGACCCCGACAGCACGCCCATGCATGTTCTTCTCCACGCTCGCTTGTTGTTGGTTCTGGCACTCGAGGGAGGAGGCTTACGGCAGGCCCGCAACCTAGCGCTACACGCCTACAGAGGAGAGTGATGGACATTATCTCAACCAGATCCGGGGTACACATGTAATCATCTGCATATGTTTAGCATAAGTTAATTGGTGACCTCACATAAGTCAAAGTATTACAAGATGATAATTCAATAAGCAAAACCTATAAGCATGTGTCATGTGAATGAAAACTTTAGAGGTGTATAAATGCACATCAAAGAGAAATATGTACTCCCTCCAATCCAAATTACTTGTCGCAGATAAGAGGGTGTAGTTAAGTTCCCTATGTGCTTTTCCATGAAAGAGGACATATAAATCCCATGATAAATAACAAAATACTGAGAGGTTCTTGCGAAACATAATAGTTTCTGCAGGAAGCATGCCTAGAAGCATCATACTTGTCACACAAGATGCCATTTAGTATGCATGAAAACAGATCAATGACCTTGGAAGAAAAGAATAACAGGTCAATATACTTTGTAAGGAAAGAACAAGGATGCAAGCCTAAAATCCCACCAGGAACGGTACTGATGACTCATGTTGCTATTTAGACAATGATAATACATTACTTGTTGGATATTTCCAAGTGGTAAATGTTTGTTTACTTTTTTTTTCAAAAAATTGTGCTTGAACACAACTTGGTCAGTACCTTTTTGTATTAATTACTTGGGCAAACACAACTCCTGCCAGAGCTTCTACATCACCTTATTCAGTAAAGAAACTGCTTATTTTTAGACTTATAAAAATAAGAACCTTGATCTCATAAGGATCTTGTTTGTATATATCTCAATATGAAATCGGGTCAATTGGTAAAACACTCAAACAATATGAGCGAAAATTTGATATGTAGCTGAAAGTGAGGTGCCTTATTAAAATAAATAAATAAATAGTAGTTGTCACCAGACAAAGAGAGCTCCTAGTTGAAATGCAAAGATAGAATGGCCTGCAATTCAATGGCACTGATTATATTTGCACTTGTACACTAAGAGTTCATGATTTCACAAAACAATCCAAAATAGTTCAGGTTCGCTGAAACACACATTCTGAAGCGACATCCATAGAGAAATAGGGAATTTTATTGCGGCTTTTAACTTAAGTACTTCGTAAAAAGAACAATGTAAACCCTGAACTGAACCACAGTATCACACACATGAATGTTCCTGAATAAGAATATCGCAGGTTACAGAGTAGTGCTAGCAATATCTAGACATTCTTTAATCTAGCTGGCTTTCTCTGAAAGCTACATATGCACCAAGTTGATTAAGTTCTTATTTTGTAGAAAAATGGTAGTATAGTTACCAAATCGACTATTAGTATAGCTTACAAAGATAGAGTGAGTAGTGACATTACGATGATACAAAGAAGAGAACGGCGCTAACTAAGTAGTAGTACAGCAAATATATATTACACCATATTTGTTACCAGAGAAAGGACATTACATTATTTCTGATAATTCAAGTAGTTTATGCAAAGGGAAAAGACAGTAAGTTGAGGTATAGCTATGTACTGATTTGTGGAGAAGTACCTCACGCTCAAGAACAATAAGTCCAACTCACGTGAGTTTTACCACATCTTGATCCCTATATCCCTAGATGTGTGCAATTCCCACAAGAACTTCCCAGTAATTGCATCGGCACGATACATCCTAGAGGCAAAATCTGCATATTTTTTCTTTGACCTGCAGACAGGTACAACTTCTTACTATAGAGAAGAAAAGACAAACATTGGAACGGCAATAGAAAGTTGAACAATGCAAGTCAGAGAAATATTTGATTTATTATGAACCTAATATACTAATTTAGGGTGCAAGGAGAAGAAAAGCGGGACAGAGAAGGAAACAAAATAAGAAGAAGATGCAAAAAATGATTAATGATTAGTTTAGCTCACTGATCCAGCCGTCCTCGGAGCTATATTACAGTATGTATCCAGTCGGACTCTGACCGGAGCGCGACCTGTGACCTGCGATAATACTCCCTCTGTGGTTGTATCCTTGCAGTAATAATCATCATCAATTGGACTTCGCGAAAGAACTTAAAGTGACAATCATCAATCATGTATTTGCACATTGCTATATTATAGTATGTATCCAGTCGGACTCTGACCGGAGCAGATCAAATTCATCATCCGCCTATATTAATTAAGAGACAACACTATACCGCCGCCTCCTAAGCATAATTAATCCAGACCTTCGTCCATGAATGCATGATATCATTACCTCTTATAAACAAAAATACCGTTACCTAGTGAAAACCTTTGTCATCTACATCTCAATTATCATCTCAAATCCTCACTTGAGGGAATCGTCCCGTTGGTCAATTGAATTGTCTGATTAGATCACTTCACTTCATCAACAAGTAATCAAGATAAATTAAAATAGAAAACATTCTAGTTACCTGGGCAGAAAAGACCACGCAATAGCATCCTACAATAAGAACTCACCACAAGATTAGTTTAAAGCTCTGAATTTATATAGCATGTTAACCCCACAAGCAATAAACCCGTATATTACCCAAGCACCAGAGCTCAATGGAAGAAAAAAAGACTCAAATGTAATCTCCTTGTAGAAGGGCCACAAAACATAGTTATGTAAATAAACTGAACGTCTTGAAGAGAAGAAAGAACCTGATAGACTGTCACTGCTGCTACGTGTATAGGCATGTCCTGGACCTAGGAGAGGTGGATACATCCTCTTGACCTCCATGTCGTACAATGCAAGTGTAAAATGACCAAGATATTTCCTACCAATGAAAAAGCATGAGCTGTGTCATATTTTTGCAGTAGATATGCATTTTATTAAACACGAGAAAGGCGTCAGCATAGCAGGCATAGATCAGGATGGAAAAGCGTCTCTGTCCTCAGTGACGGACCTAGAAAATAATCGAAGCCTGGGCAAGCCGAAAGCCTAGCTGGTTTGTTTTACACTCAAATCAACCAATATAAGCATAATATAGAGAAAATACACCTTTCACAATAATTTTCATCTAAAAGCTGAATCTAGTACGTCATAACACATCAAATATTCATAGGCGCCAAATATGTGATATCTCGGCACAACTTTCGAGAACAAAATCTCTACACATATCAAAAACTCCCTAAAAGATTTGAAGCTGCAACAGTGGATTACAAAAGCTCATACCTACACCCCACAGAAGCTCCAAAATTATAAAAAAAATGATTAAACTTCTTATTTGTCACAAGTCACATTATTTTAAATTACTCTATGCAAATTTACCTGTCAAATAAAAATATATTACTATGTGTGCAAAAAAAATTTGGTGATTTTTTGACACCAGGAAGCAGGAGCGCCAGTGCCCGAGATCCAAATTGTTTTTTCGTGAATGGAGGGAGTACTTTAACTTCAGTTTAATCAATTACAATTAAATTGAAATATAAAATATCCAACCGCTAATTAAAGTTCCAACCTACTGAGTTTAGGCAAACAACAAGTAATAAGCAACTATTCTAATTATCCATGTGGTTCTGGCCCTAAAAGATACTACATTGGGCAAATAATCACTTAAGCGGCCAATTAGTGGGCACAAATTGATGAAAAACAACACCTGCTTGAAGTCTCACCTTGCCGGAAGTAACGACGGCTGCGGCCGCTCACAGATGGATCCATTGGCCGCTACTTTATCCCAGGAAGAAGAGTGGTCGATTGATTGCTCCAGAAAGAGGCCGTGATGTACTTTAATGGCGTTGGCTTGTTGATGATATTGTGGGGCAGATTGAGGCCCATGAAAGGACAGTGGGGCAGATCGAAGCAGGAAGCCTGGGCAACGAGGCTTTCACCATCGATAATTCCCATGGGATTTCTCCCATCGATGCTGCGGGGCTGCCACCGAGCCACCATGACTGCCGCTGGGGGAGAAGAAGGGGAGCATCAGGAAGGAGGGGTGCCAACCTCACGAAGGCAACCCACAGCACGGGATGGTGCTCAGATCCGCTTGACGATCCCTTCTCCCATCTTGGTACTTTCTCTGCAAGATCATCTCGACTCACCGGAACGGCGAGAATCTCGGTGTCGGGGTCGCGTGGAGTGAGGCTAGTACGACTACGCGATGGTGTGGAGGCGCGCGCGATGATGCATGGAGATAGGGCGACGTCGCGGCAGGGAGGCATGGCGAGATGGAATCGATAGGATTTGGTGGCGGATTTGTTGGGGCATTTATTTACCGAGCAGGTTTTCCGGTGTGAGACAAAGAAGGTGCGATGAACGAACGGAAGGACGGACGACGAAAGAGGTTGACGTATGCTGGCTGGCAGAATAAGGAACATCTTCCTCCTTTTTAAGTAGTGTAGATAGATGTTTGCCGACCCGTTGTTCGTTCTTACATTAGGCTTCTCGTATTAACATCGTTAGATCTACTAGCTGAACAGATGGATCTATTAGCTGAACACATGGATGTACAAACTGAGCACATGGAATTATTGTTGCCTGGAGTCTTCGTTTTCCACTGGAACCAACCGACATCTTCTTAGAAAAACCTGTCTATGTTGCAACCTAGCTAGTTACTTCCCCAGAAACATTCCTGAACGACACAGAGGCTCCATCGACGCAGAAAAGGTAGGTAAACAGGGCAAGTCAAATGACCCACGATCGATGAGCTGTTCTTCCATATTCCGATTTGAAATTGCTATACAAAACGCACTAATTAAAACAAGCGGTAACATGCATGTAGCGGCGGAACAGTCATTCCAGTAACATTCGTCGAACTACGTGAAGGCCAGCGCCAATCTATAAATAGATCGACGACCACGCGCGTCGCCACGCACACAGCTTGTTTCCTGCTTCTACAACACACTCCGCAAAGATGGCAAATACCCTTGCGATTGTGATCTTATTTGCGTCGCTCGGCGCTGTGGCTTCTCAAGCTCCTGCCGCCACCCCAACAGAGAGCTTTCAGGGTTCTTCTCCAAGCGACATTAGTTCACCGCCGGCCGCCGCCCCGAGCGACATTTTCGGTAGCTCTTCTGCTCCGAGCACGAGTACACCTCCTAGCGCAATGAGCCCAACCCCTCCTCCGTCTGCAGGGACAAAGCTCAGAGTCGGCTTCTACAAGCGCTCCTGCCCCCGGGCAGAAAAGATTCACTGGTGGAAAAAAGGGCTTTGGTCGCGGTTGGCAACTGCCATTAGTCGCGGTGGCGCAACCGCGACCAAAGCTGCGCGACTAAAGGCCCCCCCCTTTAGTCGCGGTTCCTTACGAACCGCGACTAAAGGCCCGTCCACGTGGGCCGCAGGCGAGCGCCAGGGCGGAGGACCTTTAGTCGCGGTTCTTCTGGCCAGCCGCGACTAAAGGCCTCCGCAGGGTTTAGGGTTTTAGCCCCCCTCCCCCTAAATCTGGTTTCTTTTTAATTTGTATTATTTTATTTCTTTTGGGTTTTAATTCTGAAGGAGTTTCACATATTTAGGCCAACCGCGACTAAAGGCCTCCGCAGGGTTTAGGGTTTTAGCCCCCCTCCCCCTAAATCTGGTTTCTTTTTAATTTGTATTATTTTATTTCTTTTGGGTTTTAATTTTGAAGGAGTTTCACATATTCTACGGTACTGTATACATACATGCATATGAATGTACAATTTCAAACAAATTTGAAATTAGAACCAAAAAGAATTCAAGAGGAATATACAATATATATTCAATATCGGATGACCATATACAATATATATTCAATATCGGATGACCATATACAATTTTGAACAAGTTAGTTACAAATTCTGGTGCATATAAAGTTCTACGTCATCGTAATAGTGTTCTCCTTTAGGATCGATGACTTCCCTCGCCAACCATCCAGCTAGTTCCTCTTGAAGTGGTCGGAAGCGAGCTTCTGGACTAAGCGTCTTCCGGAGGTTATTCCTCAGGATGTTGTTCTCACACGTCTGGTCCCGCTCATTGCGGTATCTCCGGATCCTCTCACAAACATAGTATCCACATAGGTTGGTCCCCGGTGGCTGAGTATCCCAGTCGTCCGCACTGCCATTTTAAAATGTAGCTCTTTTTTGAATTCACCGACCTTGGTATCTACGAACCGTCTCCAAACCCTACGAGGCAAAGAAAATTAAATAAACAAGAGAGTTATTAATTAGTTACTTGATATTAGGAAATGATGAACGAAATAGGCCGATCGATATAGAGCGCAAATGAATGAAAATAATTACTTTTGCATCATTTTTCTCATGTCGCCCCAAAGCGCCGGATCCATATTCAGAGAGTCGTGGACGAGAACTGAGGAGGTCTGAACTTTAATTACCATAAGAATCCAGTGGAACCTGCGGACACGATACATGCACACTCATGAATAAATCAACGAAAAGCCACCTACAATGCATGCAGTAAACAAAACAGAATGTGCTCAAGACAGAAACACTCACCAAAAATGGTAAGGAAATAGAATATCACTTTTAAACTCGTTGCTGTTTTCTAATAAACCGCCACAGGTCATCCTCCACGTCGGCGGGGTGGTGTTCTAACACATGTGAATTAACGATGTGTGGGTCAATGAACCCAACATCATGGATGTTCCTTATTCGCATTTCCCGCTTCTTCATTCTGCATAATAGCGTACACAACAAGATAGTTAGGACAGTGCGAGGCAATGAACGAGATGGGGTAGAAATTAATAAATCACTTACGTAACGTAGCAACCGATGATAGATTTGTCGAGGTCGCGCAGATTGAACAGCTGGAACAATTCACTCAGAGGAATTTGTACCCAGTAATGTTTGAAGTGATGCTCATATCTAACTTCCGCATAGATATAGTCTTTGGCGTTTTTATGTTTTATGTAACCCTTGTACCAATTTAGCAGTACCTAGCATTTGTCGAGGTAGATCCCCTTCCTCGCAGGCTCGACGAGAGGGCCATTCTTCACATATGTAAATACTACGTCCTTCATGGGCGCCAGAACAAGGCCTAGAATTGCACGAAGAGTGATACCTAACTCGGCCGCTTGTTCTCTGGCACTCGTTACAGTCAATCCATGTGCTGCCGCAGCTGCTATGATATCGGGGGCATCCGGATCGGCGGCTTGCACTATGAGCGGGGCGATCGATTGTTTACTTTGTTCCCCGAGCTGGGCAACTTCTTTCCCCCTTTCTAATTTTGACTCGGCCTCGTCCTTCACGGCTTTCTTCTCCGCCAACTCTTTCCTGTTCTTGAACGCGAGTGCTTGCCTACGAAGTTCACGTAAATAGTCGTCAGGCAGATTCTTCGCGGCTTGGGACGGTGTGTTCAAAAATGACTTAGCCCACTGCTTTTCCTTGTCAGAATATACTGGCTTGGGCTCGCCCTCTATTTTCCTCTTGACGCTCGCCTTCCATTTCTCTAAATCAGCAGCCGCGCCCGCCTCGACTTCCTCGGCACTACTTTCCCAAGGCCTCGTGGGGAGAGGCTTCAGTGATACCTCCGGTACCTTTGTTTTCTTAGGTACGTAAGGGTCCGGGTTAATAACCCAGGACTGCTTCTGCTTCTTCGCCGGAGGTGGATTGGGGGGCGGTACCGGTGTCTGATCACCCGCCGGACGAGGACTGGGGGGCGGCGGCGTGGGCTGACGTGAATGAGGTGTATTAGGTGAAGCACCACCGCCACCGTCACCGCCACCGCCACCGTCACCGCCACCGCCACCGCCACCGTCCCCGGCAGCGCCACCACCACCACCGTCCGGGGGTGGACTTGTTGGCGCCTCGCCTGGAAACTTGATAAATTTCTTCTGCCATAGAATGAACTGGCGCTTGACATCTCCAAGTCTTTTCACCCCTTCAGGTGTAGCAATGTCAATGTCCAGGTCCTCAAACCGTTGGACTATCTCCTCCACCGTCACACGAGCATAGCCATCTTGAATGGGGTTGTTGTGGTGGAGTGCTCCAGGTGGTAAAGCACTGCCGATGGCTACCTTCATGGACATGTTCCCGATAGGATAATACAGATGACATGCTTTCATCTCCTTTATATCGTCCACGGGTAGCGAGGAGGCTCCGGTGCAGTAATTTCGACCACCGCAGGCTCCGGTGCAGTAATTTCTATCGTCGGTGCACCAGCCGGTGAGGCCTCCGTGGAAGCCACGCTGCTTCTTCTCTCGCTGGCTTCCGAGATCCATTGGATGATCTTCAAAGATGCTGCGCCCGAGCTGCATCTCTTTCGGCGACTAGTACACTCACGGTTTTCTTCATCACATCCATTTCAGTTACCAACTTCGCCACAACATCTGCATCCCGATCCATCTTTCTCTTACGGCTTCTGTAACCGTACGGGTCATCGTTCCGGGGGAACCCTATTTTCCACGGAATGGGCCCCATGCCTCGTATACGTCCTCCGTGTTCAGGATTCCCGAGGGCTTTTGTCAGGGCGTCGTTCTCTCTGTTGAACCTGATCCTCCCCTCTTGAGCCTCCCTCATTGCCTCAATAAGCTTTTGGGTGGGTGTAATTATTTTGCCCTGATAAACACACTCCCCTGTCTCCGGGTTCAGCGATCCCCCATGCCCGTACCACCAGCTTTTGGCCCTTGGGTCCCATCCCTCCGTACCTGGACGGATTCCTCGCGCCCTCAGCTCGTTCTCCATCTTCTCCCACTTAGGCTGCCAAAAGCGATACCCTCCTGGCCCCATTTTATGATTGTACTCCTTCTTGGCCGCATTTTCCTTATTTTGTCTCGATAGTTCAAGGAACTGCTCCGATTTCTTTTGCTTCACAAATTCTGGCCAATCATGTTGCAGTTTCTCATATTGTCCTATGAAATCCGGAGTCTTGCCCTGGTTGACAAAGTCATGGGCTAGATTTTGCTTGTATTTCCGGAATGCGTTGGCCATCCTAGAAAGAGCGAACTGTTTGACTAGCTTGCGCCTCTCCTTGTTTTCCGCAATCTTGTTACCCTCCTCATCGTATTTGCGGTATTCCGGAGGTAGAACGAAATGTTCCATAAGCTTGTTGAAGCAATCTTTTTTTCTCTCTTATCGACAAAAGTGAAACCAACACGTGCCTTCTTTGGCTCATTCCACTCTGGCGGGTGATCGAGACGTTGTCTCTAACAACGGCTCCGCATTGGCCGACAAACTTGGTGGCGTTCTTGCTGGGCTCCAGCGGCCTGCGGTTGCTTCATCGACAACATCGATGGTGCATGTTTCTCCTGCTTTCATCGTCTTGGTTGCGCCACGCTTTGACGACGTACTCGATTTTTCGACGATCCGGCCGAGGGCTAAAATAAGAAAGAGAGTCGCGCGCGTTAGTACACACACATTTATTCAAATCGATTAGTTGTATCACCAGACGCTCAATATGTATATATATATATATACCTCGGCGCCGGAGGTGGTTGCTACTTCCAATTGAAGATCGTCGTTTATCGACGTTTCTTCGGCATCATCTGCTTGCTGACGGCGCCCTTCATCTTCACACTCAAGGTTCAGATAAGAAGAGATATCATCTTCTTCTTCTCCGGTCGGCACATATGGAATATCGCCTTTTATGATGCCGAACATATGGTCTTCAGCGTCCGGATCATAGTTGTCCAGAATCGGGTCAGCTCTATCGTCCGCCATATGTCAGTCCTGAAAACATGTAGTCAAAACAAATTAATTAAGTGAAGAAGGGGTGGTGGCGGTGGCAAAAGGCGGTGGCAAAAAGGAGGGGCCGGCGAGCTGGAAGGGGTTGGGAGAGGGTGTCGCGGAAGAGCGCGAGACGGGGCGGTAGACGACGGCGTCACGGAGAGGGAGGCGTATGCGGAGGGGGCGACGAGGGCTCGCCTCCCCTCGGTATAGCGCGGTGGCGGTGGTGAAAGGGCGGTGGCGAAAGGGCGGTGGCGGTGCCGAGGACACATAACCCTCGCGCGGTGGTTAAGTTATGTGTCCTCGGCGCCCTAGTGCGTGTGTGTGGCACGCCGTCCTAATGCGTGTGTGTGGCGCGCGCGCCCGGCCGGCCTTCGGGCCTCCGTCTCCCCCCTAGATCTAGTACGTTTTATTAAGTCAAGATTTTAAGTCAAAATTATTAAGTCAAAAAAGTCAAAATTTTAAGTCTCAAATTACAAGTCTTCTTTTAGTTTTTTAAGTCTCAAAATTTTAACTCTCAATTATTTAGTTAATTTTAAGTCTCAAATTTTAAGTCTAAAATTTTAAGTCTCAAATTTTTAAGTCTCAAATTTTATGTCTTCTTGTAGTTTTTTAAGTCTCAAATTATAAGTCTCAATTTTTAGTTAATTTTAATTTCGAAATTAACAAAAACTAAAACTAAAAAAAAAGAAAAAATTGGCCGGGCCGGCCGGTATGCCCCATTTGAAGTAACAAATTACTTAAAACTATTTTTCATTTAAGTTACAATTTGTAAGTTACAAATTTTGAAGTTTTAATTTTTAAGTACTATTTTTTGTTAAGTATTTTTTTGTTAAGTACTTAGTTATCGACCGGCTAACAAAATTTAAGTTAACAAAATTTTAGGTTAACAAATTGTGAGTTAAGTACTTAGTTATCGACCGGCTAACAAAATTTAAGTTAACAAAATTTAAGTTAACAAAATTTTAGGTTAACAAAATTTTAGGTTAACAAAATTTAGGTTAACAAAGTTTTATTTTGTGTCTAACCAACAAAACAAAACAATTCAGATATGATGATTCAATTTTAGTTTTTTTTTAAGTCCAATTTTAGTTAATTTTAATTTCGAAATTAACAAGAACTAAAACTAAAAAAAGAAAAAAAATTTGGCCGAGGGGTCGGTGCGGCACGTATGGCGCCCATGTATCTTGGCCGGCGCGCGCCTCTCTCTCAGCGGCGCCGCCCCTTCCTCTCGTCTTGCGGCGCCGCCCTTCCTCTCGTGCGGCGCCGCCCTTCCTCTCGGTGGCGCGTAGCGGTGGCGACACGGCGGCGCGGCACGGGCGGCGCGCGCGCGTTTGTTTGGAGGGATCCTTACGGGCCGGGGCGTGGCGAGAAGAGAAGATGGAGGGCGGCGATGGCGGCGACGGCGCGGAGACGATGACGCCGGCGACGGCGTGGAGACGACGAGAAGGACGGCGTGGAGACGACGAGGGCGGCGCGGCGTCTCAGATCGATGCGCGATTCGGGCGGAGGAAGAAGAATGGCGCGGCGGTTCGCCGTGCGCGAATATATAGGGACCCCCTTTAGTCGCGGTTGGGGTCGCCAACCGCGACTAAGGGTAGCTGCTAATCGCGCCGGGGACCAACCGCGACTAAAGGTATTTTCGCCCGGTTTTTATTTTCCCACGCAAGGACCTTTAGTACGCGGTTGGCCAGGCCAACCGCGACTAAAGCTCTTTTTGAAATTTTTTTCTTTTTTGAAAATCATATAATACATATAATATATCAAAAAAATCAGAAAAATAAAACTAATTCAATTCAAAATTTTAAAAATACAAATAATATATCAAAAAAATCAGAAAAAAAAACTAATGCAATTCAAAATCTTAAAAATACAAATAATATATCAAAAAACTAAGAAAAATAAAACTAATTCAATTCAAAATGTTTAAAATACATATAATATATCAAAAAATTCATAAAAATAAAACTAATTCAATTCAAAATCTTAAAAATACAAATAATATATCAAAAAATTCATAAAAATAAAACTAATTCAATTCAAAATCTTAAAAATACAAATAATATATCAAAAAATTCAGAAAAATAAAACTAATTCAATTCAAAAAATTTAAAAATACAAATTATCAAAAATTCATAAAAATAAAACTAATTCAATTCAAAAGTTCGTTGGCCCCCTCTTCCCGCCTCTTTCCGCCGACCCCCTCTTCCCTCCTCGTCTTCCCGCCATTTCTTCCCTGTCTTCCCGCCTCTTTCTTCCCGCCAATTGTTTCCCGCCAATTTCTTCCGGCCTCTTTCTTCCCGCCAATTTTTTCCCGCCAATTTCTTCCCGCCAATTTTTTTCCCGCCTCTTTCTTCCCGCCTCCTGTCTTCCCGCTCCCATTTTTCCCGCCATTTGTCACTACATATAGGTAGCCCGGCTTGGCCAGCATCACATCTCTACAATCTCTCATCACTCTCTCATGGCTTCCACCGCACCCACTCTAACCTACCGGCAGGTGGAGGAGCTTTGCGCCTCGAACTACCCTTGCCCTCCGGCTACCGCGTCCCTGCCGGCCGGAGCCTAAGCGCCGGCGGCGTGCCGGTCCCTCCGTCCTCGGTACCGCGCGCCGGGCGGCCATCACGAACCACTACTACCTCGACCTCACGCCGGAGCAGCGGATGAATCCCCGCTGGCATCCCGATAACCAGCATACTTGGGACGCCTTCTTCATCAATCGGCGTGAGAGGGCGCTCGCCAGGTATGAGGAGGACGGTCTGCCTCCTGGAAACTTCCACGAGGCCGGCCGTCGGCTATGGTGGTACGGCCGGACTCTGCAGAGCGTCATGGACTACATCACGGCCGGCGATATCCCCCGCCTGCGCTACCCTCAGTTCGAGCCACGAGCGCCGCCCGACAGCGACGACGACAGCCGGCAGCGGCAGCGACGCCGGCAACTTAGAAGGCGACGACTACCAGTACAATGGCGGCGGCTATGAAGACTACGAGTATGCATATTATACGCCTAGGCAGGAGTATGACTAAATCACTCCAAATTTCATGTATGTAGGAGTATGACTTAGTCACTCCAAATTTCCTATATGCAGGAGTATGACTTAGTCACTCCAAATTTCATGTATGCAGGAGTATGACTTAGTCACTCCAAATTTCATGTATCATCAGTGCTATCTCGAGTCAATTGAATCATTCGAAAATGGACACCAAACACATCACGGGTAATATAATTCACATGATTCATTCAACAAAGTTTGGTACAATAAATTATTACACATCATTTCTTCCCTTGTGTCCCTGCTTGCTTACGATTGTGCCGTATCCATGGAGCATCCTCATCATTTAACTTAATGCTTGGGTCGGTGTTCACTTTGAAGGGCGGAATTTCAGCAAACATATTATAATCTTCTGACATGTCTGTCTTGTCCTCCACTCCCACGATGTTTCTTTTCCCTGAAAGAACAATGTGGCGCTTTGGATCATCGAACGATGTACTGATCGTTTTCTTATCTTTCCGTTTCCTCGGTTTGCTACTCATGTCCTTCACATAGAAAACCTGAGCGACATCTTTCGCTAGGACGAATGGTTCGTCAAGATAACCAAGATTGTTGAAATCCACCATTGTCATTCCGTATTGCTGGTCCACCTTTACCCCACCTCCTGTTAGCTTGAACCATTTGCACCGGAACAAAGGGACCCTAAAGGAGGGTCCATAGTCAAGTTCCCATATCTCCTCTATGTAACCATAATATGTGACCTTTTGCCCATTCTCGGTTGCTGCATCAAAGCGGACACCACTGTTTTGGTTGGTGCTCTTTTTATCTTGGGCGATCGTGTAAAATGTATTCCCATTTATCTCGTACCCTTGGAAAGTCGTTATAGTCGAAGATGGTGTCTTGGCCAACATGTACAGCTGATCTACAACCTTATTGTCACTCATTAAATGTTTTCTCAACCAACTGCCGAAAGTCTCCATGTGGGCCTTCCTAATCCAGGATTCAGGCTTCCCAGGGTTGTCCGAGCGTAAAATATTCTTGTGTTTCTCAAAGTACGGAGCCACCAAGCTGGAATTGGTCAGAACTGTGTGGTGTGCTTCAGTCAGAGAATGGCCGTCCATACATATCATTGATTTCCTTCCGATCGTGCCTTTTCCACTTAGTCTCCCTCGTGCCGCGATCGAGGAAGACCAATCGGCTTAAGGTCAGGAACAAAGTCAACACAAAACTCAATTACCTCCTCATTTCCATAGCCCTTGGCGATGCTTCCTTCTGGCCTAGCACGGTTCACGAACATATTTCTTTAATACTCCCATGAACCTCTCGAAGGGGAACATATTGTGTAGAAATACAGGACCGAGAATGGAAATCTCATCGACTAGGTGAACCAGGAGGTGCGTCATAATATTGAAGAAGGATGGCGGGAACACCAACTCGAAACTGACAAGACATTGGATCACATCGTTCTGTAACCGTGGTAGAACTTCTGGATTGATTACCTTCTGAGAGATTGCATTGAGGAATGCACATAGCTTCACAATGGCTACTCGAACATTTTCCGGCAGGAGCCCCCTCAAAGCAATCGGAAGCAATTGCGTCATAATCACGTGGCAGTCGTGAGACTTCAGGTTTTGGAACTTTTTCTCCGCCATGTTTATTATTCCCTTTATATTGGACGAGAATCCTGACGGGACCTTCATACTGCTCAGGCATTCAAAAAGATGACCTTCGCTTCATTGGTCAGAGCGGAGCCGGCACGACCTTGAAACCGTTCCGGATGCTGGTCATCAGGGTCTTTCAAACTTTGCTGGTCCTGCCGTGCTTCCTTTGTATCATTTGACTTCCCATACACGCCCAAGAAGCTTAGGATGTTCACGCAAATATTCTTCGTAACGTGCATCACGTCGATTGCAGAGCGGACTTCTAGGACTTTCCAATATTCTAGCTCCCAGAATATAGATTTCTTCTTCCACATGGCTACGTGCCCGTCAGCTCCCTTCGAACTGATTGTCCGCCGAGACCCTTTCCAAAGATGACTTTCAAACCCTTGACCATATCAAATACCTCAGACCGGTGTGTTCCGCAGGCTTCGGCCGGTGATCTGCGTTTCCGTTGAAATGCTTGCCTGTCTTTCGTCCTGGATGACCTTTCGGAAGAAATCGACGATGCCCAAGGTACACGTTCTTCTTACAATTTGGCAAATGTACACTTTCAGTCTCATGTAAGCAGTGCGTGCATGCATTGTATCCCTTATTTGACAGTCCCGAAAGGTTACTAAGAGCAGGCCAATCGTTGATGGTTACGAAAAGCAACGCTCGTAGGTCAAATTCCTCTTCTTTGTGCTCATCCCACACACGGACACCAGGTCTGCCCCACAGCTGTAAAAGTTCATCAACTAATGGCCTTAGGTACACATCGATGTCGTTGCCGGGTTGCTTCGGACCTTGGATGAGCACTGGCATCATAATGAACTTCCGCTTCATGCACAACCAAGGAGGAAGGTTGTAGATGCATAGAGTCACGGGCCAGGTACTATGGCTGGAGCTCTGCTCGCCAAAAGGATTCATGCCATCCGTACTTAGACCAAATCTTATGTTCCTTGCGTCAGCTGCAAAATCTTTGAACTCTCTGTCGATCTTTCTCCATTGCGTTCCATCTGCGGGGTGTCTCAACTCCCCGTCCGACTTACGGTCCTCTTTGTGCCATCGCAACAACTTGGCATGCTCTTTGTTCCTGAACAGACGTTTCAACCGTGGTATTATAGGAGCATACCACATCACCTTGGCGGGAACCCTCTTCCTGGGTTTCTGGCCCTCAACATCGTCACCAGGGTCATCGCCTCTGATCTTATAACGCAATGCAGTGCATACCGGGCATTCATTCAAATTCTCGTATTCACCGCGGTAGAGGATGCAGTCGTTGATGCATGCATGTATCTTCAGAACCTCTAAACCTAGAGGGCAGACAACCTTCTTTGCTTCGTACGTAGTGGCGGGCAACTCGTTATTCTTTGGAAACATATTCTTCAACATTTTCAGCAAGTTTTCAAATGCCGAGTCAGCTACACCTGCCTGTGCCTTCCATCTCAGCAAATCCAGTGTGCAGCCCAGCTTTTTCAGACCATCATCGCATCCGGGGTACAGCGCCTTCCTGTGATCCTCTAACATGCGATCCAAATTCTCCCTCTCTTTTTCAGTTTCGCAGCGTCTCCGTGCATCAGCAATGGTCCGACCAAGATCATCAACGGGATCATCACGTGCCTCTTCTTCACCTTCCCCTTCACCTTCCCCTTCACCTTCAGCATCCTCCATGAAAGTATCACCGAAATGAGCAAGATAGCTTTCATCGATGAAATCATCCCCTTCTTCATCTTCTTCCATTATAACCCCTCTTTCTCCATGCTTGGTCCAACAATTATAGCTTGGCATGAAACCGTGCCGAAGCAGGTGCATGTGAACATCTCTTGAGGAAGAGTAACCCTTCTGATTCTTACATTTAACACATGGACAGATAACAAAACCCCCCTGCTTGTTCGCATTAGCCACTACGAGGAAATCTTTCAAACCCGCACTGAACTCGCCGGAGAGTCGGTTACCGTACATCCATTGTCGATTCATCTGCATTATTATAATATAAAATATATAATTAACCATCATGCATTTGTTAAACTAACTAGCTACAAACAATATAAATTAAACAATGAACTACACACACATGCACATTTTATCAACGACACATCAAAGGTTCAAGTTGCTAACCGCGATCGAGGAGGAAAAAATAAATGAGAAAGCTCAAGTGTGGCTCCAACACTTCATATCATGTTTGTTTCATGCTCTTGGGGCATTTCATCAAACACCTTATGTGCATAAGAGGAACCAAAAGCAAACCTAACACCCACTTGTGAGCTTGTGAAGAGAATGGCACCAAATGGCTAAGTGTTGGCTGCTGGATGGGTATATATAGGGGAGGGGCTTTAGTCCCGGTTGGCCTGGCCAACCGCGACTAAAGGCCTTCGGGCACCTTTAGTCGCGGTTGGCCTGGCCAACCGCGACTAAAGACCCCCCACGTGCACCGGCTGGCCACCGAGCGCCCTGGGCCCAGGCCTTTGGTCGCGGTTCTCCTCCCGAACCGCGACTAAAGGTACCATTTGTCGCGGATCCTGCAGCATCGCGACTTATGGGGCTCACCCGAAGCCTGTTTTTCCACCAGTGATTGTCAGGGCGGCCGTGTGGAAGGCCTTGTCCAAGAGCCCCGTCATCGGCGCAGGATTGATTCGGCTGCACTTCCACGACTGCTTCGTCCAGGTATGGCAACAATATACCGTCAGATGTGTATATGTCGGGCATTATGTGATGCTTGGTGTTCATTAACGTGTCGACGTGTTACCGCGCAGGGTTGCGATGCTTCCATCCTGCTCGACCCGACGGCGGCCAACCCGCAGCCGGAAAAGCTCAGCCCTCCCAACTTCCCAAGCCTGCGCGGTTTTGAAGTGATCGACGCGGCCAAGAAGGCGGTAGAGAAGGTCTGCCCCGGCAAGGTCTCCTGCGCCGACATCATCGCCTTCGCCTCGAGAGACGCGTCCTCAATCCTCAGCAGTGGGAGGATCAACTTCAGGATGCCGGCGGGGCGCCTGGACGGCCGCGTGTCACTCTCCGGCGAGGCGCTCCAGTTCCTTCCCCCGCCATTCTTCAACCTCTCGCAGCTCATCGGCAGCTTCAAGGCTAAGAACTTGGACGTAGACGATCCCGTGGTTCTCTCCGGCGCGCACACCATCGGGGTGTCTCACTGCTCGTCCTTCACCGGCCGCCTCCCCCCGAATCCCTCTAACATGAACCCGGCCTTCGCCACCATGTTGCAGAGAAAGTGCCCCACGAGCCCCAACATCACCAACGACCCCACCGTGGTTCAAGACATTGTGACGCCAAACCGGCTGGACACACGGTACTACACCAATCTGCTTAAGCACAACGTGCTCTTCACCTCTGATGCGGCGTTGCTGACATCACGCCGGACCACGAGGAAGGTGCTGCAGAATGCGCTCATTGCCCGGAGGTGGGAGACGAAGTTCGCCACAGCGATGGTAAAGATGGCTGCCATCGAGATCAAGACAGCAGCCAACGGGGAGATCAGGAACATGTGCAGGGTCGTCAACAATTAGGTAATTTTGCTATTAGCCATGGAACGTGAACGCTTTGTAGGTTTGTTTCGTTTATGTCCCGGTGGTATCTGTCCATGTTGAATCGTCCTTCCGCCTTGTTCCTTGATTAAGTTGGAGCATGCCTGCTGATGCTTCTATTCTTCGGTTGAATGGGTCGGTTGGCTGAATTGTACTCGAGCATAGAGGTCTTTTTTGGATATAGAAGAGGCTCTTTGAGTACGGCTTTAAATTAAATTGATAAAGCCAAATTTGCTTAAAGATACAAGGCATGGAGGAAATTATCTTACAAAACAGATCAAATATCACACAGGAGGAGGTGGTGTTTTGGCTCCATGAAACTGCTGGAAATGCATTCTAAAATGTCAAAATATTATAAAAAACCGGGAGTACATCCGAACAATCTACCTTCGTTGTGACATCCTAGGCCAGGGCTAAATAAGATTGATAGGATAATCCATACCAACAAGTTCAAACTTGTTTTCCGGAAGCTCATCTCCAAATAACTTCAAGATTAAGCGTGCGTGGCCTGACGATGCTTGACAATCTGAGAAGTTTTTCACTGCCAAGGGTGGTCGGGTGTTACATTTGGTATCAGAGCCGACCTTCGGGGCTACAATGGGCATTTGTGGGTTAGGGGCGCGCACATGTGGGATATGTGCCAGGACTAGACACATAAATGTGTTCCAAGAGGGAACCATCATCTCATGGGGCAGACCGACAAGATGGGACGCAAACATGCCACCGTATTGAAGAACTTGAGGGTGAGCTCTTGCAAGCACACAAAGTGGTCACTGCGCTTTTTCAGGCGAATGATAAGGCGCAACTAGGTGTTGCATCGTCCTCTCAACACAGGAAACAACTAACACTACTAGGAAAATGGCTATAGGTGAAGAAAACATTGTCGGCGCACCAAGATTCTGCCGCGCCGGTGGCAAGTGGTGCCGGCGCACCACTTTGTCGCCACGCCGGCGACGACCGCACACTGCCGGCGCACCAGCCGAAATCCTGCGCCGGCGAAACACAAATTGTGTGAATGAAATATAAACTATAACATTGGCATATTTAAAAGACAATTCCAACGGTGTAATTTTTATGGTTACCTCCTTCAGATGGTGATAATACCACCCCAATTAGTTAATGTGATGAAAAATAAATCGGGTACAATTTGTTTTGAATATCAAACCAAAATAAATTTTCAATAATCCATAGAATCTACAACAATTGTTATTATAGCGAAGGAAACACGTTGAGTTATAAACAGAATCTGCACAATATGATGAATTCTCCGCTGAATCTGTATGAGAAACATTAGAAATTTGGTGACCTGTATATGGTGAACATCAAGTCTGACACAAAGATAAAGTTCAGCAATAATATGAAACCTATTGGGGAATGCCATTCATCACACGTCGCACCTAATACAGTTAAACCTATATCTACTGCATGCTGCTTGCTAGCTAATTCAACAAAAAAAGAGTATCTA
Source organism: Lolium perenne (assembly GCF_019359855.2). Lineage (NCBI taxonomy): Eukaryota > Viridiplantae > Streptophyta > Magnoliopsida > Poales > Poaceae > Lolium > Lolium perenne. The sequence goes on along the minus strand of NC_067245.2, from coordinate 42,714,232 downwards.
ATTCAGATAGTAGATCACTGAGGCACTGAGCACAAGGAGATACAAAACAGCATGACGATCCTCCACAGGCACCGGCTGTGCCTGCTGCCTGCTGGTTGGGCCTGATGTTGCTCGCTGGCTGCTGCTTGTGCCTGCTGTTGGAGAACGTCCCTGACTGCTAGTGCCTACTCAATGCACCAGTTCCACTCCAGGCCGTCACCTTGTCCGACTCAGGCGAATAATTCCACGAACTCCGTATTACCCTGAGGGAGTATGTAAATTTAAATTTAGGGAAATTTCAACACCAAGGAATCAATTTATGGAACACACATAGCTATATAAACAGATCTTATTAATATGCAAGGATATACCAGAAAGCATAGTGCAAGTTGCAAACTTCCTTAAATTTCTGAAAACTGCTATTTGCAACGTGTGTAGCTGAGCACATCCCTTGCTCCCTAGCTAGCTTATTCTTCTCACGTACAAACCAATTTTAAAAACAATGTTAAGTTAGTGCTGGTGATTAGCATCCACTATTTCAGAAAAAAATGTGTCAGTGCGCCGAGTGAAAGTAAAGTATAATACTTATGCTAATGTTTGAGTTAACGAAATATGAATTCTAGATTCCTTTGAAATTCATATGGCATAGGCTATTGCGTAAGAAATTTGGAGGATCGGGTACTGTGTCATGTTTTCGCCTTTTTGTGTCTTCGCGCATTGCGCTTTTCCAGCAACATTGACACTTCTGAAAATCTCCTATTCTTATGCTACCGTTTGAGTCAAAGAAATATGAATCTTAGATTCCTTTGAACTTCATATGATATTGTTTATTATACTCCGTAGAATTTTTGATAAAAACAAACATGGATACTATGTCTTGTTTTCAACTCTTTCTGTATACACTTCATGAGCTTTTGACATCTAAGCGTCACTTCCGTATAAAAAAATAGAGCTCTGTGGTGCAAAGATTAATACATACGGTGTGTTTATCAACCGTACCTGTGAATCTGAGATTGCTGCATGGGGCGTGAAGGCTAGGACAGCATCGGAGGCGGCGCTGAATCGTGACTCCGGAAGAGAGCTATCCTGTGTGATGGATTCCTTTACATTGCATGATCCAGCCTGAGCCATCGATCCAAACCTCTTCGTGGACTTCACACATCATCTCTTGTTGCTAGATTGGTATCGCCATAGCCGGAAGGGAGTCGTCGAATACCTTCATAGCCGGAAGGGGTTAATCAGCTTCCATGTCGCGAGATTCGTTGTTCCCTCGAGCTAGATTCATCGGTGCGGGATTTTTACTGTCAGCTGATCAGAGATCTCAGATCAACACGACGCGAGATTGTTGTTCCACCGGAGCTAGCTTCATCGGCGTGAGATCGTCATTGTCGTCTCGTTCTCATTAGAGATCTCCTCCCGGTGTCCACACGGCGCGAGATTGCTATTTCCTCGATCTAGCTTTGCCAGATCATCATCGTCGTCTCGAGCTCATCGGAGACCTGCGCGATCAGCCATCGTAATATACTAATTAATCATCCGTGGTGCACAACTTCCAGGCTGAAATCGCGGAACAACACCAGCCGTCGACATATACTAATCATCCGTGGTGCACAACTTCTAGGCTAAAATCGCGGAACAACACCAACGGCGGCTTATATGGGGCAAAGAGATAAGACTATTTTTACGTACAGATGAGAGTTTTTGCTGAGAAAAATACAGATCCGATCAATGCATTACGTGTTGGATTCCATATTGTCCACGGCGTAATCTTTTTTTTAGCAAACCACGTGCATGCCTTTGACGTGGGATCCACATCTCAACCATTGGGATTTTATGACTTTGGTTTGCTAAATCTCCACCATTGGTTGTCTTGTGTCTTAATTATATAATAATAGATAGATAGATGTTTGCCGACCCGTTGTTCGTTCTTACATTAGGCTTCTCGTATTAACATCGTTAGATCTACTAGCTGATCGAACAGATGGATCTATTAGCTGAACACATGGATGTACAAACTGAGCACATGGAATTATTGTTGCCGGGAGTCTTCGTTTTCCACTGGAACCAACCGACATCTTCTTAGAAAAACCTGTCTATGTTGCAACCTTGCTAGTTACTTTCCCCAGAAACATTCCTGAACGACACAGAGGCTCCATCGACGCAGAAAAGGTAGGTAAACAGGGCAAGTCAAATGACCCACGATCGATGAGCTGTTCTTCCATGTTCCGATTTGAAATTGCTCTACAAAACGCACTAATTAAAACAAGCGGTAACATGCATGTAGCCGCGGAACAGTCATTCCAGTAACATTCGTCGAACTACGTGAAGGCCAGCGCCAATCTATAAATAGATCGACGACCACGCTAGCGTCGCCACGCACACAGCTTGTTTCCTGCTTCTACAACACACTCCGCAAAGATGGCAAATACCCTTGCGATTGTGATCCTATTTGCGTCGCTCGGCGCTGTGGCTTCTCAAGCTCCCGCCGCCACCCCAACAGAGAGCTTTCAGGGTTCTTCTCCAAGCGACATTAGTTCACCGCCGGCCGCCGCCCCGAGCGACATTTTCGGTAGCTCTGCTGCTCCGAGCACGAGTACACCTCCTAGCGCAATGAGCCCAACCCCTCCTCCGTCTGCAGGGACAAAGCTCAGAGTCGGCTTCTACAAGCGCTCCTGCCCCCGGGCAGAAAAGATTGTCAGGGCGGCCGTGTGGAAGGCCTTGTCCAAGAGCCCCGTCATCGGCGCAGGATTGATTCGGCTGCACTTCCACGACTGCTTCGTCCAGGTATGGCAACAATATACCGTCAGATGTGTATATGTCAGGCATTATGTGATGCTTGGTGTTCATTAACGTGTCGACGTGTTACCGCGCAGGGTTGCGATGCTTCCATCCTGCTCGACCCGACGGCGGCCAACCCGCAGCCGGAAAAGCTCAGCCCTCCCAACTTCCCAAGCCTGCGCGGTTTTGAAGTGATCGACGCGGCCAAGAAGGCGGTAGAGAAGGTCTGCCCCGGCAAGGTCTCCTGCGCCGACATCATCGCCTTCGCCTCGAGAGACGCGTCCTCAATCCTCAGCAGTGGGAGGATCAACTTCAGGATGCCGGCGGGGCGCCTGGACGGCCGCGTGTCACTCTCCGGCGAGGCGCTCCAGTTCCTTCCCCCGCCATTCTTCAACCTCTCGCAGCTCATCGGCAGCTTCAAGGCTAAGAACTTGGACGTAGACGATCTCGTGGTTCTCTCCGGCGCGCACACCATCGGGGTGTCTCACTGCTCGTCCTTCACCGACCGCCTGCCCCCGAATCCCTCTAACATGAACCCGGCCTTCGCCACCATGTTGCAGAGAAAGTGCCCCACGAGCCCCAACATCACCAACGACCCCACCGTGGTTCAAGACATTGTGACGCCCAACCGGCTGGACACACGGTACTACACCAATCTGCTTAAGCACAACGTGGTCTTCACCTCCGATGCGGCGTTGCTGACATCACGCCGGACGACGAGGAAGGTGCTCCAGAATGCGTTCATCGCCCGGAGGTGGGAGACGAAGTTCGCCACAGCGATGGTAAAGATGGCTGCCATCGAGATCAAGACAGCAGCCAACGGGGAGATCAGGAACATGTGCAGGGTCGTCAACAATTAGGTAACTTTGCTATTAGCAATGGAACGTGAACGCTTTGTAGGTTTGTTTCGTTTATGTCCCGGTGGTATCTGTCCATGTTGAATCGTCCTTCTGCCTTGTTCCTTGATTAACTAGGAGCCTTTGAGTACGGCTTTAAATTAAATTGATAAAGCCAAATTGGCTTAAAGATACAAGGCATGGAGGTAATTATCTTACAAAACAGATCAAATATCACACAGGAGGAGGTGGTGTTTTGGCTCCATGAAACTGCTGGAAATGCATTCTAAATGTCAAAATATTATAAAAACTGGGAGTACATCCGAACATTCTACCTTCGTTGTGACATCCTAGCCTAGGGCTAAATAAGATTGATAGGATATCCATACCAACAAGTTCAAACTTGTTTTCCGGAAGCTCATCTCCAAATAACTTCAAGATTAAGCATGCATGGCCTGACGATGCTTGACTGCCTGAGAAGTTTTTCACTGGTAAGGGCGGTCGGGTGTTACATTTGGTATCAGAGCCGACCTCCGGGGCTACATGGGCATGTGTGGGTTAGGGGCGCGCACATGTGGGATATGTGCCGGGACTAGACACATAAATGTGTTCCAAGAGGGAACGCAAACATGCCACCATATTGAAGAACTTGAGGGTGAGCTCTTGCAAGCACACAAAGAGGTCACTGCGTTTTCTCAGGCGAATGATAAGGCGCAAGCAGGTGTTGCATCGTCCTCTCAACATAGGAAACAACTGAAGGAGGAGATCGACACGCTGAAAGTTGACCTCCAGAAGGTGGAGATGGCCTCTGAAGCGCACTCGGGGCGCCTGAAGCTGACCAAGCCCCGCATACCGTGCATCATTGTCTAGAGTTGTCTAAAGGTGCATGGGGAAGAGGTTTCACCTTTCTCCACAAGAACATTGATCATCTTATGACGATGCTTGCCCCACTCCGTGTTTCCTTGCCAACGCGGAAACTGAATCCCGTAGACGATGAAGCGCAAGATCTAGAAGAATACGTGAACTAGTTGATGGGGAAGCTTCAAGTCAAAACAAACTTGCGGGAAGGGTTCATGGATTGTGAAGCCCTGCCAGGTGATGACCACAATAACCTCCTATCACATCTTTACTCATCTTTACTGTCTTGATACCCTGATCCCGGTGAGTGAAATCCGATCGGAAATGGAGCCGCAGGCGCTTGCTGCCGACCAGATTATGATGGCTCCCTTTGTCAAAGAAGTTTCCCGCAACGTGAAGCTATGGTTCACGGAATGCGTCTCCTTCCGCATGAACTTGTCTTGCTAGGGCCACTGTAGCCTTTCCTCCGTTGGTGATGGCGAAGCCCGATCTCTTTCTAGTGTGGACATCCATTCAGACCGCCCATTCCCCTAACTTGTGCGCCAGATGTTGCGGGTGTGTTCGCAGACACCGGGGGTATGACCAACCCATTTCAGGATCGGTGAGGGGCGACAAGGAAAATCGAACAATCACACACAGGAGGGTAAACACCTAGTGATTTTGCCGAGGTTTAAGGCCCTAGCCAACTCTAGCGACCCTACATCATGCCATCAGATTTTATTGGTGTTGTTCTTGTTTGGTTACACTAATGAACTGGCTTGCCTGGGAGAGCCCTATTGGAGATATTCCCAAGAGGCAATAATAAAGTGGTTATTATTATATCTTTGTGTTTATGATAAATGTTTTCATTCCATGCTATAATTGTATTAACCGGAAACATTAATACTTGTATGTTTTGTAAACATAAAAGTGTCCCTATAGTAAGCCTCTTGTTAAACTAGATTGTTAATTAATAAATGATCATAGTTTCCTGATCATGAACATTGGATGTTATTAATAACAAGATCATGTCATTAGGAGAATGATGTGATGGACACACACCCATAGTAAGCATAGCATATGATCAAGTCATTAAGTTTGTTTTGCTACAAGATTTAAGATACATAGTAACCTAATCCTTCGACCATGAGATCATGTTAATCACCTGCACCGGATGGATGCTTTGATGACATCAAACACTACTTCGTAATGGGGTGGTTATAAGGTGGAGTTAAGTATTCGAAAATTATGGGTTGAAGCGCATGGATCAAGAGTGAGATTTGTCCATCCAAATGACGGATAGATATACTCTGGGCCCTCTCGATGGAATGTCATCCAATTAGCTTGCAAGCATGTGACTAGGTCACAAGGGATGTCATATCACAGTACGAGTAAAGAGTACTTATCGGCAACGAGGTAGATCTAGGTATTGAGATACCGATGATTGAACCTCGGATAAGTAAAGTATCGTGTGGCAAAGGGAATCGATATCATATGTTAATGGTTCTTTCGATCCCGAAGTCATCGTTGAATATGTGGGAGCCATTATGGATCTCCAGGTACTGCTATTGGTTATTGATTGGAGACGTGTCTCGATCATGTCTGCATTGTTCACAAACCGTAGGGTGACACACTTAAGGTTCGATGTTGTTTAAGTAGATATGAAATTTAAAATGGAGACCAAATATTGTCCGGAGTCCCGGATGGGATCCAGGACATCACGAGGACGTCCGGAATGGTTCGAGGAATAAGATTCATTTATGGAAAGTCGAATTCCAAATTTGGGAATAATACAATGATTTTTTTATCGGAGGTTTGGAAGGTTCTAGGTCTGTCCAAAATATTCACTAAGGAAGGTGGAGTCCCGGAGGAACTCCACCAACCCTAGCCGACCCACGAAAGGGGAAGGTGGAGTCCATGGCGGACTCCACCACCTTGGCCGGCCATGTTGGAGATATGCCCAAGAGGCAATAATAAATTAGTTATTGTTATATCTTAGTGTTCATGATAAATATTTACATCCCATGCTATAATTGTATTAACCGAATCATTGATACATGTGTGTTATGTAAACAACAAGGAGTCCCTAGTAAGCCTCTTGTATAACTAGCTTGTTGATTAATGGATGATCATGGTTTCGTGATCATGAACATTGGATGTTATTAATAACAAGGTTATGTCATTAGGTGAATGATATAATGGACATACACCCAAATGAGCGTAGCATAAGATCAAGTCATTAAGTTCAATTTGCTATAAGCTTTCGATACATAGTTGCCTAAGTCCTTCGACCATGAGATCATGTAAATCACTTACACCGGAAGGGTACTTTGATTACATCAAACGACATTGCTTAAATGGGTGGTTATAAAGATGGGATTAAGTAGTCGGAAAGTGTGAGTTGAGGCATATGGATCAATAGTGGGATTTGTCCATCCTGATGACGGATAGATATACTCTGGGCCCTCTCGGTGGAATGTCGTCTGATTAGCTTGCAAGCATATGATTGGATCATAAGAGATGACTTACCACGGTACGAGTAAAGAGTACTTGTCGGTAACGAGGTTGAACAAGGTATGGAGATACTGATGATCGAACCTCGGACAAGTAAAATATCGCGTGACAAAGGGAATCGGCATCGTATGTAAATGGTTCAATCGATCACTAAGTCATCGTTGAATATGTGGGAGCCATTATGGATCTCCAGATCCCGCTATTGGTTATTGGTCGGAGAGGAGTCTCCACCATGTCTGCATAGTTCACGAACCGTAGGGTGACGCGCTTAAGGTTCGATGTTGCATAAGTAGATTCAGAATATGAGATGGAGATCGAAATTTGTTCGGAGTCTCGGATGTGATCCAGGACATCACGAGGAGGTCCGGAATGGTCCGGAGAATAAGATTCATATAAGGGAAGTTGATTTCTAGGTTTTGGAAAAGTTCGGGATTTTTTCGGTGGAAGACCGGGAAGGTTCTAGAAGGTTCCAGGGGGTCCACCATGGGACCCACGACCTAGGGGGTCCAACATGGGGCTCGGGGTGCATCCTAGCCCTAATGGGCCAGGGGCACATGCCCCTCAAGGCCCAAGTTGGCCACCCTTAGGGTTTTCCCCAAAGCCCTAGGGGGATCAACTTGGGGGGGAAGAATTCCCCCTCCCCCCTTTGGCCGCCGGCCCTAGATGGGTTTGGGGCATTGGGGAGCCACCCAAACCGACCTCCCCCCTATATAAAGAGGGGAGGGGGCAGGGGGCGTTCACCCCCTTCAGACATAGCTCTGGCCGCCCCCCTCTCTCCTCCATAGTGCTGTACCGGCTTGGCGAAGCCCTGCAGCTTTTCTCCTCCACCACCACCACCACGCCGTCGTGCTGCTGGGATTCCGAGGAGATCTACCACACCTCCGCTGCCCGCTGGAACAGGGAGAGGAAGGGCTTCATCGACACCGTACGCGCGACCGAGTACGGAAGTGCTGCCGGATTGCAGCACTGGGGACGATCGTCTACACCAACAACGAGATCTAATCTCGTAGGCTTTGGAAATCTTCGAGGGTTAGTCTCACATCAATCTCGTTGCTCCGATCTGGTAGATTAGATCTTGGGTGTTCCATAGATTAGATCTTGGATTTATTCGTCTTGCGGTTGGAATTTTTTTTGTTTTCTATGCTACGAACCCCATCAGGCCAACCAACAACGAAGGGGGGAAAGTCCCCCCCCCCCAAGTCCACCTTTGACTAGGTTTGACTATTTGATTTTATGGAAGGTTTGCAACTAGGTTTGGACCCTTGGGTGTTCCACCTATATAAAGAGGAGGAGAGGGGGCTGGCCAGCCACACCAATGTTTCCCTGGCCGCACCCCTCTCTCTCCCAAACCCTAGCGCCACACCCTCCTCCACACTACAAACAATTGGGGCTTCAATGACGGTATGGGGCTGACGTTTGAGAAATCTGTCACCAAATGTCTTTTTCTGTGACGGTGCCGCGTTTTCGCGTCACAGGTGTCATTTTGGTCCGCTCGGACGTACCCAAAAATTCATGGCGGGCGAGCTCGAAATGTCAACGATTGTGCATAAATGAGCGTCGTGGGAGGTGGGCGGCCCGAATTGCGGAGTGGGCAGGGGGGTCATCACAAGAACTGGGCTTTAGGCCGGTGGACACACCTGACCCACACTCTGCACGCTTTTGTTCACGTACTTTTCTGGCTGCCCGCATAATAGTCCAAGGCCTACAACACTGGGACCCATATTTGTAAGGGGAGACGGTGTTGTGGATATACTTCATAGGTATACCATCGACATGGTCCGATTCCGGCAAGCCCGGGTGGCCCACAGATGGTGGTGATGGCTTATGGCCCACCGGGCAGCCCAGTTGCTGTTGATCCTAAAGGATGAAGTCCAGCCCAGGATAGGGAAGCCGGATCCCAACCGACCATCGGAGGAAGTCGGATCCGTGAAGGTTCATGTGGAACCCGGATCCATGGAGGCCTGTGGAGTAACCCGGATCCATGGAGGCCCAGGAGTAACCCGGATCCATGGAGGCCCAGGAGTAACCCGGATCCATGGAGGCCCAGGAGTAACCCGGATCCGTGGAGGCCCATGTGGAACCCGGATCCAGTACGACGTAGGGAGGAAGGCAGATCCTTGACGTACACGGCAAGACCTTGTACCGTAGTTAGGCGACCTGTAATCCGGCTAGGACTCTCCATGTAAACCCTAGATCCGTGCGCCTTTATAAGCCGGATCCTGGGAGCCCTAGAGGCACGTTCACGTTCACGTTCACGTGCACGTTCAGGACAACCACAACTCATTGTAACAACGCGAAAGCGCCCAGATAATTCCAGACAAGCAGCAGTAGGCCCTGTCATCGTGCAGGTGTTCCGAAGCTGGGTAAATCGCGTACCACCGTCCCGAGAGCACTCCGCCCTATGGCCCCTACTTCTTCTCCCCCTCGTGAGGATCCCTCCTCCGGGGTATCGTCGATTAGGCAACGACAGTTGGCGCCCACCGTGGGGCCTGTGGCGTCTGGAGGCCGGAACCGGGAGGGTTCCGCCATGGGAAGCTACGACGACACCATCGCTGTGGGGCGCGTCCTTTACGCCGGAAACCTTCCGATCGTCCCTCCGGACGAGTGCTGGGTTCCGGCCAAGACAAACCCCGTCAAGCTCTCCATCGTCCCAGTTGGCGGCATACACATCTTCATCGGCGAAACCGTTGATTTCGACGGAAACGCACTGGTAAGTAATGTAGCTACGACCGCCGCCGAGCAGGACGCAGCTGCAAAGATCCGATCCGAGTCGCTGGAGCTTTCCACAGAAGAATCCGCCTTAGACCCGGAAATTTCAAATTCTGGTTTTGGTAGCCGGATCCGCACCTATGTTTTTGGTTGCCGGATCCGCGCCTATGTTTTTGGTTGCCGGATCCGCGCCTACGTTTTTGGTAGTCGGATCCGCACCTATGTTTTTGGTTGCCGGATCCGCGCCTACGTTTTTGGTAGTCGGATCCGCACCTACGTTTTTGGTAGTCGGATCCGCGCCTATGTTTTTGGTTGCCGGATCCGCGCCTATGTTTTTGGTTGCCGGATCCGCGCCTACGTTTTTGGTAGTCGGATCCGCACATATGTTTTTGATTGCCGGATCCGCGCCTACGTTTTTGGTAGTCGGATCCGCACCTATGTTTTTGGCAGCCGGATCCGCACCTAATTTTTGGTAGTCGGATCCGCACCTATATTTTTGTTGCCGGATCCATGCCAAAATTTTGGTAGGTGGATCCGCACCTAAATTTTTGGAAGTCGGATCCACACCTAAATTTTGGTAGGTGGATCCGCACCTACAGGACCACTGCGACAATCAATCTCGCACCGGCTCGACGGAACGCCGAAGAAAAACCGCCACGACCGACGTTGACTCCGCTCCAAACAGCTAAGTCCCTATTTATATTTAATATTTTAAAATTTTATGATCATGAGATTAAGATTGGTTCACTCATATCCTGAGTCTTTTACCGCTTTCACTGTTGGTCATATCTTTCCCACGATTTGCCTTGCGCTCGTGAAAAACTTTGTACTGTTTTTGCCGCTTAAGGCTCCAGTACGCTGCAAAATTTCCGCCTTCGGGCGTTAGCTTGAGTTTTCTGGCCTACACGTTTTCTGTTGTTTTATGTGTGGATTCCTTAGTAGTGACATCTCGGTACTTAAAGCCGGCCTCTGTTTCTGAGGTTCTTGATTGTTTCGCTTTTAAGCGCTATCGCCTCAGCAGATGTTCTGTGTTTAAAGTTTGCCGTCTCACGAAAAGTCAAGCATATAAACCAGAAGAACGGATAAACCAGCACTTGCTTAAAACATATAAATTACATTAACTGTTCAAGATAGTCGAGTTGTTTCCGCCTTGACAGTTTTATGTTGTTCAACTGCTGCATAGTTTCAGCTTTAAAACATTTGTTCAAAGGCCGTTTTTGTTCCGCCTTACATTTGTTCGTTGAACATGATCAAAGAAACAATTTAATACAAATATGTTTTTATGTTTATGTATCAGGTACATGACACTTGGACGTACAACAGTCTCCCGAGGTTAGGCGGATCCATGGCGTGCACAGCTGGAAAAGCAACTTGAGTCTTGATTCCGCTATGCTTAGCCGGAACCAACCCTCGGGGGCTGCGGTTTGATCTTAGGTGAAAAGTGTGTTTCCTTTCGGGTATCAGTGCTGGAAATTTCCGCCTAGATGCTTGGGATTTACGCTATTCCTAAGTCACATATAAAGATAAAGCTACTCTAAGAGCACCAAGCCGGATTTTCAAGTAAATTCACCTTGGCGCTCGGGGGCTACATCGATGAAGTTCTCTTTGGAGCAACATGCCGGAAATTTCCCACCTTGACGCTTGGGGGCTAAGTTTCTGAGCATCGAGTCTCCTTGGAGCAAGCCGACTCAACGCTCGGGGGCTACATACATATGGTTATGTCAAGAAAAATTTCAAAGATGGCGAAAATCTGGCTAACTAGTCGGATCCGCACCTAATTTTTTGGTAGTCGGATCCGCACCTATTTTTTGGTAGTCGGATCCGCACCTCAATTTTCGGTAGCCGGATCCGCACCTAATTTTTTGGTAGCCGGATCCGCACCTCATTTTTTGGTAGCCGGATCCGCACCTAATTTTTGGTAGTCGGATCCGCACCTCAATTTTTTGGTAGCCGGACACGCACCTAATTTTTGGTAGTCGGATCCGCACCTCAATTTTCGGTAGCCGGATCCGCACCTAATCTTTGTTAGTCGGATCCGCACCTATATTTTGGGTAGTCGGATCCACACCTATATTTTGGCTAGTCAGATCCGAACCTACATTTGGCTAGTCGGATCCATACCGAAGATTACGTTGGATGGTGTCTCCGAAGAATCTGACCATTGGATCATGAAGTTTCCGACCAATACTTGGTTGGAGATACGAAGTTTGGAGTCCTTCAAGATTCTCTATTATTCGTTCCAGCCAAAGGATGAAGATACATGCGCAAGCTGAGCTGGATGGAAGAACGGTGAATCTTGGAGAACTCCGGGGGCTACTGTTGTGGATATACTTCATAGGTATACCATCGACATGGTCCGATTCCGGCAAGCCCGGGTGGCCCACAGATGGTGGTGATGGCTTATGGCCCACCGGGCAGCCCAGTTGCTGTTGATCCTAAAGGATGAAGTCCAGCCCAGGATAGGGAAGCCGGATCCCAACCGACCATCGGAGGAAGTCGGATCCGTGAAGGTTCATGTGGAACCCGGATCCATGGAGGCCCAGGAGTAACCCGGATCCATGGAGGCCCAGGAGTAACCCGGATCCATGGAGGCCCAGGAGTAACCCGGATCCATGGAGGCCCAGGAGTAACCCGGATCCGTGGAGGCCCATGTGGAACCCGGATCCAGTACGACGTAGGGAGGAAGGCAGATCCTTGACGTACACGGCAAGACCTTGTACCGTAGTTAGGCGACCTGTAATCCGGCTAGGACTCTCCATGTAAACCCTAGATCCGTGCGCCTTTATAAGCCGGATCCTGGGAGCCCTAGAGGCACGTTCACGTTCACGTTCACGTGCACGTTCAGGACAACCACAACTCATTGTAACAACGCGAAAGCGCCCAGATAATTCCAGACAAGCAGCAGTAGGCCCTGTCATCGTGCAGGTGTTCCGAAGCTGGGTAAATCGCGTACCACCGTCCCGAGAGCACTCCGCCCTATGGCCCCTACTTCTTCTCCCCCTCGTGAGGATCCCTCCTCCGGGGTATCGTCGATTAGGCAACGACAGACGGCCACTGTCTGCACATATGTACCTGACCTGCAACACTCGGGCCCGCATGTCAGGTACCGACACGACCCTCCTGCGTGGGGCCACCTGTTCCGACAGCCTCCAGGCATGCGAAGTGGACCAGACATATTAGTACGACCAACATGGGCTCCACATGTCAGTTCCCATGCCAATTTTTTGCGCACGTGCGATCACAAGTGTCTGCCTGCCGTCAATTCTGGGCGCATGGCCCTGCAGGACAGAGCCGGTGGGACCCGCATGTTAGAGCTTTGGTGGGTCCAGCATGCCAGAGATTTGTGGAGGCCGCATGTTAGAGCCTGGTGGGTCCCGCATGCCATAACTAGGTGGGCCCAACCTATCGTAGTTCGGACCCGACATGTTAGAACTTGTGGGGTCCGCATGTGAGAGCTTTGTGGGTCCCAGGTTGCATTCGCATCGGGCCCACATGTAGCCTTGGATGTACTGGGTTCACTAGTTTTCCCACCTGTCAGCTACACGTCGAGGTGTCTTTGGGCCAGATTTGCTGACTAAAGGCTCAGGGCCAATTTATTCAGGTTAAAACAAGACACGCTGAGGAAATTAATCGGCCTATGGTGGCCCGTTTAACGTGCGACTGTCATTTATTCATAAAATTATTGTGGGCTTATGGTGGCCCGTCTAGCATGCACACAGCAGTGGTCCTCTAGTTGGCCATCCTAAGCAGCCTGGGAGCCACAGCCACTACGTGGTAACTATATATCGTGGGCCTAAAGAGGAAATTACCTTGCTGACTTACTGTTTGGTCCATGTGAATGGGTGACCTACAATGTAGATTGATGGCCGCCTGCCGCTGTGAGGATCTCGGGGTATAGATTTACAAACTGAAGTTTGGAAGAAGTTGGGGAGAACAAGAAGAAGAAGAAGAAGAAGAAGAAGAAGAACGTGGAAGGCCTCAGTTGCAAAACCATTATGTTGCCCTTGTGTGTCCTTACCAAAGACTCTCAAGCAGGTCTGCAGGAGACGAACAAGGATTTCTTATCAATACTAACGCCTGGTTTCAAGTACATCCCGTATAGAAACAAAATAGAAAATAATATAACAGAAACAACAAAAAAATAGTAAATGAAACAGAAACAGAAACCAAAATGGCTACATCGTCTAACTGGGCCGGCCCATTCCAGGCCCGGGTTATTCTACATCCCTATCATGCATTGAGGATTTACGCATAGCTAGACAACAACTGTTGTGGATCAGATTCTGGTAGTCCTAAGGTCTTGTACAACGTTTTTAGTGCGTGCCATAATCACATCAAACAAGTTGTGGAAGGTCTAGGAGACTCCAGAAAACTTGATCACTCTAACAGCCGATATCAATGCGTAAGATGAAAATGAATCAAATATTTGAATAAATACAGTAAGTATAAATATAACTAAATGCCAACTTTTATGTAATTCAGTTGTGAACTATTCATCCTGGCATTCATGTCAAATCTGAGTACATCACTCTAGTGTTTGTCTAGGCGGGAAAAAGAATTCATATATTCGCATAGCCAACACAACGGGATGGTGTAAATTCATCATTTGAGTCAAAACCACATCCTACTATGCCTGTGTGAAATACAAGATAAACTTTCGAGGATAGCTTCAACCAATAGATGCAGCGTAAAAACAAACACTAGCACACTTCTTAAGTGACAAAAGGATTTACGTGGAAAACCACCTCTACTTGAGGAAAAAAACAATGGGTGTGGATACAAGCTTCACTATGAGCAACCTGGGTACAGAGTTTTGCAACCTGATTTGCCATTCCACTGCTCCACCTGATGGGTAACCAAATATCCTGAAGTGAACCGTCTGCCATCAATATCTCCAGCCAAATCTGAATCTAAAATCAGTTCTAACTCTTTACCACCAAAACAAATCGTTATATTTGTAGTGCCCCGGAGATATCTCAAGATCCACTTCACGAATAAGAAATGTTTGGCCATGTGCACACCATAGCATACATCAAACTCATGCCTGTGTGAAATTGGTATTTTGTACGGTGTCGCCGAAGTCTAGTCCTGAAATGCACTCATACAGCAAAAGCAGTTGCTGCAATTCATGTTGGAATACACTTGCAAAAGGAGCCACCATGGAGGGTAATGAAATTCCTCCTCCCACTGCAGCATAAGCCTTTCGTGCGGTGTCACTGAAGTATAGTCTCTATGTACATGTAAATACAAAATAAGCTAAAGTTAACAAATCTAGTTTCAAATAACCATTTCTTTATTGGCGACAATGAAACCATAGAAATAACACAATAGACAACCTTAGTCTACTCACCGGAAACATGCTACATACAGCCCCACAACCCTTATAAATATTGGGTCAGGTAAAGGGATACCGTTTCGGCCCAGAGTGGAGATTCGAGGGAATTTTTCCAACAGAATCACCTAGGCTGTTTCTACGTTGACACCGGAGTTTACTCACCAACAATAGCTGTTGCAATTTATCAACTTCAGAAAACTGTACAAAAACATTCATCAGTATTATAATATTTATACAAATACTCTAGAACTCATAGTAAATGTGCAAAGGAAGGAAAAACCAATACATTCTGGAAAATTCCAGTACTTGCCTCCTCCTTTAGTGCAGTCTCTCCTTGCGTGCTGTGTCAACCAGCTGAGAATGGAGCCATCAGGCTAGGGTCATGAAGTTCCACCTCCCATTAGGTGTATAAAGATCGACCGGATGTCGAGCTTAGGCTTCTGCAGCATCAATCCTTTCGTGCGGTATCACCGAATTATCGTCTCTATGTACATGTAAACACAAAATAAGCTAAAGTTAACAATCCAGTTTCACATTACCATTACTTTCTTGGCGACAATTAAACCATAGAAATATCACAATAGACAACCTTAGTCTACTCACCATAAAACACTACATACAGCCCCACAACCCTTATAAATATTGGATCAGGCAAAGGGATAAAATTTCGGCCCAGAGTGGAGAATCGAGGGAACTTTTCCAACAGAATCTCCTAGGTTGTTTCTGCGTTGACATCGGAGTTTACTCATCGAAAACAGCTGCTGCAATTTATCAACTGCAGAAAATTATACAAAAAGATTCATCGGTATTATAACATCTATCTATTATCTATTAAAAGTAAATTATGGGCTCACCAGAAAATAGAGAAATCGCTAGAAAATCCCACAAAAATTAGAAACATCTGGCCATTTAATTGATACATAGATAATCTATAGCCATTAGATTAGACTTAAGGCTAAAAAATTACCCACCATTGCCATTGTACACGTCCCTTCATTGTTTCCTTTTGTTTTTTCCACAACGTGTCCTCTTCAACGCATCCTCTTGGAGTCGAAGGAAAAACAGATTTTTTTATGCCCTAGCGCAGATGAGCCATCTTCAACGCTCAGCATGCCAAAATTGCCAATGCGTCGCTGCCTTCCTGTCTCCATGGTACCAGACTCTTCCTTCCTCTACCTTGGTGCAGAATCGGTAAATCATGGGTTTCTCTAATCTGAAGATTCATCTGGCGGTTGTTCGTCTCCTCCATGAGCGAGGTTAAGACAATAATTCACCGGTATACGTGCGCCTAACCAAGCGCTCTCTTGGTTATTTGCTCTGATCGGAAGGTACATCTCGCCACCGTCTGTCGGCTCTCCTTTTTTCGGCAATTGTTTGTCAATCCGTTTCCTGCCGATTCATCTTTCCCTTGCCTCTCTTAGATCGATTTTGATTCCTTTCGATTTGCTCTCTTTGAAGATAGATGTGATTGAGATGGTGGATGGACGGGAGGGGCTGTGTCTAAGCCTGCACCAGGTCCATGCCCATGTGGTCGCGGGCCGACCAGCCGCAGGGCGAGTGCTTGATCGATCGTTTCCCTTCCTGTTGTATATTACAATACTGTTTGATCTAATTATTTTATGGAACGGCGATTAGTGAATACAACGATGCTCCGCAGGTAAATGCTAATATGCTGCACACATGCGATCATGCATCCATGCAAGATGGATGGATCCATGGAATTAAAACTTGATTCATGCGTACTGAGTACTGACGGACATTCCCAAGACAGGTAATAGCAGGTGAGATTTCTTTTGATTGCTACATCTATTTGTTCAGAATGCAATATAGAACTCTATTATAGATGCATGACCGAACGGATGTGGAGCAAAAAGAAAGGCAACGTACTGTTCTTTCTGATCTCTGTAATTTCTCACTCCCTTTCAGTTTGAATCTCCTAATTTAGAAATGTGTTCCCGTAGACCTAGCATATTACATTGATACGCATGGTTTTTGTAATCCATTCTAAGTTTCTATTATTAACAAAAGCACTAAATGGTCGCCACCATCTACTTGGTTTGATGTACTATTGGTAATTGGGTAGTTTGAAACGGAAAAACTGTATGCAAGTTTGAGTCAGATTTCTTATATGCTTTTCTGTACATGTAGATCACGATCCTCTTCTTTATCATGATCTTTACAAAATATTTCTTTCATTACCTAAAGGTAATTTTCCTTTTGGAAGATTCGTTTTGGAATTAATTTGCATTTTAAAAATTTATGTGGTGATCATTATTCAAATCTCCCAGATGCGTTGAAGATTATCTTGCGGCCACTCAGAAATAGTCCAGGAAGCTGCAAACCAAGATCCTGATCCATGTAATATATTGAAGTTAGTTTTCAGATAATAATTCAACACCCGTTAAATCAAATCCCGGCTATAAGGTATGGCTTATTTTATCGATAAAAATCCTTGGAATCAAAGACGACCTAAACTTAGCCATCTAAGGCTTAGGAAAAATTCAGGTGTATTCGAATTTACTCATGGTGTATTATGTTTTTGTACTTGCCAACATTTTCCATGCTATTTTTTTGTCATTTTTAGTAAAAAATAATAATCTTACAATGGTGGAAAGCATCCATCCAAATTTGGGACGGTCAATTCTTGGAAGAAAGCAATCATATGTCCAAGGAAAAAAATGGTGAGCAAGATCACTGAATATGTAATGGACAAACTAGAAGGTGAGGACACAATTTACCGTAGTTCTGACAGTGTACACAAAGCTGTAAATTGAAGTGATGATTCAATATTCAGAAGAGTTCCTAAACAACCTAAAGTTTCCTGGAATTATAAGCTCAAACTGAACATTGGAGTACCGGTGATGCTACTACTTAATATAGCCAGAGTGTTGGGTTATGCAATTATAAAACATTTTTATCCAGCATTTTTTTGTATTATCCTACTTTGACTAAATGCCGTAACTGCCTTTTAGATAAGCATAAGTGAATGGAAATTAGTTTACTGTAAAATATCTTTAGATTAAAACAACTGAATTACCTATGCTCTGATTGTTATGCAGCCCAGAAGTACTTGCGAGGTACGATCGATCTTCAAAGTTTCCACGTGTGGGCCTTCAGTTTTGGGACAAGCAATCTGTTTATTTGCTGATTTTATTGGTGTTATTATGGAGATCAGTTCACATTAATGGAGAGAGGAGAGGAGAGCGTTGGAGTTGAAGATGGGGGCCTGTGGCTACACATCAAGTGGATTAGGTACGTTGCTCTAAGAAATAAGCATTATACTACAGAAGTAGAAAGGATGTCCGCAGCTTCCAGTGAAGTGTGCGAGTATGCCTAACACCATGACCATGGCGTGTTTGCCTCCTAATAAAAAGTCATGTAGTGCTTGTGAAATTCAGTATTTGCGACATCTATGTCTATGCCACCGTGAGATTCAGTCTTTGTGACAGCTGTGTGTAAGCATGACAGCATGAAAACCAGGGAGGGCTTTCAGCTGAAAGGGTTTACCTCCATACTATATATAGTCTTTGTTGCAACTATGCGTATGCCACCATGAAATTCAGTTTATTCTGGCATCTCTTATTTTCTTCCAAATTGTTGCATTTAGCTATATATATGCCACCATGGAAAAACTTATGCCGTGTGCAATTACAGAATCACTGGCACAAGTTATTCCACTGTGAAGTTTCTATTATGTAGCATATTAATGTGATATGTGCACGGATTTTTTAATTAAAAAAGGGTTTCGGGACAAGTTTGCCAAAAATATGCTAGACAATAGGAGGATACAACCACTGTACTCATAATTTACAAGAATCAACAGTTATACTCCCTCCATCCCATGAAACATGTCTTAACTTTGACTAAATTTAGATGTATTCACATGAAAGAATATTGGGTGAAATAGTTACCCCCTCCGATCCATAATAAGTGTCGTGAACTGAGGTAAATTGTTTGTCAATGGCTAACTATGTACCTTGGATAACTGTTACAACATATATTTATTTTTATGTGTGAATATGCATATCTTCTCAATTTTTTTTTCTGATATCACAAATGCGACATATAGATATCCATTATCTAAAATAAGACGATCGTCGAGGAGAAATTGTTTCTCTTTACCTATCTAGCCTCTAATCTTTCATGCAGTGCGTCTGATATGACCTTGGTCCGACGATGGTGTTCAGTGTGATGAATAACATTTTTATCCTCGGATAGTTAAAATATTAGTTTTCTTTGCTAAAGAGAGTAGCCAAAGTGCCATTTCATTGATAGAAGAAGATAAAGCCTCTGCTCCAAGAAAACCTGAATGTCTTTCACAACATAGTCATTATATATTTGGTAACACCGCTACTCACTAGGATTGTTTTTTACACTTCATTCAGCCAATTTGCAATTTTTCTTGCTTGCTCTCATATTCATTTATAGAAAGTGCAGTAGCTCATATAAGCCGCAACATGTTAGGAGTAACCAGTGTACAAGTTACTTATGATCTTATTCTACTATAGTTGACAGTTTCTGTTCCAATATTGTAGTGCTTCTTTGCTTATTAGCTGATTTTTTTGCAGAAAGAGGCTTGCAAAGTAATAAGGGGTACCTCAATGGAGCAAAGGGGAGGAAACATATATACTCACATGGGACTTTTTACTGATGCCAGCCAGTCCGTACCTAAGATGTTTTCTAATTTTACCAAACTAATTATGTTTATTTAAAACCTTTCTGCACACATGACTTAACCTTTATACAAAACAGATTTGGGGTTTGGTATTTGAGTTCAGTTCACTGCCACGAAAGTGTGGTTCAGTCCTTTGTCTCTTAAATGTGGGTTCACACCACAAATTCATAGTCGGTAGCAAGATTAACAACACACGTAACCATGAATAGCTTGATTATTTGCACTGATCGATATATGAAATTCTTCCAACAGTATAAAATTCAGTGAATTTCACATTGCGGGGGGCATAAAAAGGTATGTCTCTATTCAACTGTCATAAAGTTATCGTGCATATACATTTTTGCGGCTTCATTGTATCGTGCTTTCTAATAAACATTATTTTTTACAATGAAAAATAAAACCTATGTTTTAACATGTGAAAATTTGAACAATTATTTTCAGGGATAATGAATTGTTTTATCTGGAAGAATATAGGTTTGTGATACTTTTGAGTACATATATAGCTTAGATCGACTGCATGCTTAGCACGTATATATGCTTGGTACTGATGGTTATTATTCGAGTCAGAGGCATGTTTTCTGAGAACACCACCAGGCATAATATTACACGCTTTCACTTATATTCATGTGTGTTTGTTTTCCTTTCTCCGGTTATTGCATTTGGAGACATTACATAGAATAAACTAATAGTTTTCTTCAAAAAATACGATCCTTAGGGAAAAACAAATGGATACAAGCAAGTAAAACCGTGTCATAGTTTTAGTATACATATGATTACATTTATTTGTTTGATATTTCGTGCTAAATGGTTATTAACAAACTTTGAAAGAAGGTGCCCAAGCAAATTCTGAAGACTAAACCAGTGTCCAAAACAACAATCTTTCAAAGACCGACGAGAGCACATAATATGAACATATACAAGACCATTAAATTATTTTTCAATTTTTTTATATAATTGGTGCCCTCGCATTTGCGAGGACCACTTTGCTAGTTTATATAAATAGAACAAAACTCATAGTAAATGTGCAAAGCAAGGACAAAACAATACATTCCAGTACATGCCTCCTCCTTTAGTGTAGCCACCTTGCGTGCTGTTTCAACCACTTGAAAATAGAGGCATCATGCTAGGGTCATGAAATTCCACCTCCCATTTGGTGTATATAAAGCCTCCTTTCGTGCAACCTCCTTTCGTGTGGTGTCACCGAAGTATATTCTCTTTGTACATATAAACAGAAAATAAGCTAAAGTTAACAAATCTAGTTTCAGATAACCAATTTTTTTTATTGTCCGCAATGTCACGGGTGTGTTTGCTAGCGCACCTTCCCTCCCACGATCCTCCAGTGTAAATCTGGCCCCAACTCAACCCACCCATGGCACTTGTCTTTTCACCACGATCACAACAGACAACCTGAGTTCCGAACAACATAAGAATAAGGAGGTATCGTATAAACATTTATGGTGAAAGAAAACTCAATTTGATAAGTTAAACATCGGACGCAAGAATGACATGAGCAGCAAAACATAAAGATTTTAGTTTAAGATGATTTAGAAATGGGAAGAGTGAGAGAGAAACTTGCCTGCAGCAGAAAGATAAACTCTATTTTCTTACTTTCACAGTCCAATTTAGCTCTACTACTTCACTGTTTTGGGCTGACCTAGACGGGCCATCACCCACCTCGTATTCAACTAAGCTCCACCATTGCTGCATTGTAGACCAATTTAGCTCTACATGCTAATTTGTCCGCTTCCAAGTATTAATCCTAGCTCCATCCCTGGGCCCACAACACTTTGAAATATTAGGTCAGGAAAGGGATCCCTTGAGCTTGGTCTTTTGCAGCGTTGATCCTTTCGTGCGGTGTCACCGAAGTATAGTGTACATGTAAACACAATAAGTTAAAGTTAACAAATCTAGTTTCATTTATGGTGAAAGAAAACTCAATTTCATAGATAGACAACGGACGCAAGCATGGCATGGGAACCAAAATATAAAGATTTGCAGTTTAAGATGATTTAGAAACGAGAAGAGCGAGAGAGGAACTTGCCTGGAAGAAGAAGATTAACTCTATTTTCCTACTTTCAGAGTCCTATTTAGCTCTACTGCTTCATTGTTTTTGGCTGACATGGGCGAGCCATCGCCCCGGTTAGCTCCGCTGCAGCTGTCTTGTAGACCAATTTAGCTCTACATGCTTATTTTCCTGCTTCCAAGGACTAATCCTAGGCAAAGAGATCCCTCGAGCTTTGGATTTTGTAGTGTTGAGCCTTTCGTGCGGTGTCACCGAAGTAACAAATCCAGTTTTAGATCTACTGCAGCAGGAAGATAAACTTTACTTTCTTACTTTCACAATCCAATTTAGCTCTATTGCTTCACTGTATAGAATCCTGATACGTCTCCAACGTATCTATAATTACTGATGTTCCATGCTTGTTTTATGACAATACCTACATGTTTTGTTCACACTTTATATCGTTTTGATGCATTTTCCGGAACTAACCTATTGACGAGATGCCGAAGGGCCAGTTGCTGTTTTCTGCTGTTTTTGGTTTCAGAAATCCTACAAAAGAAATATTCTCGGAATCGGATGAAATCAACGCCCAGAACCTTATTTTTCCCGGAAGCTTCCAGAGAGCCAGAGAGGCACCAGAGGGGAGCCCTGGGGGCCCCACACGTGGTGGCGGCGTGGCCCAGGGGGGCGCGCCCCTCTAGTGTGTGGGACCCCCGTGGCCCCTCCGACTCCGCCTCTTCGCCTATTTAAGCCGTCCTGACCTAAACCTTCGAGACAGATTGACGAAACACCAGAAAACCTTCCAGAGCCACCGCCATCGCGAAACTCCAATTCGGGGGACAGAAGTCTCTGTTCTGGCACCCTGCCGGGATGGGGAAGTGCCCCCGGAAGGCATCTCCACCGCCATCTTCACCGCCATCGCTGTCTCCATGATGAGGAGGGAGTAATTCTCCCCCGAGGCTGAGGGCTCTACCGTAGCTATGTGGTTCATCTCTCTCTTTGTGATCTAGTTACTCTGGTCATGTTATTAAAGTACTCTATTCCTCCTTCATGATGTAATGGTGACAGTGTGTGCATCATGTAGTACTTGGCGTAGGTTATGATTGTAATCTCTTGTAGATTATGGAGTTAACTATTACTATGATAGTATTGATGTGATCTATTCCTCCTTTCATAGTCTGTCGGTGACGGTGTGCATGCTATGTTAGTACTTGGTATAATTGCAATGATCTATCATGCACTCTAAGGTTATTTAAATATGAACATCGAATGTTGTGGAGCTTGTTAACTTCGGCATTGAGGTGCTCTTGTAGCCCTACACAATTAATGGTGTTTGTCATCCAACAAGAGAGTGTAGAGTGGTTTTATTATGTGATCAATGTTGAGAGTGTCCACTAGTGAAAGTATGATCCCTAGGCCTTGTTTCCAAACATCGAATCTCCGTTTATTTACTGTTCTGTTGCATGTTTACTCGCTGCCATATTTTATTCAGATTGCTATTACCACTCATATACATCCATACTACTTGTATTTCACTATCTCTTCGCCGAACTAGTGCACCTATACATCTGACAAGTGTATTAGGTGTGTTGGGGACACAAGAGACTTCTTGTATCGTAATTGCAGGGTTGCTTGAGAGGGATATCTTTGACCTCTTCCTCCCTGAGTTCGATAAACCTTGGGTGATCCACTTAAGGGAAAACTTGCTGCTGTTCTACAAACCTCTGCTCTTGGAGGCCCAACACTGTCTACAGGAAAAGAAGCGTGAGTAGACATCAAGCTATTTTCTGGCGCCGTTGCCGGGGAGGAAAGGTAAAAGGCACTCACACTCCGGTCCCAGGTAACTAAGTTATTTTCTGGTGCCGTTGTAAGTGCTCGAAGCTATTTCCTTTAGATCCTGCAATTGCATCTTTTGGTTTCTTGTTTACACTAGTTAGGCATAATGGAAAATAACAATGAGCTTCTTATTCTATTTCCTGAGTTAAGACATGGATTGTTTGCTGCGAAAATTAAAAAACCTATGGAATCTTATTTGCATGCTTGTAGCAATGATATTAGTATGAACGCTTTGAACACCATTGTTGCTAATGATATGGAAAATTCTAAGCTTGGGGAAGCTGGTTTTGATGAGCATGACATTTTTAGTCCCCCAAGCATTGAGGAGAAAATTTTCTTTGATGATACTTTGCCTCCTATTTATGATGATTACAATGATAGTGGTATTTTGGTGCCGCCTACTATGGAGAGTAAATTTTATTATGATTATACTATGCCTCCTACACTTGATGAGAACAATAATGATAGCTACTCTGTTGAATTTGCTCCCACTACAACTAATAAAATTGATTATGCTTATGTGGAGAGTAATAATTTTATGCATATAGCTCATGATAAGATGTTTCATTTGATAGTTATATTGTTGAGTTTGTTCATGATGCTACTGAAAGTTATTATGAGAGAGGGAAACATGGTTATATGCATCTTAATAATATTAAGTTTCCCCTCTTTATGTTGAGAATCTTGAAGTTGCGCTTGTGTTGCCTTCCTATGCTTGCTGCATTGTGCTTCATGAATTTTTTTATTTACAAGATTCCTTTTCATAGGAAGTGGGTTAGACTTAAATGTGTTTTGAATTTGCTTTTTGGTGCCGTCTTTTGCTTCAACTCTTATTTCTTGCGTGAGCATCATTAAAATTGCTGAGCCCATCTTAATTGCTATAAAGAAAGAACTTCTTGGGAGATAACCCATATTTTTATTTTGCTACTGTTTTGTTGTGTCTTGGAAGTTGTTACTACTGTAGCAACCTCTCCTTATCTTATTTTATTGCATTGTTGTGCCGTAAAGTCTTTGATAGCAAGGTTCATACTAGATTTGGATTATTGCGCAGAAACAGATTTCTGTCTATCACGAATTTGGGCAGGGTTCTCTGTAGGTAACTCAGAAAAATCTGCCAATTTACGTGCGTGATCCTCAGATATGTACGCAACTTTCATTCAATTTGAGCATTTTCATCTGAGCAAGTCCAGTGCCTCTAAAAAATTCGTCTTTACGCCTTTTATTTCGCATTGCCTCTTTTCCTGTGTTGGATGGATTTCTTTGTTCCATTGACTTCCAGTAGCTTTGTGCAATGTCCAGAAGTGTTAAGAATGATTATGTCACCTCTGAACATGTGAATTTTTGATTATGCACTAACCCTCTTATGAGTTTGTTTCGAGTTTGGTGTGGAGGAAGTTTTTAAGGGTCAAGAGAGGAGGATGATATACTATGATCAAGAAGAGTGAAAAGTCTAAGCTTGGGGATGCCCCCGTGGTTCATCCCTGCATATTTCAAGAAGACTCAAGCATCTAAGCTTGGGGATACCCAAGGCATCCCCTTCTTCATCGACAACTTATCAGGTCACCTCTAGTGAAACTATATTTTTATTCCGTCACATCTGATGTACTTTACTTGGAGCGTCTGTGTGATTTTATTTTCGTTTTGTTATTTTCATTCGCTGAATAAATTCATGCTTGTGTGGGAGAGAGACACGCTCCGCTGTTGCGTATGAACACATGTGTTCTTAGCTTTACTCTTAATGTTCATGGCGAAGGTTGAAACTGCTTCGTTCATTGCTATTTGGTTGGAAACAGAAAATGCTGCATGTGGTAATTGGTATAATGTCTTGAATAATTTGATACTTGGAAATTGTTGTGCTCATATAGATCATGTTTAAGCTCTTGCATCATGTACTTTACACCTATTAGTGGAGAACTACATAGAGCTTGTTAAAATTTGGTTTGCATGATTGGTCTCTAGAGTCAAGATATTTTCTGGTTAAGGTGTTTGAACAACAAGGAGACGATGTAAAGTCTTATAATGCTTACAATATGTTCATATGTGAGTCTTGCTGCACCGTTTTATACTTGAGTTTGCTTCAAACAACCTTGCTAGCCTAGCCTTGTATTGAGAGGAATTCTTCTCGTGTATCCAAATCCTTGAGCCAAAAACTATGCCATTTGTGTCCACCATACCTACCTACTACATGGTATTTCTCTGCCATTCCAAGCAAATACTTCATGTGCTACCTTTAAACAATTCAAAAGCTATTATCTCTTATTTGTGTCAATGTTTTATAGCTCATGAGGAAGTATGTGGTGTTTATCTTTTGATCTTGTCATTTACTTCGGACAGACTTTCACCAATGGACTAGTGGCATATCCGCTTATCCAATAATTTTGCAAAAAGAGCTGGCAATGGGGTTCCCAGCCCCAATTAATTACAACTTGCATTAATAATTCTCTTCACGTGTTTTGCCCTGATCTATCAGTAAACAACTTAATTTTGCAAATAGACACTCCTCCATGATATGTGAATGTTGGGAGGCACCCGAGGATTCGGTTAGCCATGGCTTGTGTAAGAAAAAGGTTGGGAGGAGTGTCATCCATCAATAATGAAACTAAAATACATGTGTAAACAAAAGAGAAGAGGGATGATCTACCTTGCTGGTAGAGATAACGTCCTTCATGGGAGCCGCTCTTGAAAGTCTGGTTGATGAGGTAGTTAGAGTGCCCACTACCATTCGTTGACAACAACAAACACCTCTCAAAACTTTACTTTTATGCTCTCTATATGCACTACAAGAAAAGTTGCCATGGCTGACGAAGTTGAAGTCGCGCCGTGGTTGCTGGTGTACCATGGCCGACGATTTTTGGTCTCTCTGTTGTGCATGTCAAAACGTTTTTTTTTCTCATTTTTGAGGCCACCTAGCCCGACGAAAACGGCCAAAACGTGGCGTATGGTGTCCCGGGACGTGGTGCATCTCGAATTCTTGGGTTCGCCGGCCGAGTCAACGCAAATCCGCACCGCCGAGGGATGTAGGGCCCAGATGGCAGCCTCTCTGGCATTGTTTTTTTTCTCGATCACGCCATCTCGTTCAACGCTCTCCGATCGAGCCGTTTATGATGCAGGATCATGGGTCCCGCATGTCATCCTCTATGAACCAAAATTATTTCTATTCTTGGATTTTTTTGACCCCCTGATTTCTGGCTACTTCCTTTTTCTTTTGATCCCTTGCCGCCTTGGAAACATTGAGACCGCTGCTGCTAAATGGGACCCGCATGTCATCCTATATGTACTATAAAACTTTCTTTTCTTGAATTATTTTTGGCTCCTGATATTTGGTCACTTGCTTTTTTCTTTCGATCTCGTGCAGCCTCTCAAACGGTGATACCGCTGCTGCTAAATGGGACCAGCATGTCATCCTCTATGTACTATAAAACTTTCTTTTCTTGGATTTTTTTTGGCACCTCATATTTGGTCACTTAGCTTTTTCTTTCGATCCCCTGCCGCCTCTCAAACGGTGAGACCGCTGCTGCTAAATGGGACCCGCATGTCATCCTCTATGTACTATAAAACTTTCTTTTCTTGAATTATTTTTGGCTCCTCATATTTGGTCACTTGCCTTTTTCTTCCGATCCCGTGCAGCCTCTCAAATGGTGATACCGCTGCTGCTAAGTGGGACCCGCATGTCATCCTCTATGTACTATAAAATTTTCTTTCTTGAATATTTTTGGCTCCTCATATTTGGTCACTTGCCTTTTTCTTTCGATCTCATGCCACGTTTGAAACGTTGAGGAACCTGCAGGATCATGGGACCCGCATGTCATCCTCTATGTACTATAAAACTTTCTTTTCTTGAATTATTTTTGGCTCCTCATATTTGGTCACTTGCCTTTTTCTTTCGATCTCATGCCACGTTTGAAACGTTGAGGAACCTGCAGGATCATGGGACCCGCATGTCATCCTCTATGTACTATAAAACTTTCTTTTCTTGAATTATTTTTGGCTCCTCATATTTGGTCACTTGCCTTTTTATTTCGATCTCATGCCACGTTTGAAACGTTGAGGAACCTGCAGGATCATGGGACCCGCATGTCATCCTCTATGTACTATAAAACTTTCTTTTGTTGAATTATTTTTGGCTCCTGATATTTGGTTACTTGCCTTTTTCTTTCGATCTCATGCCACGTTTGAAACGTTGAGGAACCTGCAGGATCATGGGACCCGCATGTCATCCTCTATGTACTATAAAACTTTCTTTTCTTTGTTTTTTCCACCCTCTGATTTTTGGCTATTTCCTTTTTCTTTTGATCCCCTGCCGCCTTTGAAACGTTGAGGACTCTGCTGGCTCATAGGTCCCACATGTCAGCCTGTATGAACGATAAAACTTTCCTTTCTTGGAGTTTTTTTTACCCCCTAATTTCTGGCTACTTTCTTTTTTCTTTTGATCTCAAGCCGCATTTGAAACGTTGGGACCGCTGCTGCAAAATGGGACCCGCATGTCATTCTCTATGTACAATAAAGATTCTTTTCTTGGATTATCTTTGTCTCCTGATATTTTGTCACTTGCCTTTTTCTTTCGATCTCATGCCGCCTTTGAAACGTTGAGTAAGCTGCTGGCTCATGGGTCCTGCATGTCATCCTCTACGAACAATAAAAGTTTCCTTTCTTGTAGTTATTTTTCACCCCTAATTTCTGGCTATTTTCCTTTTTCTTTTGATCTCCTGCCCCCTTTGAAACGATGAGGACGCTGTTGGCAGGTCGGTCCCACATGTCATCCTCTATGAACAATAAAACTTTCCTTTGATGGATTTATTTTGAACCCCTAATTAATTTCTGGATATTTCCTTTTTTTCTTTTGATCCCCTGCCGCCTTGGAATCGTTGAGGATGCTACTGCCTCATGGGTCCCGCATGTCATCCTCTCAGAACGGTAAATGTTTATTTTCTTGGATTTTGAATACCAAATGATTTTTGGCTTATTTTTTCTTTCGATCTCCTGCCGCCTTTAAAACGTTGAGGATGCTGCTGGCTCATGGGTCCCACATGTCAGCCTCTAACGTTAAACGCTGAGGATGCTGCTGCCTCATGGGTCCCGCATGTTATCCTCTCAGAATGAAAATGTTTCTTTTCTTGGATTTTGTACCAACAGATTTTTGGTTTATTTTTTCTTTCCATCCCTGCCGCCTTTAAAACGTTGACGACGCTGCTGGCGCATGGGTCCCCGATGTCAGCCTCCCCGTATAAGAAACATGTGATATCTTGATTATTTTGCAGACAATAAACAGTGTATTTTGCTCTGAGCTATTGCAAAGGGATAAATTAAATCTTTATTTTTACATAAACAAACTTATATGTTGAATCTCCTTGTTTTTTTTGTCTTTGCGAGGCATAGGACTTTCCTGTTTTGGAATGGGCTGAAATTGTACGAATCAAAAGGCGTCCAGCGGGATAGTTTGAAGGCCCAGATGGCCAGAAGCAGCCCAATTGAAATATTCCTTTTCTTGGATTTTTTGACACCCTTATTTTTGGCTACTTCCTTTTTCTTTTGGTCATGTGCCGCCTTGGAAACATTGAGACCGCTGCTGTAAAATGGGACCCGCATGTCATCCTCTATGTACAATAGAAGTTTCTTTTCTTGGATTATTTTTGGCTCCTGATATTTGGCCCTTGTCTTTTTCTTTCGATCTAATGCCGACTTTGAAACCTTCAGACCGGTGCTGCAAAATGGGACCCGCATGTCATTCTCTATGCACAATAAAGTTTCTTTTCTTAGATTATTTTTGGCTCCTGATATTTGGTCACTTTCCTTTTCCTTTCGATCTCATGCCGCCTTTGAAACGTTGAGGAAGCTGCTGGCTCATGGGTCCCGCATGTCATACTCTATGAACAATAAAAGTGTTCTTCATTGGATTTATTTTTTACCCCTAATTTCTAGCTATTTGCCGTTTTCTTTTGATCCCCTGCCCCCTTTGAAACGATGAGGATGCTACTGGCAGGTCGGTCCCACATCCTCTATGAACAATAAAATTTTCCTATGATGGATTTATTTTTGACCCCTTTTGATCCCCTGCCGCCTTGGAATCGTTGAGGATGCTGCTGCCTCATGGGTCCCGCATGTCACCTCTCGTAACGGTAAATGTTTGCTTTCATGGATTTTTTTACCAACTGATTTTTGGCCTTTGTCTTTCGATCACCTGCCGCCTTTAACACGTTGGGGACGCCGCCTCTGTGGGTCCCACATGTCAGCCTCTACGAACAATAAACCTTTACTTTGTTTAATTTATTATTGACCCATAATTTCTTGGTATTTGCCTTTTTCTTTCGATCTCATGCCGCCTCTGAAACATTGAGACGATGCTGGCTCATGGGTCCCTGTCAGCCTTTATGAACAGTAAAAGTTTCCTTTGTTTGATTTATTTTTGACCCTAATTACTGGCTATTTGCCTTTTTTTATCCCCTGCCGCCTTTGAAACTAAGAGGACGCTGCTGGCCCATGGGTCCCACATCTCAGCCTCTCTGAACGATAAACCTTTCCTTTCTTTTTTTTCGATCCCGTGCCGCCTTGGAAACGGTGAGACCGCTCCTGCAAAACGGGACCCATATGTCATCCTCTATGTACAATAAAAGTTTCTTTCCTTGGATTATTTTTGGCACCTGATATATGGTCACTTGCCTTTTTTCCGATCCCCTGCCGCCTTTGAAACATTGAGGACGCTGCTGGCTCGTGCGTCCCACATGTCAGCCTCTATGAACAATAAACATTTCATTTCTTGGATTTATTTTTGACCGCTGATTTCTAGCAACTTTGCTTTTTCTTTCGATCCCCTGCCGCCTTTGTTAAAGTTGAGGACGCTGCTGCAAAATGCGTCCCACATGTCAGCTTCTCTGTACGATAATTGTTTCCTTTCTTGGATTTTTTTCCACGGCTGGCCGATGGGTCCACGATGTCAGCCTCTATGTACAAGAAATATGTGATTTCTCGATATGTTTTAACCCGAGATATGTAGGATACTTGCTTTTTTTCGATCCCTTCTGTTTGTCTTTACCTTCAAATGTTGAGGGACGCTACTGGCAAATGGGTCCTGCTCTAGCATTCTCAACTGAAGGAAAAACTGAAATATTGCCTATTCATTTGTTTTTCGTACTGCATGCACATAATCCATACTAACTGTTGATCCGGGTTTTAGTTCAACTTAATTAGTTCAAATTTGATCTACGAGGAAGTATGTAATATATTTTGGGTTCACAACACTACACTTGTTAACAACAATCTGATGAAGAGGTTTGTCATTTTTTTTAAACTACAAATACACTCTAAGATCTTGCAAACTGATAGAATAAATTTTGGAACTTTAAATAATTTATGAAAATTTTGAAATCGACTATATGAATATATCAAAATATAGAGCCCATGTAGATGTGCATACTGGCTATGCGCATTTAAAAAGAATCATAATCATAATTGATACGAAATAAAAATAACTTTATATGTAGAATCTCGGTTTCTTGAGGGCCAATCATAGGATCTCCGTGTTTAAATTAGGAAGGGCCCCAATGGCATGAGTCGGAGGCCCATTAAATGTTTTTGGATTGTTATCAGCGAAGTAAGCAGGCTGACAGCAATCTCATGTTCATCACAATCCAGCCAACATAAGCACATAATAATTAATATTACAACTAGAGAGCTGTACATATAAATAAGGTTTGTCAAGCTTCATGCACTAGCCAACGCAACCAAAAGTCCGAACTGGTGGAAAGGGCTAGGCAATCCACTTATACATCTCAACACCCCTCCTCATGTGTGACCGGAAGAAGGGAAGAGGTCAACACAAGGAGACTCTCAAGAGGCATATACGTGGACTCCGAGAAGGGCAACGGAGGGCAGCACCAATTTTTAGGATAAGTTACGAAAGCCAGGTCTCGAACTCGAGACCCTGGGCTCTGATACCATGCCAAGCTTCATACACAAGCCAACGCAACCAAAAGTCCGAACTAATGGAAAGGGCTAGGCAATCCACTTATACATATCAACACCCCCCCTCACATGTGACCACAATCCAGTAATGGTACCATCATGTTCACCACAATACATCATCATTATACTACAGAACATTTGTAAGACAACTTAATACAGTTGTGATTCATTTTGTTGCCCCAGCGATGGGTGATAACCTGAACACCATATAACCTTTTCACAGCAATTGTAACCAAATATGAGCACCTGCAATGATTTGGTGTCAATCTTCTTGAAGGTCAGGAGGTATCCTACCTTCAAGTCATGTGCTTTGACAAACTCTGGCCATCCTGCGTCCATTAAAACATTGCCATCTTGTTGCTTCAGGTCCACAATCCAGGTGCATGCAGTGGACATCTTCAAGTTGATGGACTCTGGACACCCACCGTAAAACCAGGGTAGAACACGACTGGGGATGGTAATCACCTCTAACTCCGATGTACATAGTACCTTGCGTAAGCCGCGGTATTCTCCTCATCGATGCGCCTAAACACCTTGCACACCGGGGCTGGCTCTGAGATGTCTCCTTCCATGATAAGCTCTCTCCAAGCTTGAGCTTCTTGTTTGAACACTGCAAAAAAGAGGCCTCAATTAGATAATGCCTCTAGCTTCTGACCGTAATTCCAAGCAAATGCATAATCAAAGGCACCTAGCAAAGTCAGCGGATCATTGTTCTTATCGAACACACAGTCTGAACAATAAGCTTCTGAATCTAGCTAGGCTGATATGTACAACCTTGTATCATCAAATTATTCAGCATAGTGTATTATTGTATCGCAGAAGCCAAATCGATATAAATAGTAGCTATGAGAATAGAAATCAAGCCAGCATGAGCCATGCATGCTTGCTGGCTAGGTCTAGCATCAGAGTAATGCATCTGCAGTTCATCATCCGCCAGTACAGATCGACCAAGCAAACAAAAAAAAATCAGCGTCGGCCTAAAGAGTCCATAAGCCAGACATGCATGCTCGGTGTCCTCATATGTGATTATCGGCCGTGGATTGACCAATATCATATTTGAACGATTATTATTGCACACATTAGATCCAGTCCCAACCTAGCTAGCATGCGTGCATGTGTAGCCCGAGTCTTTACCAATATATACACTGGATGAGAGAAATAGTCTATATCAAACAATGCTTAGCAACCGGCAATACAGCTTAGATATAATAAAGATGTGACCGGCAACCCTAGTGATTCGGGGGAAACATACCGCCATTGCAGCCATGGACCGAGAGAATCGGGGATGCCGCGCCGCCTTAGTGGAGTTTTTAGGTGCGACGTCGCCGCATCCGTAGAGGACGGAGTCCAAGCCGCGTAGTCCGAGCGGTGGTGGACGCCGATGGTGTAGGGAGAGGACTCAGGGGAGATGGATGGCGAGGGATCTGGGGAGATCTGAACATGAGGGGGCTGTGAGAAACTGAGAATGATATATCAGCAAGGGAATAAATGCGGGTGTCCCCCCGGTCAAAAAAATGCGCGTTTCTTGGAGGAACGAAGCCAGGTACGCAGGAATCCACACAGAAAACTTCACCCGACGGGTCACTGGGCTTTATCAGTATCTGGTGGGGCCCGGACCTACATACCAGTGAGACAGGTCGTGTGGGTTATGATCCGATCAGTGTGCACACAGAAATTGCATTCAGAGCTAAGGGCCTCAGGCTACGTTGTACTATACAGTATATCCATTTCTTTTGGTAAAATGAAAACGATACTCCATCTGATCCTCATTACTTGATGATAAAATGGATGCCTCTACAACTAATATGTGTCTAGATACATCTATATGAGAGTGTCTGTGTTTATACTGTGTATCTCAAAAAAAAATGGATCGGAGGGAGCATTAAGAGGTGTCAAAAAAAAAACTGCAAACAAACATGGATGTAAGCAGTTGAGTATTAAACCAGTGCGTACTATACCTTTATATCTCGACCATGTAACAATGAGTATGAGAAGTTTTGGGGGTTTGACCATCTGCACTTGTGTTCGCTACAATCAGATCAAAAAAATTGGTCACTTTTACACTTCCTAAAATAAAATGTATTTTTCCCTGAGATTTTACAAGCTCGTACAAGATAGCATTGACTACATATGTGATATATCACATTTACACTTACAAATCTATGAATATTTCAAAATGTTGAGCTCCATGTAGCTAGGTATAATACAAATCATCAGACCGCACATTGAAACTACCGCAGCATATCACAGTAAATTAAAGTAAAATAAAACATGTCTAACATATACTATATTAGCTAATTAACAAAGTCTCATCACAGTGTATCTGATCCCCAGTTCAGCTTAATACAAAAACCAAGTTCAGCATGAACATCAGCAGGGCACTACCCCAGGTCCAAAAGCAGCATCTAGTTAATTCAATAAAATATTGAGGTGTTTCTGATCCCCTCTTCCTAAAAGCACTGCAGATTATGCATGTAACTAAGGGTGATCAGCACAAAATATTACCCTCTGGGTGGAGGTGTTACAGTCGTAGATCAACACATTCATCAAGGAAGTGTCTTTCACCTCGAAGACGAGAATGTCATCGAGCTGCAGTTCATGCGCCTCTGCAAACCCGAACCAACCATCCTTCAAGACCAGTTCACCCTGGTACTCATCGATGTGCACATACCAGGCGCAGCCTACGCTGGTCTTGAGCTTGATAGGCCTGGGAAGAATCCCTTTCAGACATTGCTTGAATTCTCTGGGGATGACCAACATATACATGTCATCGTTGCCGTCCAGTTGCACATAGAAGCACGAGGGCTGAGGAGGGTCCGCCGAGTGACCAACCCGTTTAGGGCGGCCTTTCCCTCGCCCTTTTAATATACAACGTTGAATTGCTGCATCACGCCTGCCCGTCACCTTTGGCTTTTTGGCTAGTGAGTTTCTTTGAATTCTGAACTCGGGGGGTGCAGAGGACATGTACAATCGACAGTCCTAAGACGTAGTTGCTCATTGACGTTGAAGCGAGTTTGCTTCTGCATCTAGTTAAGCATGGTATATATCAATCAACAACATATAAATCAGAACGTAACATACATGGAGAAAATGCATCTACCTATCTCTTTAATTAGTTTGCACAAAATCTAGCAGCAGCAAGACAATTTGATTTTACAGGTACTGAGCAAGCTTTCAGACTTGCTGAAATAGGTAACATGGAGCATATATTTGTATGTTCAGACTGCGAAACCCTGCTCTGTTATGGATACTATTACTTAACATCTTTTTTTGCCAGAACTAGTACTTAACATCTACTGTTTCCCGTCATTAAAAAAACATTTGCAGAAGAATACTACTACGGTTTCCCATCATTAAAGAAAAAAGAACTTGTTTAAAACCCCAACTATCATTGACTACTTACACCTGCATCCTAGTGAGTTCAGGACAACTTACAGCCACTTTTGGTGGTGCCGCCACCGGAGAAGACCGTGCCGCGGGGGTTGGGGTCGGCGCAGCCGGAGAAGCTGGTGCCGCCGCCAGGGAAATCAGTGCCGAGCCAGATGGTGCTTCCAGCGGAGAAGAAAGTACCGCGAGAGATGGAACCGACGCTGCCAAAGGGTAAGAAACGGATGTACTCGTAGATCCTTCTCTAGTCACGATCTGGATAGAAGAGACTGGACGTTCATCAAGCTGCTGGAGGATGCGGTGGATCAAATCGGCTGAGTTCAGGAAATATCGGCGATGTTCATCTATGTCAGCGGCCGTTACCGCCAGGCAGCTGCCGGTGGAGGGAGGAGGCAAGCCGTTCATGGCAGTCATTAGTGTAAAAGAGGTGAAGTAGGTGGGAGAGATAGAGGGTTCGGGACTGAAGTAATTGTAGTCTGCTCTCTCATTTTTACAAGCATGCGTCCTCAGGCAGATTTTTTTTTAGATGCGTACTCAGGCTGCTTTGTCAAACCAGGGCCTCAATGAAGCCCAGTTAACTATTTCTCCGCTAAAAACGCGCTATAGCATATCTAGAGGGTCCACGTTTAGTAATTTTGCACGCTGTGGCGCTATTTGCGAAACAGCATGCTATATCGCCCTACTTCATAGTGTTAGCAAGCTATTTTTTTCAGGCAAGTTGCTTTCATTTTTTCGTGGTGATGAACTACAATCTGTTGGTTCCACTTCTAAGTCAGAAGATAATATCGCTAATGCTAATATGTTTTAATAAATAATTTATACTATGTTGTTGCCTTGTGAAATGTTGATGTTAGCCTTCTAAAATACTTGAGATCTATTTCTATATGTGGTTATGTATGTATGATTCAGTCACTTTTGGACTATATATATCTATTCGCTCTAGTAAAATTATTTATTTTTAGGCTATATTTAGTATTATTTTGAAAATGCTATTTAAAATATACCACACTATTACCACGATATAGAGTTCATATCGTTTGAAGGAGGCTGCCGCTAATTCATTTAGCACGCTATTTTAAACATTGGTTAAGACGCGTTTGGCGGCCTGCATCCAGGCTGGTGGGGAAATACCGTACCCAAGTGCTTAAAAGATTGCAACTTTTAGCAGGAAAACATTAGGGCACGTCCAACACAGGCGCTACTGCAAGGGGCGTGAAACTCTTTTCACCAGTCCTAGCTACAGCACCGGAACCAACAGGAAGTCAGTCTGCCATCAGCAATTAGCGCTGTAAGGAGAGTACCTGGAGGATTTTACAATCTTTTAACATTCATTTGTTTTCTATTAGCGCCATATAGTATATAGCATTGTAATGCCCTTATACTCCTCTCAACATTAAAAAAAGGTGTGCATATACTAATAACAGTTGCTGAAATGAAATTAAAAATAAACAGACATGCACGGTGTACGAAGGATGGAAATACAGAGTTCATCACCATCCGTTTAAATAAGATTAGATTACTTCAATGTGGGCTACATACACACTAAAATGAGTAAACAGACACACTGAAATGGGTCAAGGTATATAAGATTCAGAAAAAAGGAAGAGCATATTAAGATACGGAACAGGTTACTGAATTGTTCAAATATATCGTACAAAAAAGATTATTTTCTCCAGAAAGATTCATGGCTCAGTTTAGGGTTGCATCAACATGCGGATATTTTTCAGACTAGGCTTAAACCACATTGTCGCCTGTCGGGGAAATCCCCAACCTTCTTTTGGAAGGGTGATAACTCCCATGAGCTCATTTTCCCCTTGCTGCAGGTTACAACGACAAATACAACTAAATGCTGGTTCCCGAAATGCATAGTGCGCGATGTACACACAATTTGACCTCATGAATGGAGTCAATGTTCCATCAGGAGCATTGCCATCATTTATCTTCAGGTTCATTGGATAATTCAGTCCAATGAATAGAGAGTGTGTGCCAAGGCTGTCAACTCGACTCCAATTGGGTCCAATCAGGGATAGATCTTTCTCAAAAATATGTATGACAGGGGCAGGACACTCCCGCAGGATAAGGCCATTACCATCATGCAGAACTTCTGCAGGCTCAAGGTGATCATTGCTACGTATATACCGATCTTCATGGATGATCATCAAGCGCTTGCCATCGGCTGATCGAGCTAAAAACCATCTGCCAAATGGATCCTCCATCGGTGATGGGATCACGAATGGCAGGGCAAGGTGTGCATCTGCATTGTAAACGGAGACAAAAAAAATTAGTGTTTGAATGGCTCAGGAAGACAATAATACCAGTAGCTGCAACTTCACATTTGTAGGATCAAATGGAGGATGCAGTCATTATACTTGTATAAAAACTCGAAGAAATAAAATTGTTCCCATTTGAGATGTATGTTAATTACACTCATATTCATTGATGGTAGATACATGTCTCAACCTTATCTAATCCATGATTGTAAAGCTTTGAGTACATCGAATATTCAAATAAATTGAAAGTTTGCATGCATCAATTGATGAAGAGGCCAGGGCTAAGCTCCTTATTCATATTCTGACAAGAGCATGCAGTAACTAATTCAGGAATGCATTCATATACTGCAATAATCTGGTTTGGGTTGACAGATTAGTGCAATCGCATATACCATCGTAATTCGTTTGTAGCAATGGTTCAGTCAGGTTTGGATAATTAAATGGTGCACAGTCATTTGAAAGGTGAAAAAATCTTATTGAGTAATTAGTTAATTCAGTTACAATATATCATGAATGGGCTTGATATTAAAATTTATTGCGAAGTATATCATGTGGATTGAAGAATTACCGGCCTGTGATTGATCCCAACAATATGTGGTGCCAGTCCACCCATCCACCGCAACAATGAAGCCGTTGTGCTCGATGGCATCACTGTAATCTACTCCCCAACTAGCAAGAGAGAATAACCTCCACTCCTGGCTACCATTAGCCAGGTAAGCGAGTCCAGAATTGAATAGAGCGATGAGCTTGTAATCTGGGTAATGTCCAGCTTTTGTGGGCACTTCGCAAATTACAATCTTCAACAAAAACGTGGCACGCCCATATGTCATGTACCTTTCAGGAGGCAAGTCGGGGAAGCCAATCCATTCCTCCCGGAAAATGTTGCAACTTTCCGACGATGGTAGGGAGATTTCTTGGTGCGTGTAGATGTTCGCGAGGAACCAGTTCCCACCACTGTCCACGCCGTCGATCCAGTCGCCGTTCATGCCAACCCAGAATCTATTGTCCATGAATGGCAGGATGGCTGTGCGCCGAGGATGGTCGAGGGGCACAACGTGGTACACCGTGTGGTGCGCACTACTATCATCGTAGTGCCAATGGGCAGAATCGGGCATCAGCAAGCAGGGTCCATCCCAATGGTGTAGATTCATGTTGTCGGCGACATGGCGGCACAGTGTTTTGGAGCATGCGGCCAGCCGGAAGTCGACTGTAACGTCCAGACTCTGGGCAATGAGATTGAGCAGCTCGGCGGGGAGCTTCCCCCAGTCGACATACAGCTGGTCGTCGTTCGATGCCGCCATGGAGACGAGATGGATTTAAGAGGGTGGAAGCAAGTATGTGTGATTGGAGTTTTGTAGGAGAGTCGAGCGGGAAGGAGGAGTGCTGCGGTTCTGCGGAGGGGTGAGGAGAGAAAGCTATGCAAAAGGGAGATCTAGAGGATGAAAAAATTTGCTAGCAGCGCTTGGCGAGTGGAGAACGATGATGGAAGTGGAGAGCCAAGGATGGAAACGATGGAGGTGAAGAGTAGGAGTGGATATGACTTTTTTTATTCTTCAACAGTTACATCGAGGCGCCGAGTAAAACTTCGGCTAGGATAGCATGCCACTACATCCTGGTGCAGTTACTGTCCCGTCAAATCAGTTTGACCACAGAAATGGTTTCTTTATTAGTACAGTATAACTTAATTTTTTCGAACAATATATACTACTCCATTTAATATACTCACTCCGATTCATATTACTTGTAAATGATATGGATGAATCTTGAACTAAAATGTGTCTAGATATATCCATATTATAGTCAACTAATATGAATCGGAGTTTGTTTGGTTCAAAGGAATTCTAAAGGTATCTTGTACGGAGTAGGATTTTTACACATAGGGATTTTTCCTATAGAGCTTGCTTGATTCAAAGGATTGAGAACCCTCCAAAATACCTATGGATTGCTTTCTCTACAATCCTATCTCTTGGTAATATTGCTATGTGTCTATAACAACTATGAAATGAACTCAATCTCAATAGAAATTTCCTTTGTCTTTCCTAATCAAACAACTAGTTATTTTATGTCTTCGTTTACAAATTAAGATAATTTTTAGGTTATAGGTAATCATCGAGCTTATGTGATCATCTTTTATGATCAAACTTACTTGATCAGCCGCGGAGGCGCAAACGAGCAGTGGTGTGCATTAATAATGCCGCATGGGGAAGGCACAACTAGCGACGATGAGACGTATCGCCAGCATTGGCCTAGGGAACCATCGCCACCATTAATAAAAGCTATCCCTTTGGGCACCATGTCTCCCACTACTCGTGTCACGCGCGCATGTGGGTTATGGATGGATGGGCTGGGGAAGCCGGACATAAAACATGACAACCAGGGGGGAAATGAATAAAAATAATACAAAGTCAAAAATATTTCGAAAAATAAACTTTGTAAGAAACTCCATGTGTTTAGAAAATGCGAAGGCAATATGTTGAAACACGTCTAGACCACGTCTAGAACCACCGTCCCAAAGCTTAAGGATTAAATTGATTTTTCGAAAGTCAAACTATGTTAAGTTTGACTAAGTTTTTACCAAAAGCATTAATATGCAAGATACTGTTGCGGTCAAAAACCCACCGGCGAGTATCGACGGGCAACACCGTAGAGCCGGGAGGCTCCCAGGATTGCGGTGGACCCTGGTCCCTCGGGCGACGGCCCGCAATGCCTTCTGGCACACATCCTGGTGCTTACGAGGGCGTGCCACCTGACCTATACCTGGCCAGGAAGGTGATGGATTGCTTCGACTAGTTTCCTGCATGGCAGACACGTAAACATTAAATACGAGCCCCGATCGGCTCTTAAGTTGTTCTGTGTATCGGCTCAAAGAGCCGATTGCCCCATGGTTCATGTTAGATTTATAAGGACATGGGGATCATGCTTTATCAATATCAAGCTAAACTAATCTACGATAGTCTAGGGTTTTTACCATATAATCGGAACATCCTATGCGTAGTTGAGCGTAACAGATACGTAAGATAATGGAAAACCAACCCTAAAGAGGCCTAAAAACCAACGTGAAGTTGATCCCCGGAACAATCCCTCTAGAGCTTAATAAACCACACCTTACGCACTACCGGATCGTTCAACACGTTTATAAGGCCTAACCATGCGGATATCAAACCAATCCTTGAAGAACAAGGAGCAACTATAACGGATTAGATGTACTAAATAAAGATCAAGCAAGATGCTGCCCTTATACCTAAAATAGGTGTAAGGGCAGCTAGATATCGAGGGGCAGTGTAGCTAAATAAGTACATCATGAAAGCATCGACGTCAGCCCCAAAACACCTAAGATAAGGGTGTTGCTCGCCATCAAAAAGGCTTCAGCACGAACAACACCAATAACGAATAAACTGATACTGCCTAGATCGCAAGATGCGATCTAGGCAGCATGTTGCTTACCCGGGAGAAACCCTCGAAACAAGGGGTGGCGATGCACCTAGATTGATTTTTTTGTGAACGTGATCGTCCTCCTTTCTTAATAACCCTAGATACATATTTATAGTCCGTAGACTTTCTAACTTGGGAATAAACCCAACCGTGTACGAGCTAAACTCTATCTCTTAATTCTAACCGACACGTATCCTACTATAATTTACAGATACACGGGCAATCTTGCCCAAACTTCTTGTACAAGGCCGGTTCGGGAATATTTTCCGTGCATATCCTCTAAGCCCATTTAATCACGGCCCATCTCCAGACTTGGTTAAATTCTGGTGATAACACCCCCTGGTTTTGGCAATGATAATTTCAAAACCACTCTATTTTTTCCGCTTCGTAGGGTCACGTCGTGGCAGAGCAGAACCGTCGCAGTATCCTTCATCATGATGCCTTGCCTTCTGAACTTCTCTGCACGATTTGATAGATTCGGCACCATGCCCTCAGAAACCGCTATGGCATTAAATCTCCACTATATCCCTTTTTATTTAACTGCGTTGAGCAACTCGCTTCTTCATCCCCCTGCTCAGTACTAGCCACCGAAAAGCCCTCCTCCACCATGGACTCATCCTCCTCCTCTGCTTCATCGGCTCTCTCCTCCCAATCTTCTTCCTCAAGCGAGCCGATGCCAGAGCACAAACAATGGGAAGATCAGGAGTGGGACTTCGACTTCGTGCCAGATGGCCCACCCGAGGCCCTCGTAGGGTCAGATGGTGATTTACCCCTGACCGATGGGGAGGACGACCTCCGGTTCCTCATCGACGGGGAACTGGAGGCGGAGAGTGAGGATGACCTCCTCTCCTGGGGTAACTTCACCCCCTCCGACGAAGAGGAAGAAGAGGAGGACGAGGAGGATGATGCCCCCTCCAACGAGGAGGAAGAGGAGGACGACACCTCCTCCGACGAGCCGCCGGCGAAGCGCTTCCGCGGCTGGGCCTGGTCAGATGACGACGAAGATGACGATGATGAGGAGGAAGAAGCCCCTATTGAGGGCTACGGCAGTAGCGACGAGGAGCTCGCCAGCAGCAGCACCGGCGGCGGCTACAACGGCGACGACGAGGACATCGACGGTCCTTAGAGTAGGGACCACTATCATAGGACTAGTAGTAGCAATCTGTCCCCTTTTGTTCCTCCGTTCCTGAGCAATCGGCTCCTCCTTGTAAAAAATCCCCTTTTTAAATCAATGAAGAAGGACTCCATGCTTAATTCTTCCGATTATCAAAATAAATCATTGCTCGAGAAGCCGATGGCAATACATCGGTCTTTGCCCAAAACGCCAGCAAGGCCAGTCCCACAATCGAATGTAAAATTGAATGGTGACCTGAAATAACAGTTGTTCCTCTATAGTCGATGGCTGCGCATCGGCTATTTTATTCTTCAGTCGATGACCGTGCATCGGCTCTTGCTTTGCACATATATGTCCTTTTATCGGCCAATTTCATACATCGGCCCCCATATTCCACTGCTCCAGTTGATGAATTTTTTTTTACTGGCCGATTTAAAAATCGGCCCCCGTATCTCACTGCCCATCATCCCACATACTTGGGAAATACTTCTTGAGATGCTGGCCATTGACGGCCCCTGGGAACTTCACACCATCCAACTGCTCGAGCATGTATGCATTGCCCTTTAGGACTTGGTCAACCCTGTACGGGCCGTGCCAATTTGGAGACCATTTACCATATGCCTTGTCCTTAGTCCCCAACGGCAATACAGCTTCCCACACCAGATTACCAACATGGAACTCCTTTGGCTTCACCTTCTTATTATATGCACGAGCCACCTTGGCCTTGTTCTCCTTAATTTTCTCAAGTGACCAAAGTCTAAGTTCCGTCAGATCCTCAACGCTATCACTCATCAGGCCTGCATACTCTTCAGTTGTCAAGTCATTCTGAAACGTGACACGTCTCGACCCAGCCGTGATCTCCCAGGGTAACACGGCTTCTTGTCCATAGACCAGATGGTACGGCGAGGTCTTCACCGCCCCATGACATGACATGCGATAAGCCCATAAAGCCTCCGACAAAACCTCGTGCCAACGCCTAGGGTACTCGTCGATTTTTCTCTTAATCAGCTTGATAAGGCTTTTGTTGGACGCTTCAGCTTGCCCATTTGCCTGAGCATAGTATGGAGACGATCGGATCAGCTTAATTCCCATGTTGTCACAGAACTCTCTGAACTCTTTAGAAACGAAAACCGAACCTCCATCGGTCGTGATGGTCTGGGGAATCCCAAATCTGTGAATGACATGTTCTTTCACAAAACTGATAACGTCCTTCGACGCCACAGACTTCATAGGGACGGCCTCCACCCATTTAGTGAAATAATCTGTAATGGCCAAGATCCACT
Source organism: Lolium perenne (assembly GCF_019359855.2). NCBI lineage: Eukaryota > Viridiplantae > Streptophyta > Magnoliopsida > Poales > Poaceae > Lolium > Lolium perenne. Next base: position 42,671,286 of record NC_067245.2, on the reverse strand, counting down.
CGTGGCCTTTGCTCGATGCAGGATGGATTTTGCCGATCATGTCCATGCCCCATCCTCGAAATGGCCAAGGCTTGATGATGGGGTTCATTGCTGATGCGGGTACCATCTGAATGCTCCCAAACTTCTGACATGCTTGACACCCTTTATAGTAATTGAAACAGTCCTCAAGCATGGTGGGCCAATAAAACCCTGATCGCCTGATCAACCACTTCATCTTATGAGCCGATTGATGAGTTCCACAGGCGCCTTCATGTACCTCGTGTAAGAGCCGATTTGCCTCGGCTGTTCCCAAACATTTGAGAAGTAACCCTTCCAAGGTCCTGTAGAACATGTCATCCCCAATAAGGACATACTTCATAGCCTTGTACCTTATCCGTTTAGGTGCCCCCCGAGCCGGATCTTTCAAGTAATTGAAGATATCGGCTCTCCAATCATCTGGCTCCATAAAATGTATCTGGACATCGGCGCCTTCTACTGTCTCCTTATAGCCTGACGCCATCTGTGCGAGATCGTTCGCCTCCGTATTCTGTGACCTCGGGACCCAGTTGAAGTTTATGTACCTGAACTGTGTCATCAGCTCACGGCAATGCATCCATAACGGGAAGAGCGACTCGCTCTCACACTTGTACTCATCCGTGAGCTGGGAGATCACCAACTTTGAGTCTCCAAAGAGTTATACTGCTTCTGCCCCAGCTTCAATTAGCAACTCCATCCCCTTACGTACTGCTTCATACTCAGCAACATTATTGGTGCAAGGGGTAGATAGCCTGATGGAGAAGGTGTAGGTTGCCCCCCGGGGCGACACGAGTAGGATGCCGATGCCGCAACCATCGTCGCAAACCGATCCATCGAAGAACATGGCCCATGCACGTATAGACAGTGCAGCTATATTAGTGTTGATTCGCTCAGCGATCAGATCGGCCAGGGCCTGTCCTTTAACTGCTTTCGCAGGTTGATACCGGAGATCCAACTCCGATAATGCAAACATCCATTTACCGAGTCGGCCTTTCAGAACAGGAGCCGACAAAGCATGTGCTTGATGACGTCGATTTGCAAATGATGACGATTTCTGCCACAAAAGATGTGACGAAGCTTGGTGTGTAAAAATAGGCAGAGGCACAACTTCTCGATCTCCGGGTACCTCGTCTCTGCATCCAACATCCTTCTGCTGAGGTAGAAAGCAACTCTTTTCATGCCATCATAGATTTGCACCACCACTGAGGCGATAGAAGTATCGGCTACTGACAGGTAAATATAGAATGGCCTGTCTTGCTGGGGCGGAACCAACACGGGCGGCTTCGTTAGATACTCTTTAATCTCATCAAACGCTCGATGTTGCTCTGCCCCCCAGTGAAACTCCTCATCAGGTTTGATTTTTACCAATCCCATGAACGGCTCAATTTGTCCTGACAGATTAGAGATGAACCTTCTGACGAAATTGATTTTGCCGATGAGACTTTGGAGTTCCTTCTTGGTGGTAGGTGGTTTCATTGTTCGTACTGCCTCTTGACTTTTCAGGCCGATCTCAATTCCACGTTCATGAACTAGGAAGCCCAGGAATTGACCGGCTGTCACACCAAAAGCACACTTCTTTGGATTCATTCTAAGTCCGAACTTTCTGGTTCGGTCCAGGATGCGTCGCAAATCCTCCAGGTGTCCTTCCACTGAGACAGACTTGACCACCACGTCGTCGATGTAAATCTCCACCAATTTGCCAATCAGATCATGAAAGATGTAATTCATGGCTCTTTGGTACGTTACACCGGCATTCTTCAGCCCAAATGTCATGACCACATATTCAAACAAGCCTACCGAGCCTGGTACTCTGAATGCAGTCTTGTGTATATCTTCTGGGGCCATAAAAATTTAGTTATAACCGGCATTGCCATCCATGAAACTTAAAATTTTATGACCAGCAGCTGCATTGATCAATGTCTCTGCTAATGGCATTGGGTATTCATCCTTTGGAGTGGCACTATTGAGATTCCAAAAATCTATGGCGACGCGCCATCGGCCATCCTTTTTCTCCACAGGTACGACATAGGAAATCCACTCAGCATACCTGCAAGGCCTGATGAACCCGGCGTTCAACATTTTCTCGATCTCTTTTTTGACTTCTACTAAAATTTCGGCCTTCATCTGTCGTGCTCGCTGCTGGAACGACCGAAATCCTTTCTTCAAAGGGAGCCGATGCTCAATGATGCTCCTGTCTAACCCAGGCATCTCTGTATAATCCCATGCAAAACAATCTGGGTACTCTTTTAATAAAGCTATCATCAGGCCCCTCAGATGTGGATCTAACTTTTTGCTGATAAATGTTGGTCGTGGCTTATCCCCAGGACCAATGTCAATCTCTTCTAGCTCATCAGCTGATGTAAACCCGTATCCTAGCTTTCCGTCGCCTGCTAGATCAATGCTGAACACAGGCAAAATGCATGTTGAGGATAATTTTGGCCGATCGCTGGAATCGGCCTCCTTTATCATGGCAATGCTCAATGAGGGTTTACAATTTGTATATGCTCCCTTATAGGAGGAAGCCTCCCTACCACGACTATGTGACATGTTTGAAGTGAGATCCTTGCTTTTTATTTTTTGGGGCCGATCGCAGGGATCGGCCTTGCCACGTATGTCGATGGATGTTGCTCTTGCTACTCTATCAGGCCGGTGGATAAGACCAGCCTCACCCTGTTTTTTGTCACCTCGATGCGATCACAGCCGTCCAAACTGATTCCAGAGAGCGGCTCTTGGTCTTCCGAGTCCCAAATGTTCATGCCGGCTATTGAGACGTCGATCGAGTCATCTGCATGTACGACTTCTACGTCGTCTCCGTCCCACTGTATCAGGCATTGGTGCATTGTAGATGGAATGCAGCAGTTGGCGTGAATCCAATCCCTTCCTAGTAGGACAGCGTAGGTACTCTTGCTGTCGATGATGAAGAATGTCGTTGGGATCGTCTTTCGGCCTATGGTTAGATCCACGTTCAGGACACCTTGCGTCCCTGATGCTTGGCCGTTGAAGTCGTTCAGTGTGACGTTGGTCTTGATCAGATCGGCACTGGAGCGTCCCAAATGCCGTAGCATGGAATATGGCATTATATTGACCGCCGCTCCCGTGTCAACCAACATCCTGCCGACGGGCTGCCCATTGATATAACCCTTTAGGTACAGGGCCTTCATGTGTTTGTAGCCCTTCTCTCGTGGCTTTTCAAAGATGACTGGCTGTGGACCGCAGTCAATCTGTGCTATCGGCACTTCTTCGGTTCCTGGGGCACGAAACTCTGATGGAAGGAAGAATACCATGTTTGTGCCAGCCGATGTACTCACATCGGCTTTTGCTTGCTTGGGACGCCAAACTTTCTTTGGTGGACGACTCCCTTCGTCCAAAGACTGCTGAATTTTCACGGCCAGATCGGGCCGCGCTTTCCTCAACGTGTGCAAGTATCGCGCTTCGGCTTGCTCCAAGCTACGTAGCCGCTGAACCCTACGCTTTTGGGAGTGGCTGAGTCCATCGGGGCACCACCTTGGCCGGTGGTACCTATCCTCTTCTTCATCTTCTGACTCCTCAAAGTCTTCATCTTGAGAGGACTCAGCTCGTTTGTTCTGTGGCGGGAGAGGCCCTAGACGCTTGAAAACTGAAACTTCCCCTGCATCTTTCTTCCGGCGTTTACACTCCGGGCAGTTGTCGATTGTAGGCAATCGGCTCATCCTTGAATCCCAGCAGTGTTTAAAGAAGGGACAGTCCCAATGCCTATCCATGTCTTCCTGCTCCCTTGACCTCTCCTTAGAGCGGTGCTCACGTCCTTCGTCGTCTCTGTCACGCCGACGGTACCTTCCTTTGTCTTCATCAGACCGATTGTATCTCTCGTCATTTCTGTCGTACTGCCGACGTCGGTCATACTGATATTCATATTTGTTGAGGAGATGCGTGGAAAGTGGTTTTTGGTATCGCACGCTTCTCACTTGTTCCTTGGTGAGGTACCGCTTGTCATCATATTGGGGCCGGTCGCGTGGATCGGCCTCCTCCTTTTCCTTGCTGCGGGAGTGACTGCTTTCCTCTTTATCCTTGCCATGGTGGCGCACAGGCCCTGCCATGTTGACATCGAACGAGAAATCCAGTTGACGCCTCGTGGAGTGGTTGGGTTCCACCATGTTGACGCCAGGGAACGGATGTGTGTCCACTTTCATGGCAAACTGCCCAAAGAGCAATCGGCCTTGTTCTATTGCCATTTGGATCTGCTGACGAAACACCTTGCAGTCATTGGTGGTATGGGTGAACAAGTGATGCCATTTGCAGTACCACCTCCAGTTCATTTCTTGTGCTGTAGGGATTTTATGGCCTTCAGGTAACTTCAGCTGTTTTTCCTTAAGCAATAGATCGAAAATTTGCTCAGCTTTGCTCAAATCGAAGTCAAACCCTCTTGCAGGCCCTTGTGGCTTTACCCATTTGCAGGACACGGGGTTTGCCCCCCGAGCCCATTCAGCTACAGCAACCTCCAGGTCTGGTGCAGGATCTTCAGCTTCTTCCATCTCGACCAGGCCTACCGGACGCTTGAACTTGTCTTGGTACAATTCAGGGTGTCGCTGCTCATACAATGTGAGTTTCTGCACAATGTGCGACAATGAACTGTACTCATCTTGGGAAGTCAGATCCTTGATCGGCGTTGCGAGGCCCAATGCTGCCAGCTCGATTGCTTCTTTCTCAGATAAGCGAACCGAATAACATCGGTTCCTGGCAGTCCTGAAACGTTGGATGTATTCAGACACTGTTTCTCCCCGCTTCTGCCGCACCTGCGCTAGATCGGCAATGCCAGCTTCGGTAGCTTCTGAGTGATATTGCACATGAAATTGCTCCTCCAGCTGTTTCCATGTGCGGACTGAGTTTGGTGGCAACGAGGTGTACCACCCAAAGGCTGATCCCGTAAGAGATTGTGCGAAAAACCTCACACGCAACGGGTCTGACACTGAAATCATGCCCAGCTGTGCCAAATATCGGCTTACGTGCTCTATTGAGCTAGACCCTTCTGCTCCATTGAATTTTGAGAATTCAGGGAGCCGATATTTGGGTGGCAGCGGGATCAGATCGTACTCGTCGGGGTACGGCTTGGAATAGCCGATTGCTTTCCTCTTCGGCAAGATGCCGAACTGGTCTCTCAAGATAGTGCTGATCTGCTCCATGGTATTAGCTGTAGGGACCGAGCCTTCATGACTCGTTCCAGTAGCGTATTTAGCCAGCCATGCTTGTTTGTCAGCATCTACTCCAGAAATCCCTGTTGGTGCGATCTGGCTTGTGCGAGCCAAGGCGTTGCAGTCCGGCACGTATGTGCACACGTATCCATGTGGGATCTCCTTGGGCGGCTCATATAGGAATTGGCAATCGCTAGGATCGCCTCCAACCTTATAGACAACGTACGCCGGCGAACCCGGCGGTTCTGGTGCTGCGAGCGCGAATGGCAGCGGCGGTCTAATCTGGAGCGGTATTTCTCCCTGGTGAGTTCCCAGGGTCGGTCCGGACGGAGAGTACTGATGCTTCATGATCTCCTGCACCACTCGGACCGCAACGCGCTCGAAAGCGTTCACCAAGCTCTCAGAATGGTGGTGTAGAGAATGAGCCACCATGTAATTGATCTCCTGGCATAGAGCTCTGGTGCGTTCCTCTGAAGAGGTAGAGAGGTCTACTTCATCGAGAGCACCTTCAGGGGAGAACCCTTTCCATCTGATGCCATGTGAACGAGTCTTCATGAAAGAGCCGATGAGATCGGCTTCCAAGATGGCTTTCATCTCATCGTACTTCTTCTTGTGTTCCTCCGGCAGATCTGCGTACGTGACTGGTTCGCCCACCACCTCATCCGCAGCTTTTGACATGGTTGCTGCACATGTCGACGTAGTGGTTGCTGTAGAGTGTCCCACCGGGCGTGCCAGAATGTGTTGCGGTCAAAAACCCACCGGCGAGTATCGACGGGCAAGACCGTAGAGCCGGGAGGCTCCCAGGATTGCGGTGGACCCTGGTCCCTCGGGCGACAGCCCGCAATGCCTTCTGGCACACGTCCTGGTGCTTACGAGGGCGTGCCACCTGACCTATACCTGGTCAGGAAGGTGATGGATTGCTTCGACTAGTTTCCTGCATGGCAGACACGTAAACATTAAATACGAGCCCCGATCGGCTCTTAAGTTGTTCTGTGGATCGGCTCAAAGAGCCGATTGCCCCATGGTTCATGTTAGATTTATAAGGACATGGGGATCATGCTTTATCAATATCAAGCTAAACTAATCTACGATAGTCTAAGGTTTTCACCGTATAATCGGAACATCCTATGCGTAGTTGAGCCTAACAGATACGTAAGATAATGGAAAACCAGCCCTAAAGAGGCCTAAAAACCAACGTGAAGTTGATCCCCGGAACAATCCCTCTAGAGCTTAATAAACCACACCTTACGCACTACCGGATCGTTCAACCCGTTTATAAGGCCTAACCATACGGATATCAAACCAATCCTTGAAGAACAAGGAGCAACTATAATGGATTAGATCTACTAAATAAAGATCAAGCAAGATGCTGCCCTTATACCTAAAATAGGTGTAAGGGCAGCTAGATATCGAGGGGCAGCGTAGCTAAATAAGTACATCGTGAAAGCATCGACGTCAGCCCCAAAACACCTAAGATAAGGGTGTTGCTCGCCATCAAAAAGGCTTCAGCACGAACAACACCAATAACGAATAAACTGATACTGCCTAGATCGCAAGATGCGATCTAGGCAGCATGTTGCTTACCCGGGAGAAACCCTCGAAACAAGGGGTGGCGATGCGCCTAGATTGATTTGTTGTGAACGTGATCGTCCTCCTTTCTCAATAACCCTAGATACATATTTATAGTCCGTAGACTTTCTAACTTAAACCCAACCGTGCACGAGCTAAACTCTATCTCTTAATTCTAACCGACACGTATCCTACTATAATTTACAGATACACGGGCAATCTTGCCCAAACTTCTTGTACAAGGCCGGTTCGGGAATATTTTCCGTGCATATCCTCTAAGCCCATTTAATCACGGCCCATCTCCAGACTTGGTTAAATTCTGGTGATAACAGATACAAAATCAATATTATTAGATAAAAAATAAATTATATTTTCATATGGTGTCTACAAAATATTATATATGCTGATAGATTCTTTTAAGAGTTTGGTCGAACTTTACTTGGTTTGACTTTTCAAGATAAATATACTAAGCTTTAAGCATTGGAACGGAGGTATTTTTCGAAGCACCTACATGTCTTTAGAAGACAAAAGAAAACATGGAGTAAGGTTGTTTTTTGTGCAAAAGTTTACGTCAAAATCTGGTTATTTGTGTAAAAAGAATCTCAAATTGTGTTATGTGCAAAAACTGCACCAACAAGTGGTGGTATGTGCAATTTCCTCTGTCACACAAAAGGCAAGCCATTGATACATACTTAATTGTGAATAATTACAAAATTAGTAGGCAACTAATAAGCGCACATGATTAAACTGCTATGCGAGATCTTCAGCCACCAGAAGTCGTTCCCGCGCCTCTCTAGCATTGAAAATCACGCGTTCTGCGACTTCCATCAAAGAGACAAGCTGAGCTTTGATCCGTTCTCCTAGATGAATGGCCTCGTCACAACTCCTACGAGCACAGGCCATGATCTCATCCACTTCTAGGAAAGACACCGCCTGCCTGTACCGAAATATCTTGATCCCTAACTCTCTGTTCTCCTCCCCCATGCTGCCAAGATCCAACTTCATCCTCCGACATGATAAGCAAGGGGAGTGATCCTGCCAAAGGTAACAACAAACATATCGAGCGTTACCGGCAAACGAAGGGCACAAATTGGCTGATTAACGAATGTGGTCACAAACATGTAGGACAGACTTAAGTGGTGTCTACATGTTAATGACTCGAAGTACCCAAAAACCAGCAACCCAAAGTCAGCTAATATTAACCTCCGTCTTCAGCTCCTTCATCCTCTTGAATGGCGGGGAAGCTGGCAACTTATCTTCTTCTACGACCTCTCGCTGGAACCTGACGTCGAAGGTTCAGAGATCCTGCGAACGGATGTGCTGCGCCTGCGCGTGCGATTCACCGGGGCGCTTCTGGCGTAACTCGGAGTTCTCGGCATCGAGATGCGGAAGTTCCGCTCCCGGGGCCTTGTTGACCCTAAGCCGAGATAGCTCCTGTGTAAGCCGACGAAAAACGTTCAAAATGTTACAGATCAGGCATATCATTACCAGTGCAAACGAGGTAAGTGAATCTCCGGGATCTCGCCCAATGACCGCGGTTGGTCCAATGCCACCACATCTTCTCCGAGATTGACTAACTCCTTTACATCATCTTCTGCTCCGAGCTTGACCATCTCCTTTACATCATCTTCTACTGCGAGCTTGATCATCTGCCTCACATCATCTTCTCCGGCGATATCGACACTCTCCTGCGGAAGATAACAGATATAAGTCCGAGTATTAGCAGCAAAACGAAGGTAATTAAAAGAGGCGTAGTAACCCTTGTGTCCTGGCTCATCAATGGCGGGAACGCTGAGCCCGCATCGTCTCCTCCGAGATCTCCCTTCGGAGGCAGGATTGTTAGAGACAGTGTACTTCTGGTAGTAGTATTTATGCGTGGGGCGCCAGGGGGTCGAGAAGCTAGGACTGCATCTTCTCCTCCGAGCTCTTCCTTGGTAGACATGACAAATGAAACGAGGTGTTGGGGGTGTAAAGGTATAAAAATGGCGGACGGCCGCCCCGCCTCGGCCCTCCAAGGCTTATTTTTTTGCTTTACTAAACTAAAAAACATATTTTGCGTCTCACACGTCTGCCCTAAGAGGGCTGCAGGGTCCCATACATGCAGGTCCCACACTTTAGTGAGCACAAGTCATGTGCGGTAGGTAGGCAAACTTCCAACAATCTTCTTTGTCAAGTACTCAAGTGAAGACACGTCGTCAAGACTCTCTCTCTCTCTCTCTCCCTCCTTTTGTCATTGAAAAAAAAGAATATTAGACGGGCGCGTAGCCTGCACTGCAGGGGGCGATTTTGACAAAGTAACCCTTTTGGCGAAGAAAAACACAGAATGAGCCACACAAAAGGTTAGTCCAGTGAAATAGATTGCTTAGAGGGTCAGTCTATGCTTTTCTTTGCCAAAAGGGTTGTCAAAATCGCCGCACTGCAGGTTTGTAGCACTGAAAAACCTTGCGTGCCAGTCAACATCACTTCCCGGAAAGGCTGAAGCATTTCGAGGCCGTGACTGCTCTCCCTTCCTCTTCTCCTTCCGTGTGATCCCTCTTCCACCTTTTATCCTTTGCAACATTTGCAAAAAATTGTCCGTGACTTGTGCTCACTGAAGTGTGGGACCTCACGCATGGGAACCACACGTAAGTGACAGACCTGTTGGTATAATAATTCGGATGGTCATTATACTGTATTAGAACTCCGTACAAAGTTTCGTATGGATTCAAGGGTAGGAAAGCCAAGTTAACTCATTTACATGACATTATTTTTCCATGAAGCCAAGTTAACTCATCTAACACTTGGTACATTTTGGTTATATATTCGAAATTTTACTTGAAACTTGTTGGTCATGCCATTTTACTACTCGCCTAACACTTTTTCCGCGCGTGAAGGGATGGTGGGACCCCAAAAAACTTGCAAATACGAGCTAAATTTGTGGGTCCCCAAAAAACTTGCAAATACGACCGCTTCATCCAAAAGAAACACACTCGTGTCCCCTACCACCACCACCACCCCATGATTTTGACCTAAATTTGAAATCAAGCCAAAGGTGGTTCAAAACCGGCAATCGGAAAGCATGGATTGTGCGTATTTTTTCTATATAGCTAGGGAAAATAGCAGACATGCCATACCAATGTTTTAGAAAAGAGAGCTTTTACTTGTGCATTTTGGGTTGTCGCACATAAATGTGCTTTTACTTGTCTGCCACTAATTAATCCAATTCTCATTTGTCGGGAAACATGACACGAGATGGCCATTTCCAAAGTTTCATGAATTATCTCAATGTGAATCCATATATGTACCATTTTTGGGGGCTAAATTGCTTAAATGCAAATTTGAACAGTGGATAGATGAAGTACATATCAAACAAATAACTGAGAAAAATACAGAGGTGTGTGACCCGAATGTCTGGAGCCATGGTACAAGAGATATAATGGCTAACCACACGAGCCCCTTCGTCCAACTAGCTAGCACAAAACAAGGGTGAGCGTTGCAGTCCGGCACGTATGTGCACACGTATCCATGTGGGATCTCCTTGGGCGGCTCATATAGGAATTGGCAATCGCTAGGATCGCCTCCAACCTTATAGACAACGTACGCCGGCGAACCCGGCGGTTCTGGTGCTGCGAGCGCGAATGGCAGCGGCGGTCTAATCTGGAGCGGTATTTCTCCCTGGTGAGTTCCCAGGGTCGGTCCGGACGGAGAGTACTGATGCTTCATGATCTCCTGCACCACTCGGACCGCAACGCGCTCGAAAGCGTTCACCAAGCTCTCAGAATGGTGGTGTAGAGAATGAGCCACCATGTAATTGATCTCCTGGCGTAGAGCTCTGGTGCGTTCCTCTGAAGAGGTAGAGAGGTCTACTTCATCGAGAGCACCTTCAGGGGAGAACCCTTTCCATCTGATGCCATGTGAACGAGTCTTCATGAAAGAGCCGATGAGATCGGCTTCCAAGATGGCTTTCATCTCATCGTACTTCTTCTTGTGTTCCTCCGGCAGATCTGCGTACGTGACTGGTTCGCCCACCACCTCATCCGCAGCTTTTGACATGGTTGCTGCACATGTCGACGTAGTGGTTGCTGTAGAGTGTCCCACCGGGCGTGCCAGAATGTGTTGCGGTCAAAAACCCACCGGCGAGTATCGACGGGCAAGACCGTAGAGCCGGGAGGCTCCCAGGATTGCGGTGGACCCTGGTCCCTCGGGCGACAGCCCGCAATGCCTTCTGGCACACGTCCTGGTGCTTACGAGGGCGTGCCACCTGACCTATACCTGGTCAGGAAGGTGATGGATTGCTTCGACTAGTTTCCTGCATGGCAGACACGTAAACATTAAATACGAGCCCCGATCGGCTCTTAAGTTGTTCTGTGGATCGGCTCAAAGAGCCGATTGCCCCATGGTTCATGTTAGATTTATAAGGACATGGGGATCATGCTTTATCAATATCAAGCTAAACTAATCTACGATAGTCTAAGGTTTTCACCGTATAATCGGAACATCCTATGCGTAGTTGAGCCTAACAGATACGTAAGATAATGGAAAACCAGCCCTAAAGAGGCCTAAAAACCAACGTGAAGTTGATCCCCGGAACAATCCCTCTAGAGCTTAATAAACCACACCTTACGCACTACCGGATCGTTCAACCCGTTTATAAGGCCTAACCATACGGATATCAAACCAATCCTTGAAGAACAAGGAGCAACTATAATGGATTAGATCTACTAAATAAAGATCAAGCAAGATGCTGCCCTTATACCTAAAATAGGTGTAAGGGCAGCTAGATATCGAGGGGCAGCGTAGCTAAATAAGTACATCGTGAAAGCATCGACGTCAGCCCCAAAACACCTAAGATAAGGGTGTTGCTCGCCATCAAAAAGGCTTCAGCACGAACAACACCAATAACGAATAAACTGATACTGCCTAGATCGCAAGATGCGATCTAGGCAGCATGTTGCTTACCCGGGAGAAACCCTCGAAACAAGGGGTGGCGATGCGCCTAGATTGATTTGTTGTGAACGTGATCGTCCTCCTTTCTCAATAACCCTAGATACATATTTATAGTCCGTAGACTTTCTAACTTAAACCCAACCGTGCACGAGCTAAACTCTATCTCTTAATTCTAACCGACACGTATCCTACTATAATTTACAGATACACGGGCAATCTTGCCCAAACTTCTTGTACAAGGCCGGTTCGGGAATATTTTCCGTGCATATCCTCTAAGCCCATTTAATCACGGCCCATCTCCAGACTTGGTTAAATTCTGGTGATAACAGATACAAAATCAATATTATTAGATAAAAAATAAATTATATTTTCATATGGTGTCTACAAAATATTATATATGCTGATAGATTCTTTTAAGAGTTTGGTCGAACTTTACTTGGTTTGACTTTTCAAGATAAATATACTAAGCTTTAAGCATTGGAACGGAGGTATTTTTCGAAGCACCTACATGTCTTTAGAAGACAAAAGAAAACATGGAGTAAGGTTGTTTTTTGTGCAAAAGTTTACGTCAAAATCTGGTTATTTGTGTAAAAAGAATCTCAAATTGTGTTATGTGCAAAAACTGCACCAACAAGTGGTGGTATGTGCAATTTCCTCTGTCACACAAAAGGCAAGCCATTGATACATACTTAATTGTGAATAATTACAAAATTAGTAGGCAACTAATAAGCGCACATGATTAAACTGCTATGCGAGATCTTCAGCCACCAGAAGTCGTTCCCGCGCCTCTCTAGCATTGAAAATCACGCGTTCTGCGACTTCCATCAAAGAGACAAGCTGAGCTTTGATCCGTTCTCCTAGATGAATGGCCTCGTCACAACTCCTACGAGCACAGGCCATGATCTCATCCACTTCTAGGAAAGACACCGCCTGCCTGTACCGAAATATCTTGATCCCTAACTCTCTGTTCTCCTCCCCCATGCTGCCAAGATCCAACTTCATCCTCCGACATGATAAGCAAGGGGAGTGATCCTGCCAAAGGTAACAACAAACATATCGAGCGTTACCGGCAAACGAAGGGCACAAATTGGCTGATTAACGAATGTGGTCACAAACATGTAGGACAGACTTAAGTGGTGTCTACATGTTAATGACTCGAAGTACCCAAAAACCAGCAACCCAAAGTCAGCTAATATTAACCTCCGTCTTCAGCTCCTTCATCCTCTTGAATGGCGGGGAAGCTGGCAACTTATCTTCTTCTACGACCTCTCGCTGGAACCTGACATCGAAGGTTCAGAGATCCTGCGAACGGATGTGCTGCGCCTGCGCGTGCGATTCACCGGGGCGCTTCTGGCGTAACTCGGAGTTCTCGGCATCGAGATGCGGAAGTTCCGCTCCCGGGGCCTTGTTGACCCTAAGCCGAGATAGCTCCTGTGTAAGCCGACGAAAAACGTTCAAAATGTTACAGATCAGGCATATCATTACCAGTGCAAACGAGGTAAGTGAATCTCCGGGATCTCGCCCAATGACCGCGGTTGGTCCAATGCCACCACATCTTCTCCGAGATTGACTAACTCCTTTACATCATCTTCTGCTCCGAGCTTGACCATCTCCTTTACATCATCTTCTACTGCGAGCTTGATCATCTGCCTCACATCATCTTCTCCGGCGATATCGACACTCTCCTGCGGAAGATAACAGATATAAGTCCGAGTATTAGCAGCAAAACGAAGGTAATTAAAAGAGGCGTAGTAACCCTTGTGTCCTGGCTCATCAATGGCGGGGACGCTGAGCCCGCATCGTCTCCTCCGAGATCTCCCTTCGGAGGCAGGATTGTTAGAGACAGTGTACTTCTGGTAGTAGTATTTATGCGTGGGGCGCCAGGGGGTCGAGAAGCTAGGACTGCATCTTCTCCTCCGAGCTCTTCCTTGGTAGACATGACAAATGAAACGAGGTGTTGGGGGTGTAAAGGTATAAAAATGGCGGACGGCCGCCCCGCCTCGGCCCTCCAAGGCTTATTTTTTTGCCTTACTAAACTAAAAAACATATTTTGCGTCTCACACGTCTGCCCTAAGAGGGCTGCAGGGTCCCATACATGCAGGTCCCACACTTTAGTGAGCACAAGTCATGTGCGGTAGGTAGGCAAACTTCCAACAATCTTCTTTGTCAAGTACTCAAGTGAAGACACGTCGTCAAGACTCTCTCTCTCTCTCTCTCCCTCCTTTTGTCATTGAAAAAAAAGAATATTAGACGGGCGCGTAGCCTGCACTGCAGGGGGCGATTTTGACAAAGTAACCCTTTTGGCGAAGAAAAACACAGAATGAGCCACACAAAAGGTTAGTCCAGTGAAATAGATTGCTTAGAGGGTCAGTCTATGCTTTTCTTTGCCAAAAGGGTTGTCAAAATCGCCGCACTGCAGGTTTGTAGCACTGAAAAACCTTGCGTGCCAGTCAACATCACTTCCCGGAAAGGCTGAAGCATTTCGAGGCCGTGACTGCTCTCCCTTCCTCTTCTCCTTCCGTGTGATCCCTCTTCCACCTTTTATCCTTTGCAACATTTGCAAAAAATTGTCCGTGACTTGTGCTCACTGAAGTGTGGGACCTCACGCATGGGAACCACACGTAAGTGACAGACCTGTTGGTGTAATAATTCGGATGGTCATTATACTGTATTAGAACTCCGTACAAAGTTTCGTATGGATTCAAGGGTAGGAAAGCCAAGTTAACTCATTTACATGACATTATTTTTCCATGAAGCCAAGTTAACTCATCTAACACTTGGTACATTTTGGTTATATATTCGAAATTTTACTTGAAACTTGTTGGTCATGCCATTTTACTACTCGCCTAACACTTTTTCCGCGCGTGAAGGGATGGTGGGACCCCAAAAAACTTGCAAATACGAGCTAAATTTGTGGGTCCCCAAAAAACTTGCAAATACGACCGCTTCATCCAAAAGAAACACACTCGTGTCCCCTACCACCACCACCACCCCATGATTTTGACCTAAATTTGAAATCAAGCCAAAGGTGGTTCAAAACCGGCAATCGGAAAGCATGGATTGTGCGTATTTTTTCTATATAGCTAGGGAAAATAGCAGACATGCCATACCAATGTTTTAGAAAAGAGAGCTTTTACTTGTGCATTTTGGGTTGTCGCACATAAATGTGCTTTTACTTGTCTGCCACTAATTAATCCAATTCTCATTTGTCGGGAAACATGACACGAGATGGCCATTTCCAAAGTTTCATGAATTATCTCAATGTGAATCCATATATGTACCATTTTTGGGGGCTAAATTGCTTAAATGCAAATTTGAACAGTGGATAGATGAAGTACATATCAAACAAATAACTGAGAAAAATACAGAGGTGTGTGACCCGAATGTCTGGAGCCATGGTACAAGAGATATAATGGCTAACCACACGAGCCCCTTCGTCCAACTAGCTAGCACAAAACAAGGGTGAGCGTCATGAGATTGATCGACATCAATTTTAGAACATGCCAAAGTTATTGTGGGGCTCGATATAAAAAAGCTCGAAACAAAGCATGAATATTGAGTCATATCATTTGTGGTTTACATACTACCTCTCTATATATATGACAATACCAAATGAACGTGGCATATATATACACACTTGTATATCCTCTTTTAGAAGAACCCTGCACAGTTTTCGGCACCACATGTGTGTTTGAGTACAAGTTCCACTCAGTTCCCAAAAGTGTGTGAGCATTGTATTAAGTACTACAAGAAAACAATGGCTACAAGAAAACAATGGCAAACCTTTGAATCCCATGACTGATTTTTTGTTGTAGTGATATATAGATTTATAAGTGTTTAGGGTTAGGGGGTTAGGGTTTATAGAGATGATGCACATATTTTGATTTCACGCTTGTGATGTACAATACTACATAGGTAAGAAATTAAACAAGCATGACCTTTGTTAGAATAACATTTAACATGTTCTCTCACCATTTATATATGTTGGAGTTTGCCTTGCTTCTTCAATTTCCCACGTGCACATGTTACTACGAGAACCAAGGCAAACTTTTAAATCATCGTTGGGACTGGCAAGATGCACCACCATGCCCAATTTGGGCACATTATAATAAAATATGTCACAAATATGGCCATATATAACTATATATATTATTCGGCTTGAAACCCATGAATCTTCATACACGATAGTCCATTTTGTGAAGAAAAAATGTTTTTTATTACCCTATCACGGGTTTCTTATTTTCCCTGTCAACTAGTACACCTATATATGAGCACTCAATGCGGAAGGGTTTCATTTTTTGAGGTTTTCTTCATTTTCATTTTTTTATTTCAAAACCAGATCAAAATGGTCGACATGATTATCCATTCAAAGGGGTTGAATATTTCAGTACTATCACTGGTTTATGTATATAGTGTAAGTAATATGAATCTAAAAATGATTTTGGGGGATTTCTATGACCAAGTTATAACACACCTACATTTCAAATTTGAATTACTTCCAATAAATCAGCATATAGTCATTTAAATGTGTGAAACTGGCTAAAAACACTAAAAATCGTAAAGAGTTGGGAATTGGCAATAAAATATGGCCTAGTTTATCTTAAAAATGTAGAGGCGCCATTTTGACCTGTATCTTATGTACCCCATTCGAAAATGATAAACTATCACGAATTACCATTTATTTTAGGCATTACTTTTCACGGTAAAATGATAAACTATATCACGAAGTTCCATTTCCGTCAAGATAGTCCGCATTACTTTTTTGTTGAGATATAAACCCCCACAACGGCGGACACAGATCAGGTGACATGCACCTTTTGCATGTCAGTCTAAATTCAAATTTAAACATTGCGAAAAAATCTGAAAAAAATCATGCATGTTCACAGCACATATTAAGATAACTCCTAAAAATTTCAGGTCAAAATTCGAAACATACATCGAGAAACAAAAAAGAGAAACTCAGATGTGAATAGTGTACAGAGAAACTTAGATTTCTCTTTTCTGTTTCTCGATGTATGTTTCGAATTTTGATCTGAAATTTTTAGGGGTTATCTTAATATGTGTTTTGAACATGCATGATTTTTTTTCAGATTTTTTCGCAATGTTTAAATTTGGATTTAGGCCGCATGTCCCACAAGACATGCAAAAGGTGCATGTCACCTGATCTCTATCCCACAACGGCCATCTCCTCCTTAATTTATTGTGTAAAACCCCCACAACGGTCACCTCCTCCTTAATTTGTTGTGTAAACCCCTACAACGGTCATCTCTTCCTTATAAACAACCACAACGGCCATCCCTTGTGTCAATAGGTTCTTCCTCTCTCTTCTTCGTTCACATACACTTGATCCATTGCCATGGCTTCCACGTCTCGGACGCCGACCAGAAGGGGAAGGGGAAGGGGAAAGGGAAGGGGCGGCTGGGGTGATGGATCATCATCATTGCCACCACCACCGTCAACACTGCCTTTGATCATAGAGGAGTTCTTCATCGTCGTCTATGAAGACCCTTTGGTCAAGAAGGTACGTACGCGTTCCCACATATATGATGCATGTGATTAATTATGGGCATGTTCTAAAAAACATTTAATTTCAAACGATCGGTGCTCGATCTCTTTGCAGGCTCTCCCAAAAAAGTTTGCGGACTATCTTGACGGCCAGGAGCCAGCTAAGGTGTATCTACACGCAGCTGACTGCGGTCCTCGTCTCTGGACCGTGGAGGTCCTATTTGACGGACAAGGCCGGATGTACCTCGACAAGGGCTGGGAGAATTTCGCCATCGCGCACGGTGTGGATTTCGGCTGCTTCGTACACTTCAAATATGAAGGCGATGATGTGCTCACAGTGAAGGTGTTCGACGGAACAATGTGCAGGAAGTACTACTAATCGGACGACGAAGATACTGACGATGAAAGCGACGACGACGTGAAGCCATGCATCCATCCTCTTTAGATAAGGGGATTATGACCAAGAATATATATGTAGCTTCATATGCATCGATTTTAGAGGTGGATAACTGGAGAGAGAGAGAGAGAGAGAGAGAGAGTCTTGATGCGTCTTCTCTTGACAAAGAAGATGGGAGTTTACCTACCTACCGCACATGACTTGTGCTCACTGAAGTGTGGGACCTCATGCATGGGAACCACACGTAAGTGACAGACCTGTTGGTGTAATAACTCAGGTGATCATTATACTGTATTAGTACAAAGTTTCCTATGGATTCAAGGGTAGGAAAGCCAAGTTAACTCATTTACATGACATTATTTTTTCCATGAAGCCAAGTTAACTCATCTATCAATTGGTCCATTCTGGTTATATTTGAAATTTTACTTGAAACTTGTTGGTCATATATGCCATTTTACTACTCGCCTAACACTTTTTCCGCGCGTGAAGGGAGGGGGTGGGCAGTATGCTACCCTAAATTTTTGTGACCCCCAAAAACTAGCAAATACGAGAGAGGCATTGAAAAAACACACTCGTCCCCTACCCCTCTCCCCACTAAATTTGAAATCAAGCCAAACAAAAAAGGCAATCGAAAAGCATGGATTGTTCATCTTTCTCTATATAGTTAGGGTTAGGGTTTAGGGTTTATAGAGATGCACATATTTTCATTTTACATTTGTGATGTACCATAATACATAGGTAAGATACCAAGCATGACCTTTGTTAGAATAACCACTAACGTGTTCTCTCGCCTTTAGATTCAAATGGGCATAAACATTCAGAAAAATCAAAAAACAATGAAAAACCAAAGCACATAGTCTTCTTATGTCATATAGTAGGAATTGAAGTTAATAAACAAGGTCTAGACATATTCAAACCAGACAAATCATGTATCTACACCTAACCCTAAACTTTGTCTTATGAAGTCAAGCATGAAGAGAAATGGTTTTGGGTTTCAAACATGGAAACTTCAAAAACCTCCCAAAAGCTTCATTTTAAAGTGACTAAGAAAGATACAGGCTTACATTTTTAAATACCTAGTTTTAATCTTGTTTAAATCTAGGTCAAACCTAGGATTTCACCAAGATTCAAATGGGCATATAAACATTCAGAAAAAACAAAAAATGAAAAACCAACGCACATATAGTCTTCTTATGTCATATATATAGCTAGTAAGCATTCAAGTTGATAAACAAGCATGTCTAGACAAATTCAAACCCGACAAATCATGTATATACCCCTAACCCTAAACTATATGTATTATGAAGTCAACCATGAAGAGAAGTGGTTTTGGGTTTCAAACATTATACTGAGATTCAAGAACCCCCCAAAAGCTTCATTTTAGAATGACTAAGAAGGATCCAGGCTTACCTTTTCATTTTCATGTTTTAAACTTGTTTAAATCTAGGATTTGACCAAGATTCAAATGGGCATAAAAATTCAAAAAAATCAAAAAAATCAAAAACCAAAGCACATAGCCTTTTTATGTCATATAATGAGCATTGAAGTTGATAAACATGGTCTAGACATATTAAAACTAGAAAATCATGTATCTACCCTAGCTGGCCCTAACCCTAAACTCGGTCTTATGAAGTCAAGCATGAAGAGAAATGGTTTTGGGTTTCAGACATGGAAATTTCAAAAACTCCCCAAAAGCTTCATTTCAGAATGACTAATTAAGAAGGATCCATGCTTACCTTTTCGTTTTCATGTTTTAAACTAGCTAGCTTGTTTAACTCTTGGTCAAACCTAGGATTTAACCAAGATTCAAATGGGCATAAAAATTCAAAAAAATTCAAAATATGAAAAACCAAAGCACATAGCCTTCTTATTTCATATATATATATAGATAGTAAGCACTCAAGTTGATGAACAAGGTCTAGACATATTCAAAACAGAAAAGGCATGTATCTACCTCCTAACACCCTTAATTATGTCTTATGAAGTCAAGCACGAAGAGAAGTACGTGGTTTTGGGTTTCAAACATGGAAATTTCAAAAACTTCCCAAAGCTTAATTTTAGAGTGACTAAGAAGGATCCAAGCTTACCTTTTCATTTTCAAACCCGACCTTTGTTTAAATCTTGGTCAAACATAGGATTTGACCAAGATTCAAGTGGTCATCCATTTAGAACAAATTAAAAAATAAAAAACCAACGCACATATAGTCTTCGATCTTATGTCATATAGTAAGCATTCAAGTTGATAAACAAGCATGTCTAGACATATTCAAACCCGACAAATCATGTATCTACCCCCTAAAACCCTAAACTAGCTTTGTCTTATGAAGTCAAGCATGAAGAGAAATGGTTTTGGGTTTCAAACATGGAAATTTCAAGAACCCCCTGATACGTCCAAAACGTATCTACTTTCCCGAACACTTTTGCTATTGTTTTGCCTCTAATTTGTGTATTTTGGATGCAACTAACACGGACTAACGCTGTTTTCAGCAGAACTGTTCTGGTGTCTCGTTTTTGTGCAGAAATCCAACTTACAGGAAAATCCTCGGAATTTATGCGAAAGGTCCTATTTTCCCAGAATACTGACGGAGCCAGAAGGGCAAGCCAGGTGGGGGCCCGAGGGCCCCACACACTAGGCCTGCGTGGCCTAGGAGGGGCCCGCGCGGCCTTAGTGTGTGGTGGCCTCGGCTGGCCCCCGACGCCCTCTTTCGGACTACTTATTGCCTTCGACCTAAAAACGCACGGGGAGAAGTCGAAGTCGCCAGAAACCCTCCAGAACGCCGCCACATCGCGAAACTCCGTCTCGGGAGCCAGAAGTCTTCGTTCTGGCACTCCGCCGGGACGGGGAATTGGAGGAGATCATCGCCACCATCACCACCGACGCCTCTCCATCGACCAGCCATGTTTCCCCCATCCATGTGTAAGTAATTCCCCCGCTGTAGGCTGAAGGGGATGGTAGGGATTGGATGATATTGGTCATGTAATAGTATAAGATTGTTAGGGCATAGTGCCTAGTGTCCGTAATTGGTACTTTGATGATATTGTTGCAACATGTTATTACTTCATCATGATATTCATTGTTTATGGTCTTACCTACAAGTTGTATACACATGTCGCTGTTCGGAACCAATGGCCCCGAAGTGACAAAATCGGGACAACCGGAGGGGATGGTAGTGATGTGAGGAGCACATGTGTTCACGGAGTGTTAATGCTTTGCTCCGGTACTCTATTAAAAGGAGTACCTTAATATCCAGTAGATTCCCTTGAGGCCCGGCTGCCACCGGCTGGTAGGACAAAAGATGTTGTGCAAGTTTCTCATTGCGAGCACGTACGACTATAATTGGAACACATGCCTATTGATTGCTTTGTACTTAGACACCATTTTATTATTATTTGCAAATGCCCTGCTTGATTGTTACATGAGTTTCTCTCATCCATGCAACGCCCGTTATCCGTGCCCGTGCCTACAGTATTTTAATCCTGCTGTTTACTATAATCACTACTGCTATCTCTGTTACTCTGCTGCTGTTATTTCACTATCTTTCGCTATAAAACTGTTACAACTGATAAACTCTTGCGAGCAAGTCTGTTTCCAGGTGCAGCTGAATTGACAACTCCGTTGTTAAGGCTTTCAAGTATTCTTTGTCTCCCCTTGTGTCGAATCAATAAATTGGGTTTTACTACCCATGAAGACTTCTACGATCCCCTATACTTGTGGGTTATCAAGACTGTTTCCTGGCGCCGTTGCCGGGGAGCATAGCTTTATTTGGAAGTTCACTTGGATTGATATTGTTCGCTGCAAATTCTCCATCATGGGTAAACCTCGCGATCCTAAAGTCGCCATATTACCATCCACTACAAGAAAAGGTACAACTCTGAGTACCTCTGCTGCTCTTGATTCACCATCTGTGATTGATAAACTTGTTTCACCGCCACATGCTTCACATGCTGGTACTTCTGCTGAATCTGAAAATTCTTATAATATTGATGATGCTTCTGCTCTGCTTGATGATAGTGGTTCATTGGGATCTTTTCTAGATGCTACAATTGATAGGTCTAGACAAATTGAAAATACTGAAACTCCTAATGCTACTACACCTGTTAATTCACCTGAACTTGATTATTCTAGTGATGATCCTGATGAAGATTATGTGGAGCTTAATGATGATTTTATTAATAGATGCAATGCTACTGCTAATGCAAGCAAAATTAAAAAGTTTCTCACACAATATACTGTTAAACATAAGTTATCTCCTGATCCTAAATTTGCCACATCTCCTATATGCATTAAGGATAAATATTATGATTTTTCTCTTGATCTATCTCATATAGCTATTGTAGAGAAAGCACCCTTTTGTGGTACTGAAAAAGAAAGTGCTGTAGAACACATGATTGAACTTTCTTCTATGAGTAGCTTGTTTTCTGATGATGTCAAGATGCGTACTTATTTTGTCGCTAAATTTTTTTCTTTCTCATTAAAGGATGATGCTAAAACTTGGTATAATAATTTGCCTCCTGGTTCTATTAAAAGTCCAACTGATTTGCGTGATGTTTTCTTTCAAAATACTTTCCTGCTAGTGCTCAACATGTCGCTTTACAGAAAATTTATAGATTTGACCAGGGAAATGAAGAGAAATTGCCTGAGGCTTGGGCAAGATTTTGTTCTCTTATCAGAGCTCGACCTAGACATGATTTAGAAAAGAATGATCTACTTGATATATTTTATAGTGGACTAACCATTGAGTCTAGGGCATATTTGGATAGTTGTGCTGGTTGTGTTTTCAGGAAAAGAACTCCGCATTTAAGCTGAAGAATTATTGGCTAAAATAGGCCGGAATCATGATGATTGGACTACGCCTGAACCAATTCCAACGCCAATATTGAAGAAGAGGGGTTTAATTAAATTGAATGATGAAGATATGAGGGAAGCCAAGAAGTCTCTCAAGGAGAAAGGTATTAAATCTGAAGATGTGAAGAATCTACCTCCCATAGAAGATATATGTGAGATAATTCCCCCTTCATCCATGATTGAGGTAAACTCCCTTCAGCGCTTTACTAGGGAAGATATTCCGT
This sequence comes from Lolium perenne, assembly GCF_019359855.2. Classification (NCBI taxonomy): domain Eukaryota; kingdom Viridiplantae; phylum Streptophyta; class Magnoliopsida; order Poales; family Poaceae; genus Lolium; species Lolium perenne. Next base: position 42,648,636 of record NC_067245.2, on the reverse strand, counting down.
ATTCAAAACCTCCTGCACAATGCTTAGATGAGTTTGATAATTATATTGTTAAGCAAGAAAATTTTAATATGAGAGTAGAGAATCATTTAATGGAAAATTCTCGAGCTATTGGTGAATTGCATGGTATTGTGGAGAGAACCTCCAATGATGTTAAGATGCTTGTTAAACATTTTCAAATGGTTCAAACTCAAATTGATCAGCTTACTAAAGTGCAAAATGACTTATTAAAAAATAATTCTAAAGAGAAACATGCTTATGAAGTAACAACTAGAGGTGGTGTCTCTACCTAGGATCCTCTATATCCTGAAGGGCATCCCAAAAGAATTGAACAAGATTCTCAATGCATTGAACCTAGTGCTCCATCTAAGAAAAAGAAGAAGAAACATAAAAATGTTGTAGAATCCTCTGAACCTGTTAATGATCCTAATAGTATTTCTATTTCTGATGCTGAAACTGAAAGTGGTAATGAACATGATAAAGATAATGATAAGAATGATGCTTCTGATAAAGAAGAGGTTGAAGAAGAACCTGAAAAGCATGCTAAAAATAAGAAGTATACTAAAGAAGATTTTATTGCTAAGAAACATGGTAATGAAAGGGAACCTTGGGTGCAAAAGCAAATGCCTTTTCTTGCTAAGAAATTAAAATCAAAGGAAGAAGAACACTATAATAAATTTTGTGATTGGATGAAACCTTTATTCTTGCAAATCCCTTTAACTGATGCTATTAAATTGCCTCCTTATTCAAAGTATATGAAAGATATTGTTACTAACAAAAGGAAAATCCCTAGTGAGGAGATTTCCACTATGCTTGCTAATTACTCTTTTAATGGTAAGGTTCCAAAGAAGCTTGGCGACCCAGGTATACCGACTATTCCTTGTTCTATTAAGAATAATTATGTTAAAACTGCTCTATGTGATTTGGGAGCGGGTGTTAGTGTTATGCCTTTTTCTCTTTATAAGAGACTTTACTTAGATAAGTTGATACCTACTGATATATCTTTGCAAATGGCTGATAAATCTACTGCTATTCCTGTTGGTATATGTGAGGATGTTCCTGTTCAAGTTACTAATAACTGCTTGATATTAACTGATTTTGTTGTGTTGGAAATGCCTGAAGATGATAATATGTCTATTATTCTTGAGAGACCTTTTCTTAACACCGCAGGGGCTGTTATTGATTGCAATAAGGGAAAGGTTACTTTCAATATTGATGACAAGGAGCATACCGTTTATTTTCCCAAGAGGATTGAGACAGCATGTGGAGTTAATACAATTTCTAATGTGAGAACTATCAAATTGGGAACCATTGATTGTCCTATATATGAGCCTAAAGAAGAATATCAAACTCTTGTGATTGGATCCATATCAATACAATTCAAGGTAACATGATTGATTTGAGGTTTATTTCTTCTTATGCTATGTAAAATTTATTTGGTGGCAAGACTTGATCAACCTTGTTAACAAATACTTTTTATATGCATAGAGGAGGTAAACAACATCTCTTTCTCCCTCCACTTGTTCTACTTGCTGTAGCACTTTTGTTTTGTAAAGTTCCTTAGTAAATTAGAGATTTCAAAAAATTTCCTGGCCAGTGATAATAAACTTAATACCCAGAAATGTGCATTTTTCAAAGTTTTCAAAAATCCACAAAAATTATACCGTTGGTCCTATTTTTCGACGAGGCACCTGGGAGCACCTGGGGATGACCAGTGGGGCACCCCAGGGTGGCACCCCACAGGCCGGCGCGGCCAGCAAGGGGGGCGCGCCACCCTGGCGTGTGGGTCCCCCTTTGCCCCACTTCATCATCTCTTCCTCCCATTCTCTTCTCTCTCCCGAAAAAACTCGCACCAGGTTCCTCTCACTCGCGTTTTTGCTCAAGAGCTCCAGATTTCTCGATCTCTTTGCCCAGCCCAGATTTATGTCTGAAATTTGGCACATTTGCTCTCCGGTATGTGACTCCTTCAATTATCCAAGTAGAATTTTATTGGTGGAGTATATCTTGAATATTTTGCTACTGTAGGTAACATGTTTAGTGAGCTTGCATGCTTGTTCTAAGTGGTAGAAACTAGTTTTGATGCATGATTAGTACTCTAGCAAGTTCCTATGGTAGTTTCCCTCAATTATATGTCACCAAATCAGATTTTATATTGTTTGTTGAAAAATTTCAGAAAAGGGGGATGGACAACTTTAACTTTGGAGAAGTGTTCCAAGGGGAGACAACAAGCACGGGGAGGCCCTCGAGGTCATCCACCCGATTCAGGCAATCCTACAATGAGGATCTCATCGCACCAAGCTTCGCACCCGAGGAGGACAATGGAGTCCCTAATGCTTCATCCTTCCCATGTTATGACTTTTTGAGAAATACAGGTTTGTTGGATGATTTTTGACCCTTGTCGGTAAGGCAGGCTTAACCACCTATGTGGGAGATGAGAGTGAGCAATACTACATGCTCACTAAAATCTTTGTGGAGAGCTTCAAGTTCAACAATAAGCACTTTCATCCGACAGTTTCGTTCAAGATCTATGGTAAACCTATTACTATGAAGTTGGAAAATTTTTGTGCTGCATTGGGTATTGCCCCTGTAGGTACAGCAAGGAAGATCGAGGATAACCCCAAGGAATTGCTGGAGCTCTATCGAGGGATCACCAATGATGATTGTCGCACCATTCAGCGTGGCAAGATAAGAAATATTCAACTCCCCGCCATTAAGTATTTTGCTTATTACATTGGCACTAGCATTCTTGGTAGGGAGAACACTAGTAACATATCTAGCTATCACCTTGGTTTCTTAATTGCTGCACTCACTGGGGACACGCCTTATCATCTTGGTGCTCTTGTTGCTCGCCGCTTGTCTAACAAGGGGCCTATATTTGGAGGAATTATTGCTTCACGCGTTTTAGCATATTTAGAGCTTCCTCTTGACCCTAATGATGTAAAAATAACTTCTATGAGGCTCGATATTGCTGCTATGAAGAGTCATCAACTTGTTACAACCTACTCTAGTTTAGATAAGATTGTCTATAGAATATTGTTTGCTGACGGGGAAGAGAGGGAAATCCTTTTGCCGCAGCCAGATTTGTTCAGTATTGACAGGAAACCATGGTCGCGCTCTAAGGAGGAGGTGGATGAGCAATTGAAGATACAAGGCTTCCACCAGCAGCATGACTCTGAGGACGCCGAGCCCTCTTATAACTACACTGTCACGTATCCGGGTGCTTCTTCCAGCACATACCCGGAATATGATCCATCTTCGTCGTACTACGAAGGTGCTACTTCATGGGCACCATGGGATTGATCTCCACTTAGGCAAAAAGCCTAAGCTTGGGGGGAGGTATACCGGCATCACTCATTCTTTGCATATTATGGTTGCTGGATACTTGTATATACTTGTTTAATTTCTTTGAGTGGTTTTCTAATGAGAGGAAGATGATATTTGGGGAAGTACTGCCTGAAAACAGATTCTGGGCTGTTAATAAAAAAATTCGTGCGCACAGCCAGAACGTTATTTTGAGTTGCCAATTTTTGTGCATGTTTCCCAGGTTGTTATGTAACTTTCATTAGTTGAACACTTTTCGAGCTGAGCAACGGAAGATTTTTGTAAAAATCGATTTCTGTACTGCTGTCAAGTTTTGGCAGATTTCTGCCATCTTGCTTTTCTGTGTTTCTTTTAGTTTTCATTTTCTTATTCGTACTTTGTTTCTTTCCTAAAACACCAAAAGACCAAAAATATTTCTGTTGTTTCTCTTCACCACTTGTTTATTTTAGTTTCTTGCTTTTATCTTGCTTTATTTGCTATCCTTGGTTTGCTATAAGAAAATCCAAAAAGATTTTGCTTTGTTTGCTTGTTTCCTTTTGTTCTTGCTTCCAAATTCGAAAACACCAAAAATATTTGCTGTTCTTCTTTGGTTTTGTAAAGTTCTTTATGAGTTCAATGGTCTTCGGTGGCTGGAGCGTGGTTTTCATTCCATATTATTCAAGCTATACAAGTGAAAAAGCAATAATGACGATATACGACGATCTGATTGTGGTGAGAGGCTGGTATGAACTCTATTTGTTTTCATTTTTGTACATATACTCATCCATGTGAGCATGCTTGGTTGGTTCATGTGAGGTATATGTCATTTAAGAAAGTCTAGTAGTTCATGATCTCTCATGTTTAGCTCCAATCTATTAATATGAGTAGCATGTCATGAATGTTTGCTTGCATTGTTTTATTCATAAATAGGTATGATATTGTGGTATCCTCCTCTGAATAATTCATTTGAATTAACTTGGCACATGCTCACGCATGCATATGACTGAACAAGAGTCAATTAAGCCTCAATGATTTACATTGCCTCAGAGTTCTTGTATCACTTTTATGCCTCAGTTAATCTATTTTGCCGCAAGCATGATTATGACAGTTACTGCTCTCTTGATTTGTCGCTCCCTAGTCTTTTGCTAGCCTTCACTTGTACTGAGCGGGAACACTGCTCGTGCTTCCAAACCCCTGAAAACCAAGTTGTTCCAAAGTGTCCACCATAAATACCTATGCATGGCATTTCAAACCATTCTAAGTAAATTCTCATGCGCTACCTTTAAAACCTTCAAAAAGCTTCTCAATTTGTGTTGATGTTTTATAGCTCATGAGGAAGTATGTGGTGTTTATCTTTCAATCTTGTCATTTACTCCGGGCGGACTTTCACAATGGACTAGTGGCACATCCGCTTATCCAATAATTTTGCAAAAAGAGCTGGCAACGGGGTTCCCAGCCCCAATTAATTAACCTTCATAAATTTATAAATAGACACTCCTCCATGGTATGTGATTGTTGGTTGGCACCCGAGGATTTGGTTAGCCATGGCTTGAGAAAGCAAAGGTGGGGAGGAGTGTCATCTAAATAAAACTAAAATAAAAAGGCACTCCTTCATGGTATGAGATTGTTGGCAGGCACCCGAGGATTCGGTTAGCCATGGTTTGTGAAAGCAAGGTTGGAAGGAGTGCCACCCAAAAATAAAACTTCATGGGAGCCGCTCTTGAAAGTCCGGTTGGCGAGGTAGTTGGTGTACCCATTACCATTCGTTGACAACAACAAACACCTCTCAAAACAATTTTACTCCTGTTTTAAAAATGAAAAGCTCTAGCGCATGTTAATCCCTGCTTCCCTCTGCGAAGGGTCAATCTTTTACTTTTACATTGAGTCTCCATCCTTTCTTTGAGTATTTTCTTGAGAGCACAACTGTCATTCTTAGTGTAATATGCTTGTCTCAAAATATGATTGATTGTGGTATAACTTTGATGCTTTTATCTTTGACAATCACTATCTCTAGTCTTTCTATGAACTTCAGAGGTGCCTGAGCATTTATGTTTTGCTGATCAAATATGGGCAAGCGAGATACCACTCTATCATACTCTTTTATGAGCATTGCAATCTTGCTTATATACATGATTCATGATGCTTATTATTAATTGTTGGTACCTTTCCATGATTGACATAGCTATTAGATGATCTTATTTGCATGTATCTTATTATGAACTGCCTAAGTGTTAGCCATAGCATGAGAATATTTACATCATATGAACAAATGTGTTCGTGAAAGTTCTTTTATCGCTCAGTTGTTAACTGAATTGCTTGAGGACAAGCAATAAGCTAAGCTTGGGGGGAGTTGATACGTCCAAAACATATCTACTTTCCCGAACACTTTTGCTATTGTTTTGCCTCTAATTTGTGTATTTTGGATGCAACTAACACGGACTAACGTTGTTTTCAGCAGAACTGTTCTGGTGTCTCGTTTTTGTGCAGAAATCCAACTTTCAGGAAAATCCTCGGAATTTATGCGAAAGGTCCTATTTTCCCAGAATACTGACGGAGCCAGAAGGGCAAGCCAGGTGGGGGCCCGAGGGCCCCACACACTAGGCCGGCGCGGCCTAGGAGGGGCCAGCGCGGCCCTAGTGTGTGGCGGCCTCGGCTGGCCCCCGACGCCCTCTTTCGGACTACTTATTGCCTTCGACCTAAAAACGCACGGGGAGAAGTCGAAGTCGCCAGAAACCCTCCAGAACGCCGCCACATCGCGAAACTCCGTCTCGGGAGCCAGAAGTCTCCGTTCTGGCACTCCGCCGGGACGGGGAATTGGAGGAGATCATCGCCACCATCACCACCGACGCCTCTCCATCGACCAGCCATGTTTCCCCCATCCATGTGTGAGTAATTCCCCCGCTGTAGGCTGAAGGGGATGGTAGGGATTGGATGAGATTGGTCATGTAATAGTATAAGATTGTTAGGGCATAGTGCCTAGTGTCCGTAATTGGTACTTTGATGATATTGTTGCAACTTGTTATGCTTAATGCTTGTCACTAGGGCCCGAGTGCCATGATCTCAGATCTGAACATGTTATTACTTCATCATGATATTCATTGTTTATGGTCTTACCTGCAAGTTGTATACACATGTCGTCGTCCTAACCAATGGCCCCGAAGTGATAGAAATCGGGACAACCGGAGGGGATGGTAGTGATGTGAGGATCACATGTGTTCACGGAGTGTTAATGCTTTGCTCCGGTACTCTATTAAAAGGAGTACCTTAATATCCAGTAGATTCCCTTGAGGCCCGGCTGCCACCGGCTGGTAGGACAAAAGATGTTGTGCAAGTTTCTCATTGCGAGCACGTACGACTATAATTGGAACACATGCCAATTGATTGCTTTGTACTTAGACACCGTTTTATTATTATCTGCAAATGCCCTGCTTGATTGTTACATGAGTTTCTCTCATCCATGCAACGCCCGTTATCCGTCCCCGTGCCTACAGTATTTTAATCCTGCTGTTTACTATAATCACTACCGCCGTCTCTCGTTACTCGTCGTCGTTATTTCACTACTCGCATCGTTTATAAAATCACATTACTCGATAAACTCTTGCGAGCAAGTCTGTTTCCAGGTGCAGCTGAATTGACAACTCCGTTGTTAAGGCTTTCAAGTATTCTTTGTCTCCCCTTGTATCGAATCAATAAATTAGGTTTTACTACCCACGAAGACTGCTGCGATCCCCTATGCTTGTGGGTTATCACCCCCCCCCCCAAAGCTTCATTTTAGAGGGACTAAGAAGGATACATGCTTACATTTTCATTTTCATGTTTTAAGCTTGTTTAAATCTTGGTCAAACCTAGGATTTGACCAAAACTCAAATGGGCATAAAAATTCAAAAAAAACAACAAAATGAAAAACCAAAGCACATAACCTTCTTATGTCATATATAGTAAGCAGCATTCAACTTGATGAACATGGCCGGTCTAGACATATTCATAACAGAAAAAAGCATGTATCTACCCCTACGCTTAACTCTGTCTTAATTATGAAGTCAAGCATGAAGAGAAGTGGTTTTGGGTTTCAGACATGGAAATGTCAAAAACTTCCCAAAAGCTTAATTTTAGAGTGACTAAGAAGGATCCAAGCTTACCTTTTCATTTTCATGTTTTAAGCTTGTTTAAATAAAATTTAAGATTCAAATGGGCAAAAAAATTCAGGAAAAATAAAAAAAATGAAAAACCAAAGCACATAGTCTTCTTACGTCATATATATATATAGTAAGCATATTCAAGTAGATAAACAAGGTCTAGACATATAGTAAGTAATATGTATGTAAAAATGATTTTTTGGGGATCTATAGGACGAAGTTATAACACACACCTACATTTCAAATTGGAATTACTTTTAATAAATCAGCATAAAGTCATTTAAATGTGTGAAACTAGCTAGAAAGCACAAAAAAACATAAAGAGTTGGGAATTTCCACTAATATGTGGCCTAATTTATCTTAAAAATGTAGAGGCGCCATTTTGAGCCGTATCTTATGTACCCCATTCACAAAATAAACCTATTTTGACATGTAGAAAATGAAAAATGAGTTTTTATATACCGAAAAGTTGAAAAGTCTAGTAAGCAACATTGTTGGGAATGGCAAGATGCACCACCATGCCCAATTTGGGCACATTATAACAAACTATGCCACAAATATGGCCATTACTACGCTATTTGTTGGCTTGAAACCCATGAATCTTCATACACGATAGTCCGTTTTGTGAAGAGATTTTGTTTTTTACTACCCTATCACAGGTTTCTTATTTTCCCTGTCAACTAGTACACCTATAAGCACTCAATGCGGAAGGGTTCCATTTTTGAGGTTTTCTTCATTTTCATTTATTTATTTCAAAACCAGGTAAAAATGGTCGACATGATTATCCATGCAAAGGGGTCGAATATTTCTAGGCAGCACATGTGTTTGCCCGTCCAGTGAAACTCGGAGGAAGAGGGATCACACGGAAGGAGACGAAGGGAGAGAAGTGAGGGGGCCCTCTTATTTATGGTGTCTGGCCTTTTTCAGGGTTTGTCAGTGCGCAGGAGGTGCGAGCGAGCGAGCGAGCGAGGCCGATAATGAGAGAGATGTTTTTTCTTTTTTTGAGAGAGAGAGGGACAACCGAAGGATCCTGAAGGACTCAGACTTCCAATACGCACCAGAGCACAGTTTACAACAAGACACAGAATAAACAGGAAATTTCATCTAAATCCCTAACTTTTACATGGAAGACCCCACGCTGAAAGCAAGAAATGCGATCGGGTCCTTAACAGCCACCGCCCAGATTGATCCTCGTCGCAGCCGGGGACGAACCACTTAGCGCGACCAAATCGCCATGGCTACAGTGCGTGCACACCATGGCCTCCGAGCTGAGGTAGAAACGCAATGCCAAAACCAGCAGCCAGCGGAGGTGGATAACTGGAGAGAGAGAGAGAGGGGGGAGTTTTGATGCGTCTTCTCTTGACAAAGAAGATGGGAGTTTGCCTACCGACCGCACATGACTTGTGCTCACTGAAGTGTGGGACCTCACGCATGGGAACCACACGTAAGTGACAGACCTGTTGGTGTAATAACTCGGGTGATCATTATACTGTATTAGTACAAAGTTTCCTATGGATTCAAGGGTAGGAAAGCCAAGTTAACTCATTTACATGACATTATTTTTTCCATGAAGCCAAGTTAACTCATCGATCAATTGGTACATTCTGGTTATATTCAAAATTTTACTTGAAACTTGTTGTTCATGCCATTTTACTACTCGCCTAACACTTTTTCTGCGCGTGAAGGGAGGGGGTGGGCATGATGCTACCCTGAATTTTTGTGACCCCCAAAAACTAGCAAATACGAGAGAGGCATCCAAAGAAACACACTCGTCCCCTACCCCCCCCCCCCCAAATTTGAAATCCAGCCAAAGGTGGATCAAAAAAGGCAATCGAAAAGCATGGATTGTTCATCTTTTCCTATATAGTTAGTGTTAGGGTTTATGGTTTATAGAGATGCACATATTTTCATTTCACATTTGTGATGTACATTAATACATAGGTAAGATTCCAAGCATGACCTTTGTTAGAATAACCTTTAACGTGTTCTCTCACCTTTAGATTCAAATGGGCATAAACATTCAGAAAAAATCAAAAAAAATGAAAAACCAAAGCACATAGTCTTCTTATGTCATATAGTAAGAATTGAAGTTGATAAACAAGGTCTAGACATATTCAAACCAGTCAAATCATGTATCTACACCTAACCCTAAACTTTATCTTATGAAGTCAAGCATGAAGAGAAATGGTTTTGGGTTTCAAACATGGAAATTTCAAAAACCTCCCAAAAGCTTCACTTTAGAGTGACTAAGAAGGATACAGGCTTACCTTTTCATTTTAATGTTTTAAACTTGTTTAAATCCTGGTCAAAACTAGGATTTGAACGAGATTCAAATGGGTATAAAAAAATAAAAAAACGCACATAGCCTTTTTATGTCATATAATGCATGAGCACTCAAGTTGATAAACATGGTCTAGACATATTCAAACTAGAAAAATCATGTATTTACCCTGGCCCTAACCTTAAACTCTGTATTATGGAGTCAAGCATGAAGAGAAGTGGTTTTGGGTTTCAAACATGAAAATTTCAAATTGATGAACAAGTTCAAGGCATATTCAAAACAGAAAAAGCATGTATCTACCCCCTAACCATAAAGTCGGTCGATCTTATGAAGTCTAGCATGAAGAGAAGTCTTATTGGTTTCAAACATGGAAATTTCAAGAACCTCCCAAAAGCTTCATTTTAGAGTGACTAAAAAAGATCCATGCTTGCCTTTTCATTTTCATGTTTTAAAATTGTTTAAATCTTGGTCAAACCTAGCTAGTATTCGACCAAGATTCAAATGGGCATAAAATTCAAAAAAAACAGAAAATGAAAACCAAAGCACATAGCCTTCTTATGTCATATATAGTAAGCATTCAAGTTGATCAACAAGGTCTAGACATATTCAAAACAGAAAAAAGCATGTATCGATCTACCCCTAACCCTTAACTCTATCTTATGAAGTCAAGCATGAAGAGAAGTGGTTTTGGGTTTCAAACATTATATTGAGATTTCAAGATCAAACCCCCCAAAAGCTTCATTTTAGAATGACTAAGAAGGATCTAGGCTTGCCTTTTCATTTTCATGTGTTTTAAACTTGCTAAAATCTTGGTCAAACCTAGGACTTGACCAAGATTCAAATGGTCATAAACATTCAGAAAAAAATCAAAAAATGAAAACCAAAGCACATAGCCTTCTTATGTCATATATATATATAGTAAGCATTCAAGTTGATCGATATGAACAAGGTCTAGACATATTCAAAACCGAAAAAGCATGTATCTACCCCTAGCCCTTAACTATGTCTTATGAAGTCAAGTATGAAGAGAAGTGGTTTTGGGTTTCAAACATGGAAATTTCAAAAACTTCCCGCCAAAAGCTTAATTTTAGAGTGAATAAGAAGGATCCAAGCTTAATTACCTTTTCATTTTCAGGATTTATGCTTGTTTAAATCTTGGTCAAACATAGGATTTGACCAACACACATATGGTCTTCTTATGTCATATAGTAAGCATTCAAGTTGATAAATAAGAATGCATGTCTAGACATATTCAAATTAACCCGACAAATCATGTATCTACCCCTAACCCTAAACTCTGTCTTATGAAGTCAACCATGAAGAGAAGTGGTTTTGGGTTTCAAACATTGAGATTTCAAGAACCCCCAAAAGCTTCATTTTAGAATGACTAAGAAGGATCCAGGCTTACCTTTTCATTTTATGTTTTAAACTTGTTTAAATCTTGGTCAAACCTAGGATTTGACAAGATTCAAATGGGCATAAACATTAATTCAGAAAAAAACAAAAAAATGAATATACAACGCACATATAGTCTTCTTATGTCATATAGTAAGCATTCAAGTTGATAAACAAGCATGTCTAGACATATTCAAACCCGACAAATCATGTATCGATCTACCCCCTAACCCTAAACTCTGTCTTATGAAGCCAACCATGAAGAGAAGTGGTTTTGGGTTTCAAACATTGAGATTTCAAGAACCCCCCAAAAGCTTCACTTTTGAATGACTAAGAAGGATCTAGACTTACCTTTTCATTTTCATGTTTTAAACTTGTTTAAATCTTAGTCAAACCTAGGATTTAACCAAGATTCAATGGGCATAAAAATTCAAAAAACTAGGAAATGAAAAACCAAAGCACATAGCCTTTTATGTCATATAATGAGCATTCAAGTTGATAAACATGGTCTATACATATTAAAACAAGAAAAATCATGTATCTATCATGTCCCTAACCCTAAACTCGATCTGTCTTATGAAGTCAAACATGAAGAGAAGTGGTTTTGGGTTTCAAACATGGAAATTTCAATAACCTCCCAAAAACTTCATCTTAGAGTGACTAAGAAGGTTCCATGCTTACCTTTTCATTTTCATGTTTTAAATTAACTTGTTTAAATCTTGGTCAAACATAGGATTGACCAAGATTCAAATGGGCATAAACATTCAGAAAAATTTAAAAATAAGAAAGGAACGCACATATAGTCTTCTTATGTCATATAGTAAGCATTCAAGTTGATAAACAAGCATGTCTAGACATATTCAAACCCGACAAATCATGTATCTACCCCCTAACCCTAAACTAGATTTGTCTTACGAAGTCAAGCATGAAGAGAAATGATTTTGGGTTTCAAACATGGAAATTTCTAGACCCCCCCCCCAAAGCTTCATTTTAGAGTGACTAATTAAGAAGGATTCAGGCTTACCTTTTCATTTTCATGTTTTAATCTTGTTTAAATCTTGGTCAAACCTAGGATTTGACCAAGATTCAAATGGGCATAAAAATTCAAAAAACATAAAAAAAATGAAAAACTAAAGCACATAGCCTTTTTATGTCATATATATATAGTAAGCCTTCAAGTTGATGAACAAGGTGTAGACATATTCAAAATAGAAAAAGCATGTATCTACCCCCTAACCCTTAACTCTGTCTTATGAAGTCAGGCATGAAGATAAGTGGTTTTGGGTTTCAAACATGGAAATTTCAAAAACATCCCAAAAGCTTAATTTTAGAGTGACTAAAAAGGATCCAAGCTTACCTTTTCATTTTCATGTTTATGTGTGTTTAAATCTTGGTCAAACATAGGATTTGACCAAGATTCAAATGGGCATAAACATTCAGAAAAAAATAAAAATTAAAAAACCAGCGCACATTAGTAGCCCAGAATCGAACCAGTAGTTGGAAATTTTTGAACTTGATCTGTAGTAGTGGGCAAAACCCTAGATTAACCTATTTAATCATAGATTCGTAGGTCGATTTTTCTACTTTTTTATTACTACTATGCAGCACACGTGTGTTTGCCCATCGAGTGAAACTCGAAGGAAGATGGATCACTCGGAAGGAGTGAAGAAGGGAGTGCATTATGGTGTCTCCCCTTTTTCGGGTGATGATGTTGACTGTTGTGCAGGTTTTGTCAGTGAGCAGGAGGTGCGAGCGAGCGAGCGAGCGAGTCGAGCGAGGCCGAGAGTGAGAGAGTTTTTTTTTTGTGAGAGGGCCAACCGAAGGATCCTGAAGGACCCAGAGACTTCCAATACGCATCCTGATGCGTCTTCTCTTGACAAAGAAGATGGCTGGGAGTTTGCATACCTACTGCACGTGACTTGTGCTCACTGAAGTGTGGGACCTCACGCATGGGCACCACACGTAAGTGACATACCTGTTGTGTAAAAACTCAGTTGATTATTATAGTGCATTAGAACAAAGTTTCCTATGGATTAAAGGGTAGGAAATCCAAGTTAACTCATTTACATGACATTAATTTTTCCATGAAGCAAAGTTAACACATCTATCAATTGGTACATTTTGGAGTGACTAAGAAGGATCCATGCTTACTTATTCGTTTACACGTGTTAAACTTGTTTAAATCTTGCTCAAACCTAGGATTTCACCAAGATTCAAATGGGCAGGAAAATAAAAAAATGAAAAAATGAAAAACCAATGCACATAGTCTTCTTATGTCATATAGTAAACATTCAAGATGATTAACAAGGTCTAGACATATTCAAACCAGGCAAATCATGTATCTATTCCCTAACGACCCTAAACTATGTCTTATGAAGTAAGGCATGAAGAGAAGTGGTTTTGGGTTTCATACATGGAATTTTCAAAAACCTCCCAAAAGCTTCATTTTAGAGTGACTAAGAAGGACCGAGGCTTACCTTTTAATTTTCATGTTTTAAAATTGTTTAAATCTTGGTCTAACCTAGGTAGTATTTGACCAAGATTCCCGTACCGGCGCCCTACGTGCCGCCACGGTTCGCCTCCACCTCCCCAGCTCCGCTCCCCGGAATCCCTAGTGCGGATTCCCGTACTTCCCTGCGCCGCCGCCTGGCCTCCCCAACTGCTACCGCTGCCTTGGCCTGCGATGCGCCGCCTGGAGGACCCCGCGCAGCCAGGTCCCTATGCCTCCCCCTCGAGCTTCGTGCGCCCACCAGCATGAGAGGCGCCTCGTCAGGCCATCAGGTCGTCCGCCGCCCGGATCTCGACCTCCCACATGGTACTCCCTGCCGCCGGTGGGAAATCGTCCTCACCCAGGTCCGCCCGCCGACTGCACGACCTGCCCTGCTCCCCACGGCTGCCGGCGGCGACCTCCCTCTACTCACAACCGCTGCGGGGTGCGGGAACGCGAGGTCAACGACCTCCCCCAGCGTGACTGCCCGGCCTTCCCCGGCGTGGTTGCTGCCGCCGGACGCCTGGACAGGAAGTACAGGTCGCGGACACAATCAGTACAATGCCTGTGTATTTTCCTGTTCGTAGCGCTATGTTTTTCGTTTGAGTTCTTTTTGGCAAATACACAACGGGTGTTACTGCTCCACGTTTATCCCTAACAAGCAGTAGCAGCAGCCAATCTGTACGTCCTACACGCAGGCGAAAGAGGGAGTAACAATCTTTTACAGAGATGATCGTATTTTTAGAACTCGTAGGTAGTTATTAAATTACATCTCCATCACTTGTGCTAAGCCATCCATTTATGAAGTACTACCATCAGACAAACAAATGATGGTGTTTCCAAGAGAGGCAGTCGAGAAAATAAAGAACCTTGACAAATTATGTGATTTTTGCAACAGCCAACCATTTATGTAGTACTCATCTGGTCGCAATTAATTGACCCAGCTAAATGCCTGATACATGCATACGGAAGCCTCCCTCCACGTCGATTAAATCCGACCGGAGGGAGTACTACACATCGCTGTAGGGAGAAAGTGTAGGAAAATTCAAGAAAAACAAATGATATTTAGTTAAGATTTTTGTATTAGATTGCGCACATATAAAACGGGGCACTACACTTATTCCACACCAACGTATCTTTGAAAGATAAGGAGGCGAGAAGTTCAATTGACAAGTATTGAAAAGTACAGCCCGATGGTTATCGAAAGTACAAGTAAACCAATGAAGCATCTCATAACAATATTACATGATGTATAGCTGGATTAAATACAAAGAAGTACATGCCATAAATTTAGGAAATACACTAAAAATAGTCCAAGAAGTAGATAGTGCGGTGAAAAAAACCATCACGATTCCCCGATCCATCTCCACCTCTCACGATATTTCCCCTGCCACGATAGTACCCTCGAGCCGCGCCGACCAAAGCGCTGTCGGCCATGCGGCCCACCTAACCGATGTCAGCCAAGCGTCCCTCCTAACCGCCGCCGACCACGCGCCCCGTCAGGCCGCCGCGGACATGCGCCTCGCCAGGCTGCTGCCGGCCACGCGCGCTGCTGAGATGCCGCCACCCCTTCGCCTCTTCCTCCCCCACCCCTCACCCTGATCACTTTGTAAAAGTGACCCTAAAAATAGATAAAATAAGTATGCGCAAGCTGTGAATTGCATATTCTCTAAATATTATTGTAGCGACAATTTAAAATCATCATTCCGAAAACATACACGTTTATTATTTGGATACCACACTAGTTTCAAAAATATCGCCAGGAAGTACAACCACTAAGTTCGAGAAGTACAAGAAAATGTCGCGGGAAGTTCATGTTCTCTAGTTTTAAATTATTATATTTTGCGATATCATGTGAGTATCATTCCAACGCAACAATAATCACACAAGTTAGGGGCGGATTGGAGGTCAAATATTTGACCGCACCGGAGCATACTTGAGTAAACAAATATCCATGAAGTGTAGTAAAAAATCCAAATGCTTGAGTGGGAAGTAATTATTCATCGCAGGAAGTACACATATCCATGAAGTGTAGTAAAAAAATCCAAATACTTGAGTGGGAAGTAATTATTCATCGCAGGAAGTACACATATTTGTTTCCAATGAGTAAAAAATTATTCATCCACAGGGAAATTCAAATACTTGACGCTGAGAAGTACAAATTTATTCGACATGATCAGTACACCCACTTAATATAGGAAGTACAGAAAAATCGACAAAATTCAAATATCGAAAAAGATCCCATGATCCGTGAGAAAGTTCAAATAATCGACCATGAGAAGTACGATCATTCGGCACGAGCAGTACATACATTTATGATAGGAAGTACAAGAAAACCGAAAATAATCCAAATGAAGAAAAAACAAAATAATCCCATCATCCGTGAGAACTTTCAAATACTTGACAATGAGAAGTACAACTATTCGAAACGAGCAGTACAAGCACCTATTATAGGAAGTACAATGAAACCGACAAAATCCAAATGTAGTAAAAACGAAATAATCCCGTCACCCCCAAGGAAGTTCAAATAGTTGATGACGAGAAGTACAACCGTTCGACACGAGCAGTACAAGCACCTATTATAAAAAGTACAAGAAAACCGACAAAATCCAAATGTAAAAAAACTTAATAATCCCATCACCCAAGAGGAAATTCAAATACTTGACGGAGAGAAGTACAACCATTCGACACGAGCAGTACAACCACTTATTGTAGGAAGTACAAGAAAACCGAAAAAACCAGAATGTACAAGAAAATAAAATAATCTCATCATCCGCGAGGAAGTTCAAATACTTGACGGCGAGAAGTACAACCATTGGACACGGGCAGTACAACCACTTATTATAGGAAGTACAAGAAAACCGATAACAATCCAAATATACAAAAAAAAAATCTCGTTATTCGCGAAGAAGTTCAAAGACTTCAAGTTGAGAAGTACAACCATTCGACACAAGAAGTACACACACTTAATATAGGAAGTACAAAAAGCCGACAAAATACAAATACACAAAAAACAAAAAAATCCCCTCATCCGCGGGAAGTACAATCAGTGATTCCGAGAAGTACGAGTGGTGATTGCAGGAAGTACAAGCGGTAACTACGGGAAGTAGAAAGTGTTTAGATAAAAATTTATTAATTTTTCTGAACGGTTTCGTGAAACCGCACCAAGAAGTAGAACCGCGTTGCCCGAGAAGTACAAGCACATGTCGAGAGAAGTTCAATGCTCTGTTTTTGCGAGGCGAAAATCTATTGTGCAAATCTCATTGTTTTGATCACCAACCACCTCAACCATTGCCACCCAAAGGTTTATCTGATAGATTAGGAGTCTAATTTCATTACCTACAACATTTTACAACAAATAAAGAGATCTAATGCATCAAATTCAAGTCGTTATCTCGCAAAGTATACCGGAAACATGATTTCAAAACTTCTAAAATTAATTTTAAACCATTTAGATTTGGCAAAAATGATATATATGAAAAAGATGCGCCTTTTTTACACCTTTCCAACCGTATATTATTTGCATTGCTTAAATATATCACATATAAATCGCAGGGAAAATCATTCGGTGCCCGTCTCATAAAATGGGCGAACAGTAATTCAAGTTATTCTCTTAAACTATAAGGAATTAGAGAAAACAATTGGAAGATGAAAGTTGCGCCTAGTCCGTAGCTTTCCAACGCCATATCATTTGCATCATTCCGACATACGGTTGAAACAAATCGTCCAAATTACTGTCCGCTTGTTTTTTGAGTACGTCCGAATTTCGGTATTTTCAAAATTGTTCAAAAACTGAGAGGATTTTGAAAAAACGTAAAACATGAAAAAGTTGCGCAATTTCATTATCTTTCTAACGGTATATCATTTGCACAGTTTCAATAAGCGGTTCGAAAATCGAACTAAAAGTTCGTTTTCTAGCCATATAGAAGCGTTTTCGTATTTTCAAAATTAAATTTAAACCGTGCAAAATCTGTGAAAAGTGTGAACATGAAAAAGTTGCGGTTTTTCATTATCTATCCAACGGTATATCATTTGCATAGTTCCGACAAATGGTTGAAAAACTCGTGGTATAATCAGTACCTCTAAAGAAAACGGGAAGTTCAGGTAAGTTCGACAGAAAGTTGAACCCTGTTATCCGGAAAGTGCAACCTTGTGTCCAGGAAAGTACAAGTCGGTGCTCAGAATATTATTCTGCAACCGATTGCAGAATAGTGCTGGTATATATATATATATATATATATATATATATATATATATATATATATATATATATATATATATATATATATATATATATATATATATCGACGCGGATTTTCTACCATGGGTGGTAGCTATGCATAGGGTAGAAACCGTTGGATAGTGGGGCTTTAGTTCTTTCCAGGTGTAGATCAAAAACGCGTCCGTCATCTCATGTAACGGTTGTTTGCCATACCGATGCTAGCTTATCATTTTGGGATGATTATGACATTTTCTTGTGTGAACTGTAGCATGGGTAGTTGTCTTCTCACTAGTGTTTACTGGCACGGATGCCATGCCAAATCTAGATTGTCGTTTTGGTTTATTTTTCACACATTGCATACGGTATGGTGCCATGCCGAAGCTAGGTTGTCGTTTTGGTTTATTTTTCACACATTGCATACGGTATGGTACGGTGAAAAATCATATGCCGAGCCAATGCTAACTTGTCGTTTTGGAAGTTTTATGTGTTTTGAACGGCACATGGAGCTGCGTCCTTTTCGGTCATCACAGGCTATGCTAGTTTATTTTTCACACATTACCGACGGTATGGTGCGCAGTGGATTTGGTCTCGGTTTCCCGTGCAGACTCTAAGTTGTTATTTTGAAATGGTTTTGACATTTTTTGTCTGATGGTACCAGCCTGGCAAGTGGTGTTAGTTTTTTTTTTCATTTTTACAAAGTCACTCTGTGTTCCCGGATGGCTTCGGTAGCCAATTTTGCATCAAATTTAGCCAATTTTGCATCAAATTTAGGTATCAGGACATGGCAGCCTCCAGCCATCAGAGCATCTCCAGCCGCGTCTCCCAAACCGTCCCCCAAAGCGCGTCGGATCGAGCGTTTGGGGGACGTGTTTTGTTCGTGCCGCGTTTGGGGGACGTCGCTCCCCAGCCGCGTCCCCCAAACGCCGCCCCCAAACATTAAAAGTATTTTTTTTGGCTAGAAAAAAACTATTTACTAATATTCAAATCGGTTGAACATAAACAAATTATATATAAAACTTTGGAAAAATATTATTAAATACATATAAACTATCTACTTCTTCTTCTTCGCTGATGGCCCCGCCTCGTCGTCGTCATCGCGGTGGCGCTTCCTGCTCGCCACCTCTTCCGAAGAGGCGGTGTCGGCGCCCGACGCGTCGGAGTCCTCCTCGTCGTCGGCGGTGAACGTCGGCTGCGCCTTTGCCTTTGCCTTTGCCTTTGCCTTGGCCTTGGCGGCCTTGGCGGCCTTGGCCTTGGCCGCCTTGGCCTTGGCCGCCTTCGCCTTCGCACGGGCCACCGCCGCCGCCGCGTCCTCGCTCTCTTCTTCCTCCGCGTCCTCCTCCCAGCCCAGCCATTCCTCCTCGCTGTCAACTGGCGGCGGGGAATCGTCGCCGCTGCTCGGCGTCCTGGCTCTCTCCCACCAATGGCGCCACCAAGAAGCTTTCCTCGCTGGAGGAGTCAGACGGGAGCTGGGAGATGTAGCTCATCGTCGCTGGAGGTGTCGGATGGAGGCTTGGATGAATGGTGGCGTACGTACGGCGTACGTACGGGTCTTATTGAGCGCGGATGAACGGCGGCGCAGAAGTCGAAGAGAGCAGCGGTTGCTCTTCCGAGGAGTCGGCGCTCCATTCCGGCGGGGTTGGCGCGTCGTTGACGCGGTTGCCAATGCGACGGTTCCGCTTCCTGGCAACTGCACCGTCGCTACGTATGTGTCGGTTGAGCGTCCGAGCCGCTGACGAGTCGGCCCCGCCACTCCCCGCGCGCTTTTCGTTGTGTCCGGCGTCCCGGCGTCCCTGTGGACGGGGACGGGCTCGGGACGCCAGACACCGTATCGGGCCGCGCCGGACAAAAAAGGCCTTTGGGGCGCGCGGCTGGGAACGTTTTTTTGTCCGGCGCGCCCCAAATCGCTTTGGGGGACGCGACTGGAGATGCTCTCAGGATGGCCAAGCATGAGGAGATCCCATTTTTGTTCTGAGATCCGCGCTACCATTAAAATTGTTAAATTTCTGTGAGTTGTGCCCGTCCGTTTTAGAAAAACAGCTAGCTGTGAGCCTGTGACCGTTTCATATCAACAAATATAGGAACCGTGGCACGGTCGTTTCAGCAAATGAAGATGGTAAAAGTAATAAAGAAACCGTGACCGCATTCTTTCAGCAAAAAAAGTTCCGTCCCTATGGCCAAAACAAAAGTGCAACTAAGAGCATGCCCCAGTTCAAAAAAAAGAGCACCCGTGCCCGGTTTGAGTCGCTGGCGGTTACTCCTGCTCGTCCTCGACGCGCGGTTGACGGCGGACCATCCTCCTCTGACTCGTATCCCCACCGCTCGCCCGCATCTTCCTTGCCGACGGCCCCGGCCACCACGGCCGACAGAGATTTGCAGCCTCACGGAGGTAGAGGAACATGGGCCAGCGCAGGGATGGCTTGGGCATCGCCAGCGACCGTGCGCCCGTCCGTCCCGAGCTTCTCCAAGTCGCCGCCCCAACGAATCCACCGCCACCGGTGAGGCAGAGCGCGGGGCCATATTTCGTGAGGAAATGCCCACGGGCTAGGCCGGCCTAGCTCGCTCGCCGCCGTGCCCAGCCGTCGCGCGCCCGGCTGCATCCCCATGCCCCGACAGCCTGCTCGCCCACTAGTCGCCCGTCCGTGACTCCTAGCGCCTCCCTCCCCGGCAGCCTTCTTCTCCGGGCCTCCGGCGTTCCTTCAACCTGCATCCCTGAAGGCGGTGGCATCCCGCGCGTCCACTTGCACGCGGGGCGTCCGCGAGCCGCCCCTTATCGGCCTCCCAAGCGCAGAGCTCTAACCCGGCTCCTCCCACCGGGTGCCACCGCCACACAGCTCAAAATCCCACCGGGTGCAGGGAAGAAGTGGAGAGGTGGGTCGCGCTTGAGCCGACGGGAATCACGGGAAGGAGGTGGCAGACCTCCGCAGGGGTCTCCGTCTGCGATTGCTAGGATGACGATGGGGGACCAGAAAGATCAATTAGAATGGCATCAAATTAAACGAGCTGAAAAATTCATCATACACAACTAACTAATATATCAAATCAGTTGAGCTCAAGAATCATTCACGGAAGCAATAAAACCAATCTGATTCTCCAAAGTTGTTCCTTCACAGAAACATGATACGTTGGAGGACATGGATCTTGAGCTTCATGTACAAGTACAATCTGCAACACAGCACGAACCAAAATCAGATCCAGAAAAAGAAAAGCCAGGCAGGACGGAGAGAAACTCAGTAAAAAGGGAGACGAGAGCATTGAGGATGCCCACCTCCGGGAGAATGCTGGGCAGTGAATCCCCGGGTGTATGACCTCGTTCGCGGCGACTAGACCAGCTGAGCTAGTGTTGGAGCGGCGCCAGATCTGGGGATGCCTGGCTCGTTGCCAGGGGAAGCAGCCATGGTTGCGGGCAAGATCCAACCGGCTGCACAAGTTTCAGAATAGCAAGTACAACCATCACCGACACCAAGCATGAACAAAATGCAGTAAAAAAATTGATGATCAAAATTTCCAAGGATCCGGAGTATGAAAAACTCCACACAAATCATGAACACATGTGATCTGAATCCGGCACACACCATGTACAAAAAAAATTAACACGGAAAAATCAATACTGCAGGATGATTTGATCTCTGTCGGGTACGCACCATGTAAAAAAATCAACACATCAAATCTAGTTAAAAAAATTGCCCTTTCTCTGCATGACCATGGGATATCAGCGGTATCCAAAATTTCAGATCGAAAAACAACAACAAGGATCTGAATCGGGAGAACAGCGGTATCCAGATCGAAAAAAGGAGTTTACCAAAATTCAGATCAAAAGAAAACAACAAAATAAGCGACCTCGACCCTGCCTTCTTCTGCCCTATGAGCTGCTCCAGTTAGCCTCTCCCACAGAATCCACCATCGGGGCCGAGCGATGTAGCTCAGGTGGCGCCGAACGGGAAGAAGGGCCGCTGAACTGTGGAGGGGTAGGCGGACAGGGGCTGCACCGAGTGGCCAGCGGCATGGTGAGCGGTGAGTGGACGCGATCTCTGGCAGCGGGTGGGTTGTGGTGGACCATGGCCACGGAGCTCTTCATCACCGTCCATGCGCAGTGGTCTCCCAAACCACGGAGGCTGCGGGCTTGGTGGTCTCCTGGCCTTGCGGTGCTTGAGCAGTGGGACTAGGGACGCCGGCGGTGGATTTGATGGGTCGCGCGCGGTGGATATGGAGCAGGGCCGTCGCTCCATGGAAGGAGTGTGGCAGGGGCGTCGGGCCGCCAGGCCGTGGAGGCAGCGGGGCTGAGCAGCTGCGCCGTGGATGGAGCTGGGTGGGCGGCGCGCGGTGTAGAAGTGGGGCTGTGGGGGATGAGTTGAAAACGAGAGAGTGGGGGAGACGATATGAGGAGAGGGAGAGGATAGGAACGAGGTGGATTACGTTTGCGCTCAGCGGGTATGTGGTGTGCGCAGCTTGTCATTTTAGTTCGGACGGTGACCGTGGTTTGCTTGTCGTTTTAGTTTGAACCGTGACCGTGTCTAACTTGTCATTTTGGTACCAAATGTGTGTGGAACCAGACAACGGTGCGGTTGGTTCTGCTCGTTATGTAACGGAGCTGCGTGGTGGCAGCGGGAAAGCACTT
Organism: Lolium perenne; assembly: GCF_019359855.2. NCBI lineage: Eukaryota > Viridiplantae > Streptophyta > Magnoliopsida > Poales > Poaceae > Lolium > Lolium perenne. Next base: position 42,626,202 of record NC_067245.2, on the reverse strand, counting down.
GCAAAGTCTTTAACACCGTGTGCTTCCTTTGTGCTCCCTATAGAAGATCTAATGGTTGGATGGGTATGCATAGCTATGCCCCATGGTAGCCCACTATTTCCCATATAATATAGTAAGCACTCAAGTTGATGAACAAGGGCTAGACATATTCAAAACAGAAAAGGCATGTATCTACCTCCTAACACCCTTAATTATGTCTTATGAAGACAAGCATGAAGAGAAGTACGTGGTTTTGGGTTTCAAACATGGAAATTTCAAAAACTTCCCAAAAGCTTAATTTTAGAGTGACTAAGAAGGATCCAAGCTTACCTTTTCATTTTCATGTTTATGCTTGTTTAAATCTTGGTCAAACATAGGATTTGACCAAGATTCAAATGGTCATCCATTTAGAACAAATTAAAAAATAAAAAACCAACGCACATATAGTCTTCGATCTTATGTCATATAGTAAGCATTCAAGTTGATAAACAAGCATATCTAGACATATTCAAACCCGACAAATCATGTATCTACCCCCTAAAACCCTAAACTAGCTTTGTCTTATGAAGTCAAGCATGAAGAGAAATGGTTTTGGGTTTCAAACATGGAAATTTCAAGAACCCCCCCCCCCCCCCCAAAGCTTCATTTTAGAGTGACTAAGAAGGATACATGCTTACATTTTCATTTTCATGTTTTAAGCTTGTTTAAATCTTGGTCAAACCTAGGATTTGACCAAAACTCAAATGGGCATAAAATTTCAAAAAAACACAAAAAATGAAAAGCCAAAGCACATAACCTTCTTATGTCATATATAGTAAGCAGCATTCAACTTGATGAACATGGCCGGTCTAGACATATTCATAACAGAAAAAAGCATGTATCTACCCCCTAACACTTAACTCTGTCTTAATTATGAAGTCAAGCATGAAGAGAAGTGGTTTTGGGTTTCAGACATGGAAATGTCAAAAACTTCCCAAAAGCTTGTTTTAAAGTGACTAAGAAGGATCCAAGCTTACCTTTTCATTTTCATGTTTTAAGCTTGTTTAAATATTGGTCAGACCTAGGATTTGACCAGGATTCAAATGGGCATAAAAATTCAGGAAAAATAAAAAAAATGAAAAAACAAAGCACATAGTCTTCTTACGTCATATATATATAGTAAGCATATTCAAGTAGATAAACAAGGTCTAGACATATAGTAAGTAATAAGTATGTAAAATTGATTTTTGGGGATTTATAGGACGAAGTTATAACACACACCTACATTTCAAATTGGAATTACTTTTAATAAATCAGCATAAAATCATTTAAATGTGTGAAACTAGCTAGAAAGCACTAAAAAACATAAAGAATTGGGAATTTCCACTAATATGTGGCCTAATTTATCTTAAAAATGTAGAGGCGCCATTTTGAGCCGTATCTTATGTACCCCATTCACAAAATAAACCTATTTTAACATGTAGAAAATGAAAAATGAGTTTTTATATACCGAAAAGTTGAAAAGTCTAGTCAGCAACATTGTTGGGAATGGCAAGATGCATCACCATGCCCAATTTGGGCACATTATAACAAACTATGCCACAAATATGGCCATTACTACGCCATTTGTTGGCTTGAAACCCATGAATCTTCATACACGATAGTCCGTTTTGTGAAGAGATTTTGTTTTTTACTACCCTATCACAGGTTTCTTATTTTCCCTGTCAACTAGTACACCTATAAGCACTCAATGCGGAAGGGTTCCATTTCTGAGGTTTTCTTTATTTTCATTTATTTATTTCAAAACCAGGTAAAAATGGTCGACATGATTATCCATGCAAAGGGGTCGAATATTTCTAGGCAGCACATGTGTTTGCCCGTCCAGTGAAACTCGGAGGAAGAGGGATCACACGGAAGGAGACGAAGGGAGAGAAGTGAGGGGGGTGATACGTCTCCGACGTATCGATAATTTCTTATGTTCCATGCCACATTATTGATGATATCTACATGTTTTATGCATACTTTATGTCATATTTATGCGTTTTTCGGAACTAACCTATTGATGAGATGCCGAAGGGCCAGTTGCTGTTTTCTGCTGTTTTTGGTTTCAGAAATCCTAGTAAGGAAATATTCTCGGAATCGGACGAAATTAATGCCTAGCATCCTATTTTTCCACGAAGCTTCCAGAACACCCGAGAGCCGCCAGACGGGAGCCCTGGGGGCCCACACGCCAGGCCGGCGTGGCCCAGGCCCTGGCCGCGCCGCCCTATTGTGTGGCTTCCTCGTCAGCCCCCCGACTCCGCCTCTTCGCCTATTTAAAGGTCCCTGACCTAAAGCCTCGATACCGATAGCCACGATACGGAAAACCTTACTGAGGCGCCGCCGCCGCCAATCCCATCTCGGGGGATTCAGGAGATCGCCTCCGGCACCCTGCCGGAGAGGGGAATCATCTCCCGGAGGACTCTTCACCGCCATGGTCGCCTCCGGAGTGATGAGTGAGTAGTTCACCCCTGGACTATGGGTCCATAGCAGTAGCTAGATGGTCGTATTCTCCTTATGTGCTTCATTGTTGGATCTTGTGAGCTGCCTAACATGATCAAGATCATCTATCTGTAATGCTATATGTTGTGTTTGTCGGGATCCGATGGATAGAGAATACTATGTTATGTTGATTATCAATCTATTACCTATGTGTTGTTTATGATCTTGCATGCTCTCCGTTATTAGTAGAGGCTCTGGCCAACTTTTACTCTTAACTCCAAGAGGGAGTATTTATGCTCGATAGTGGGTTCATGCCTCCATTAAATCTGGGACAGTGACAGAAAGTTCTAAGGTTGTGGATGTGCTGTTGCCACTAGGGATAAAACATTGATGCTATGTCTGAGGATGTAGTTATTGATTACATTACGCACCATACTTAATGCAATTGTCTGTTGTTTGCAACTTAATACTGGAAGGGGTTCGGATGATAACCTGAAGGTGGACTTTTTAGGCATAGATGAATGCTGGATAGCGGTCTATGTACTTTGTCGTAATGCCCAATTAAATCTCACTATACTTATCATATCATGTATGTGCATTGTCATGCCCTCTCTATTTGTCAATTGCCCGACTGTAATTTGTTCACCCAACATGCTATTTATCTTATGGGAGAGACACCTCTAGTGAACTGTGGACCCCGGTCCTATTCTTTACATCGAATACAATCTACTGCAATATTTGTTCTTTACTATTTCCTGCAAACAATCATCATCCACACTATACATCTAATACTTTGTTACAGCAAGCCGGTGAGATTGACAACCTCACTGTTTCGTTGGGGCAAAGTACTTTGGTTGTGTTGTGCAGGTTCCACGTTGGCGCCGGAATCCCTGGTGTTGCGCCGCACTACATCTCGCCGCCATCAACCTTCAACGTGCTTCTTGGCTCCTCCTGGTTCGATAAACCTTGGTTTCTTTCTGAGGGAAAACTTGCTACTGTGTGCATCATACCTTCCTCTTGGGGTTCCCAACGAACGTGTGTGTTACACGCCATCAAGCTCTTTTTCTGGCGCCGTTGCCGGGGAGGAAAGGTAAAAGGCACTCATACTCCGGTCCCAGGTAAAGTACTTTTCTGTTGCCGTTGTGTGTGTGCTCAAAGCAATTTCCTTTAGATCCTGCAATTGCATCTTTTTGTTTCTTGTTTACACTAGTTAGGCATAATGGACAACAATGAGCTTCTTATTCTATTTCCTGATTTAAGACATGGATGGTTTGATGCGAAAATTAAAAAACCTATGGAACATATTAGTATGAACGCTTTGAACACCATTGTTGCTAATGATATGGAAAATTCTAAGCTTGGGGAAGCTGGCTTTGATGAGCATGATATTTTTAGTCCCCCAAGCATTGAGGAGAAAATTTACTTTGATGATACTTTGCCTCCTATTTATGATGATTATAATGATATTGGTCTTTTAGTACCGCCTGTTATGGAGGATAAATTTGATTATGATTACAATATGCCTCCTATATTTGATGATGGGAATAATAATGATAGCTACTTTGTTGAATTTGCTCCCACTACAACTAATACAATTGATTATGCCTATGTGGAGAGTAATAATTTTATGCATGAGACTCATGATAAGAATGCTTTATGTGATAGTTATATTGTTGAGTTTGCTCATGATCCTACTGGATATTATTATGAGAGAGGAAAATATGGTTGTAGAAATTTTCATGTTACTAAAACACCTCTCTATGTGCTGAAATTTTTGAAGCTACACTTGTTCTATCTTCCGATGCTTGTTACTTTGCTCTTCATGAACTTGTTTATTTACAAGATTCCTATGCATAGGAAGCATGTTAGACTTAAATGTGTTTTGAATTTGCTTCTTGATGCTCTCTTTTGCTTCTCTTATTCCTCGCGAGTGCATCATTAAAATTGCTGAGCCCATCTTAATGGCTATAAAGAAAGAACTTCTTGGGAGATAACCCATGTGTTTATTTTGCTACTGTTTTTTTGTGTCTTGGAAGTTGTTACTACTGTAGCAACCTCTCCTTATCTTATTTTATTGCATTGTTGTGCCAAGTAAAGTCTTTGATAGCAAGGTTGATACTAGATTTGGATTACTGCGCAGAAACGGATTTCTGCCTATCACGAATTTGGGCAGGGTTCTCTGTAGGTAACTCAGAAAAATCTGCCAATTTACATCCGCGATCCTCAGATATGTACGCAACTTTCATTCAATTTGAGCTTTTTCATCTGAGCAAGTCTGGTGCCACTTTAAAATTCGTCTTTACGGACTGTTCTGTTTTGATAGATTCTGCCTTTTATTTTGCATTGCCTCTTTTGCTATGTTGGATGAATTTCTTTGTTCCATTAATGTCCAGTAGCTTTGTGCAATGTCCAGAAGTGTTAAGAATGATTATGTCACCTCTGAACATGTGAATTTTTATTATGCACTAACCCTCTAATGAGTTGTTTCGAGTTTGGTGTGGAGGAAGTTTTCAAGGATCAAGAGAGGGAAATGATGCAATATGATCAAGGAGAGTGAAAGCTCTAAGCTTGGGGATGCCCCGGTGGTTCACCCCTGCATATTTTAAGAAGACTCAAGCGTCTAAGCTTGGGGATGCCCAAGGCATCCCCTTCTTCATCGACAACATTATCAGGTTTCTCCCCTGAATCTATATTTTTATTCCATCACATCTTATGTACTTTACTTGGAGCGTCTGTGTGCTTTTGTTTGTGTTTTTGTTTGAATAAATGCTTCTGTGGGAGAGAGACACGCTCCGCTGGTTCGTATGAACACATGTGTTCTTAGCTTTTAATGTTGATGGCGAATGTTGAAACTGCTTCGTTCATTGTTATATGGTTGGAAACGGAAAATGCTACATGTAGTAATTGGTAAAATGTCTTGGATAATTTGATACTTGGCAATTGTTGTGCTCATGTTTAAGCTCTTGCATCATATACTTTGCACCTATTAATGAAGAAATACATAGAGCTTGCTAAAACTTGGTTTGCATAATTGGTCTCTCTAAGGTCTAGATAATTTCTAGTAAAGATTTTGAACAACAAGGAAGATGGTGTAGAGTCTTATAATGTTTACAATATGTCTTTTATGTGAGTTTTGCTGCACCGGTTCATCCTTGTGTTTGTTTCAAATAACCTTGCTAGCCTAAGCCTTGTATCGAGAGGAAATACTTCTCATGCATCCAAAATCCTTGAGCCAACCACTATGCCATTTGTGTCCACCATACCTACCTACTACATGGTATTTCTCCGCCATTCCAAAGTAAATTGCTTGAGTGCTACCTTTAAATAATTCAAAATTTATCACCTCTGATTTGTGTCAATGTTTTATAGCTCATGAGGAAGTATGTGGTGTTTATCTTTCATTCTTGTTGGGCAACTTTCACCAATGGACTAGTGGCTTCATCCGCTTATCCAATAATTTTGCAAAAAGAGCTGGCAATGGGATTCCCAGTCCCAAATTAATTAACAAAAATAGACACTCCTCCATGGTATGTGATTGTTGGATGGCACCCGAAGGATTCGGTTAGCCATGGCTTGAGAAAGCAAAGGTGGGGAGGAGTGACATAGGCATCCCAAATGGGCCTGCCGAAGATAGTACCCGGGGTTTACTGAAAGCCCACTACCCGAAGAATAAGAAGATTCGGGAGCCCAAGATATATCAAGGAAAGTCAAGAGTTGTAATAGGAAGTGTTATTTGTAATCTGGCGGGATGAGTTAGAAACCGTCCCGGACTCTGTAACTTGTATAGCACGAATCCCTCGGCTCCACCTCCTATATAAAGGGGGAGGCGAGGGACGAAAAGAGAATCGAATCATTGTCTGCAAACCCTAGTTTTCATATTCGTCGAGTACTTTCCGGCTGAAACCTTCGAGATCTACTTACCCTCTACTTCCAACTAAACCCTAGCCTACAATCCATAGGCATTGACAAGTTGATACCTTGTCAATTGGCGCCGTCTGTGGGAACTAGAGGCGTAAGGAGCTGATCTCGATGGCACGCTCAAGATCTTCGACATCGTCAACCGCAAGCAACACAATGGATCGAGGTAAACAGATCGCTGCTGGTCTTGTCGATTTTGTTCCTCACCCACCCTCCCGTTTGGATGCATATGCGTATCTGGCGGAGCCCATGGAGATGACGTTCGGAAGGTTTCACTTTCGCGTCGAGAAGGAAGGATCGTATCGTGTCGAGATTCCGATTTCGTCGGGATCGTCGGTGGTCGATTCCGATTTTTCAAACTATGCATCGTCAACCGAGTCAGGAGAAGAAGAAACCTCGGCGACACGCTACGTCAGCACCAGAGCAAGAGAGAAACTCGCCAAGATCTTCAATGACATGTCGTTTGAGTCATCTGCGGACTCATATATAAGCGATGGCTCAAGCGATGTCGACAGTTACGACTTCATCGACAAATCTCTCACAGTGGGCAAGGTCTTCATCAATCTCAACGATGATGTCACCAAACCCAACGTAGATCTGAGTACAAAGTATCATCAGATTTACGCCATTGAAGATCAAGAGGAGACATCTGAGGCTTTCGACAGTTTGGGAAATCCATACGTCGATCCCTCCAATCTGCGACAAGGCCTGGGCAACAAATACGTCGGGCCAGAGCCGCGAGATAGAGTTCAACTTTCACAAGCAGCGTGGGACAGAGCCGCGAGAGCTATGAACGGCACAGAACCAATGGCTACCACAGCCACACCAAGAATTGCAAGCATATCAATATAGGCTCGCACGAGCTGCCAGGGAATTGGAAAACAGACAATTGAGTTGAACAGAGAAAGGAGGCAGCTTCTGCATCCAGCAGGAGACGGGCAGATCTAAGTCGACAATCTAGAACTACGGGTGATAGCCACCGGGAGGCGTGGAACAGAGCAAGATCAAGGCTGCAACACATACCCGAAGCAGAAAGAGAGCACTTGGTCCGTAACCTCGACATGTCCTTCATGTCGATAGATACAAGAGGAAACATCATCCCTAAGACACCAGAGGCTGGGTATATGGCGACACATGCTTTTATCCTTGCGTCTAAACCACCTCCAGGTGATCCAAGGGAAACATTGTACAATATGGCGGTAGCAGGAGTTGGAGCTATGGGGACAGCGTTTGTATCAACGCCTCCCGAAGGAGTGGCAAGGCAAAATAGTCCACGACCCTGCAGCAGCAATGCGGCAGACTCGAAGGGCCAAGTGGAGCAAGAGACACAAGAAGACAGCAAGAGTCGACGTAGCGCGGCAAAGCGTAAGGGATCATCGGCAATCTCCGGAATTGACCGACGAAGATATGTGTGGCTTGCCATGCTTTACGAGGAGAGTCCGGAAAACTCGAGTCCCCTCAGGATTCAAGTTACCCGATAATTTCAAGAAGTTCGACGGCCTTCAAGATCCAGAGGATTGGCTAGTCGACTATCTGGAGACGGTGAAGCTCACAGGAGGAACTAGGGCAACAGCCATGCAAAGTATCCAGGTGCATTTGAGTGGAGCCGCACGATCTTGGATAAAGAAACTCGCTCCAGATCCATCGACACTGGGAAAGTTTCGAGGATGTGTTCGTCAAGAACTTTAGATCCACGTGCAAAAAACCCGCGTCGTTAGAGGAGTTGAGAGCGTGTCGACGTGCCGATGAGCCAATGAGGAAGTACATCTAGAGGTGGAATATCATTAAAAACTCAGCAGAAAATATATCCGACGAGAGAGCAATAGATGCGTTTGTCGCAGAGTCGCGTGGAGATTTCGTCGAAGACTTGGGAAGGACCAATCCAAAGACAGATCCGCGTTAATGGAGATAGCAAATAAATGGGCAGACGGAGAAGACGCCGTCCACAACAAACGACACAGTCGCGAGAGGAGGACCGCGGTCGAAACTATCAACCGAGGCGAAGATTTCCTCGGACGTACTGTAACTACGACGCTCCAGACAAATTTCGGCAGGTTTTCGGACAAACACAGGAGGAAGCAACAGAGATGATTACCAGAGAAGCAGTGAGCAGCGAGGTGATAACAGGGATGATTTACGCAACAGGCAAAATAGCGGGCCTAGGTTCCCAAGACCTTTCGTGTCCCCCGAAGAGATGATGAACGGACCGTGCCGTATGCATTTTTCCTCGACAAAGAACGGAAAAAGACAAATGTGGCACTTGCGTAAGGATTGTCGAAATTTTCAAGCAATGTTGCGGTATGCAGAGAACGCTAATGCGCGGGCAGCACAGAGAAATCCTAGAGAACCCGTAAGCGAGATTCACTTGCCGCCTCCTCCCGCGATTACAGACGACAATCGGCATCAGCTCGTAATAGCGGCAGCACTCGCACCACCACCTTATGTTGATCCTAATTCCAATGGAGCAGTTGTTGATGATTCGTAAGGGAAGGCCGTCCAATAGAGCTCGTAAAGTAATCTCACGACAGGTGTTTATGGCAGAGAAAATGCCTCCACCAACAGCTTGAGTACCTTAATTGGTCGTGACAAGATATCGGCTTCACAATAGCAGATCATCCGCAGCAAGTTCCTCGACCAGGGCAGTCAAGACTTATTCTCGCCAAAGAAGCTATCGCGGGATTTGATGTCTCTCGAGTATTCATAGACGGCGGCAGCAGCTTAAACCTTATGTATGCAGATACATTGAGGAAGATGAACATATCCTTAGCAAACTTGAAACCAACAGACACAAGGTTCCACGGCATCACACCGGAGAAACCAAGTTATCCATTGGGAAAGATCAATCTCGACGTTCGCCTTGGGACCCGAGAAAATTATAGAATCGAGAGGCTCGAGTTTGAAGTCGTAGATTTTCCGTCGCAATATCACGCTCTCGTTGGGACGACCAGCATATGCTAGATTTATGGCAAAGCAAGCCACACTATACATACTTGTTGTGGAGGTTGCCTGGACCAAAGGGACCAATCACGCTAAAGGAAGCTTTGCCTTAGCCGATAAGTGCGACAAGGATTTCCACCGGTTGTCGAAACCTTCGGGATGCAAGCTGAGTACTTGGCGTCAAAAAGCATGACTGATTACGACGCATCGCAGACGTTGGAAGGCCAAACAAAGAATCAACTTTCGCATCGAGAAAAATTCAAAAGAGGTGCAGATTCACCCGACAGACCCAAAAAAGACGACATCTATCGCAAACGACATGGATATCGCATAGGAAAGCGCGCTCGTCGAGTTCCTCCGTGAGCACCGGAAAATCTTCGCATGGTGTCCACCGACATGCCAGGAGTACCTGTGGAACTTGCCGAGCACCACCTAAACTTGGATCCACTAGCGAGACCAATCAAACAACCTTTGCGACGTTTTTGAACCAAACCGCAAAGCCATGCTGTCGTAAATTAATCGACTACAAGAAGCTGGTTTTATCAAAGAGATATTCACAAGCCACATGGGTAGCAAATCCCGTGTCTGGTGCCGAAGAAAAACACTAAGGTCCTTCGCATGTGCGTCGACTTTACGTGTGTCAATAAACATTGTCCAAAGGATCACTTTCCCCTCCCGAGGATCGATCAAATTATCGACTCCACGGCTGGATGTGAACGTCTTTCCTTCCTGGATGCATATTCTGGTTATAACCAGATCAGATTGAAAGAAGATGATGAAGTAAAGACCGCGTTTATTACACCTTACGGCGTGTTTTGCTACAGAACAATGCCCTTTGGTCTAAAAAATGCGGGAGCAACATATCAAAGGATGATGCAGAAGTGTTTGGCGACACAGATTGGGAAGAACGTGCAAGTATACATTGATGATGTCGTCATAACATCAAAAAAGGGGGCAACGCTGATCGAGGATCTCAAGGAAACCTTCGACAACCTTGATAAGTTCTCGCCTCAAACCGAACCCGACGAAGTGTTCCTTTGGCGTCCCAAATAGGAGAACTTTTGGGGTTTCTAGTATCAGCAAGAGGGATTGAAGCAAATCCCGACAAAATACAAAGCTATCGTAACAATGAGGAAGCCAACAAAGTTGAAGGAGATACAACAGCTAACGGGGCGAGTCGCAGCTTTGAGTAGATTCGTCGCTAGGCTGGGAGAAAAGGCACTGCCGTTCTACGCTTTGATAAAACAAGGAGATAAATTTCAGTGGAACAAAGAAGCCGACAGAGCTTTCGAGGATTTGAAGCGCACAATTTCGACACCGCCAATTCTGGTGGCACCAAAAGAAAGGGAACCCCTCCTGCTATATATCGCAGCCACACCCCAAGTGGTGAGCACGGTGCTAGTTGTCGAAAGGGAAGAAGAAGGAAAACTCCACGGCGTGCAGAGGCCGCATACTTCGTCGGCCGAAGTTCTATCACCATCTAAACAAAGGTATCCGCAGTACCAAAAGATAGCATATGGAGTATTCACGACAGCACGAAAATTGCGCCACTATTTTTCGGCACATCCGATCATAGTGGTCAATGAAGCTCCCTTGTCAAATATACCGAACAACCCGTGAGTTACGGGTCGTGTCTCCCTTTGGGGAATAGAACTTTCCCCTCGGGACATCACGTATGAAAAAAGAAAAGCAATAAAATCGCAAATACTGCCGGACTTCATCGCAGAGTGGATGGAGTTGCAAAATACAGGACCTCCAGACTTATCGAGAACTTGGACCATGAACTTCGACGGGTCCAAAAGATCGGAAGGAGTCGGCGCAGAGTAGTACTCATATCACCCGAAGGCGACAAGTTGAAGTACATCCTCCGGATGACGTTCCCTAACGCATCTAACAATGAAGCAGAATACGAGGCTCTCATACATGGAATGAAGATGGCGAAAGCTGCGGAGCAACTCGACTAAAAATCTTTGGCGACTCACACTGGTGGCACAGCAAGTTATGAACCAATGTGATGCAACAATGATAGCATGATGGCATACAAGGAGGTATACAACGAACTCGAGAAGTTGTTCGATGGATGCGAAGTAAACCATATTAGCAGATTGAGCAACGACGAAGCCGATGTTCTTGCAAACATCGGGTCGTAATGCCTTGCAGTCCCGCCAGTGTATTCTGGGAAGAAATAACAGAGAGATCCACTAAGTCGACAAAATCAAAAAAGAAGGAGAAGAAACCCTCGGGGGCTACCAAGGAAAAGCAAGAGGACGAAGAAGAAGATCAGACCTGGTCATGGTGATACGTATACCGTGGATGCAGCCGTACATATCATACATCCCGAGGAAAGAAATACCCGACGACCCAGCTTGAGGCAAGGCGAGTAATTCGACGCTCCAAAGCTTTCACGGTGGTCAAGAGAGAATTGTATAAGCGAAGTATTTCAGGCGTCTTGCAAAGGTGCGTCACACCGCAGGAAGGAAGAATAATTCGAAGGATGTACACGAGGGAATATGTGGCCACCACGCAAGTAGTCGAGCTATCGCAGCCAAAGTTTTTCGAGCAGGATTCTACCGGTTGACAGCAATCGAGGACGCCAAGGACATAGTAAGAACTTGCGACGCGTGTCAAAGGTTTGCCGCAAAACCTCACTCTCCAAAGAGCAGAGCTAGCACCAATACCATTGTCATGGCCCTTTGCTCAATGGGGACTTGATATGGTGGGTAAGTTACACAAATCCTGGCCAGGAGGAAAGGAGTACATGCTAGTAGTCACGACAAGTTTACAAAATGGATAGAAGCGAAGCCGATAAATTCACCGGATGGAGCATCCGCAAAGAAAATTCGTAAAAGGCCTCGTCTTCAGATTTGGAGTGCCCCATAGCATCGTCACGTACAACGGCAGAACTTCACATCCCATGAATTCAAAGATTATTGCGAAGAGGTGGGTATCAAGCTGAACTTTGCGTCGCTTGCACATCCTCAAACCAATGGGCAAGTCGAGAAAGCCAACGGTATCATCTGCAATGGCATCAAGAAGCGCTTGTTAGGACCACTGGAAAAAGCTCGACATACCTGGCCGTAAGAACTACCAAGCGTGTTGTGGAGCATCCGAACAACACCAAACACAAGAACGCAGAAACTCCGTTTTTTCTCGGTTCATGGAGCATAAAGATTACCAATCGAGATAGAGCACAACTCTCCACGTGTCGCTGAATATGATGAAGAAACATCGAGAAGAGCGCTAGAGGACGACGTCGACGCACTTGATGAAGCTCGAGATGAAGTATTATCTCGGGTAACCAAATATCAACAGACTTGAAAAATTACCACGCCGACGTTTGCGGCCAAGATCTTTTCAGGTGGGCGACCTAGTTCTTCGGCTCACGCAAAAAAGTCATGAAAAACTCGAGTCACCATGGCTTGGCCCTTACATCGTCACTAAGTAATCGGAGGAGGAGCATATAGGATAAAGGACAAGAAGACAGGGGTGGAGGAGCCAAACCCCGGAACGTGGCGCAACTTAGGCGGTTCTACGCCTAGAGTCGAAATATAGTCCTTGTAAAACTTCAATGTACCGAAACGCCTGCGAGTTTTCGGACGCACTCTTTTCCTTTTTCGGGGCACCGAGTGGGGCCGGAGAAGGTTTTTAATGAGGCGGGCTCGCGGTGCTGCAATATAATAAAGATAGTGACAATATAACTTTTCTTCTTTATCGACATGACCAAAATCTTTGCTCCGACGAATTTCAATATAGTTCATCGACAAAAGAAAAACCTTGCCTTGGTATTCAAATACCTCGTGAGTCAATAAAAATACAAAATAGTACTCAGCAAAAAGCTCGGGGGCTCATATTCACCTTAAGTATATATATGCCTTGGTTTAAAACCTCGCAAATATACAAATATAATAACGACTCACCGAAACACTCGGGGCTAGACAAACAGAGAAATATAATGATTGCTTTACAATATAGTCATGGATTACAAAGAAGAAATATCTACAAGAAGAAAATAACTAGTCTTGATTCAGTATGTCATCAAGAGTAACTCTGTTTTCCTCAGAGCAGCACCAAGAAAATCGGCATAATGGCCATCGGCAAAAAGTCGGCATCCATCCGAAGCAGGTCCTCAATCATTTCTTCGGCTATGGGCGTAACCTTCGTGTTAATCCCGTCAACACCAACTCTCCGACGTTTTACCTTTTGGTGAACCTTCTCGACAACCCGGGTAAGGTCAAGTTTCGAGTGGCAGATCCGGAGCATGATAAGAGCAAATCCGGCGCCGCCTACTAGTTGAGCTCGACAAAATCATGGATACTGCGAGCATCCTTAAACCTTTCCATCAATTCAGAAGAGTTTTTGGTTGGACGTTCCGAGGAAACATGGAGTTGTAAACCATGGACAAGGTCTTGGTACAGAAGTCAAGGAAATCGCGAGTTTGAGAGGTGCGATCTTGAAATCTGACAATTTGGCGGGTCCTCTCCGGGGTAGCCCAAAACAAAGAACCATGATCCAGGGAAAGATTAACAAGGAGGTTTGTCCTAGCACTTACTCTCTTCCTCGGCAGCAACATCGCAAAGGCACCTATCGTAACAAAGAAGTGGAAACTTTTAAGAGACAATAGCATGAAGATGAAAGATATCGAGGATGAAACAGCATACCCGACATATCTCGCACCGGCTTCATTCATTAATTCGAGCATGAAATTTTCTCGAGTAGTCGCCTTTTCAGCCTCGGAAGCAAGAAACTCCTTGGCAGCCACGGCCTCGCGAGCTTGCCGGAGAGCAACTTTTTCGGCTTCGTATGACTTGCGAGATTGTTCCATCATCACAAGTGTTTGCTTCTTTGCATACCGAAGCTGCCGTCGGTTCGTCCAGCTTCTTGCGACAAGGTATCGTCGACAAAAAGATCAGCAAAAGTTCTCCTCGCGTGAGAAGAAGAAGGCGACACATTGGAAGGAGCGGAAGTTGGAGTATAGTTATCAAATATCAACTGAAATATAAACAGGATAAAATCAAACGACAAGCAAAGATAGAATTTTTCATTAATCTCTTGGAATAATTACAAGGGCATTACAAAGGAGCTAAGGAAATACGTGTCGCTAAACGACTACTTTGGCGACAAAAGCAAAAGAAACAAAGAAAAACAGAGGCATGCAACTAGACCTCCGGCCTTGACGAGCTAGGAGTCGACGCTGGCTTAATCCCGAGATAGGCCAAGATCTTCTTCGTGTTGGGCTTGGCCGCCTTGATCAACGACTTCCACCTTGATTGTTCTATTTGCTCTGTCGCCAACTTTCATCCAGCCGATAGTCCTGTCGACTGTCGCCAACCAAGGCGACAAGAGTTTTCAACGGCAACCTTCATATTCTCTTGGCGCATCTTCACCCAAGGTCTTCCTGTATTGAACATCTTGGCAAGGTTGAGGAAAGTCGCAGCTCCTCCTTCTTCGGGAAGAAGTAGGGGAACAATGCCGACAATACCGCATTAGCATTCGATACACCTTCACGAATCTCTGACCCATGAAGCTCCGTATAGGAAAGTGCGTCAAGGACCGGATCATCGACAGGATTCGTCGTGTCAAAATCCTGGTTTGTTTGGACTGTCAAGGAAACAAAGTATTAGTGAAAACACAAGAAACAAAGATTCTCCTAAAAATAGAAGGGAGCAGAAATTACCGAAAGTACGGCGACTCGAGTCTTCAGCGCTTTGAGGATTCCTTCTTCACGAGAAGCTTGCGCAGCTTTGTGCTCATCTAAAGCAGTCGTAGCATCCTTAAGCTTTTTCTCAGCTTCCTCGACACCAGCAGCTTTCGCCTTGGCTTCATCAGCTTCGGTCTTGGCTTTGCTAGCAGCGAGGTCCGCTTTCTTGCGAGCCGCCTCACTTTGCTCAAGTTTTCGAGAAAGTGCGTCGGCGCGTTCGTTAGCCTCTCGCAAGTTTCTCCGTCGAGATATGAAAAAAGAGAGGAGAAAGATCAAAAATCGCGACAAGCACCAAGAGTAAAAAATCAAGGAAAAACAGCAAGTACAAAAGTCGTTACCTTCGGCTCTATTAGCATATTCACGGTACCCAACAAATTGGGAACCGATGCGGAGAAGATCCTTGATCATAGGCTGTTCAACGTGAACACGTAAAGAAAAACATCGGCATGAAAAAGAGAAAAGGTGTGAAAAAACAAAATAAGGAAAATATAGATGCTCGACAAGCTTACATCATCTAGGAGCAGAGTCGACGAACTGCCCAACCGAGGGGCAGGTTCAATAATCTTTTCAACCCTTGCCCTTTTTGGTGAAGGAGCAAGGGGGCTTGATGGCGGAGTAGTGGTGACGACGTTTTGTTGAGGAGGCGAGGTTTCTTCTCCTTCAACTAGCGTGTCCGAGGCAAGTAAGACGTGACGTGCTTGTCCGAGGAGCCACGTCAGTAGTTGGAACTTCTTCCTCGTCATCGCTAATAATCAAAAAATCGGCAGCATAAAAAGCAAGACAAGCTAAATATTTCGAGTACAAAAATAGAGAGAAATAAAGACGACTTACGAGCTGATGAGGGATTCAAAGATAAAGATCGTAAGTTGCCTTCGGATGAGAAGGAACAACTTCTTCAGCCTTAGAGGTGCCGTAATCTTCAACATCAGTCCTTTTCCTTTTGTTCTTGGGAGAAACAGCAGGAGGAAGGGATTGCGTCGATTCACCGGCTTCGCACTCAACTTCTTTTTCATGAGAAGCCGCAGATTTGTGAGAACCCGCGACTTCACTTTCACGAATAGCAGAACCTTGAGTATCTTCGGCAACGATGGCTCGTTCTTCGACTTCTCCACCCTCCTAAGAGGAGGAAGGGAAGTCATGGTAGGATGGTTCTGTAAAAAATAGTGACCGTAAGGAAAATTAAAAGAGATGACAATATAATGAGGTGCAGAGAAAGTGCAAAATAAGGTAAAAACTCGGCAAGACAAAATACCTCGGGAGTGGATTGGCGGCGCCGTACGGTTCCACGCGACAAGAGGAAGGAATTGGGTCTTTACCCAGCGAGAAAGTCTTCGAATCAACTTCTCCAAGTCCTTGGTGGAAAGATCACCGGAGATTCTGTTGGCGTCATTTTTACCGTAATATGTCCAAAGGGGATTTTTGCGAGCTCGGAGAGGCTGCACTCTAATCCTAAGGAAATAGGCAGTGATTTGAACACCGTAAAGCTCTTTGCCTCGAGTATTTTGAAGCTGGCGAATACGAGACATGAGCGCCTCTGTCGCCTTTCTCTCTTCCTCGGAAGCTTCGGCATCCCAGGAGCGGCGGCGCTGAATTTTGGCACTTCCGTCGAAAGGAACTATGTTGTGTTCAACGGAGTTGGCGCTTTCTTCGTGAATGTAGAGCCACTTTTTGCGCCATCCTTGGACAGAAGCAGGACATTTGACGTCGAAATAGTCGACATCGTTGCGAACACAGATAACAACGCCACCTATGTTATAAGTGACGTTGTGGGAGCCATTGCGGCGGAGGCGTAAGATGCGTTTCCACAGAGCCCAATTGGGAGGGATTCCGAGGAAGCATTCGCAAAGTGTGATGAAAATAGAAATGTGAAGGATGGAATTGGGAGTCAATTGGTGCAATTGAATCCCATAAACAAAAAGAAGACCGCGGAGGAAATCGTGGATTGGGGTCGAGAGGCCGCGGATGAGATGATCAACAAAACTAACCCGATACTCCATTGGGGGCTTGGGGTAGCTTTCTTCGCTAGGGAAGCGGATGGCGTCCTCCTTCTTCATGAGGCCAAGCCTCTTCAAAGATGTTGGTGTCTTGGTTGGAGATTTTGGATCTCTCCCACTCAAGATCCTCGGCGGCCATCTTGGATTCCGGAGTGCCGTGGCGAGTCGTACGCGCGCGCGGTGGCATCAATGGCAATGACAGAGCAATGTGTGTGAGTGCGGAAAATCAGAGAGAGATTGGGCGCAGGAGAAGTTTTGCGAAGAGGAACAGGTGAGCGGCGCAAGCGAGGGGATGAACGGAGGTTGAAGAAAGGTTTATATAAGAATCGGGTGAAGCAGTGTGCCGTTGGATGAAGAAATCGTATGGTGAGAATAGATCTTCTAGATACAAGGGTAAAAAGGTATTTTTACTGAGATAGGTGTTACTGTACGTGCGCCTTAAAAAGCGGAGGACGTGTGTCCCCCACTCTGCACGACGTGTTAACGTGGTGGAAGCAATGGACCCACAGGGCAGAAAGATCACGACTATTCGAGAGGGATGAAGTAAATTTGGTTAAGGGAAGCATGTCGATAAGAAAAGTTAAAGAAGATTGGCGACAGGAAGAATTATTCAATACTTCGGGAGCCTTTGATCAAAAACAAGTTTTTCCCCAAATGCTCGGGGCTACTTCGACAAAAAGTAAAAATTCGACTATGACAATATAGAAATTGCGGAGCCTACAACCAAGTACAAGTTCTTGGCTGTAGCCTCGGGGGCTACTCCCATCGGGAGCGCTGTTCGCGCACCCGAGGGGTAAAAAAAAAAGAAGAAGAAGAAAAAGATCATATTGAGAAATAATGACAATATAGCGACAAGGTGGACTAAAATGTTGAGCCTACAACCAAGCACAAGTTCTTGGCTGTAGCCTCGGGGGCTACTCCCATCGGGAACGCTGTTCGCGTGCCCAATGAAATTAACAAAGGAAAAATAGAAAAGCAAGAGAGTATATTTCGAGTTGTAGTTAACTCTACATATACTCCCATCGGGAGAGCAGTATAAGTCATATTTGACTCGATAAAATGTGCCATTCCAACAGCCGGAAAAGCACTCGACAATATATTCTCGTAACGCCAAAGTTGCGATCAATTTCTCGAATGCCGCAAATTTGCGAAGGTAAGACCCCAGATCCGTTCACTGGCGTGGCATCGCCGAAGATCGCGCTCACATTTTTATCCGTATCAACAGATACGAAGAAAAATCCTAACGGACGTGTTAGGTACCCGATAAATTTGACTGGGACTCGACAGAATGGTAAGACCTTAAGCGGCACCTGTCGAAGTTTACACCAGTATCCCGAGATCATGTCCAGGGACGTGATTTTGAAGTAGGTTTTTGTGGATTGCCACTAGAGCAGTTAACTAGTACCTGATCCGTCAGATGAACTAGCCCCAACTACCATTATCCCTGTACAATATAGAATCTTATGTGAAGAAATATAAAAAAGTTAAAGCTTTCGAATAAAAATAAACAGTGGAGATTTTCCCTGATTCTACGATTCAAGCAAAATCTCGGGGGCTACTGACATAGGCATCCCAAATGGGCCTGCCGAAGATAGTACCCGGGGTTTACTGAAAGCCCACTACCCGAAGAATAAGAAGATTCGGGAGCCCAAGATATATCAAGGAAAGTCAAGAGTTGTAATAGGAAGTGTTATTTGTAATCTGGCGGGATGAGTTAGAAACCGTC
Organism: Lolium perenne; assembly: GCF_019359855.2. NCBI lineage: Eukaryota > Viridiplantae > Streptophyta > Magnoliopsida > Poales > Poaceae > Lolium > Lolium perenne. The sequence continues at coordinate 42,607,490 of NC_067245.2, read as the reverse complement.
CCGGACTCTGTAACTTGTATAGCACGAATCCCTCGGCTCCACCTCCTATATAAAGGGGGAGGCGAGGGACGAAAAGAGAATCGAATCATTGTCTGCAAACCCTAGTTTTCATATTCGTCGAGTACTTTCCGGCTGAAACCTTCGAGATCTACTTACCCTCTACTTCCAACTAAACCCTAGCCTACAATCCATAGGCATTGACAAGTTGATACCTTGTCAAGGAGTGTCATCATAATAAAACTAAAATAAAAAGGCACTCCTTCATGGTATGAGATTGTTGGCAGGCACCCGAGGATTCGGTTAGCCATGGTTTGTGAAAGAAAGGTTGGAAGGAGTGCCACACAAAAATAAAAATAAAATGGGAGCCGCTCTTTGAAGGTTTGTCTGGCAAGGGGGTTAGAGTACCCACTACCATTCGTTGACAACAACAAACACCTCTCAAAATTTTACTTTTATGCTCTCTTTATGTTTTCAAAACCAAAGCTCTAGCACAAATATAGCAATCAATGCTTCCCTCTGCGAAGGGCCTTTCTTTTACTTTTATGTTGAGTCAGTTCACCTATTTCTCTCCATCTCAAGAAGCAAACACTTGTGTGAACTGTGCATTGATTCCTACATACTTGCATATTGCACTTGTTATATTGCTTTGCATTGACAACTATCCATGAGATATACATGTTATAAGTTGAAAGCAACCGCTGAAACTTAATCTTCCTTTGTGTTGCTTCAACACCTTTACTTTGATTTATTGCTTTATGAGTTAACTCTTATGCAAGACTTATTGATGCTTGTCTTGAAAGTACTATTCATGAAAAGTCTTTGCTTTATGATTCAGTTGTTTACTCATATCATTACCATTGTTTTGATCGCTGCATTCATTACATATGCTTACAATAGTATGATCAAGGTTATGATGGCATGTCACTCCAGAAATTATCTTTGTTATCATTTACCTGCTCGGGACGAGCAGAAACTAACCTTGGGGATGCTGATACGTCTCCGACGTATCGATAATTTCTTATGTTCCATGCCACATTATTGATGATATCTACATGTTTTATGCATACTTTATGTCATATTTATGCGTTTTCCGGAACTAACCTATTGACGAGATGCCGAAGGGCCAGTTGTTGTTTTCTGCTGTTTTTGGTTTCAGACATCCTAGTAAGGAAATATTTTCGGAATCAGACGAAATTAATGCCCAGCATCCTATTTTTCCACGAAGCTTCCAGAACACCCGAGAGCCGCCAGACGGGAGCCCTGGGGGGCCCACACGCCAGGCCGGCGTGGCCCAGGCCCTGGCCGCGCCGTCCTATTGTGTGTCTGCCTCGTCAGCCCCCCGACTCCGCCTCTTCGCCTATTTAAAGGTCCCTGACCTAAAACCTCGATACCAAGAACCACGATACGGAAAACCTTACTGAGGCGCCGCCGCCGCCAATCCCATCTCGGGGGATTCAGGAGATCGCCTCCGGCACCCTGCCGGAGAGGGGAATCATCTCCCGGAGGACTCTTCACCGCCATGGTCGCCTCCAGAGTGATGAGTGAGTAGTTCACCCCTGGACTATGGGTCCATAGCAGTAGCTAGATGGTCGTCTTCTCCTCATGTGCTTCATTGTTGGATCTTGTGAGCTGCCTAACATGATCAAGATCATCTATCTGTAATGCTATATGTTGTGTTTGTCGGGATCCGATGGATAGAGAATACTATGTTATGTTGATTATCAATCTATTACCTATGTGTTGTTTATGATCTTGCATGCTCTCCGTTATTAGTAGAGGCTCTGGCCAAGTTTTTACTCTTAACTCCAAGAGGGAGTATTTATGCTCGATAGTGGGTTCATGCCTCCATTAAATCTGGGCAGTGACAGAAAGTTCTAAGGTTGTGGATGTGCTGTTGCCACTAGGGATAAAACATTGATGCTATGTCCGAGGATGTAGTTATTGATTACATTACGCACCATACTTAATGAAATTGTCTGTTGTTTGCAACTTAATACTGGAAGGGGTTCGGATGATAACCTGAAGGTGGACTTTTTAGGCATAGATGCATGCTGGATAGCGGTCTATGTACTTTGTCGTAATGCCCAATTAAATCTCACTATACTTATCATATCATGTATGTGCATTGTCATGCCCTCTCTATTTGTCAATTGCCCGACTGTAATTTGTTCACCCAACATGCTATTTATCTTATGGGAGAGACACCTCTAGTGAACTGTGGACCCCGGTCCTATTCTTTACATCGAATACAATCTACTGCAATATTTGTTCTTTACTATTTTCTGCAAACAATCATCATCCACACTATACATCTAATCCTTTGTTACAGCAAGCCGGTGAGATTGACAACCTCACTGTTTCGTTGGGGCAAAGTACTTTGGTTGTGTTGTGCAGGTTCCACGTTGGCGCCGGAATCCCTGGTGTTGCGCCGCACTACATCTCGCCGCCATCAACCTTCAACGTGCTTCTTGGCTCCTCCTGGTTCGATAAACCTTGGTTTCTTTCTGAGGGAAAACTTGCTACTGTGTGCATCATACCTTCCTCTTGGGGTTCCCAACGAACGTGTGTGTTACACGCCATCAGGGGGGCCCTCTTATTTATGGTGTCTGACCTTTTTCAGGGTTTGTCAGTGCGCAGGAGGTGCGAGCGAGCGAGCAAGGCCGATAATGAGAGAGATGTTTTTTCTTTTTTTGAGAGAGAGAGGGACAACCGAAGGATCCTGATGGACTCATACTTCCAATACGCACCAGAGCACAGTTACAATAAGACACAGAATAAACAGGAAATTTCATCTAAATCCCTAACTTTTACATGGAAGACCCCACGCTGAAAGCAAGAAATGCGATCGGGTCCTTAACAGCCACCGCCCAGATTGATCCTCGTCGCAGCCGGGGACGAACCACTTAGCGCGACCAAATCGCCATGGCTACAGTGCGTGCACACCATGGCCTCCGAGCTGAGGTAGAAACGCAATGCCAAAACCAGCAGCCAGCGGAGGTGGATAACTGGAGAGAGAGAGAGGGGGGAGTTTTGATGCGTCTTCTCTTGACAAAGAAGATGGGAGTTTGCCTACCGACCGCACAAGTGTGGGACCTCACGCATGGGAACCACACGTAAGTGACAGACCTATTGGTGTAATAACTCGGGTGATCATTATACTGTATTAGTACAAAGTTTCCTATGGATTCAAGGGTAGGAAAGCCAAGTTAACTCATTTACATGACATTATTTTTTCCATGAAGCCAAGTTAACTCATCTATCAATTGGTACATTCTGGTTATATTCGAAATTTTACTTGAAACTTGTTGTTCATGCCATTTTACTACTCGCCTAACACTTTTTCCACGCGTGAAGGGAGGGGGTGGGCATGATGCTACCCTGAATTTTTGTGACCCCAAAAACTAGCAAATACGAGAGAGGCATCCAAAGAAACACACTCGTCCCCTACCCCCCCCCCCCCCAATTTGAAATCCAGCCAAAGGTGGATCAAAAAAGGCAATCGAAAAGCATGGATTGTTCATCTTTTCCTATATAGTTAGGGTTAGGGTTTATGGTTTATAGAGATGCACATATTTTCATTTCACATTTGTGATGTACAATAATACATAGGTAAGATTCCAAGCATGACCTTTGTTAGAATAACCTTAACATGTTCTCTCACCTTTAGATTCAAATGGGCATAAACATTCAGAAAAAATAAAAAAAATGAAAAAACAAAGCACATAGTCTTCTTATGTCATATACTAAGAATTGAAGTTGATAAACAAGGTCTAGACATATTCAAACCAGTCAAATCATGTATCTACACCTAACCCTAAACTTTATCTTGTGAAGTCAAGCATGAAGAGAAATGGTTTTGGGTTTCAAACATGGAAATTTCAAAAACCTCCCAAAAGCTTCACTTTAGAGTGACTAAGAAGGATACAGGCTTACCTTTTCATTTTCATGTTTTAAACTTGTTTAAATCCTGGTCAAAACTAGGATTTGAACGAGATTCAAATGGGTATAAAAAAATAAAAAAACACACATAGCCTTTTTATGTCATATAATGCATGAGCACTCAAGTTGATAAACATGGTCTAGACATATTCAAACTAGAAAAATCATGTATCTACCCTGGCCCTAACCTTAAACTCTGTATTATGGAGTCAAGCATGAAGAGAAGTGGTTTTGGGTTTCAAACATGGAAATTTCAAATTGATGAACAAGTTCTAGGCATATTCAAAACAGAAAAAGCATGTATCTACCCCCTAACCATAAAGTCGGTCGATCTTATGAAGTCTAGCATGAAGAGAAGTCTTATTGGTTTCAAACATGGAAATTTCAAGAACCTCCCAAAAGCATCATTTTAGAGTGACTAAAAAAGATCCATGCTTGCCTTTACATTTTCATGTTTTAAAATTGTTTAAATCTTGGTCAAACCTAGCTAGTATTCGACCAAGATTCAAATGGGCATAAAATTCAAAAAAACCAGAAAATGAAAACCAAAGCACATAGCCTTCTTATGTCATATATAGTAAGCATTCAAGTTGATCAACAAGGTCTAGACATATTCAAAACAGAAAAAAGCATGTATCGATCTACCCCTAACCCTTAACTCTGTCTTATGAAGTCAAGCATGAAGAGAAGTGGTTTTGGGTTTCAAACATTAGATTGAGATTTCAAGATCGAACCCCCCAAAAGCTTCATTTTAGAATGACTAAGAAGGATCCGGGCTTGCCTTTTCATTTTCATGTGTTTTCAACTTGCTAAAATCTTGGTCAAACTTAGGACTTGACCAAGATTCAAATGGGCATAAACATTCAGAAAAAAAATCAAAAAATGAAAACCAAAGCACATAGCCTTCTTATGTCATATATATATAGTAAGCATTCAAGTTGATCGATATGAACAAGGTCTAGACATATTCAAAACAGAAAAAGCATGTATCTACCCCTAGCCCTTAACTATGTCTTATGAAATCAAGCATGAAGAGAAGTGATTTTGGGTTTCAAACATGGAAATTTCAAAAACTTCTCGCCAAAAGCTTAATTTTAGAGTGAATAAGAAGGATCCAAGCTTAATTACCTTTTCATTTTCAGGATTTATGCTTGTTTAAATCTTGGTCAAACATAGGATTTGACCAACACACATATAGTCTTCTTATGTCATATAGTAAGCATTCAAGTTGATAAATAAGCATGCATGTCTAGACATATTCAAATTAACCCGACAAATCATGTATCTACCCCTAACCCTAAACTCTGTCTTATGAAGTCAACCATGAAGAGAAGTGGTTTTGGGTTTCAAACATTGAGATTTCAAGAACCCCCCAAAAGCTTCATTTTAGAATGACTAAGAAGGATCCAGGCTTACCTTTTCATTTTATGTTTTAAACTTGTTTAAATCTTGGTCAAACCTAGGATTTGACAAGATTCAAATGGGCATAAACATTAATTCAGAAAAAAACAAAAAAATGAAAATACAACGCACATATAGTCTTATTATGTCATATAGTAAGCATTCAAGTTGATAAACAAGCATGTCTAGACATATTCAAACCCGACAAATCATGTATCGATCTACCCCCTAACCCTAAACTATGTCTTATGAAGTCAACCATGAAGAGAAGTGGTTTTGGGTTTCAAACATTGAGATTTCAAGAACCCCCCAAAAGCTTCACTTTTGAATGACCAAGAAGGATCCAGACTTTCCTTTTCATTTTCATGTTTTAAACTTGTTTAAATCTTGGTCAAACCTAGGATTTAACCAAGATTCAATGGGCATAAAAATTCAAAAAACCAGGAAATGAAAAACCAAAGTACATAGCCTTTTTATGTCATATAATGAGCATTCAAGTTGATAAACATGGTCTAGACATATTAAAACAAGAAAAATCATGTATCTACCATGTCCCTAACCCTAAACTCGATCTGTCTTATGAAGTCAAACATGAAGAGAAGTGGTTTTGGGTTTCAAACATGGAAATTTCAATAACCTCCCAAAAACTTCATCTTAGAGTGACTAAGAAGGTTCCATGCTTACCTTTTCATTTTCATGTTTTAAATTAACTTTTTTAAATCTTGGTCAAACATAGGATTGACCAAGATTCAAATGGGCATAAACATTCAGAAAAAATTTAAAAATAAGAAACGAACGCACATATAGTCTTCTTATGTCATATAGTAAGCATTCAAGTTGATAAACAAGCATGTCTAGACATATTCAAACCCGACAAATCATGTATCTACCCCCTAACCCTAAACTAGATTTGTCTTATGAAGTCAATCATGAAGAGAAATGGTTTTGGGTTTCAAACATGGAAATTTCTAGACCCCCCCCCCCAAAGCTTCATTTTAGAGTGACTAATTAAGAAGGATTCAGGCTTACCTTTTCATTTTCATGTTTTAATCTTGTTTAAATCTTGGTCAAACCTAGGATTTGACCAAGATTCAAATGGGCATAAAAATTCAAAAAACATAAAAAATGAAAAACTAAAGCACATAGCCTTCTTATGTCATATATATATAGTAAGCCTTCAATTTGATGAACAGGGTGTAGACATATTCAAAATAGAAAAAGAATGTATCTACCCCCTAACCCTTAACTCTGTCTTATGAAGTCAGGCATGAGGATAAGTGGTTTTGGGTTTCAAACATGGAAATTTCAAAAACATCCCAAAAGCTTAATTTTAGAGTGACTAAAAAGGATCCAAGCTTACCTTTTCATTTTCATGTTTATGCGTGTTTAAATCTTGGTCAAACATAGGATTTGACCAAGATTCAAATGGGCATAAACATTCAGAAAAAAATAAAAAATAAAAAACCAACGCACATTAGTAGCCCAAAATCGAACCAGTAGTTGGATTTTTTTGAACTTGATCTGTAGTAGTGGGCAAAACCATAGATTAACCTATTTAATCATAGATTCGTAGGTCGATTTTTCTACTTTTTTATTATTACTATGCAGCACATGTGTGTTTGCCCGTCGAGTGAAACTCGAAGGAAGAGGGATCACTCGGAAGGAGTGGAGAAGGGAGTGCATTATGGTGTCTTCCCTTTTTCGGGTGATGATGTTGACTGTTGTGCAGGTTTTGTCAGTGAGCAGGAGGTGTGATGTCTACGGGAGCTTCTATTCTTGTAGACAGTGTTGGGCCTCCAAGAGCAGAGGTTTGTAGAACAGCAGCAAGTTTACCTTAAGTGGATCACCCAAGGTTTATCGAACTCAGGGAGGAAGAGGTCAAAGATATCCCTCTCATGCAACCCTGCAACCACAAAGCAAGAAGTCTCTTGTGTGCCCAACACACCTAATAGGTGCACTAGTTCGGCGAAGAGATAGTGAGATGCAAGTAATATGGATGAGTATGAGTGGTAATAGCAATCTGAATAAAATATGGCAGCGAGTAAACATGCAACAAAACAGTAAACAAACGGAGATTCGATGCTTGGAAGCAAGGCCCAGGGATCCTGCTTTCACTAGTGGACACTCTCAACAATGATCACATAATAGAACCACTCTAGACCCTCTTGTTGGATGATGAACACCACTAACTGTGTAGGATTACACGAACCCTCAATGCCGGAGTTAACAAGCTCCACAGTATTCGATATTCATGTTTAAATAACCTTAGAGTGCAAGATAGATCAACACAATTACACCGAGAACTAACATAGCATGCACACTGTCACCATCACACTATGAAGGAGGCATAGATCACATCAAAACTATCATAGCAATAGTTAACTTCATAATCTACAAGAGATCACAATCATAGCCCATGCCAAGTACTACATGATGCACACACTGTCACCATTACACCGTGCAGGAGGAATAAACTACTTTAATAACATCACTAGAGTAGCACATAGATGATATTCAACTAGATCACATAAAGAGAGAGATGAACCACATAGCTACAGCGGAGCCCTCAGCCCCGAGGGTGAATTACTCTCTCCTCATCATGGAGACAGCGATGGCAGTGAAGATGGCGGTGGAGACGGCGGTGGAGATGACTCCGGGGCAATTCCTCGTCCCGGCAGGGTGCCGGAATAGAGACTTCTGTCCACCAAATTGGAGTTTCGCGATGGCGGCGGCTCTGGATGGTTTTCTCTGGTTTCGTCGAACTGGGCGAGGTTTTTAGGTCAGGGACGACTAAATAGGCGAAGAGGCGGAGTCGGAGGGTCGACGAGGCGACGACACACTAGGGGGGCGCGGCCAAGGCCTGGGCCGCGCCACCCTGTCGTCTGGGGCCCACAGGGCCCTCCTCTGGCGGCTCTCGGGTGTTCTGGAAGCTTCGTGGAAAAATAGGATGCTGGGCGTTGATTTCGTCCGATTCCGAGAATATTTCCTTACTAGGATTTCTGGAACCAAAAACAGCAGAAAACAGGAACTGGCCCTTCGGCATCTCGTCAATAGGTTAGTTCCGGAAAACGCATAATAATGACATATAATGTGTATAAAACATGTAGATATCATCAATAATGTGGCATGGAACATAAGAAATTATCGATACGTCGGAGACGTATCAGCATCCCCAAGCTTAGTTCCTGCTCGTCCCGAGCAGGTAAACGATAACAAAGATAATTTCTGGAGTGACATGCCATCATAACCTTGATCATACTATTATAAGCATATGTAATCAATGCAGCGATCAAAACAATGGTAATGACATGAGTAAACAACTGAATCATAAAGCAAAGACTTTTCATGAATAGTACTTTCGAGACAAGCATCAATAAGTCTTGCATAAGAGTTAACTCATAAAGCAATAAATTCATAGTAAAGGTATTGAAGCAACACAAAGGAAGATTAAGTTTCTGCGATTGCTTTCAACTTATAACATGTATATCTCATGGATATTGTCAATGTAAAGTAATATAACAAGTGCAATATGCAAGTATGTAGGAATCAATGCACAGTTCACACAAGTGTTTGCTTCTTGAGGTGGAGAGGGATAGGTGAACTAACTCGACATAAAAGGTAAAAAAATGGTCCTTCAAAGAGGAAAGCATCGATTGCTATATTTGTGCTAGAGCTTTTATTTTGAAAACATGAAACAATTTTGTCAACGGTAGTAATAAAGCATATGTATCATGTAAATTATATCTTACAAGTTGCAAGCCTCATGCATCGTATACTAGTAGTGCCCGCACCTTGTCCTAATTAGCTCGGATCACCAGGATTATCATCGCAATACACATGCTTTAACCAAGTGTCACAAAGGGGTACCTCTATGCCGCCTGTACAAAGGTCTAAGGAGAAAGTTCGCATTGGATTTCTCGCTTTTGATTATTCTCAACTTAGACATCCATACCGGGACAACATAGACAACAGATAATGGACTCCTCTTTAATGCATAAGCATGTAGCAACAATTAATGTTCTCATATGAGATTGAGGATATATGTCCAAAACTGAAACTTCCACCATGATTCATGGCTTTAGTTAGCGGCCCAATGTTCTTCTCTAACAATATGCATGCTCTAACCATTAAATGAGTGGTAAATCTCCCTTACTTCAGACAAGACGGACATGCATAGCAACTCACATGATATTCAACAAAGAGTTGATGGCGTCCCCAGGAACATGGTTATCGCACAACAAACAACTTAATAAGAGATAAAGTGCATAAGTACATATTCAATACCACAATAGTTTTTAAGCTATTTTGTCCCATGAGCTATATATTGCAAAGGCGAATGATGGAAATTTAAAGGTAGCACTCAAGCAATTTACTTTGGAATGGCGGAGAAATACCATGTAGTAGGTAGGTATGGTGGACACAAATGGCATAGTGGTTGGCTCAAGGATTTTGGATGCATGAGAAGTATTCCCTCTCGATACAAGGTTTAGGCTAGCAAGGTTATTTGAAACAAACACAAGGATGAACGGTGCAGCAAAACTCACATAAAAGACATGTTGAAAACATTATAAGACTCTACACCGTCTTCCTTGTTGTTCAAACTCTTTACTAGAAATTATCTAGACCTTAGAGAGACCAATTATGCAAACCAAATTTTAGCAAGCTCTATGTATTTCTTCATTAATGGGTGCAAAGTATATGATGCAAGAGCTTAAACATGAGCACAACAATTGCCAAGTATCAAATTATCCAAGACATTTTATCAATTACTACATGTAGCATTTCCCGTTTCCAACCATATAACAATTAACGAAGCAGTTTCAACCTTCGCCATGAACATTAAAAGCTAAGAACACATATGTTCATATGAAACAGCGGAGCGTGTCTCTCTCCCACACAAGCATTTATTCAAACAAAAACAAAAACAAAAACAAACCGATGCTCCAAGCAAAGCACATAATATGTGATGGAATAAAAATATAGTTTCAGGGGAGGAACCTGATAATGTTGTCGATGAAGAAGGGGATCCCTTGGGCATCCCAAAGCTTAGACGCTTGAGTCTTCTTAAAATATGCAGGGATGAACCACCGGGGCATCCCCAAGCTTAGACTCTTCACTCTTCTTGATCATAGTATATCATCCTCCTCTCTTGACCCTTGAAAACTTCCTCCACACCAAACTCGAAACAACTCATTAGAGGGTTAGTGCATAATCAAAAACTCACATGTTCAGAGGTGACACAATCATTCTTAACACTTCTGGACATTGCTCAAATCTACTGGAAGTTAATGAAACAAAGAAATCCATCCAATATAGCAAAAGAAGCTATGTGAAATAAAAGGCAGAATCTGTCAAAACAGAACAGTCCGTAAAGACAAATTTTATTGAGGTACCAGACTTGCTCAAATGAAAATGCTCAAATTGCATGAAAGTTGTGTACATATCGGAGGATCACTCACGTAAATTGGCATAATTTTCTGAGTTACCTACAAAGAATTAGGCCCAGATTCGTGACAGCAAGAAATCTGTTTCTGCGCAGTAATCCAAATCTAGTATCAACCTTTCAATCAAAGACTTTACTTGGCACAACAATGCAATAAAATAAGATAAGGAGAGATTGCTGCAGTAGTAACAACTTCCAAGACTCAAATACAAAATAAAAGTACTGTAGCAAAATAAACACATGGGTTATCTCCCAAGAAGTTCTTTCTTTATAGCCATTAAGATGGGCTCAACAGTTTTAATGATGCACTCGCAAGAAATAGTATTTGAAGCAAAAGAGAGCTTCAATAGGCAAATTCAAAACAAATTTAAGCCTAACATGCTTCCTATGAAAAAGAATCTTGTACACAAATGAATTCATGAAGAACAAAGTGACAAGCATAAGAGGATAAAACACGAGTAGCTTCAAGATTCTCAACATAAAGAGGGGAAACTTAATATTATTAAGATGCCTATAACCATGTTTCCCTCTCTCGTAATAACTTTCAGTAGCATCATTGATGAAATCCACAATATAACCATCACTTAAAACATTCTTATCATAGTTCATATGCGTAAAGGTATCATTAATTTCGGCGTAAGAAGAGTTCTTCTCATTAATAGTAGTTGGAGCAAGATTATTATCAAGAATTTGAACATGGTAAACAAGTTGCATATTAAGGGAATTGTTTTTAGCAATCCAATCATAACTATGACAAGTTTCATAAGGATAGTTATAACCTATATCATAGCATTCTTTATAATAATCATTAAAGGTCGGAGGCACAGCGTCATCATAAGAAATAGAATAGTTATCTTTCACAGTCGGTTTATCTGTGACCATACCATCATTGTTATTAGAAGGAGATGTATCAAACACATAATGATCAGTAGCAAAAGGATTTTCAAACACCTCTTCCCCAAGCTTAGAGCTTTCTATATCATTATGGGAGGAAGCATGGATAGCACTGATACTATGGCAATTATTATCATCATCATTTTCAGAATTAGTTTCCCAGAGATTTGCAATATCAAAAGTAGTGTGCTCATTCAAATCATGATCACTAATGTATGTAAAGGGCATAGGAAGATCATTGTATTCAGATTCATTATCATAATAATCAATAGGAGCAACATACTTACGGTTACCTAGCGTTATCTCATTCACGCGGGGATATGCCGTTACCTCTTTCTCTTTATTCTCCATCTTCTTCTTCTTCTTCTTCTTCTTCTTCTTCTTCGTTCCCTTCTTCTTCTTCTTCTCCTCCTTCTCCTCGTTCCCTTCTTTAGGAGGAAGAGGCTTGAAGGGTGGCTTGTCCACATAACCTGATTTACTTTCAGAAACAATAGAAGAAACTTGGGAGGATTCCTCCTTTTCATTAATTAGTTCAAAACACACAACGGTCCTATCATATTTTGGCAAGGTGTCATCTTCTAAAATATTTTGTATGTAAGTATTTGTATGGCTATTATCAATGCAATAAGAAAAACACCCATGCAGGACATCATCAATATCAAGATCATTAAATTCTAACAAAGAAATTTTCCTTGATAACTCTTCACACCACAAAAATAAAGTGAGTTCATCATGCTGATTAGGAGTAATTTCATCATCACAATACAAATTTGCAGCACTCATTGGGTTCAAATTATCATTGGTGGAGCATTGAAAATTAAAATGAGCCACTTCATGGCAAACTTCACAAATAAAAGGATAGAGGGAACAAACTTTTTTACCAAGATCATCTAGAGCCCTAGCCCACTTTCTAGTTGTTTCATTAATATGATGGATACAATATTCATCTTTGATTTGATTAATTCCACAAGGTCTATGCATTCCACAAAAATTAACATGCTTATAGGAAATAGCATTCTTAGGAGTTTGAGCATGCTTATTGCAATCATTAACAACAATTTCATCCTTCATGCAAGCCTCTTTAAAAGGTTCATGATACTTATCAAAATTCTTTTTAGGCAATTCAAAATGAGAAGCAAAGGCTTTATAAAGATTTGCAGCAACTTGAGAGTCAAGACCATAAGTAGCACTCATATCTCGAAATTTATCAGTATCCATAAAAGCTTCAATGCATTCATAATCATAATTTATACCTGACTCTTCACCTTTGTTGTTCTCCCATCCTTCAGCATTCTCCTCAATCCGATCAAGAAGATCCCACCTAGCTTCAACCTCCTTGCTTGTGAAAGATCCCTCTGAACAGGCATCCAGATAGTCCTTGTGTTGTCCTGAAAGCCTCGCATAAAAATTGTTAACAATAACATTACGGGGGAGCTCATGAATGGGACATTTGAGCATTAGTGACTTCAATCTCCCCCATGCTTGAGAAATACTCTCTCCATCACGAGGATAAAAGTTATAAATATAATTCCTATCAATATGCACTTCATGAGGAGGATAAAATTTAGAATAAAAGAGAGGTACAATTTCCTCCCAACCAAGAGAATGACTATTCTTCAACAATTTATACCAATGCGCCGCTTTACTGCACAAAATAAAAGAGAATAGCTTCTTTCTCACTTCATCCATAGAGATACCTCGCACACTTGAATAACCCGCATAATTCATGCAAAAACAGTAGAATGATCTCCAGGATGGACAGTTCCATCCCCTTCATAGCGGTTATCAATAACACGTTCAATAATTTTCATGGGTATCTTGAAAGCAAGACTTGCAGTTGGTGGACAAGCATCATTAGAGTTATCGCATATGGGAGATAAAGCATTATCGTAACAAATTTCCTCCCTAAAGATGGGAAACTAAAAAGATCACAAAAACTAGCTTCCCCAAGCTTAGACTTATCCATAGCATTAGCAGTGATTGCGTTCATACTAATAACATTGCTACTAGCATGCAATTGAGGCTCCATAGGTTCTTTAATTTTCGCATCACACAATTCATGTCTTAACTTAGGAAATAAATTAAAAAGCTCATAGTTGTATTCCATTATGCCTTACTAGTGTAAAACAAGAAACAAAAAGATGCAATTGCAGGATCTAAAGGAAATAGCTTCGAGTACTTACAACGGCGAAAATAGCTTAGTAGCCGAGATCCTGAGTGTGAGTACCTTTTACCTTTCCTCCCGCAACGGCGCCTTAAAAATAGCTTGATGTCTACGGGAGTTTCTATTCTTGTAGACAGTGTTGGGCCTCCAAGAGCAGAGGTTTGTAGAACAGCAGCAAGTTTCCCTTAAGTGGATCACCCAAGGTTTATCGAACTCAGGGAGGAAGAGGTCAAAGATATCCCTCTCATGCAACCCTGCAACCACAAAGCAAGAAGTCTCTTGTGTCCCCAACACACCTAATAGGTGCACTAGTTCGGCGAAGAGATAGTGAGATGCAAGTAATATGGATGAGTATGAGTGGTAATAGCAATCTGAATAAAATATGGCAGCGAGTAAACATGCAACAAAACAGTAAACAAACGGAGATTCGATGCTTGGAAGCAAGGCCCAGGGATCCTGCTTTCACTAGTGGACACTCTCAACAATGATCACATAATAGAACCACTCTACACCCTCTTGTTGGATGATGAACACCACTAACTGTGTAGGATTACACGAACCCTCAATGCCGGAGTTAACAAGCTCCACAGTATTCGATATTCATGTTTAAATAACCTTAGAGTGCAAGATAGATCAACACAATTACACCGAGAACTAACATAGCATGCACACTGTCACCATCACACTATGAAGGAGGCATAGATCACATCAAAACTATCATAGCAATAGTTAACTTCATAATCTACAAGAGATCACAATCATAGCCCACACCAAGTACTACACAATGCACACATTGTCACCATTACACCGTGCAGGAGGAATAAACTACTTTAATAACATCACTAGAGTAGCACATAGATGATATTCAACTAGATCACATAAAGAGAGAGATGAACCACATAGCTACAATGGAGCCCTCAGCCCCGGGGGTGAATTACTCTCTCCTCATCATGGAGACAGCGATGGCGGTGAAGATGGCAGTGGAGACGGCGGTGGAGATGACTCCGGGGGCAATTCCCCGTCCCGGAAGGGTGCCGGAACAGAGACTTCTGTCCCCCGAATTGGAGTTTCACGATGGCGGCGGCTCTGGATGGTTTTCTCTGGTTTCGTCGAACTGGGCGAGGTTTTTAGGTCAGGGACGACTAAATAGGCGAAGAGGCGGAGTCGGAGGGTCGACGAGGCGACGACACACTAGGGGGGCGCGGCCAAGGCCTGGGCCGCGCCACCCTGTCGTCTGGGGCCCACAGGGCCCTCCTCTGGCGGCTCTCGGGTGTTCTGGAAGCTTCGTGGAAAAATAGGATGCTGGGCGTTGATTTCGTCCGATTCCGAGAATATTTCCTTACTATGATTTCTGGAACCAAAAATAGCAGAAAACAGGAACTGGCCCTTCGGCATCTCATCAATAGGTTAGTTCCGGAAAACGCATAATAATGACATATAATGTGTATAAAACATGTAGAAATCATCAATAATGTGGCATGGAACATAAGAAATTATCGATACATCGGAGACGTATCAAGGTGCGAGCGAGCGAGCGAGTCGAGCGAGGCCGAGAATGAGAGAGATTTTTTTGTGAGAGGGATAACTGAAGGATCCTGAAGGACCTAGAGACTTCCAATAAGCATCCTGATGCGTCTTCTCTTGACAAAGAAGATGGCTGGGAGTTTGCGTACCTACTGCACGTGACTTGTGCTCACTGAAGTGTGGGACCTCACGCATGGGCACCACACGTAAGTGACAGACCTGTTGTGTAAAAACTTAGTTGATTATTATAGTGCATTAGAACAAAGTTTCCTATGGATTAAAGGGTAGGAAATCCAAGTTAACTCATTTACATGACATTAATTTTTCCATGAAGCAAAGTTAACACATCTATCAATTGGTACATTTTGGAGTGACTAAGAAGGATCCATGCTTACTTATTCGTTTACACGTGTTAAACTTGTTTAAATCTTGCTCAAACCTAGGATTTCACCAAGATTCAAATGGGCAGGAAAATAAAAAAACGAAAAAATGAAAAACCAATGCACATAGTCTTCTTATGTCATATAGTAAGCATTCAAGATGATAAACAAGGTCTAGACATATTCAAACCAGGCAAATCATGTATCTACTCCCTAACGACCCTAAACTATGTCTTATGAAGTAAGGCATGAAGAGAAGTGGTTTTGGGTTTCAAACATGGAATTTTCAAAAACCTCCCAAAAGCTTCATTTTAGAGTGACTAAGAATGACCGAGGCTTACCTTTTCATTTTCATGTTTTAAACTTGTTTAAGTCTTGGTCAAACCTAGCTAGTATTTGACCAAGATTCAAATGGACATAAAATTCAAAAAAAACAGAAAAATGAAAAACCAAAGCACATAGCCTTCTTATGTCATAAAGTAAGAATTCAAGTTGATAAACAAGGTCTAGACATATTCAAACTAGACAAATCATGTATCTACCCCTAACACTAAACTCTGTCTTATGAAGTCAAGCATGAAGAGAAGTGGTTTTGGGTTCCAAACATGAAAATTTCAAGAACATCCCAAAAGTTGCTTCATTTTAGAGTGACTAAGAAGGATCCAGGCTTACCTTTTCGTTTTCATATTTTAAACTTGTTTAAATCCTGGTCAAACCTAGGATTTGACCAAGATTCAAATGGGCATAAAATTCAAAAAGATTAGAAGAATGAAAAACAAAAGCACATAGTCTAGCTTCTCATGTCATATAGATAGTAAGCATTCAAGTTGATAAACAAGGTTTAGACATGTGTTCAAACCAGACAAATCATGTATCTACCCATGATGTCTACGGGTGCTTCTATTCTTGTAGACAATGTTGGGCCTCCAAGAGCAGAGGTTTGTAGAACAGCAGCAAGTTTCCCTTAAGTGGATCACCCAAGGTTTATCGAACTCAGGGAGGAAGAGGTCAAAGATATCCCTCTCAAGCAACCCTGCAACCACAAAGCAAGAAGTCTCTTGTGTCCCCAACACACCTAATAGGTGCACTAGTTCGGCGAAGAGATAGTGAAATACAAGTGGTATGAATGAATATGAGCAGTAGTAACGGCACCAGAAAAGTGCTTGCTGGCGTGCAGTTGATGGTAGTAATATTGCAGGAAGTAAACAAGCAAGAAACAAGAAACAAGCAGCGATAGCAGTATTTAGGAACAAGGCCTAGGGATCATACTTTCACTAGTGGACACTCTCAACATTGATCACATAACAGAATAAATAAATAGATGCTAGACTCTACACCCTCTTGTTGGATGATGAACACCACTAACTGTGTAGGATTACACGAACCCTCAATGCCGGAGTTAACAAGCTCCACAATATTCAATGTTCATATTTAAATAACCTTAGAGTGCATAACAGATCAACATAACCAAACCAAGTACTAACATAGCATGCACACTGTCACCTTCACACTACGAAAGGAGGCATAGATCACATCAATACCATCATAGCAATAGTTAACTTCATAATCTACAAGAGATCACAATCATAGCCTACGCCAAGTACTGCACGATGCACACACTGTCACCATTACGCTGTGCAGGAGGAATAAACTACTTTAATAACATCACTAGAGTAGCACACAGATAAATTGTGATACAAAACACATTGCAATCATAAAGAGATATAAATAAGCACTTCACTATGCCATTCATAACAGTGAATAAGTATTCTGTGAAATATAGCCTAAGAGACCCACACGGTGCACACACTGTCACCTTTACACACGTGGGACAAGGAGTCTCCGGAGATCACATAAGTAAAACCTACTTGACTAGCATAATGACATCTAGATTACAAGCATCATCATATGAATCTCAATCATGTAAGGCAGCTCATGAGATTATTGTATTGAAGCACATAGGAGAGAGATGAACCACATAGCTACCGGTACAGCCCCGAGCCTCGATGGAGAACTACTCCCTCCGCATGGGAGACAGCAGCGTTGATGAAGATGGCGGTGGTGTCGATGGAGAAGCCTTCCGGGGGCACTTCCCCGTCCCGGCGGCGTGCCGGAACAGAGACTCCTGTCCCCCAGATCTTGGCTTCGCGATGGCGGCGGCTCTGGAAGGTTTTCTCTGGTTTCGTCGAACGTGGTAGGGTTTTCGCGACGGAGGCTTTAAGTAGGCGGAAGGGCAAGGTCGGTGGAGTCACGAGGGACCCACACAATAGGGCGGCGCGGGCCCTAGCCTGGCCGCGCCGCCTTAGTGTGGCGCCACCTCGTGGCCCCACTTCGTATCTCCTCCGGCCTTCTGGAAGCTTCGTGTGAAAATAGGACCCTGGGCGTTGATTTCGTCCAATTCCGAGAATATTTCCTTACTAGGATTTCTGAAACCAAAAACAGCAGAAAACAGGAACTAGCACTTCGGCATCTCGTCAATAGGTTAGTTCCGAAAAACGCATAATAATGACATAAAGTGTGCATAAAACATGTAGATATCATCAATAATGTGGCATGGAACATAAGAAATTATCGATACGTCGGAGACGTATCAGCATCCCCAAGCTTAGTTCCTGCTCGTCCCGAGCAGGTAAACGATAACAAAGATAATTTCTGGAGTGACATGCCATCATAACCTTGATCATACTATTGTAAGCATATGTAATGAATGCAGCGATCAAAACAATGGTAATGACATGAGTAAACAAATGAATCATAAAGCAAAGACTTTTCATGAGTTGTACTTTCAAGACAAGCATCAATAAGTCTTGCATAAGAGTTAACTCATAAAGCAATAAATCAAAGTAAAGGTGTTGAAGCAACACAAAGGAAGATTAAGTTTCAGCGGTTGCTTTCAACTTATAACATGTATATCTCATGGATAGTTGTCAATGCAAAGTAATATAACAAGTGCAATATGCAAGTATGTAGGAATCAATGCACAGTTCACACAAGTGTTTGCTTCTTGAGATGGAGAGAAATAGGTGAACTGACTCAACATAAAAGTAAAAGAAAGTTCCTTCAAAGAGGAAAGCATCGATTGCTATATTTGTGCTAGAGCTTTTATTTTGAAAACATGAAACAATTTTGTCAACGGTAGTAATAAAGCATATGTATCATGTAAATTATATCTTACAAGTTGCAAGCCTCATGCATAGTATACTAGTAGTGCCCGCACCTTGTCCTAATTAGCTTGGATTAACATGGATTATCATTGCATGACATATGTTTCAACCAAGTGTCACAAAGGGGTACCTCTATGCCGCCTGTACAAGGGTCTAAGGAGAAAGTTCGCATTGGATTTCTCGCTTTTGATCATTCTTCAACTTAGACACCCATACCGGGACAACATAGACAACAGATAATGGACTCCTCTTTTAATGCTTAAGCATTCAACAACATATAATATTCTCATAAGAGATTGAGGTTTTATGTCCAAACTGAAACTTCCACCATGATTCATGGCTTTAGTTAGCGGCCCAATGTTCTTCTCTAACAGTATGCATACTCAAACCATTTGATGTGAAAACCGCCCTTACTTCAGACAAGACGAACATGCATAGCAACTCACATGATGTTCAACAAAGAGTTGATGGCGTCCCCAGGAGCATGGTTATCGCACAACAAGCAACTTAATAAGAGATAAAGTGCATAAGTACATATTCAATACCACAATAGTTTTTAAGGCTATTTTGTCCCATGAGCTATATATTGCAAAGGCAAATGATGGAAATTTAAAGGTAGCACTCAAGCAATTTACTTTGGAATGGCGGAGAAATACCATGTAGTAGGTAGGTATGGTGGACACAAATGGCATAGTGGTTGGCTCAAGGATTTTGGATGCATGAGAAGTATTCCCTCTCGATACAAGGCTTAGGCTAGCAAGGTTATTTGAAACAAACACAAGGATGAACCGGTGCAGCAAAACTCACATAAAAGACATATTGTAAACATTATAAGACTCTACACCGCCTTCCTTGTTGTTCAAACTCTTTACTAGAAATTATCTAGACCTTAGAGAGACCAATTATGCAAACCAAATTTTAGCAAGCTCTATGTATTTCTTCATTAATAGGTGCAAAGTATATGATGCAAGAGCTTAAACATGAGCACAACAATTGCCAAGTATCACATTATTCAAGACATTTTAGAATTACTACATGTAGCATTTTCTGTTTCCAACCATATAACAATGAACGAAGCAGTTTCAACCTTCGCCATGAACATTAAAAGCTAAGAACACATGTGTTCATATGAACCAGCGGAGCGTGTCTCTCTCCCACACAAGCATTTATTCAAACAAAAATAAAAACAAAAACAAACAGACGCTCCAAGTAAAGTACATAAGATGTGACCGAATAAAAATATAGTTTCAAGGGAGGAACCTAATAAATTTGTCGATGAAGAAGGGGATGCCTTGGGCATCCCCAAGCTTAGATGATTGGGTCTTCTTAAAATATGCAGGGATGAACCACGGGGGCATCCCCAAGCTTAGACTCTTCACTCTTCTTGATCATAGTATATCATCCTCCTCTCTTGACCCTTGAAAACTTCCTCCACACCAAACTCAAAACAACTCATTAGAGGGTTAGTGCACAATAAAAATTTACATGTTCAGAGGTGACATAATCATTCTTAACACTTCTGGACATTGCACAAAGCTACTGGACATTAATGGATCAAAGAAATTCATCCAACATAGCAAAAGAGGCAATGCGAAATAAAATGCAGAATCTGTCAAAACAGAACAGTTCGTAAAGACGAATTTTAAAGTGGCACCAGACTTGCTCAAATGAAAATGCCCAAATTGAATGAAAGTTGCGTACATATCTGAGGATCACTCACGTAAATTGGCATAATTTTCTGAGTTACCTACAGAGAATTAGGCCCAGATTAGTGACAGCAAAGAAATCTGTTTCTGCGCAGTAATCCAAATCTAGTATGAACCTTACTATCAAAGACTTTACTTGGCACAACAATGCAACAAAATTAAGATAAGGAGAGGTTGCTACAGTAGTAACAACTTCCAAGACACAAATACAAAATAAAAGTACTGTAACAAAATAAACACATGGGTTATCTCCCAAGAAGTTCTTTCTTTATAGCCAGTAAGATGGGCTCAACAGTTTTAATGATGCACTCGCAAGAAATAGTAGTTGAAGCAAAAGAGAGCATCAAGAGGCAAATTCAAAACAAATTTAAGTCTAACATGCTTCCTATGCATAGGAGTTTTGTAAATAAACAAGTTCATGAAGAAAAAAGTAACAAGCATAGGAAGATAGAACAAGTGTAGCTTCAAAAATTTCAGCACATAGAGAGGTGTTTTAGTAACATGAAAGTTTCTACAACCATATTTTCCTCTCTCATAATAACTTTCAGTAGCAACATGAGCAAACTCAACAATATAACTATCACATAAAGCATTCTTATCATGAGTCTCATGCATAAAATTATTACTCTCCACATAGGCATAATCAATTTTATTAGTTGTAGTGGGAGCAAATTCAACAAAGTAGCTATCATTATTATTCTCATCATCAAATATAGGAGGCATATTGTAATCATAATCAAATTTATCCTCCATAACAAAGTGTACTAAAAGACCAATATCATTATAATCATCATAAATAGGAGGCAAAGTATCATCAAAGTAAATTTTCTCCTCAATGCTTGGGGGACTAAAAATATCATGTTCATCAAAGCCAGCTTCCCCAAGCTTAGAATTTTCCATATCATTAGCAACAATGGTGTTCAAAGCGTTCATACTAATATAGGTTTTTTAATTTTCGCATCAAACCATCCATGTCTTAAATCAGGAAATAGAATAAGAAGCTCATTGTTGTCCATTATGCCTAACTAGTGTAAACAAGAAACAAAAAGATGCAATTGCATGATCTAAAGGAAATAGCTTCGAGCACACACACAACGGCAACAGAAAAGTACTTTACCTGGGACCGAAGTATGGATGCCTTTTACCTTTCCTCCCCGGCAACGGCGCCAGAAAAGTGCTTGATGTCTACGGGTGCTTCTATTCTTGTAGACAGTGTTGGGCCTCCAAGAGCAGAGGTTTGTAGAACAGCAGCAAGTTTCCCTTAAGTGGATCACCCAAGGTTTATCGAACTCAGGGAGGAAGAGGTCAAAGATATCCCTCTCAAGCAACCCTGCAACCACAAAGCAAGAAGTCTCTTGTGTCCCCAACACACCTAATAGGTGCACTAGTTCGGCGAAGAGATAGTGAAATACAAGTGGTATGAATGAATATGAGCAGTAGTAACGGCACCAGAAAAGTGCTTGCTGGCGTGCAGTTGATGGTAGTAATATTGCAGGAAGTAAACAAGCAGTAAAATAGTAAATAAGCAGCGATAGCAGTATTTAGGAACAAGGCCTAGGGATCATACTTTCACTAGTGGACACTCTCAACATTGATCACATAACAGAATAAATAAATAGATGCTAGACTCTACACCCTCTTGTTGGATGATGAACACCACTAACTGTGTAGGATTACACGAACCCTCAATGCCGGAGTTAACAAGCTCCACAATATTCAATGTTCATATTTAAATAACCTTAGAGTGCATAACAGATCAACATAACCAAACCAAGTACTAACATAGCATGCACACTGTCACCTTCACACTACGAAAGGAGGCATAGATCACATCAATACCATCATAGCAATAGTTAACTTCATAATCTACAAGAGATCACAATCATAGCCTACGCCAAGTACTGCACGATGCACACACTGTCACCATTACGCCGTGCAGGAGGAATAAACTACTTTAATAACATCACTAGAGTAGCACACAAATAAACTGTGATACAAAACACATTGCAATCATAAAGAGATATAAATAAGCACTTCACTATGCCATTCATAACAGTGAATAAGTATTCTGTGAAATATAGCCTAAGAGACCCACACGGTGCACACACTGTCACCTTTACACACGTGGGACAAGGAGTCTCCGGAGATCACATAAGTAAAACCCACTTGACTAGCATAATGACATCTAGATTACAAGCATCATCATATGAATCTCAATCATGTAAGGTAGCTCATGAGATTATTGTATTGAAGCACATAGGAGAGAGATGAACCACATAGCTACCGGTACAGCCCCGAGCCTCGATGGAGAACTACTCCCTCCTCATGGGAGACAGCAGCGTTGATGAAGATGGCGGTGGTGTCGATGGAGAAGCCTTCCGGGGGCACTTCCCCGTCCCGGCGGCGTGCCGTAACAGTAGACTCCCGTCCCCGCATCTTGGCTTCGCAATGGCGGCGGCTCTGGAAGGTTTTCTCTGGTTTCATCGAACGTGGTAGGGTTTTCGCGACGGAGGCTTTAAGTAGGCGGAAGGGCAAGGTCGGTTGAGTCACGAGGGACCCACACAACAGGGCGGCGCGGGCCCTAGCCTGGTCGCGCCGCCTTAGTGTGGCGCCACCTCGTGGCCCCACTTCGTATCTCCTCCGGCCTTCTGGAAGCTTCGTGTGAAAATAGGACCCTGGGCGTTGATTTCGTCCAATTCCGAGAATATTTCCTTACTAGGATTTCTGAAACCAAAAATGCAGAAACAGAACTGCACTTCGGCATCTCGTCAATAGGTTAGTTCCAAAAAATGCATAATAATGACATAAAGTGTGCATAAAACATGTAGATATCATCAATAATGTGGCATGGAACATAAGAAATTATCGATACGTCGGAGACGTATCAACCCCCTAACCATAAACTCTCGGTCGATCTTATGAAGTCTAGCATGAAGAGAAGTTGTATTGGTTTCAAACATGGAAATTTCGAGAACCTCCCACGAGCTTCATTTTAGATTGACTACAAAAGATCCAGGCTTGCCTTTTCATTTTCATGTTTTTAAATTGTTTAAATCTTGGTCAAACCTAGCTAGTATTTGACCAAGATTCAAATGGGCATAAAATAAAAAAAAACAGAAAAATGAAAAACCAAAGCACATAGCCTTCTTATGTCATATAAAATAAGCATTCAAGTTGATAAACAAGGTCTAGACATATTCAAAATAGAAAAAGCATGTATCTACCCCTAACCCTTAACTCTGTCTTATGAAGTCAAGCATGAAGAGAAGTGGTTTTGGGTTTCAAACATGGAAATTTCAAAAACTTCCCAAAAGCTTAATTTTAGAGTGACTAGGAAAGGATCCAGGCTTACCTTTTAATTTTCATGTTTCAAATTTGTTTAAATCTTGGTCAAACCTAGGATTTGACCAACAAGATTCAAATGAGCATAAAAATTCAGAAAAAAACAAAAAAAAGAAAAGAAAAATCAAAGCACATAGTCTTCTTACGTCATATATATAGTAAGCATTCAAGATGATAAACAAGGTCTAGACATATTCAAACCCGACAAATCATGTATCTACTCCTAACCCTAAACTCTGTCTTATGAAGTCAACCGTGAAGAGAAGTGGTTTTGGGTTTAAACATTGAGATTTCAAGAACCCCCCAAAAGCTTCATTTTTAGAATGAATAAGAAGGATCCAGGCTTACCCTTTTCATTTTCATGTGTTTAAAACTTGCTTAAATCTTGGTCAAACCTAGGATTTGACCAAGACTCAAATGGGCATAAAAACTCAAACCCGATAAACATTCACCTTTTTCTATATAGTTAGGGTTAGGGTTTATGGTTTATAGAGATCGATGCACATATTTTCATTTCACATTTGTGATGTACAATAATACATAGGTAAGATTCCAAGCATGACCTTTGTTAGAATAACCTTTAACGTGTTCTCTCTCACCTTTATATTCAAATGGGCATAAACATTCAGAAAAAATGAAAAAATGAAAAACCAAAGCACATAGTCTTCTTATGTCATATAGTAAGAATTGAAGTTGATAAACAAGGTCTAGACATATTCAAACCAGTCAAATCATGTATCTACACCTAACCCTAAACTTTATCTTATGAAGTCAAGCATGAAGAGAAATGGTTTTGGGTTTCAAACATGGAAATTTCAAACACCTCCCAAAAGCTTCATTTTACAGTGACTAAGAAGGATACAAGCTTACCTTTTCATTTTCATGTTTTAAGTTTGTTTAAATCTTGGTCAACCCTAGGATTTGACCAACAAGATTCAAATGAGCATAAAAATTCAGAAAAAAAAGAAAAGAAAAACCAAAGCACATAGTATTCTTAAGTCATATATATAGTAAGCATTCAAATTGATAAACAAGGTCTAGACATATTCAAACCCGACAAATCATGTATCTACCCCTAACCCTAAACTCTTTCTTATGAAGCCAACCATGAAGAGAAGTGGTTTTGGGTTTCAAACATTGAGATTTCAAGAACCCCCAAAAGCTTCATTTTAGAATGACTAAGAAGGATCCATGCTTACCTTTTCATTTTCATGTGTTTTAAACTTGCTTAAATCTTGGTCAAACCTAGGATTTGACCAAGATTCAAATGGGCATAAACATTCAGAAAAAAATCAAAAAATGAAAACCAGAGCACATGAATCTTCATACACACTATAGTCCGTCTTGTGAAGACATTTTGTTTTTTACTACCCTATCACATGTTTCTGTATATAGTAAGTAATATGTATCCAAAAATGATTTTTGGGGATTTATAGGACGAAGTTATAACACACCTACATTTCAAATTGGAATTACTTTCAATAAATCAGCATAAAGTCATTTAAATATGTGAAACTAGCTAGAAAGCACTAAAAAACGTAAAGCGTTGGGAATTCTCACTAATATGTGGCCTTATTTATCTTAAAAATGTAGAGGCGCCATTTTGAGCCATATCTTATGTACCCCATTCACAAAATAAACCTATTTTGTCATCTAGAAATTGAAAAATGAGTTTTATATACCGAAAAGTTGAAAAGTCTAGTCAGCAACATTGTTGGGAATGGCAAGATGCACCACCATGCCCAATTTGGGCACATTGTAACAAACTATGCCACAAATATGGCCATAACTATATCATTTGGCTTGCAAACCAGGAATCTTCATACACGATAGTCTGCTTTGTGTGAAGACATTTTGTTTTTCACTACCCTATCACATGTTTATTATTTTCCCTGTCAACTAACACATACAAGCACACTCCATGCGGAAGGGTTTCATTTTTGAGGTTTTCTTCATTTTCATTTATTTATTTCTAAACCAGGTCAAAATGGTCGACATGATTATCTTTGCAAAGGGGTTGAATATTTTAGTACTATCACTGGTTTCTATATATAGTAAGTAATATGTATCTAAAAATGATTTGTGGGGACTTGTAGGACCAAGTTATAACACACCTACAATTTAAATTCGATTTACTTTCAATAAATCAGCATAAAGTCATTTAAATGTGCGAAACTAGCTAGAAAGCACTAAAAACCGTAAATTTGGGAATTGGCATTAAAATATGGCCTAATTTATTTTAAAAATGTAGATGCGCCATTTTGACCCATATTTTATCTACCCATGCACAAAATAAACATATTTTATCATCTAGAAAATGAAAAACGATTTTTTATACCGAAAACTTGAAACGTCTAGTCATCAACAGTGTTAGAAATGGCAAGATGCACCACCATGCCCAATGAGGGAACACTATAACAAACAATGCTGTCCAGGGAGAATCAAACTTGGTAATATTAACTATGATATTGAACAAAACGTTATATTTTGTTTACCCTTTGAACCTCCTAAGTTACCACAACATTGACTTCTTATTTTTATTTACAAATAGATATTTTAATATCCCATTGTTGTGCAATAATATATGTTTTTATCTCAAATCAATTAGAATTTGATTTTAAAAAACTACCATAATAATTTATGAGAAAGCGTTGAACAAGTTTCAGAATATAATTTTATACTTGATATGACCAATAATAGACTTAAATTAAATTGGATTTCAAAGTTCAGATTTTATAAGCGAATAGAGTTTCATGTTGCAGACTATGTATTAGCTTGACGGGCACCCCTAGAATAAAGTAGGTCGGTCACTTACGTGTGGTTCCCATGCGTGTAGGTCCCACACATCAGTGAGCACAAGTCACGTGCGGTAGGTAGGCAAACTCCCAGCAATCTTTTTTGTCAAGTAAAGACGCATCGTCAAGACTCTCTCTCTCTCTCCCATTTGTCGCTGAAAAAAAAGAATATTAGACGGGCGCGTAGCCTGCACTGCAGGTCTACAGAACTGAAACCCTGTGTGCCAGTCAACATCACTCACCGAAAAAAGTGAAGCATTTCTTTTCACCATAAATAACAGCGGCCCCGTGAGGCACTGCTCTCGCTTTCTCTTTCTCCTTCCGTGTGATCCCTTTTGCACCTTTTATCCTTTGCACGAAACTCCACTTATTGTTGTCATTGTTGCACAGAACACTCAGTTAACCTGTTCTTTTGCACATATCACCAACTCATGTATTTGTTTCACAAAGGTCTAAATCTCTGGCTAAGCTACTTTTCTCTAAGGGCTCCTTTGATTCAAAGGATAGAAAAAGCATAGGAATAGGAAAGTCATAGGATTAAATGGCATGTCTATTTGAATCCCATAGGAAGATGAAGTATGTTTGATTGAAGCAAAGGAATTTTTCATGAGGTATGAGCTAATGTTTTTTTCCTATAGGAATTACACTACAAGATTTCCATAGGAATTTTTCCTATAGGATATATTCCTATGAATCAAACAACATGTATAGGAAAATTTTCCATAGGAACCAAATCCTACACAATTCCTATGCAAATCCTATGAATCAAAGGAGCCCTAAATCTGATGGCCGGGACCTAGAAGGTAGTGGTAATATCCATTGTCATTGTGTAGTGTGTTTTTATAACTCTAAAAGAATATGAAAATATTTTAGCAATTGAAATAATATAAATTAACTAATATGGGATATTCATGAAATATATTTTCTACTATCCGGCCAATAGCAAGTGTCATGAAATATATTCATTGTAAACTTAGTGATAATCACTCGAGTTTGATATGAATGGCCTAGCTAGCTATGGGCATCTCCCACTATATATGTTGTCCACACGACCAACCAACAAGCAAAAGGTATTCCATGAGGAAAGTTTCTTATGGGTGACTTTCATCTCTGCCGCAAAACACGCGCCGAAATTGTTGGCGCGTCCCATTTTCAAGCTACCCCAAAACCTGCGGTTTGCCCGTCGGCCTATAAAACATCGGTCAACAGAGGATATTTCTCTGTAGAGCACAATTCGAACACCACATATTTCTCATGCTTCTACCAGGCACACTCCCACGACGACGGCCGTGCCTACCGCCCCTCCTCACCATCACTGCCTCCTCACCGGCCACCGTAGTGACCGACCACGTTTTACCGGCGGACCTCCCTTGCTATCTAGCAAGCCGGATTAGCTTCCTCGACGCCGACGTTGACCGCGCCATATCTGCTCTGGATCTGCTTCCCCGACTCTGTAGTCCACCTCACCGGAGATCGAGATGGGCAAAAAACGCGGCCCCAAAGTCGACCACCCCCAACCAAAGAGTAAATCCGCCCTGGCCTCAGACGAAGGTTGATGAATACTTTACATGTCCGCTTTTGTTATATGCATTTGATTTCTGACACTAGTTTTCGTTGCTTTCTTGCAATGCATTCTTGCTGATATTAGATCAGTGTAGATAGTTGTTTGCCGCGTAGCTATATGAGATCTCAACCTTACATCTGCTGATCGAGAGGAAGATCGAGGTTATGTCCGCTTTCGCTATGCATTTCTTTTCCGAGAATCACTTCTGTGTGATATGTTTTGGGGGTTTGAAGTATGCATTTTACAAAGGTTATGATAGCAGTCAAGCTAGCAGAGCAATTTGTTGATAGTATTAAACTGCCTGTATTTTTTTTATCTCGGAACTCTGTTGATCGTAACCTTACATCTACTGATGAAGAGGCAGAGCTTATGTCCGCTTTCGTTACGCTTTTCTTTTCCAAATATCACTTCTGTGCGGTACTTTTTTGGGGTTTGAAGTATACTACCTCCACCCCAAACCTGAAGGCTTATTTATATAAGTCAAACCAAGTAAAGTTTGACCAAACTTTCAGAACAATCTATCAAGAAATATAATATTTCGTAGATACCGTACGAAAATATATTCGTTATCTATTTAATGATATTAAATTTGTATTTTGCATGTTAATAATGATTTTTGGTAAAAACTTCGGGATGGTGGTAGTACGTTTTACAAAGGTTATGATAGCAGTCAAGCTAGCAGAGCAATTTATTGATAGTATTAAACTGCCTGTATTTTTTCTATTTGCAACTCTTTGTGCGCCATGTGGAATTGCATGCTCTAGCCAGTTCATCCAATGAGGTTTTATCACTTAACACCAGAAGTTCGGGATTTTATTTTATCACAGAACCACAACCCTAGAAATTTGTATCACAAAACACCAACATTTGGGGTAATTGTTTTGCAGAATACATGATCTCTGTTTGATAGCCCATTAGTGACTTCAGGCCACCGTCAGTTTAAGAGTGACAGCAGGTGAAAGACAATTAGACTTTATTTTGTGGTATTTTCTGTTAAACGCTAAATGCAAAGTTGTTTGTCAACACTAGTAGTTTAATCTTATGTCCAGACAGTTCAAAAAAATCTTATGTCCAGGGTAGTTGTATTGGTACACATTATCAAAACCTTATGCTGGTACAGAATATATTACCCAAATCTCATGTTCTTGTGTGGTTATAATTTCAATGAATATTTGTCATATGGTAATTCATTTTGTGTGTAGCATATGTAACAAGTGTGACTCATATTCTCATTTCCACAGTGTCTACAAAATTTCACACCAAAATTCATTTGTTTGTAGCAAACATGCTCACGTACTGTAAATTGGTCACTACTAGGAAAAGGCCTAGCCGTAAGGTTGACTTCAGTGGCACGCCATGATGGCCGTGCGCCACTACTACTTAGCAGTGGCGCACCACAAAATGGTGGGCCACTGTTACAAATGTAGTAGTGGCGCACCTTGTTTGTGGTGCGCCATTACTAATTCCTGGCAGGAGGCCAGCTCCTACCCAAAACTAATGGTGGCGCACGTCTCCATGGTGCGCCACTGCTACTTTGCTTACTTATGGCGCATGGCGTAGTGGTGCGCCACTGCTAGGAGGTGGCCAGGGCCCTCTAGAGATGAGGGCTTTAGCAATGGCGCACTGCCGTGGTGCGCCACTACTAGCTATGGCGCACCGCCGACATGGTGCGCCACTGCTAAGTTTGGAAGGGGCGTGGGTTGCAGGTACCAGGTGAGCAGTGGCGCACCACTTAGCAGTGCGCCATTGCTATGTCACCCTAGCAGTGGCGCACGACTATGTGGTGCGCCACTGCTAACCTGGGACCATTTCCTGCTTTTCACCCTCCACTCACATGTGCCACCCACTTTCCCCAAACACTCTTCCACCACCACCTCCCACCAAATCTGGATCTGGTCGTGTTGCCCCTCCTTCCCACCTCATTTTCACCTCTTCATTCACCAAAATTAAGTTGGTAAACTTAATTTTCTTCATAGGTAAGTAATGGTGAAGCTTTCTTAGCTCAATACCCTACTCAATCTCAACTTTTTACCTCATCCAACACTCTAGGTCTCGCCGTATCGGTAACTTTGTTGGTTTTATGCTTTGTGTGTGACCGGTTCCGATCGTCTTGCACACACACGTGTGTGTGCACATATGTTATGCGAAGCTCATGTGTTGTGCGCATGCGCGAAAAGCGTCTCGATCACGTGCATGTGTGTTGTATGTGAAGCCTCCACATGTGTTGTATATGCAAAGCCTCCGATCCACACATGTGTTGCATGTGTTTGTTTGCAAGGATTTGAAATGCGATGGAGTTGCCAATATTTTGCCGAAACGTTGATTCATTTCCGTTTCGGCGAATAGTGGGCATACTACGCATATACATATGTCCTATTTTTAGGGAAGGTCATGCCAAAATTTTCTTTTGGTATGCTAAGATATCCATTTTCTCTATACCCGCAGGCGACCATGGTCCGCATGATGAGCGAAGGCGTTGTGGCTAGGTTTTTGAAAGCCGCGACAGCCGAGATGATTAGAAATAACCAAAAGGAGATAAGATGTCCGTGTCGAAGATGCAAGCTGACGAGCCTTATGGACCCTAAAGCCGATATGGTGCGGGACCACCTTCTCATGCATGGTTTCATGGATGGCTATCGGTGGGAAGGCGACGAAGATGATTATGAATTTGTCCATGGGATTTCAACAAGAAATAAGGAAGGAGGTGATCAGGATGTAGAAGATCTCGGACATGATCAGGATGTAGAAGATCCCGGAGATGATCATGATCACAATGTAGGAGATCCTGGACCTGATGATGAGGAAGATCAAGATGGAGGTCATCATGACGATCATGAAGTTGAAGACGATGGACCATCGTCGATGGACTGGGTGCAGGACCCTTATCTTCAAGAGCTGCTTCTCAAGCAGACAAGTAACGCAAGAGCTACCGCCCGAGTGAAAGCCAAGATGGATCAACTGGAGGTAGACGCGGTTACTCCATTGTATGAAGGATGCAGGCCGGAGGATACCCGCCTGAAAGTAACGCTCATGGCTCTGGAGATGAAGGTAAAGCACAAAATGACCGACACATCCTTCAACGACAACATGTCATTCTGGCAGGAACGTCTTCCCAAAGGTAACACATGTCCGACTAGTCTCGAGGAGGCCAAGAAAATCGTGTGTCCTCCGGATTTACCGCATGTGAAATATCATGTGTGCTTGAACGATTGCATCATTTATCGGAACGAGCACGCAGCGTGTACCATATGTCCGGTGTGCGGCGTCAGTCGGTACAAGAAGGGGAAGAAAGCTCCTCGGAAGGTGGTGTGGTACTTTCCGATCACTCCTCGTCTGCAGCGGTATTTCGCGGATCCTAAGCAAGCAAAGCTAATGCGCTGGCACGCGGAGATGAGGAAGGTAGAAGATGACGCAGATGATCCAGACAAAAAGAAAAAGGACAGGATGTTGAGACACCCTTCGGATGCTAGCCAGTGGAATGCGTTGAACCTCGAGTACCCAGAATTTGGGGATGATCCTAGGAACATAAGGCTGGGCGTGAGCACCGATGGAGTCAATCCGTTTGGCAGCCAGAGCAGCACGCATAGCACCTGGCCCGTGTTTGTGTGGATGTACAACCTCCCCCACTGGTTGTGCATGAAGAGGAAGTACATTCAAATGAGTATGCTAATTGAAGGGCCGAAACAACCAGGGAACGACATCAATCTGTATATGGGGCTTCTGAAAGAGGAGCTAGCCACGCTATGGGACACGCCTGCCAATACGTGGGACGCCGCCGCGGAAGAATATTTCCCTATGAGAGCCGCACTGCTCACGACGGTGCACGACTTTCTCGGTTACGGATATGTCGCGGGGCAGGTGGTCCACGGATTCAATTCATGCGTCAGGTGCATGGACGACACAACGTACTGATACGTCTCCAACGTATCGATAATTTCTTATGTTCCATGCCACATTATTGATGTTATCTACATGTTTTATGCACACTTTATGTCATATTCGTGCATTTTCTAGAACTAACCTATTAACAAGATGCCGAAGTGCCGCTTCTGTTTTTCTGCTGTTTTTGGTTTCAGAAATCCTAGTAAGGAAATATTCTCGGAATTGGACGAAATCAACGCCCAGGGGCCTATTTTGCCACGAAGCTTCCAGAAGTCCGAAGACGAAACGAAGTGGGGCCACAGGGTGCCCAAACCCTAGGGCGGCGCGGCCCCCCCTGGCCGCGCCGGCCTATGGTGTGGGGCCCCTGTGCCCCCTCCTGACTTGCCCTTCCGCCTACTTAAAGCCTCCGTGACGAAACCCCCAGTACCGAGAGCCACGATACGGAAAACCTTCCAGAGACGCCGCCAACGTCGATCCCATCTCGGGGGATCCAGGAGATCGCCTCCGG
The DNA here is from genome assembly GCF_019359855.2 of Lolium perenne. Lineage (NCBI taxonomy): Eukaryota > Viridiplantae > Streptophyta > Magnoliopsida > Poales > Poaceae > Lolium > Lolium perenne. The sequence goes on along the minus strand of NC_067245.2, from coordinate 42,574,784 downwards.
CACCCTGCCGGAGAGGGGAATCATCTCCCGGAGGACTCTACGCCGCCATGGTCGCCTCCGGTGTGATGTGTGAGTAGTCTACCCCTGGACTATGGGTCCATAGCAGTAGCTAGATGGTTGTCTTCTCCCCATTGTGCTATCATTGTCGGATCTTGTGAGCTGCCTAACATGATCAAGATCATCTATCTGTAATTCTATATGTTGCGTTTGTTGGGATCCGATGAATAGAGAATACTTGTTATGTTGATTATCAAAGTTATATCTATGTGTTGTTTATGATCTTGCATGCTCTCCGTTACTAGTAGATGCTCTGGCCAAGTAGATGCTTGTAACTCCAAGAGGGAGTATTTATGCTCGATAGTGGGTTCATGCCTGCATTGACACCTGGGATAGTGACAGAAAGTTCTAAGGTTGTGTTGTGCTGTTGCCACTAGGGATAAAACATTGATGCTATGTCTAAGGATGTAGTTGTTGATTACATTACGCACCATACTTAATGCAATTGTCTGTTGCTTTGCAACTTAATACTGGAGGGGGTTCGGATGATAACCTGAAGGTGGACTTTTTAGGCATAGATGCAGTTGGATGGCGGTCTATGTACTTTGTCATAATGCCCAATTAAATCTCACTATACTCATCATGATATGTATGTGCATGGTCATGCTCTCTTTATTTGTCAATTGCCCAACTGTAATTTGTTCACCCAACATGCTGTTTGTCTTATGGGAGAGACACCTCTAGTGAACTGTGGACCCCGGTCCAATTCTCTTTACTGAAATTCAATCTACTGCAATACTGTTCTACTGTTTTCTGCAAACAATCATCTTCCACACAATACGGTTAATCCTTTGTTACAGCAAGCCGGTGAGATTGACAACCTCACTGTTTCGTTGGGGCAAAGTACTTTGGTTGTGTTGTGCAGGTTCCACGTTGGCGCCGGAATCCCTGGTGTTGCGCCGCACTACATCCCGCCGCCATCAACCTTCAACGTGCTTCTTGGCTCCTCCTGGTTCGATAAACCTTGGTTTCTTTCTGAGGGAAAACTTGCTACTGTGCGCATCATACCTTCCTCTTGGGGTTCCCAACGAACGTGTGAGTTACACGCCATCAAGCATAGATTTCTGGCGCCGTTGCCGGGGAGATCAAGACACGCTGCAAGGGGAGTCTCCACTTCTCAATCTCTTTACTTTGTTTTTGTCTTGCTTAGTTTTATTTACTACTTTGTTTGCTGCACTAAATCAAAATACAAAAAAATTAGTTGCTAGTTTTACTTTATTTGCTATCTTGTTTGCTATATCCAAAAACACAAAAAAAAAAATTAGTTACTTGCATTTACTTTATCTAGTTTGCTTTATTTACTGTCTTGCACTCTATATTAAAAATACAAAAAAATTAGTTACTTTTGTTACCATGTCTAGCTCTGAACCTGTTACTTCTTCGCCTGAAGAATTAGTCTTCACTTTTAAACAAGGGGATGAGGAGAGTTTTAAGGATGCTTGGTCTAGAATTTTTACTTCTTATCGTAAAACTGAACCTCAAATGACTCTAAGTTTGCTCCTTAGTAATTTTTATTTTGGTCTTATGGTTCGCTATAGATATGCTTTGGATACTTTAGTGGGAGGAGATTTCCTTCATTGCAATGGGGATCAAGCTTTTAATGCCATAAAGAAGTTGGTTGCATCACATGATTCAGCTAATAACTTTGATTCAGCCCTCACTAGCATATATAGTAGATTAAACAATCTCGAGATAAGTACATCTCGCTTGGATGATAACTATTGCCACGTTCGTAATCGTCTTGAACAAGTTTTAGTGAACTCTAAACTTTCATTGTGGGATCCTACTGTTAAAATTGTTATCGGTGATCGAACTCTCCATGCCTACTGTGATATTATGTATGAATTTTGCCTTATGCCTGAAAGCATTTATAAATCTTTGAAACTTTGGGGAGTCGATGAAGGAGGAGAAGAAATAACTCTCATTGATAACTCTATTATAATTCCTAAGGGAATAGCCGCAGGTGTGCATACAACCATTCTTGGAAGAACAATATCCATTGATTATCTTGTTGTTGAAACAGGAAAAATCACACTCGGAAGGTCCCTGCTGAAACTATTGGGAGCAGTCATTGATGTGGGAGAAGGCACTCTGAAATTCACCTCTATACCGGGGGGAAATCATATATTTCCTAAACCAAAGGGAAAGAAAAAACAATAAGAAAGGTAAGGGTAAAGCCCAAGGTAAGGTCGACACACCGTCTCTTGATAATACTTGATACACACTTTCTGCGCCTAGCTGAAAGGCGTTAAAGAAAAGCGCTTATGGGAGACAACCCATGTTTTTACCTACAGTACTTTGTTTTTATTTTGTGTCTTGGAAGTTGTTTACTACTGTAGCAACCTCTCCTTATCTTAGTTTTGTGTTTTGTTGTGCCAAGTTAAGTCTTTGATAGTAAAGTAAGTACTAGATTTGGATTACTGCGCAGTTCCAGATTTCTTTGCTGTCACGAATCTGGGTCTACCTCCCTGTAGGTAGCTCAGAAAATTAAGCCAATTTACGTGCATGATTCCCAGATATGTACGCAACTTTCATTCAATTTGAGCATTTTCATTTGAGCAAGTCTGGTGCCATTTTAAAATTCGTCAATACGAACTGTTCTGTTTTGACAGATTCTGCCTTTTATTTCGCATTGCCTCTTTTGCTATGATGGATGAATTTCTTCGATCCACTAATGTCCAGTAGCATTATGCAATGTCCAGAAGTGTTAAGAATGATTGTGTCACCTCTGAATATGTTAATTTTTATTGTGCACTAACCCTCTAATAAGTTGTTTCGAGTTTGGTGTGGAGGAAGTTTTCAAGGATCAAGAGAGGAGTATGATGCAACATAATCAAGGAGAGTGAAAGCTCTAAGCTTGGGGATGCCCTGGTGGTTCACCCCTGCATATATCAAGAAGACTCAAGCGTCTAAGCTTGGGGATGCCCAAGGCATCCCCTTCTTCATCGACAACATTATCAGGTTCCTCCCCTGAAACTATATTTTTATTCCATCACATCTTATGTGCTTTTCTTGGAGCGTCGGTTTGTTTTTGTTTTTTGTTTTGTTTGAATAAAATGGATCCTAGCATTCACTTTATGGGATAGAGACACGCTCCGCTGTAGCATATGGACAAGTATGTCCTTGGTTTCTACTCATAGTATTCATGGCGAAGTTTCTCCTTCGTTAAATTGTTATATGGTTGGAATTGGAAAATGATACATGTAGTAATTGCTATAAATGTCTTGGGTAATGTGATACTTGGAAATTGTTGTGTTCATGATTAAGCTCTTGCATCATATGCTTTGCACCTATTAATGAAGGAATACATAGAGCATGCTATAATTTGGTTTGCATATTTGGTTTCTCTAAGGTCTAGATAATTTCTAGTATTGAGTTTGAACAACAAGGAAGACGGTGTAGAGTCTTATAATGTTTTCAATATGTCTTTTATGTGAGTTTTGCTGCACCGGTTCATCCTTGTGTTTGTTTCAAATAAGCCTTGCTAGCCTAAACCTTGTATCGAGAGGGAATACTTCTCATGCATCCAAAATACTTGAGCCAACCACTATGCCATTTGTGTCCACCATACCTACCTACTACATGGTATTTTCCGCCATTCCAAAGTAAATTGCTTGAGTGCTACCTTTAAAATTCCATCATTCACCTTTGCAATATATAGCTCATGGGACAAATAGCTTAAAAACTATTGTGGTATTGAATATGTAATTATGCACTTTATCTCTTATTAAGTTGCTTGTTGTGCGATAACCATGTTCACTGGGGACGCCATCAACTATTCTTTGTTGAATTTCATGTGAGTTGCTATGCATGTCCGTCTTGTCTGAAGTAAGAGAGATCTACCACCTTATGGTTAAGCATGCATATTGTTAGAGAAGAACATTGGGCCGCTAACTAAAGCCATGATCCATGGTGGAAGTTTCAGTTTTGGACATATATCCTCAATCTCAAATGAGAAAATTATTAATTGTTGTTACATGCTTATGCATAAAAGAGGAGTCCATTATCTGTTGTCTATGTTGTCCCGGTATGGATGTCTAAGTTGAAGAATAATCAATAGCGAGAAATCCAATGCGAGCTTTCTCCTTAGACCTTTGTACAGGCGGCATAGAGGTACCCCTTTGTGACACTTGGTCAAAACATGTGCATTGTGATGATCCGGTAGTCCAAGCTAAATAGGACAAGGTGCGGGCACTATTAGTACACTATGCATGAGGCTTGCAACTTGTAAGATATAATTTACATGATACATATGCTTTATTACTACCGTTGACAAAATTGTTTCATGTTTTCAAAATCAAAGCTCTAGCACAAATATAGCAATCGATGCTTTTCCTCTATGGAGGACCATTCTTTTACTTTCATTGTTGAGTCAGTTCACCTATTTCTCTCCACCTCAAGAAGCAAACACTTGTGTGAACTGTGCATTGATTCCTACATACTTGCTTATTGCATTTGTTATATTACTCTATGTTGACAATATCCATGAGATATACATGTTACAAGTTGAAAGCAACCGCTGAAACTTGATCTTCTTTTGTGTTGCTTCAATGCTTTACTTTGAATTATTGCTTTATGAGTTAACTCTTATGCAAGACTTATTGATGCTTGTCTTGAAGTGCTATTCATGAAAAGTCTTTGCTTTATGATTCACTTGTTTACTCATGCCATATACATTGTTTTGATCGCTGCATTCACTACATATACTTTACAAATAGTATGATCCAGGTTATGATGGCATGTCACTCCAGAAATTATCTGTGTTATCGTTTTACCTGCTTGGGACGAGCAGAACTAAGCTTGGGGATGCTGATACGTCTCCAACGTATCGATAATTTCTTATGTTCCATGCCACATTATTGATGTTATCTACATGTTTTATGCACACTTTATGTCATATTCGTGCATTTTCTGGAACTAACCTATTAACAAGATGCCGAAGTGCCAGTTGTTGTTTTCTGCTGTTTTTGGTTTCAGAAATCCTAGTAAGGAAATATTCTCGGAATTGGACGAAATCAACGCCCAGGGGCCTATTTTGCCACGAAGCTTCCAGAAGTCCGAAGACGAAACGAAGTGGGGCCACAGGGTGCCCAAACCCTAGGGCGGTGCGACCCCCCCCCCTTGGCCGCGCCGGCCTATGGTGTGGGGCCCCTGTGCCCCCTCCTGACTTGCCCTTCCGCCTACTTAAAGCCTCCGTGACGAAACCCCCAGTACCGAGAGCCACGATACGGAAAACCTTCCAGAGACGCCGCCAACGCCGATCCCATCTCGGGGGATCCAGGAGATCGCCTCCGGCACCCTGCCGGAGAGGGGAATCATCTCCCGGAGGACTCTACGCCGCCATGGTCGCCTCCGGTGTGATGTGTGAGTAGTCTACCCCTGGACTATGGGTCCATAGCAGTAGCTAGATGGTTGTCTTCTCCCCATTGTGCTATCATTGTCGGATCTTGTGAGCTGCCTAACATGATCAAGATCATCTATCTGTAATTCTATATGTTGCGTTTGTTGGGATCCGATGAATAGAGAATACTTGTTATGTTGATTATCAAAGTTATATCTATGTGTTGTTTATGATCTTGCATGCTCTCCGTTACTAGTAGATGCTCTGGCCAAGTAGATGCTTGTAACTCCAAGAGGGAGTATTTATGCTCGATAGTGGGTTCATGCCTGCATTGACACCTGGGACAGTGACAGAAAGTTCTAAGGTTGTGTTGTGTTGTTGCCACTAGGGATAAAACATTGATGCTATGTCTAAGGATGTAGTTGTTGATTACATTACGCACCATACTTAATGCAATTGTCTGTTGCTTTGCAACTTAATACTGGAGGGGGTTCGGATGATAACCTGAAGGTGGACTTTTTAGGCATAGATGCAGTTGGATGGCGGTCTATGTACTTTGTCGTAATGCCCAATTAAATCTCACTATACTCATCATGATATGTATGTGCATGGTCATGCTCTCTTTATTTGTCAATTGCCCAACTGTAATTTGTTCACCCAACATGCTGTTTATCTTATGGGAGAGACACCTCTAGTGAACTGTGGACCCCGGTCCAATTCTCTTTACTGAAATTCAATCTACTGCAATACTGTTCTACTGTTTTCTGCAAACAATCATCTTCCACACAATACGGTTAATCCTTTGTTACAGCAAGCCGGTGAGATTGACAACCTCACTGTTTCGTTGGGGCAAAGTACTTTGGTTGTGTTGTGCAGGTTCCACGTTGGCGCCGGAATCCCTGGTGTTGCGCCGCACTACATCCCGCCGCCATCAACCTTCAACGTGCTTCTTGGCTCCTCCTGGTTCGATAAACCTTGGTTTCTTTCTGAGGGAAAACTTGCTGCTGTGCGCATCATACCTTCCTCTTGGGGTTCCCAACGAACGTGTGAGTTACACGCCATCACGTACCGCCAGCTAGATAGAGATCCCGGGTCCTCAAAAACGGTGTTCATGGGACATCGAAGGTGGCTTCGCGAGGACGACGCATGGAGGAAACGCAAGGATCTGTTCGATGGTCAAGACGAACCCCGAAGACGGCCACGTACGAGAAGCGGCGAGCAAATAGACAAGCTATTGAAAAATTGGAAAGAGTGCCCACCACCGGGAAAGAAGCGAAAGGCGCCGGAGCCGCTGCTTAAGGTATGGAAGATGAGATCTGTTTTCTGGGACTTGCCGTACTGGAAGATCCTCCGTGTGCCTCACAGCCTTGATGTCATGCACATCACGAAGAACGTGTGCGAGAGTCTGCTTGGTACCCTCCTCAACATGCCAGAGAAGACCAAAGATGGGCCGAAAGCAAGGTACGACTTGCAATCAATTGGGATCAGGGAGGAGCTTCACGCGGGACGCCCTAATGATGATGATGATGATGACGATGACGATGATGAGGCGGAGGACACGCAAAGTCATCGCAAGGGCAAAAATGCCAAAAAGATTGAATATTACTGCCCCCCCCCCCGCGTGCTTCACTCTAAGTCAGAAGGAGATCGAGCAGTTTTTCGACTGTCTCCTAGGAGTAAAACTTCCCTACGGTTACGCGGGGAAGATGAGCAGGTACCTAGACAAAGCGAAGCAGAGGTTCAGCGGGATGAAGTCTCACGACTGTCACGTGCTGATGACGCAGATACTTCCGGTTGCAATCCGTGGGATCATGGACGCGCACGTCCGTGAAACGCTTTTTGGCCTATGCAACTTTTTCGACGTCATCTCTCGGAAGTCTGTTGGCGTGAGGCAACTTAGAAGGCTACAGGAAGAGATCGTGGTGATACTGTGCGAGCTTGAGATGTACTTCCCGCCCGCATTCTTCGATGTTATGGTGCATCTGCTGGTACATATCGTGGAGGATATCATCCAACTGGGGCCGACGTTCCTGCACAGCATGATGCCGTTCGAAAGGATGAATGGTGTCATTAAAGGGTACGTTCGCAACAGGGCACGTCCAGACGGAAGCATAGCCAAGGGCTTTCTGACCGAAGAGTGCATCTCCTTCTGCACGAGTTATCTAGAAATCGAGAACCCCGTTGGCCTGCCCGTAAACAGGCATCTCGGGAAGCTCGCTGGATGGGGTCACCGCGACGGTAGCCGCGAAATGCATGTCGACTTCAAGGGTCAAATCGCCGACTTTGAAAGAGCAAACCTAGTCGCGCTACAACACATAGACGTGGTCGATCCTTGGGTGGTAGAGCACAAAACCTTCATCGCAAAGACGTACAGTGATCAGGGCCAACAGAGGAAGGATGGAGATATAATCAAAGAGCACAACTCAACCTTCACGCGGTGGTTCAAGGACAAGATGCTGACGTACCCTATAGACGAGGATTCTTCTGCGGAAGAAAAACTCATATTCGCCTTGTCACAGGGCGCCGAACACAACCTGATGACATTTCAGGCGTACGATATCAACAGCTACACATTCTACACCGAGGAAAAGGACATGAAGAGCGATTATCAGAACTCCGGGGTAATGATGGAGTCCTACACCGGTGATGTCAAGCAGAGATACTACGGAAAGATCGAGGAGATCTGGGAGCTGAGGTACGCCGGAGAGAATGTGCCGATGTTCCGTGTCAAGTGGGCCAAGAACGTCATAAAAGAAGACCGGCATTTCACCACCATGGTTATACCCGAAGCCAAATCCAAGACAGGGGGCGCAAAGGTCACCGCGAAATATGAGCCATGGGTACTAGCTTCCCAAGTGGACCAATGCTTCTTCATTACCGACCCGCAAAAGCCCAGCCGTGTTGTCGTTAGGAGAGGCAAAAGGAGCATCATCGGAATGGATGGAGCCGCCAACGAGCTAGACTTTGACCAGTACGGCGATCCGAAGATGGAAGATGACGACGACGATGATGAAGAACCATACACAACAAGAAGAAGCAGGACCACCCTACCTAAAGGCCGTCCATTCAAGAGAAGAAGTCTAGGAGTTCTGGGGCTAAATTATTCAACCGCGAGAAAGAAGGCCAAGAAGATTGTGAAAAGATAATTATGTATCATTTTCTTGTATGAATAATGGATGTCATATTGTTAATCTACACATTGTACCGATCAAAATAGACATATAATTTATATTTTTGGATATTTTCTAGATTCTATAGTATTTTAAATATTCTACATAATTCTAATTATTTATGCCTTTTATTTTGGTGTATTATGCTATTTTGGATGTTTATGATAGTGTTAAATCAATTTAAAAAGAAAAGGAAAGAAATGGGTCCGCCAGGGTTCGAACCTGGGCGGCAGGGTTTGGCACAAACCAACCAGGGACAGAGCCAGTGCGTTACGTTTCGGGATATGTCAAATCCCCACGCGATTTTCTTTTGACCTAAACCTAAAGAGGCAGTGGCGCACCCCCGAGAGGTGCGCTATTGCTAAGCCTCATAGTGGCGCACCCCAGAGGTGCGCTATTGCTAAGTGTGTCTGGGGACTTAGAGAAATCCCTGCCCTCTTCTTCTGCCCATCCCCATTCACCATTCCCCAATCCTCTCCGATGCAGGCGGCCCTCGATCTGCCTCGCGACGCCGCCTCCGCCCCGTCCCATTGGCGCCTCCTGAGCAACGCCACCTCCCACCAGCGGCCGCCACCCCTCCCCTGAGCAGGCGCCACCCCTCTCACATGAGCGACCGTCACGCAGGTACGTCCACCCTCGATTCACCTCCCCGCCGGCGGTCGCCTCCCCCCTAGATTCTCATCCGCTTTGCCGCCACGTAGATCCTCTGCCTCGAGCCCTCACTGCCACGCCCCCGCAGTACTCGCCGCGCCCGAAGCAGGAGCAGCACGCCGCCACGCCCTCGACGCCACGCCATGGAGCAGGATCACGAGGAGCACTCCGCCACGCCCTCCTCGCCACCTGCTCGCCCTCCTCGCCACCTGCTCGCCCTCCTGCGCACAGGCTCTTCGGTAATCACCACCCTTCCCCTCCTCCTCCTCCGATTTGTGTGTTCACTGCGACACGATCACCCGTAGCTTGTCATGTGCCGATCTGAGATGCATTGCTTAGCTGCTTGGGTGAATTGTGATTTAGTTGGGGACAAATTATTAAGTCATGAAGGCACTGTCTGGTATCAGTTCGACCAAATGCTTCAGCGTTTGTTTCCCCCTTTCTCCAATTCTCTGATTTGACAGCATTCATAAAAATCATAATCTGGTTACATGCTGGAGTAGTTCCTCCTGGGCATTCATAAAACTAACTGCTTTATTAGCTATTGAGGTAGATATTTTTATAGTGGTTTGAAAATTTGGAAATGTTCTCTGTTGAAATGGAAATTTGGAAATGTTCTCTCTTGACAGTAGGTTTAGTGGTTTGAAAATTTGGTTGATCCAAGAACTTCATGGTAAATATGTAGTGCTTGCTAGTGCTTCCTGGTGCTTGCTAGGTGTTGCTGTTGCTGGTGCTTGCTAGTTGCTAGGTTGATTGCTGATGCTGCTAGGTTGTTAGTTGCTAGGTTGATTGCTAGGTTTAGGAAATTTAGGTTGATTGCTGCTGCTGCTAGGTTGTTAGTTGCTAGGTTGATTGTTGCTGCTGCTAGGTTTAGGAAATTTAGGTTTAGGTGGCAGTAGCTTATAGCTTGCTTGCTAGGTTTTTTAGCATACAAGTGTCTTGTAGGCTTACTCTGTCGAAAGCATAAACGTGTCTTGTAGGCTTTCAAAACTAGAAGGCTGAAATTTTTTTGTACTTTATGCGTTGGAGTTCATAGGAATGCAGCTAGTTCTTGGACTCTTGGTAGTGTAGCAAGAAAGGAAGGGGGAAAAATCATGGAAAATATCATGGAAAAGCTGTTTTTGTTCCAACTGTCCATACTGTGTGACTTAACCATGCAACCAATGCCTCACACACACTAATTAGCAGTATACTGGTTCATTCTCTGGTTTAGTTAATACACACTAATTTAGTTCTAATTGTTGATGCTCACAGTGTTCATTTTGATGTTTACAGCACTAGTTGTAGCAGCACCTGACCGCCAGGCGCACCTTGGAGCAGCAGCTGGAGAAGCACGCCGTGCCGCCCTCGACCGCTGACGCTGCCACAGAGGACCGCCGCCGCACTTGCAGACAGGTAGCCCCCGATGCCCCTCCTCCTCCTCTAGTGCTGTTGCTTGCTGGTGCTACCTAGGCTGCTGCTAGGTAGCTCTTTTATTTATAGAGGTGAGGTGCTGCTAGGTGCATGTGCTAGGTAGCTCTTTATTTTTAGAGTTCAAAGCTTACTGACTTTTTTTATTTTGAACATTTGCAAGGCTGAGACTTGGAGCAGGACCAGGAGAAGCACGCCACACCGCCCTCGACTGCTAACGCCGCTGCAGAAGACCTCACCTCTCGACCCGGAGCAACACCTCACCTCTCGGCGACTCCCCGCGACTCACGGTGAGCAACACCTCACCTCTCCTGCTTGCTGGTGCTATCTGCTAGTGTTGCTGGTGCTTGCTGCTGGTGCTTGCTTGATGCTGGTGCTTGCTGGTGTGCTGCTGGCTGGCTGGTGTGCTGCTGGCTGGTGCTGCTGGCTGATGTTGCTGCTGCTGGCTGGTGTTGCTGCTAGCTGTTGCTGTTGCTGGTGCTGCTAGCTGCTGCTGCTGTGATGTGATTCCCCTGTCGTGCACCTATGGTGTATTTTTGTGTCATATTCTTGTGCAGGGATCGACAGAGTTGCCCATTATCGCCGAAATGTTGATTCATTTCCGTTTCAGCGAAAATGGGGCACTCATATGTCCATAAATTAGCATAGGTCATGCCCAATTTTTCCGTGAAATCTTGCGCTAATTTTATGCATTTTTTCCTACTTAGTTCGAACATGGCCAACAACGAAGAGGCCGGCGGCAGCGGCAGCAAGCCGTTCTGGATGCTAACCGGTGAAATGGAGGTGATGGAGTCACAACCTCGCCGCGACGACGGCGAGGATGATGGCACCGATCCAGAGTACCGAGCGGATGATGCCGCCGAGGATGACACCACTGATGGTGCCGGCGAGGATGACACCACGGATGGTGCCGGCGAGGATGACACCGGCGCACTGAAGAAGCTATGGAGGGAGCGTCGCCCGAATGTGCTCAGCACCGTGAAGCAGGCATTCACCGAAGTGAACGCCAGTGGGTATCCAACGGCGCCCCCTGATTTAGTCAAAGGGTACGCAGACCAACTCGGGTGCATCCTCCGGAGCACGGTCTCGATCAACACCGAGAACCTCAGGCATCCTGACCGAGCGAATTTGCGCACCCTCCTCTTCAAGAAGCTGCACGAACGATACGAGTTCCCGGTGGACTGCTCAGAAAAGCGTCTCATGCGGAACAAAGTGCACAATGCCGCCCTCACGAAGATGAGCACCGCCCTTGCTAGTTGGAGGAACCGAGTGAAGAAAATGATTAATAGTGGTGAGAGTTACGAGAATATCAAGGAGTCAAATCCCTCGATCACCGAGCAAGACTACGCTGATTTCAAGATCAAGTGCGAGAGCGAGTCAACGTCGGATTCTAGTCAGTGGGGGAAGGACATGCGAAAATTGAACTTAGGCACCCACAAACTTGGTCCTGGCGGTTTTAGGGTGGCGCAACCAAAATGGGACGCCGCGGATGAGGAGCGTGTGAAGAACGGCCTCGAGCCCCTCTTCCCGCAATACAAAAACAAGCAAACCAGGAACTTTCTCCTGGCCCGGTACCGTATTGACCCGGAAACAAAGGAGCTCACCACCACTCCGGATGTGAAGCAGTTTGAGGCTCTTCTGGTAAGGAATGCACCCGCTTAATTAGCTCCTTTATGGTTGCATTCTTATTGATGAATCCAAATTTCTAAATGGTTCATGCATGTTCCTCCCGTAGGCTAAGGAGGTTGCTGCGGAAAGTGAAAAGGAAGCTAGTAGCGGCGCGGGGTCCACGAGCTCCTCGCAGTGTGCCCCTTGGGACAACCCTTTAAATAGGGCGTTGAATGCCCACAAGAAGAGGGATCCATTGAGTAAGCCGACGTCGGCTGGTCGTGTGGTCGGTGAAGGATGCTCTATGAAATGGTCAGAATACTATAAGTCGGGGAAAAAGGAGAAAAAGGCCACCATCGATGAGAAGGAGGTCGCACATCTCAAGGCACAAGTTGCGCAGATCCCGACATTGGTCGAGGAGCAAGTGCGGCAACAAGTGCAGCATATCGTGGAGACCCAACAGAGGACGCAATGACAGCAAGTGGAGGACCAAGTGGGCACGACGCTTAGCTCCCTCATCCCTACCTTGGTTGCCGGTCTGGACGCGTGGTATAGGGGAGGACAAAAGGGGGAACCCCCGGTTCCCAGTTTCGCGGGCAGCAACTCCCACAACGTGGAGCCATCGGTGAGTCCGCAGGCGGCAACAATGGTGTCTCCGGCGGCGCCAACCTTGGTGGCTCCCGCGGCGCCAACCGTGGTGGCTCCCGCGGCGCCAACCTTGGTGTCTCCCGCGGCGCCATTACTTCAGCTCAATGCACCCGTCACTGCGGATAATACGCCGCCCGGCACCGCGCCAACAAGCGGCCACTCCATCAATTGCACGCCCGCCGCCGGCTGTGCCTCGACCTTAGCCGAGCTGGACGCCATCACGGTAACCAACCCTTGGCCAATGACTTCCATATCCTTGCCTTTGACTAGCTAGCCATCCCTAACGCCCTACATTGTTTTCCGCAGAGCTCCGCCGTCGACGTCCCATGCAGTCTCCTGCAGTTTGTGAACGGCGAGTTGATCGATGTTGCCAAGGCCAAAATCGTTCAACCGAGCAACCGTCAGTTACACGGTAGACCCATGCAACCCGACGTGTATAGGATTCAACTGGTTCGGGTGCTTAGCGGCTACGACGACGTGCTACCTCCCTTTCAACCCCATGGTGCCGATGAAGATGAGGTCCTTACCCTCCAGCATTGCTTCAATTGGTCCATGGTTTGGCCAAAGAGCCAGATTCGTTTGGGGGCGAGGGACACCACCCCACAGACAGCACCCCCAGCCGTGCCGGCGCCAAGCCATGGCAAGACCACCCCAACGGTGCCGCCATCAGTTGATGTGGACATGCAGATGGCACAGGATCCGAACGATGGTCCGGGCGAGGACAGTACGTTCGCCAACCTGGACTGCAACTTCGATTTTGGGGTGATGGACTACGATCTCAGTAGCCAACCCTCTCAAGCTGTTGCCGAGGGGAAAACCTATTGCAACAAGCGGCGCCTATTCTGTTCTCAGGAGATGCCTCCAGCTGCCAACTTCACCGAGACTCAGCCGATAGCCGAGGTGAGAAGTGTTATCAGTCCTAACACACTGAAGAAGGCTTGCGAAGAGGAGAATGCAGTCCCAGTAAATACGAAGCCGAAGGGACGGAAAAGAAAGAAGAAGGATGACAAGTCTGCCAGCTAGCCGGCACCTATCCGTGCTCAGGACGGACCACTAGTGCCCAAGAATATAGAGGCGAGGGTGCATGTGTCGGGTGAGCGGATGCTAATTCAAAGATTGTACGATGCTGCACCTGGTCCTATGCGATCTCTGGTTGACGGTGTTATGTTTATGGAGGAGCGGCGTCTCAGGGAGAAAGATCATGGATACCCAGTGTATGTTGCCAAGGTGCCCTCGGGCCATGGCTTTGTCGATAGTGGCTTCGCGGAGAAGATCTTCCTGCGGTATGATGACATCTTCGCCATGCTGAACAGTTATCCGCTGCACTACACCTTCATTCGCCTATACTCGCTCAGCAAGGCGATGCGGATCATTAGACACAACATCCCGGACATCGCGATAGCCGACCCCTTCTACATGCGTGCCGTCCACTTGGCCACCGCCGGAGACCGGGCAGTCGCGAGTGGATACCTCAAAGACTTCTTTCTAGCGAACCAGAAGAAGTGTAACATGCTCCTGCCTGTATTTCCCGAGTAAGTCACCCCCTCACCGTACCGGTCTTAACTCGTGATTTTTTTAGATTTCAATCGTCATGTTCTAAAACATTATGTGTTCTACGCAGAGACAAAACCTGCACACTCATCTCCATAACCCCGAAACATTCCGTGGACACATACCTCAATGCGGACGGTAAGTCAACCACGGACTACACGAATGTCAAGGCCGTACTTGATGATGCTCTCAATGGCTACGTCAAAGCGAAAGGCAACATGCAGAGGCCAAATTTTAGGTACGGGAAGCATGTGTTCAAGCACCAAACAAAGTTTCCCTGCGTCAAGAAGCCGCCTTCTAGTAACAAGGATGCCTACTACGCCCTCTATCACATGGATAAGTTCATACGGGACCAGCAGCAGCTTACGCTACCTGAGCATCTCAGAGACTGGGCCAACAAATTGTCGCGGGTCCCTGACGACGGCATCAAGCAAGACTTCTTCCGCATCCAAGTAGAGTTTTGTGAAATCATCCATCAAGATGTCGTTAGAAGTGCGGGGGAGTTCTACGCCGGCTATCAGCCGTCAAACAGTGACATAGATACAATGCTCCAAATGCAGGGTGACGACTACCGCTCATGGATGTGCTTGAAGAAAGGCGGCGGTTTTATCCACGCTCCGAGAAAGTCTTGATGTGCGAGCCTAGTTATGTAGTTGTGAACTAAAGACGAGCTTCTGTTGTAATAAACTTTATCCAGCACTTTACTTGCTATTAATTACTAGTTCGGCTATGTTTGTGAACTTATATATATGGCTCTGTCGTTTTCCGCACTTGATTTGGTCGTTAATTTTGTTTGCATATGCCGATGATTAGAATAGTTGGTCACTTGTACACTCGGGGGTGGAGCAAGCAAGCCTGGTGTGATGGCACAAATATCCATATCTTGTGCATCCTACCTGGCCTCGCTCACTCCATCCCTGAATGTTAAAATTTGTTTTGACCAACAATGTATGAGGCAATCCATTTAGTTCATAGTAGCTACTTATCTCTTGTTTGAGTTGGCACTTCTTAATTGCATTTGGCCGATGATTAGAATGGTTGGTCACTTGTACACTCCGTGGTGACGTAAGCGAGCCTGGTGTGATGGCACAAATATCCATGTCTTGTGCATCCTACCTGGCCTCGCTGACGCCATCACGGAATGTTAATATTTGTTTTGACTGACAAAGTATGAGGCATTCCATTTAGTTCATACTAGCTACTTATCTCTTGTTTGAGTTGGCACTTCTTAATTGCATTTGGCCGATGATTAGAATGGTTGGTCACTTGTACACTCCGTGGTGACGTAAGCGAGCCTGGTGTGATGGCACAAATATCCATGTCTTGTGCATCCTACATGGTCTCGCTTACTCCATCAAGGAATGTTAATATTTGTTTTGACCGACAAAGTATGAGGCCCTTGTCATTCTTCCATTTGCTTTCGTATTTCAAAATGCCGATGATTAGAATGTTTGGTCACTTGTACACTCGGGGGAGGGGCTAGTGAACCTGGTGCGATGACACAAGTATCAATCTCTTGTGCGTCCTACTTGGTTTCACTAACCCCTTCTCTGAATGTTAATATTTGTTCCGACCAATAATGTATGAGGCATATGCTATTTAGTTGATACCACTTGGCTTTTTCTTCCATTTTAGTGCCGATGATGAGAATGTTCGGTCAACTGTACACTCCGGGGTGTCGCTAGTGAGCCTGGTGTGATGGCACAAATATCAATCTCTTGTGCATCCTACCTGGCCTCACTAACGCCATCCCGGGATGTTCATATTTGTTTCGACCAACAATGTATGAGGCATTCCATTTAGTTCATACTAGCTACTTGTTTCTTATTTGAGTTGGCACTTCTTAATTGCATTGGCCGATGATTAAATTTTGTGGTCACTACACTTGGGGGAGGCGCTAGCGAGCCTGGTGCGATGGCACAAATATCAATCTCTTGTGCATCCTACTTGGCCTCGCTAACGCCTTCCCTAAATGTTAATATTTGTTTGGACCGACAAAGTATGAGGCCCTTGTCATTCTTCCATTTGCTTTCGTATTTCAAAATGCCGATGATTAGAATGTTTGGTCACTTGTACACTTGGGGGAGGGGCTAGTGAACCTGGTGCGATGACACAAGTATCAATCTCTTGTGCATCCTACTTGGTTTCACTAACCCCTTCCCTAAATGTTGATATTTGTTCCGACCAACAATGTATGAGGCATGCCTTTTAGTTCATACTACTTGGATCGTTTTTGAGTTTGCTCTTATTTGTTGCAAACATCTATGAGCGTGCACTAACGTTTCTTTGGCTTGTTCATATATGTGCAGATATGACGTGGTATGTCGTGTACAAGGGCAAGGTTCCCGGAGTCTACAACGACTGGGAGGAGTGTCGGAGACAGGTTCACCGTTTTAGTGGTAACAGCTACAAAGGGTACACCACTAGAGCGGAGGCCGAAGATAGATACGCACGCTATTTGGCGGGAGAGAGGAGGGAGCGGAGGAGGAACCGGATGAAGACCACTATCATCGGGATGGTGCTAGTAGTGACTCTAGCTCTCTTCTATGTGATTGTACTTTAGATGATCGATCTTGTGTAACCACTAGCTCATTTGCGACTTTGTAACCCCGTAACTTGCATTGTAACCTCGTAACTTCTCTAATGTGAAATCTTGTGAATCATGTGGGGCTAATGTGAAGAACTATGTATGGATAAGCTGTGCTGTTGTTTATATGTGTTATATATCCTGTATTGTGCTATTGTACTGTGATATACAACCTGTATAAATACCTGACAGGATACAAAAAAAAAATCGAAATTCGTAGCAGTGGCGCACTAGTGGCCCATCAGTGGCGCACGTCCACTAAGTAGCAGTGGCGCACTGCGCTGGATCCAGTGGCACACTGCCCTGTGATCCCCTCTGAGACTAGCAGTGGCGCACCAGGAACCTCAGCAGTGGCGCACGTCCTGGAGACAGCAGTGGCGCACGTCCACACGCAGCAGTGGCGCACCACCTCGCTAAAACAGTGGCGCACGCAAAACGGTAGCAGTGGCGCACCTCGTCTAGACAGTGGTGGCGCACTGCCACTGATCAACAGTGGCGCACCACTTTGGAGTAATAGTGGCGCACTGCTGGACATGTCAATGGCGCACCACGCAGTGCGCCACTGGTATCCAGGCTAGTAGTGGCGCACCCCTAGTGCGCCACTACTAGGAGTTAGCAGTGGCGTGATAGCAGTGGCGCACCACTAGTGCGCCACTGAAGGCTATATGTGGTGCGCCACTGATTGCCTTTTTCCTAGTAGTGGGTGTCACGTTGTAGGGTGATGCTCTTGTCAAGCCAACTAATGACAAATAATGTGTTATGTGAAATAATTTCCCCAAATATTGGTGTTTTGTGATAAAAAATCCCCAACTTGTGGTGCTAAGTGATAAAACCGCTCATTCAATAGACCGAGCCTTAGGCATGTATCATTAGATATTTTTTTAGGAAGGCTGGAAATATTTATTTTGAATACTGCGTTGCTACTTGCTAGGATTTGAACTCAGGACCTTGTAGGTCTGATACCATTTCGAATTGCATGCTCTAGCAAGTTCATCCAATAGACCGATCTGTTGGAACTTGGAAGACCCTAGGTAATTATATTAAGCACACGCCATTCCATATGGTTAACCATTGGCATGAAATGACACTTATATGTGTTTGAGTGTATATGTGGATTGCTTAGCCCTTTCCATCAGTTCGTACTTTTGGTTCCGTTGGCTACTGCATGAAGCTTGACATTCATACTTATCCTAAAAATTGTTGATGCTGCCCTCTGTTGCCCAACGTAAATTATTTTTGAGCCATAATTTGTTTGCCCTTTCCATCAGTCCGGACTTCCGGTTGCGTTGGCTAGTGCATGAAGCTTGACAATATGAACATCAATTATTTTTGAGCCATAGTTTGTTTGTCATTACACCTTTTGAGCAGTCTCACTGCTACTATTAATTTGTTCTTACATGCACAATTCCATGATAAATCTCATCTGCATTTCTCGCCAATGCATGTTAGGTCTTCCACTTGAGAATAAGTACGAATAGCAACGGAGGCAAACTATCCTGCATAATAGCCGAGTTGCAGCCTCGTTGGGCCTAACACTACATCCTTCTACAAGGTCTAGTGCAAAAACGCCACCCACGTCCCTCACAAAGGATTCAGAACATTCCTCTGATTCAGAATTTGATCCCGCTGATTGTGATGGCGAGCTGACTCAGGAAGATGCCCTGGTCGACTATCCTCTGCAACACAACAAGGTGAGTTTTCTCTTTCCTATCATCGAATTATTTGTCCCAACTTCCATTTGTTGTATCCCAGTCCTACCAAATATGTTACCCATGCCATGTTCAATCTCATTACTACAATTTTTCCTGCTTAGTTAACGCATCATATATGTTTTGGCATATGTTGCCCTACTGTTTTTCCATTCCATCTGCATATCATCATCATATAATATTGTACATTGAAATATCATTTATGTGTGACAGGCATCTGCAGATTCGGGCAAGAACTTTTCAAGAACGAACAGGAGGAAGAACACTCAACAGGAACCTCAGGCTGATACCGGAGGATGGGAGACAGTGTGTAATAAAAAAAGGGTTAAGCCTGATGCTCGTGCTGCTCCTCCTATTACAAGGTCTAACAAAAGACTGACACGAGGTGGCGAATAGGCCGAGAATGATAACAGTAAAAGGTCTCGTAAAAACCACAAACCATCGAATCAGACAGAAGTAGCCCCAGCATGTACCAGCCCACACATTCCACAACCACCAGTTGCCAATACTGTTTCTCAGCAACAATTGCCAACAGAACCAGTTTCCACAGCAAATTCGAGCCAACAATTGGCATCATCAGGAGTGGTGGTAGGTAATAATGGCCAAGGACACATGATGCTAGTCCCAGATGATGCAGCCTCAAATGTCCAAACAGTGTTGCCACAACACCAGCAAACTTGTGATGATCTCCCTCCGACCCTTAGTCCTGCGAAAGACAACTCCTCTCCCGATGACGCGACCCACGCCAAAAAAAGGTAATACTTTTTTCAAGACTTGTAGTTTAATGCTCCCTTATGTATCTATATACCATGATAGCTTGATGTAATGCTTAACTTGGTAGGTTTGCCACGATCAATAAAAATGAGGGGGCCAACGGTAGGAAGAAAACTTGCAGCTAAGATTTCCGGAATGGGTTCAAGATTTCGCATCACATCTATTGTAGGTGGCAGAAGGCCACTTCATCCGCATGAATCTTCATATCTTGTATCACATATTGGCTATTTTATCAGGAATGAACTTCCTACCTTCCTATTGTGGAAGCAGCACGTTGACACACCTTCA